>NW_027675820.1:0-600000 GCF_046562875.1 Panthera onca
CTTTCTCTCAAAAAATGAATGAACATTTAAAAATGTAATAAAAAATCAAATAAAAAGAACATAGAGGCTCATGGAAGCAGCATGGGGCTCAGGACTCTCGATTTTTTAGCAAGGGGAACATAGAAAAGTTGGAGACCCACTTTCCTAAAGCAGGGGCCAGCAAGCTATTGTCTGGGAGCCAAATGTGGCTTGCCACCTGTCTTTCTAAATATACTTAGGCTTGTGCATTAAATATAGACTATGGCTGCCTTCCTGTTACAATGGCAGAGTAGTCATGGCAGAGACCACAAGGCCCACAAAGCCTAAAATATTTATTTTGAGACAGAGAAAGCACGAGTGGGTGAGGGGCAGAGAGAGAGAGAGAGAGAGAGAGAGAGAGAATCCCAAGCAGGCTCCACACTGTCAGTGCGGAGCACAATGTGGGGCTCAAACCGATGAACCATGAGATCATGACCTGAGCTGAAATCAGGAGTCACACACCTAACCAACTGAGCCGCCCAGGTGCCGCCAAAGCCTAAAATATTTAACCCCTGGCCCTGAACAGAAAGTGTTTGCTGGACCCTGGTCTGAAGGAGGATTTGAAGAAATTTCTACAGCTGTAGGAATCAACTGACGAGCAACCAACTGACTTAGTCTCTGCCTTCAGACATTGTTCCTTCACTCATAGAAGCTCCTGTCTACCCCCCGCCTTGGCACAGCCCTTGTCCCTCAGCAGTATCACTATCAATTTACATGTCCCTCTCCCCCTGGCCTGTGAGTGCCACATCTGCTTGATTTATTGTTATATTCCCAGCACCTAGTCTACTGGCTGATATACAATAAGTACTCGAAAATATTTTCTAGTGATTCATCGCTTCGTCTGTTGTGTAAGAGAAAGGAAGGAGACGGGGGTGGTAAGGGGAAGAGAGCTAATCTACTACACTGGATGGCGACAAACCTGTGGTTGGTCTGTGTATGACGGATGAGCTCCTCCTGCTTCCAGAAGGCTGTGAGAGCAAGCACTATCTTTTCAGTGCTCAGAACACCTTGGCTTGGTGCCTCAAAGCCAGTACTGTGTCTCATGGTGACCCTGGTAAGGTCAACACCTCAAAGCATCAGGCCTTCCTCTGAAGCAGCGAACAGGTTGCCCTTGGCAACCACCTGACCTTAAGTGGAGCGGATGTTGAAGAGTCCCAGACTTTAAATTCCTCACTTCTTAATACTGTCACCTCAAAAAAATGCCAGGATGTATTTTGTCCCTTCGTGGGATCCATATCTACCTTCTTCCTTTCCTTACTCACCTTCTTTTTCTGCCTCCTCAATTAGCAAGTCACTTTCTCACAAAGATTGGTATTTAAATATCTCCCACCCCCAGATGACAGGCCCTAACTTACCACTTGTAAGGTAGTCTTAACTTGGCTGTTCTGTGTAAGAGGCGTAATGGGTGGAAATTGCTGCCTAACGTGGCTCTCCCTCTCCCTATAGGTGCAGTGTCAGGGGCCCTGGCGGTTCACGTACCTGGCTCCTCTACCACATAGAGAATGGACTTTCCACTGGAGTCTTCATAGTACTGGAATCTGACAACACAGTCATCTTCATTCTTGTACGTGCAGTTCACTGCATCCTTGCCAGTATCCTCTGAGGAAGGGGAAAATATGGGAGAGTGAAAAACAAGGCAATTCCTGGAAGACGGGGCCATCCCCAAACCCCAGTCATGGGACTTCTGAGAAAGTATGCAACAGGAAACCCTATGCCTGACATTAGGCAAGATGCCTAGACTTGAGATGGCTGTTGTGCCTGGCAATTGCCTCTAGATGACCCTCGCTGCTGAATTTTGTCCCTCCCAGACCCTTTTTGGTTCGTATTCCTTCCCTTGGAAGGGACATGACAGAACACATGACACAGTGTGATTCAAAGCCTGGCTCTACCACCTGTCAGCTGCGTAATATTGGGGAAGTTACTTGACCTCATTGGCTCTTTCTTCATCTATGAAAGGAAAAGGATAACCCACCTCACAACACTGGTAGAGAACTAAATGATGTCAAGTGAACAGTACCTAATAGAGAAGGGTGTTCCCTTCCCTCTCTTTCCTTTCCCTCCTGGCTCAACTATTCTCAATAGTTTGTTGGCAAAGCCCTTACATTTCTTCCGTTTCTGCGTCTGATCCAGTGTTCCTCTCCAGAGCCAGCCTCTCTTCTCTGACTCCCATCACTTTTTTGTAGGCTTCACCCCTTCTAATTCTGAAGCCTCTTATTCTGACAGGGAAACTATAGGTGCCCCTCTATCATTTGCACCACGTCCTATAGTGATGCAACCAGACAGGTAAAACTGACACACGATGATGTTAAGCAAATGCACCAAGATCACAACACAAGTACGTGATGGAACAGAACTAAAACAGGAGTCTCAGAGCACACCAGACTTGAACTCAATGATTGTTTCTCGGCCTTTTGGCTAAGATCAAGTGTAGTATCAGACTTGAACTCAATGAGCCGCCCGAAAACTAGTGGTATAAGAGTACAGTGGAAAGAGTAAGGATTTCCAGATTCATTCTAAGCTTAACTTGTTCGGGCAAGTTATGTAGCTTTCCTGAGATTCAGTTTCCTCATCTGCAAAATGAAGATAACAACAGTACCACAGTTCTACTCTACTAGGTGGCTGAGAAAAAGACAAGATCATGTGTATGAAAAGATACTTGCCTAACTTTTATAAGTTACACAATTCCATACAAACAAGCATTTATCTTTATGATTATCATGGCACGGGGGTGGGGGTAAGAGAAATACTTTCAACTAACCTGAGATTCCCCTCTGGTCTAGGTAATAAAAACATCTCACATCTCTCTCAGCAGTCTTGCCCGCCTGAGCTAATCACAGCATACCGATTCTCCTCAGGAGGAAAAGCCGTCTCTTCAAACTCAATCCCCAAATCATGCCCCTCACCCCCCCCCCCCCACCAGCCCCACTTCTGATATTAGCCAAAGGATCCAGAGAGCTGACCCTTTTCTGTAACACCCCAAGCCAGAAGCCGACTGACTGGCTGTGTCTCACTGTGGCTCTCACTGAAAACATGTTTCCTGCCTTCGTGAGAGACAGCTATCTCAGGAGAGATTGCCATCTCCCTAGACCAACCAATGCCTAGCTGACCCAGATAACATCAGATGTGCTGACAGCAACAAAGATTATCCCCTTTTTGGTCAAGGTGAAATTCAAACTACAGGGGCGCCTGGGTGGCGCAGTCGGTTAAGCGTCCGACTTCAGCCAGGTCACGATCTCACGGTCCGTGAGTTCGAGCCCTGCGTCAGGCTCTGGGCTGATGGCTCAGAGCCTGGAGCCTGTTTCCGATTCTGTGTCTCCCTCTCTCTCTGTCCCTCCCCCGTTCATGCTCTGTCTCTCTCTGTCCCAAAAATAAATAAACGTTGAAAAAAAAAAAAATTAAAAAAAAAAAAAAAAAAAAAAAAAAAAAGAAATTCAAACTACAATGACTGCAGGCAAGAGTTTTGCTCACCACTGTATTTTTATCTGTCTTATTCTAGGAAGGGCTCCAGAGAGCCAAAAAAGGCTACAGCATTATGATTTTAGCTAAAATCCATAAGGGTGAAGGTTTCCCTCCAAACCAGCAGAGCAGTATGCCTGGGCATTGCTGAACACTCTCAGTTAAGTAAACTCAGTAAATGGTTACTAGCCTCCTAAACTGACATCACCTAGCCTAGGTTTCTTCATCCGTAAAATGGGATGCATTGTCTTCCTCTCCCTGGGGAGGTCAAGTTAGGGTTGATTTCTACATACTTTAAAAGTTATCTGTAGGGTCTTGCTGAGTCTGTGGGTGCCGGGAAGCAGCAGAATGGGGAGGGACTGTGGAACAAATTAGCAGAGGGCACAAGAGGACTCAGGGAAGCTGGCCTTTATTAAGTGCCTAGTGTGCATCAGGTCTGTACAACATGCCTTTGAGGCAGGGATTACTCTTCCATTTTACTGATGAGACATAGACACGTTTTGGGATCAACTGAAAACTTCAGCAGCCGCGTATGTGCACAATTCTAAGACATGCTGAGCTTACTGAGCTCCTTCACAGGCTCAATCTCATCACGACAGTAACGGCTGCAGGTATTTTCTTTATGTAGGTCTCCTCGGTCAAATTTCTTACACTCCACACACTTCCTAAAAGAGAGACGACACAGAGATTAAGACAAGGGAGGAGAGGGACGCCTGGGTGGCTCAGTCAGTTAAGCATCCGACTTCGGCTCAGGTCATGATCTCGCCGTCTTCGAGTTCGAGCCCTGTGAGTTTGAGCCCTGCGTCAGGCTCTGCGCTGACAGCTCAGAGTCTGGAGTCTGTTTGAGATTCTATGTGTCCCTCTCTCTGCCCCTCCCCAATTGCACTCTGTCTCTCTCTCTCTCTCTCAAAAATAAAGAAACAAAAAAGACGAGAGAGGAGCAAACCTACGTGTGTGTCAGTCCAGCTCTGACATCCACACACCAGAAAGCTGCCCCACCTTGGAAAACAAACACCGAAACAAAAACCCCTGTAAGACAATTCTGGGGGACCCAGAGGGTCGGGTCTGGAGTTCAGGGGTGGGAGTTCCTCCTCACCCAGAGGCAGGGCCTGGCAGGCAGAAGGCCCCAGTCCCCTCATTAAACTTCTTCATGTCCCATCCGAGAGTGTGACAGGAGGTAAGGCGTGTGCCACTTCGAGGAGCCTTAAAGGCAGAACCGGTCATGTAATCTGGGGACCCAGCACAAAAGAAGATGTCAGGCCCCTTGTTCAAAAATCCCTAAGCATTACAAGACAGTGCCAGCAGAGCGGTAAACCAAGCATGGGGCCCTTCTAAGCACAGGGCTCTGTACAAATGCACAGGTTGCATGCCTATGAGCCCAGCCCTGCTGAAAGTGGCAAGAGAAATGGCAGGAGCTTCCCCTGACCCCAGATGAGTGGAGTTTGTACTAGCGAACATCTCCTGTTTCACAGAATCCTTCATAACTCCAGCCCAACTCTCCCACACGATCGGAACATGAGAACGTTCCCCAGAAGTTCCCTGGTTTAGCCTTCCTCCCAACTCAGGGATTCAGGATGCCATCCCAGGAGAGGGGTTTCTCCAACTGGAGTCCAGCGGGTGCTACTTTGGCCCCTGCATGGTTGGCTCTCCCTCCCTCTTTGCCCAAACTTTTCCGTGGGAAGAGGAAAGCTAGCCTCTTAGCTGCAGCGGACGCCTCCTCCTGAAGCTTTGGTGAGTAAGAACCTGGAGGGTTGGGGATTCTAGCCTGGGGGACCCCCTCCCTCCTTCTAGCACCCGACTGGCTCCAACTCACTTCTCTGCCCACTCACTTCTTAAAGGTGCAGGCGTCAGGGCAGGTGGGGCACTTCTCACAGGTGTCCCCGTAGGAGCCGGGCTGGATGCACTTGCAGCTGCCGCACTTACACTCGCCCCGGCCGCTGCACAGCAGCCCGTTGCTGGACATGCAGGTGTCGGTGCGCGTGGTACAGTTGCAGTAGAAGCCGGTCCAGTCGGAGTCACACAGACAGTCCCCACAGCTGCACTGGCCGTGACCTGAAAGCACACAGCCCGAGGGGGCGGGCAGCAGGTGAGGGGCCCCAACCCGTGGCTCAGCCTGCTCTCCAGCTTTACCCTCATCCACCCTCCTCCCACGGCCACTCATTAACACCCCACGGAAGCGTCACCACCTTCTATCCTTCTAGCCTCATGCTGCTAGCTCTGCCTTGACGCCCTTTCGTCCTGTGATCGCTACCAAACTCCCACTTACCTTTCGAAGCTCAACTCAAAAGTTCCTTCCCCTCCATAACTTTTTCTGACCTCCCCGGAGCAAATTGTCTACTACGTGTTCTCCCAGCACTTACATATGCCTCTATTTTAACCCTCATGACCAGCCCATTTGCTTGCCTATCTGTTTCTCTTTCTAGATTTTGAGCTCCACAGTGAGAGAGGACATATCAATTTGTCCGTCGGCAGGGATTAGCGTAACGTCTGAAATACAGTAGGCATGCAATTAATGTTTCTTTATCCATTTATGCAACAAATATTTATTGAGCTCACACTGGGCACTGGAGATTCGGCAGTGAATGAGACAGGAAAGGTCCCTATTACCGTGGAGCTTGTGTCCTAGTTAAGTTCCTGGGTAGGGTGCCTGGTGGCTCAGTTGGTTAAGCATCTGACTCTTGATTTCAGCTCAGGTCATGATCTCACGGTTTGGTTAGTGAGGTCAAGCCCTGCATCAGGCTCTGGGCTGACAGCCTGGAGCCTGCTTGGGATTCTCTCTCTCCCTCTCTCTCTCTCACACACAAAATAAGTAAATAAACATTAAAAAAGAAAAAAAAATCCTGGGAACCACACACACATTCACCAGCATGTGCCCTGTGTTGTATCATCACAGTACTGCAGAGAGCCATCAGCCCTAGTAGGAAAGACCTACTCACTTTACTGCATGAATGTAGGAATGGGAAAGAGAGATTGGGGTAGGGGGTAGATTGGTTAAATGCAGGTGTTAACTCTCAGTGCTACATCCCCCTAATCACTTAACAAGGCTTGAAAACTTGGCTCTCCCAAACTCAGAAGAAAGGGTGACTCATTCTCAAGGATTCCGAATCAGGAAGAAGTGGATGAATAATAAAAATCTGACTGTTAATCAGAGGAAAGGCAGGGAGCCAAGGGGAAGTAACCTCAACGGGTCTCAAAATCATGTCACTGTGTGAGCGGATGGGCCCCAAGATGGTGGAGGAGAGCGAGGTGCATAGGCTCAAACAGACACTAGCTGGCATCTTCTGCTCCCCAGGGACCCCAGTGGGTCTGACTAGAGGCCCTTGGTCAATGAGTCTCTCTGCCAGTGATCCTAGCACCATCCTCTATTCAAGACTCAGACACACCTTTGCTGCCTTGGAAAGAGATGTCTGCTTCTTTCTGGATGGCAAACATAAGGTCAGCTGCCCCAGCTCCAAATATCTGGAGAGTAGAGCCCGCTCCACCCGGAGGCAAAGGGAATGGTCTTGTGTAACCTTTGTCCACCAGTCATTGGCCCAGGTCTGAGGGCAAGACAGCTCCTGTCAGCTGAAGATAATTCCAAGGAAGGGGCAGCTGTGAGCCATTATCAGCAGCCCTAACAGCAGCTGGAGGGGCCCCACAGTGTCTACTACAAGCAGCTTTCAGTGATGGCTCCCGAACAGGGAAAGGCAGACGCCACAGAGGTCTGGCAGCACCCGGAGGCCTCCGCCTCCTCAGAAACCCTTGTCCCATAGTGTTTCCTTTGTGAGGCCAAACAAAGTAACCTTTGAGAAGATGGTCTGCCAGGCCAGCCACGGAGCGAGGCTGGAAGTAGAGTGGCGGGCCGGAGCCGGCAGGCCGAGCCCGAGCCCTGGCAGGGTCAGCCCTCAGAAGGAAGCTACAGTGCGGTAATGTCACAGGACTGGCATCCCTCCAGCAAAAGGGTGGCTGAGCCTGGGTTCACAGCAAAGTCAGAGGAGGAGGGTGAGAAATGAAGAGAGAGTGTAAGAAAGAGGAGGGAAATAGAAAAGAAGGCAGCAGGGGAGGGGTGGAGATGAGGGAGGGGGAGGGGTAAGGGAGGAGCAAGTATTTTAGGTCAGAGGGAATGACCTCTCCCTATAGAGCGTGACTCCCAGGCCGATGTCAGCCCCACTCCTCCCTGCCTTATGAGCCGACCCTTTGTCTGACATCCTACTTCCTCCATGAAGCCACCCAGGCCTCCTCTGTTCACACTGGGTCTCTCTCCAGGAGACTCCTATAACATTCCCCAGGGACAACTCACTTCTTTTCTTTAATTTTTTAAAAATGTTTTATTTATTTTTGAGAGACAGAGTGAGAGTGGGTGGAGGGGCAGAGAGAGGGGAAGACACAGAATCGGAAGCAGGCTCCAGGCTCTGAGCTGTCAACACAGAGCCCAACGCGGGGCTCAAACTCACAAACCACGAGATCATGACCTGAGCCGAAGTTGGACGCTTAACCAACTGAGCCACCGAGGCGCCCCAAGGACGCCTCACTTCTAAGATCTGGCACGTTCTGCCTCATGTTGTGAATTATCCTCAGGTAAGTTAATTAAGGGCAAAACTGTCTTATTCATGCCTCCCTATCCCACAACACTACAGCACAGAACCTGGCTCAGGGGTGTCTGATCAATCTATGCTCATGGATGTCCCTCGGGGAGAAGGATGAGTCCCTCGGGGAGTCCCTCGGGGAGAAGGATGCACTCCCTGATGTTTCCGAAGGAAGTGCTGATAACAGATGACCACAAAAGACCATGCCTCCAGCGGGGAGGGGGAAGGCCAGAGGCTGGGGAAATGGCTAAGTCATAGCATGCCCCCCTCGTGAGCCACTGCTTGCAGCAAAGAACAGACCAGGCCAGCAGCCCAGGGAAGAGACAATGGTGAACTGGTCTACAAACTGAGTGGTCAGGAATCACGCATGCCCCCTGTTCACCCGTGTGGACTGAGCGCCTGGCACAGAACAGGTGCTCAATAAGTGTGTGTCCCTGAGCATCCGTCACTGGGGAGTGTGACGGCAGCACCACAGGATCCAGACCTGCAGCCAGTAGGCACACAACACCCGGGCTGGCAGTGGGGGAGGGAGGCCTCTGAGCTGCTGCCTGGGGTTCCCTCCTGAATTGGGTGGAGCGCATTGCTGACGAGCTGTGCTTGCACCAGTGAGAGGCAGGAAGCAGGCTGCTGAACCCGATGGCTTTGTTTCGCAGCATCGGTGGGGCCAGCAGCTGAAGGAAACACACTCTGCCCGCGGTCCCTCCCACCCTGCCTCATACCAGACCAGGAACCAGGAGGCTTGGAGGACAAGTGGCCCTCCCTCTGTCCCTGGTGCCCCCAAGGGGCTATCTGTAGGCCTCACGTAGGACAACCCTCTTCCCCTCAGCCCCACCCTACTCCCCGTGGTCTCCCACATCAAACTTACCATTCCTTTTGGTACTCTGAATATGATGTAAGTACTATTCACTAGTAAAATGAGCTGAAATGCCTCCCTCACCCTCTAATTCAAACTGCTGTTGGGGGGTCCGTGCCTGATCTCTTTCTCCCCTAATCTCCCTGCTACCATTTTTTTCCAATCTCTGTCAAATTTTGCTGACATGAATAAAGGAAACAATGTTGTAGATAATAAAAAGAAGTCTTTTTTATGTGACTTGGGCATGTTTTAGAATGACATAGATTTATGGGGCACCTGGGTGGCTCAGTCAGTTAAGCCTCCGACTTCAGCTCAGGTCATGATCTTAAGGTTTGTGAGTTCGAGCCCCATGTCGGGCTCTGTGCTGACAGCTTAGAACCTGGAGCCCACTTCGGATTCTGTGTCTCCCTCTCTCTCTCTCTCTCTGCCCCTCCCTCACTCATGCTCTGTCTCTGTCTCTCTCTCTCTCTCTCTCTCTCTCTCTCTCTCTCAAGAATAAATAAACATTAAAAAAAATTTTTTAAGTTTTTTTAGAATCAAATTGTTTTTTTAACATTTCTTATTGAGAGACAGAGACAGAGCATGGGCACAGGAGGAGCAAAGAGAGAGGGAGACACAGAATCTGAAGCAGGCTCCAGGCTCTGAGCAGTCAGCACAGAGCCTGACGCAGGGCTGAAACTCACAAACTGCAAGATCATGACCCGAGCTGAAGTAGGATGCTTAACCAACTGAGCCACCAGGTGCCCCCTTTTTAATTTTTTTTTTAAAAGAATGACATAGATTTACCTTTCTAATCAAGTTTTCATATACATATATATATATATACATATATATATATACATATATATATATATATATATAAATTTTAAAGTTTATTTATTTGAGAGAGAGAGCGAGCTCAAGCAGGAGAGGGGCAGAGAGAGAGGGAGAGAGAATCCTAAGCAAGCTCCACAGTGTCAGGGAGGAGCCCATCGTGGGGCTTAAACTCACAAACCCTGAGATTGTGACCTGAGCCGAAATCAAGAGTCAGTTAACCATCTGAACCACACTGGCAGCCCTTTCTAATCAAGCTTTCTTAAAGGCAGATGTTAAAGTGAACATCTGGTTGGATTAGTTCGGCTCCTTTAAGCCCCATTGCAAAGGAAGCCAATCTCCGCCATAGATTTGATCACCAAAGAAGCCAATTATAATCTGTGTTAATTAACCACACAATACACCCATAAACCAATCCTAAACAACTTGCAAATGTCTTTGATCTCTCTGTCACAAGAGGAATCAAGCCTCAGAGACCATAATCCAGCGAAAACCTATCCCCAGTGCCCCAGGAACTACTCAGGCTGCCTAGTTGCCTCTGCAAGTATTGTCAGCACATACAGACGACATTCACATTAGTTCCACTTGGTCTAGCTGGGGAAGTAGCCTAGGAGCAGTCTTTAGGGCAAGGAAAGACCAGGTTGAGATTTTCCGTGGGCCTCAAGACTTTACTGAATTTTGTAATGAGAAGGACAAAAAGTATCCTGCAGGTAGAAGGAGCCAAAATCGTAACCCCCAGTTTGCAGGCTGGGCCTCTCAATGGCAATCCTTTCCCATGTCTGTGCTGTCCAGCATGCCACGAGCCACGTGGAGCTCCTGAGCAACAGAGGAAATGAATTTTTCATTTTTCATTTATTTTTTACATTTTTTTAAGTTCATTTGAGAGAGAGGAAAAAAAAAAAAACCTCCAATGGGGGAGGGGCAGAGAGAGAGAGAGAATCCCAAGCGGGCTCTATGCAGTCAACACCCTGGCAGTGCAGTCAGAGCTTTAACCTACTGAGCCACCCAAGCGCCCCTCATTTTTCATTTAACTTAAATTTATTTAAATTTTATTTAAGTTATAATTCAATGTGACTAATTTACAAATAAATAGCCACACGGGGCTACTATATCTGACAGCACAGATCTAGAATCCAAAACGTTATAGTGCCAATAGCGATAACAAAATAGTGCCAGCATGTAAAAAGAGCTTATGATTTTCCACTCATTGTTCCGAGTGTATTGGCTGTTAAACGTGCTCCATTGCCTTGCTTTTTTACTATTTTCCAAGTCTTGTCATGAAAAGACAAATTCATGTAAAATAATTACTACCAACTTTACTACGCATTCTGATACCATGCAGTTTCCGAATCTGTAACTACTAAAAATCTAATTACCAGCAGCCAGAGATTTTTTTTTTTAACCTAAAAAGGGAGTTGTTCCGCATCCTTGAAATGATCAAGAGCCAGTGATTTAAAGTATTAGCAGGATGGCAGGTGGAAGAAAAGAAAATAACGGTCTTCACCTTCAGGCTCCCCCACTCGTTCCCATGCTCCAGGAGAGCAGAGGCTCCCTTCCGCTGTGTACCCCAGGAGCAAGGACGCGGGGAGCAGAGCGGAATTACAGAGAACCTCCTTCCTGTCTTCTGCCGTTGGAGTGGAAGGACCATCCACTCGGCTCTGCCTGCTGGGCCTTCCTGTGCCCACCTAAGCCCCGGCCTAAGTTTCCAGAGGCTGTGGATGTGCGAGCGAGCGTGCGCGGGTACAGGGGCGGGAGGGTGTGCAGTTTCACTCACCTGAGCACATCTCCCCCTTATAGCGGACGCAGGAGAAGTCATCACACTCGCAGTACTTGCCCGTGATCTTGCCAAAGTCACTGCTGTGGCAGACGCACTGGCCACACAGGCACTCGCCCCGCTGGCTGCAGGCGGGCTGGCCCTCCCGGGGGCTGCACTCTTCCTGCTGCGAGGGGCGGTAGTCCTCTTCGGAGCACTCGCACTGGGACCCCAGCCACCCGGGCCCGCAGCGGCACACCCCACACTCAAAGGTCCCGTTGCCATTGTTGCAGCGGCGGCTGTAAGGCTCAGCATGGGCCTGGCACGCACAGTCACAGTCGAAGGTGACCTGAACGGTGAGGCTGTCTTTGAAGCCTACAGGCTTGATGGTGAAGGACTTCTCCCTCTCCTGCGGGCAGCCTCGCACCTTGGCCTCAATGCTGAAGCTCACCTGGGTGGAAAGGAAGACCGCATTCAAACACAGGCGCACCCTGTTATCACTCCAGCCCTGGAGGGAAAGAAGCCCCGCCCTGCCCCGCCCTGCCCCGCCCTGCCCTGCCCGGGAATATCCAAACTGGGTGTCTCATCCCCCAGCAACCTGGAGTTCCTCAGCCTCCAAATGACCAAGGTCTGCAAAGCAAAAAGAAAAGCCTGGGGACAGTTGTCCAGTTGTATCTGGTTGGGTGCACAGACATAATTTACAGTCAGGAGAGAGGTTGGTTTTGGTTTTTTTTATATATATATCTATTTTTTGGGAGACTGCAAGTGGGGGAAGGGCAGAGAGAAGGACAGAGGATCTGAAGCAGGCTCTGCGCTGACAGACTGACAGCAGTGAGCCTGAGGTGGGGCTCGAACTCACGAACTACAAGATTATGACCTGAGCTGAAGTTGGATGCTCAACCAACTGAGCCACCCAGGTGCCCCTGGATATGTGTGTGTGTGTGTGTGTGTGTGTGTGTGTTTTAATTCCACCTGTGAAATAAGCCAGCTCAAGCAGAACAGAACCTGTGATCTTATAAAAATTCTTCTCTGGCCAATGAAGCCAGCTGGACTGATTATACACAAGGTCAGTCAGCCAGACACACAAAGCACTATATGGCACCACACGATGCCACACAGTGACCAAAGGCTCAGGATCTACTGTTTAATTTCCATATAGTACATCATCACTTGTGCAGTCAAACACCTTTCCGGCCAATATTTCTTAGACAGGATATGTGCACATGTTCTAGAATATAGATAGGTGTACGGACAGATGGATGGACCTAGATACAGAAATGATAGAGATACAGGTGATACCGGTGATAGAGATATAGCTATCCCCCTTTCTGCTTCCCTCCCTCTTCACCAACCCCTCCCCCCATCGGCAGAAGCAGAAGAGAACCAGTAAGGAAAGAAAGCCATAGAGGCCACAGAGGGACCTGAGAGGCAAAATGAACATTTGCGTTCTGGAAGTCTATGACAGTGGGTATTTGGTATTTTTGCCTGTTCCATTTGCTGTTGAATCTCCAGCAGCGAATGATGCCTGGCACAAAGTTGGCGCTCAGCAACTATCGGTAGATGTGACTGCCATTTCACATTGTAGAGGAAAGACAGGTATTACCTTAGGGGAGGCTGGAGACTGGGCCAAAGGTAAGAAATATTTTCATTTGCAATCAGCTGTGCATAAACAAACAGAGGTAAGCTAAACGCAAGTTTTTTAAAGATCTCCACGTAGCGGAGAAGTTTAGACAACAGGAGTCAGAGGAAAAGGTTGGCAGCTCCGTTATATCCAACTTGTAATGACCTTCGGGAAGAAGGTGCAGGGGAGGAATGGAAGGGTGCCCACAGACGCTCAGGGGCAAAGGCCAGGGCCAGAGCTGAAGCTTCAGCCCCTGCCCAGCCCAGCCCACCTCACCGTGTCTCCAATCTTGAGTCCGACACAAGACTTGAGCCCAGGGATGACCTCGTTGTTGAGACAGGTGGCGTTGAAGGATAGAGACAGCTCCTCGGGGAGGTCCCGCACTTCCAGCTCTACTTTAGAGCGGATTTTCTGAGCAGAAAGGGGGCAAAAGAAGGTTAAGGAGATGAGCCGAGAGGAAGTAGACAGGAACCAATTCCACCCCAAGTAAAATACCAGGTGGCCATGGACTCACCGCGGCAGTGCTGGGTGCTGGGGTTTGCTTAGAAGCTGCCAGAGGAGAGCATCCTTAGGAGCCTATTTCTTACAATATTTCCTGCCCAAGGTC
Source organism: Panthera onca (assembly GCF_046562875.1). Taxonomy (NCBI): domain Eukaryota; kingdom Metazoa; phylum Chordata; class Mammalia; order Carnivora; family Felidae; genus Panthera; species Panthera onca. The sequence goes on from NW_027675820.1 coordinate 13,687, forward strand.
TGCTCCTCTCTCTCTCTCTGTGCCCCCTGGTGTCTAGTTGAATCTGGGTAAAATCTAAACCAGCCACACCCTCCTGCAAGCCTCAGAGACATGCAAAAAGGGAGGGCTAGCACTGGTCACCTTGGATAGTAGCTTTTTTTACCTAATTTTTAACCAACCTCATCTTCCCCTTGGCTCAGCTCCCTCTTCTCTCTATTGTTGGAGCCCTATCCCTCACCCTGTCCTTCCTCATCACCACCCCCAACCTCTCTTTCCTTTCCACCTTCTCTAAGCTCTTCCACCCACTGCTCCTGACACTCCCTGGCAATTCTTTCTGAGCCATTTCCCTCTCAGAAGGCTGCATTCCTCCCAGTGCTGGCCACCAGCCAGCCTCTAGAAGAATAAGAGGAAGGCAGTGAAGGCTGCATCGTGGACTCACATCCAGGACTCCAAAATCTGCGTTCCCTCCTGGGGAATGCCGAGTGAGGTGGATTCTTAGCAGACCCAACCCCAGTGCGAGACACTTACCCCATAAGCATCAACAATGAGCTGAAGGACGTTGCTGGAATTGGCAGACAGAACCCCCACTGTCGTCCCTGGGATGAGCTCGCTATAGTTCTAGAAGGTAAGACAGAGAGATGTACAAGGCTGACTAAATGAAGAGGGTGATCTCAAAAGCCCTCCCCAAATCAGAATGAGGGTCTTGAAACGAAGATTGAGGGAAGGATGGGATATTTTACTTGTCACTTCCAGGAACAAACCTAGCAGTTTTGCAGCCCTGAGAAAAATTATAAAGAACTTCTCACACCCCTCTCCCCCAATAAATTACTCCCCTCCAGCACCACAAACACCAACACACCCATCCCGTGAGGTTCAAGGTTGGAGGAGAGAGACCATAAAAAGGAGCCATTTGCCCCTGGGAATAGGCTGGAGGAGGGGCTTTCCTGGTTGGGAAGCATGGCCCGTGCTAGTGTGCCTGGGTTCCCAGAGACGGCTCCACCCAATACAGACCCCACTCCCGAAATCCCTGAAGGCACAGTCACCTGGTAGAGACTGACTACATTTTCCGTTACAGCAAAGATCAAATTGATGTTTTTCTGGGATAGCTTCTCGGTCATCAGCCCCAGAGAGGGATAATCCTGTAAAATGGGAGGATGTGGAAGTCAGTTAAGAATTCACCTGAATTCTACACCTTAGAACTTGGCTGATTTGGGCTGTGGCCCAGACGGTGGTGGTGCTGAAACCTTTTCACGCCATGATCAGTGTGAGGCAATGGACTAAGTGGCAACACAAACCCAGTTGTGAACTCCAGGGACAGATGAAGAGGCAAAGGCTGGTCAAAGCCAAGCATCTCAGGGCACCTGGCTGGCTCAGTTGGTTGAGTGTCTGACTCTTGATTTTGGCTTAGGTCATGATCTCACAGTTCATGAGACTGATCCCCGCATCAGGCTCTGCACTGACAGCGTGGAGCCTACTTGGGATTCTCGCTCCCTCCCTCCCTCTCTGCCCCTCCCTGCACACTGCGTGTGCTCTCTCTTTCTCTCAAAATAAATAAATAAACATTAAAGAGAACCCAGGCAGCTCAGTTGGTTGACGGGGTCATGATCTCACGGTTTGTGAGTTGAAGGCCCTCATCAGGCTTGCTGCTGTCTGCACAGAGCCCACTTCTGATCCTCTGTCTCCGTCTTTCTGCCCCTACCCCACCCATGCATGCGCACGTGCGCGCTCTCTCTCCCTCTCTCTCTCAAAAATAAATAAAACGTTTAAAATAAATAAGCATAGGGGTGCCTGGGTGGCTCAGTCGGTTGAGCATCCGACTTCGGCTCAGGTCATGATCTCACGGTCCGTGAGTTCGAGCCCCGCATCGGGCTCTGTGCTGACGGCTCAGAGCCTGGAGCCTGCTTCCGATTCTGTCTCTCTCTCTCTCTCTCTGCTCCTCCCCCGCTCACACTGTCTCTCTCTCCTTCAAAAATAAATAAACATTAAAAAAAATTTTTTTTGGGGGCGCCTGGGTGGCGCAGTCGGTTAAGCGTCCGACTTCAGCCAGGTCACGATCTCGCGGTCCGTGAGTTCGAGCCCCGCGTCAGGCTCTGGGCTGATGGCTCGGAGCCTGGAGCCTGTTTCCGATTCTGTGTCTCCCTCTCTCTCTGTCCCTCCCCCGTTCATGCTCTGTCTCTCTCTGTCCCAAAAATAAATAAAAAAAAACGTTGAAAAAAAAAATTAAAAAAAAAAAAAATTAAAAAAAAGGAATTGAAGATGTAAAGCTGAGGGCTATCACTCTTGCCAGCCTCAATTTTCTTAATGAATTAAAAAAAATCTGGTTGAAAAAAATGATGTTCAATGAATGCTTAGGGAATTCTGGTACTGGAGGCAAACATTATGTAGTTCTAAACAATAGTAGGTTGACTTTTGATGAATGAACTTCCAATTTAGTTTTTTCTATTTATTAAGTTCTCTGAATCACTGCTAATCATTTATATTTTTTCCCATGTAAACATGAAATTTGATATTTCTCTTCCTGAAAATTTCGAATATGACAAGAAAGTGTGGTGCTTTACTTCCAAGATAGAACATCAGATTCAACTGCTAAAATAAAGATTGAGGTCCAAAAAAGCATACATTTGCAATCAGTACATATGACAGATGGCAGCATTCAAATTCATATCTTGGAAACAGTATAAAATGAAGATCTCATATTCATTTGTATTCTTATTATGTTTCTCACTCACCTTTAAGGGACTTCACACCATCTAGCAACCTGTTTTTAAAGACCTTGTTATCATCTATAAAAAAGAACACAATTAAGGTCATAGAGAAATGATGTGGCTATTCACTAAAACTCTAGTAAAACTGAGATTTTCATGATTTGCCCTAGAAACTTCCCTCATTAAAATAAAGTTTGAGAGAAAATTAGGGAAAGTTTATAATATGGTAAGTCTATCTAAAATTTAGCATACAAGGCACTCTATAACATGCACAGCTTTTTTGGAAAATATCACCTCTGACCTTTTATCCCCTTCCGGTCTAACACCACTTCTTTCCCTTGGTTGCTTCCCACAACTGCCTATAGGTATCTAAAAAGGTAAGGGTAGCCTCAGAAATGTAGTCCCCTTGATGGCATGAGTCAGCATCATGGGGATGATTATTCCAAAACAGAGAGTTAAACTGCATAGATGGAAATTTCCCTCTACAATAAGTGAACATTTAAATTATTTTGTTTGGCATTTGCTTGTTTATTTACTGTTGCATCTTAGCAAATGGGGATAGTTTGAGTTTCTAAAAAAAAAAAAAAAAAAAGCTTAAGAGGGGACAAAACAAACACGGGGTAAAAAAGAAAGGCAAACCAAGAAACAGACTCCTAACTATAGGGAACAAACTGATGGTCACCAGAGGGGAAGATGGTGAGGGAAGGGTGACACGGGTGATGGGGATGAAGGAGGGCACTTGTGATGAGCACAGGGTGATGTGTGGATGTGTTGAATCACCAAATTGTACACCTGAAACTAGTATTACACTGTATGTTAACTAACTGGAATTTAAATTAAAAAATCTTTAAAAGCTTCAAAGAACACTTTAAGGTCACATCAGTATATAAATGCCTACCATTGAGGGGCGCCTGGGTGGCGCAGTCGGTTAAGCGTCCGACTTCAGCCAGGTCACGATCTCGCGGTCCGTGAGTTCGAGCCCCGCGTCAGGCTCTGGGCTGATGGCTCGGAGCCTGGAGCCTGTTTCCGATTCTGTGTCTCCCTCTCTCTCTGCCCCTCCCCTGTTCATGCTCTGTCTCTCTCTGTCCCAAAAATAAATAAAAAAACGTTGAAAAAAAAAAAAATTAAATGCCTACCATTGAAAGGCAGATTTTTCAGCAGCTTCAAACGTTCCTTATCTGTGAACTCTATTCCCATGTTTTTCAGAATAGCTTTCACATCTTTGACATCAACCTCCCCTCCTTAAAAAAATAGACATCATTACATATACGAATTTAAAGGATCATCTAATGACTCCAAACAGGGAAAATTAATCTATGGCTATATAGATTGAATCGGTACAGAATAAAGAGCATAGGCCAATGAGACCTCTCCAAATATACTGACGATGACTTTCACAGAAAAAGAATTTGATCTCTAAGTGCTAATAAAAGAAGTCACAGTCACAATGACAATGGCAAGGCAACTCTGAACCCTGTGAGATTTACATTATGTATCTGCTATTCAATTGGAATATTATAAATTACTTATTCAAATAAATGTATAAAATAAGGTAAGATCTGTTAGTCTCATTTTTTGTCAGTTATCTGTAGTCTTTATCAAAATTTTACTTCATATATTATTTCACTAGTACAGAGTTTGGCCATTCTAAAAAAGAGAAGAACAAAATATACAAATAAAAAATATACCAGAAAACAAATGAGTTGCTAGTAATTTAATGAACCAAGAAATAAATGCCATAACTAATATGGCAATTGAGGAATAATGATGAAATGTAATTATTATAAATACTAAATGTTTTAGATTCATAATTTCTTTCTTACCTGTAGTAGCTTTTACTCCATCCATCACCTCTTTCAGACCAACCATTCCATTAGCTACAAGAAAAGGCACAATGAAAATAATGTCAGAAGCCCAGAAGACAAATTTAAGACATATATTTTAAGGAAACAATTCCATTAAAAATTCCTTACATCTTCATTTTACCTGAGACCATTTGGAAAATGCCTGGATCTCAGGGAGTTAAGATGATCTCCATCAATACAAAGGTCTCTTGTATACTAGAAACTGGGTCAGGAAAAGTGTGCTCTTCCTAGTATTTTGGATGCCATTATAAGCCATAGCTGAAGATACTATTGGAGTTGGCCAGGTATTCTGGTAACTTTACTTCATGTACCCACAAACAGCTGAGGAAGGGACCACTAATCCAGCTTGGTATGTTCTAAGATTGCTTCCTGCAGGAGATGTGTGTGAACTACATTAATGTATCAGAGCAGTTGATACGAAATATGGAAGGATGGAAGAGCCTTCACATGGAGGAGAAGTTGAGAAAAATGTCCAGGGACATCATGCTATGTGGGTAAAACTACAAGCAGCTCAACATGGCTGGAACAGTAGAAAAATGAGAGAAGATATGTCCACACAGGCAGATGGAGCTTGAAGGTCTCATGCACTATGATAAAAATCTTTGAACACGTTTTCGAATGAAGATTTCATTAGACAGGAGGATAGATAGAAGAATGGCTTGTTGACTTCTCTATAAATAGATTTTCAGATCCCTATTATTTTGCTTTCTTATTGTTTAGACTATTAGAGTCCTGACAGCACCCTCTGCAGTTTTTGGTATATTTACGGAGAGGTGATGCTGTTTTAGGTTAATTGTAATGAAGATCCAAGATTTATTCTGACTTTAAAATTGGGCTCTCCTCCAAGTGTCCATCAATAGATGAATGGATAAAGACGTAGAACATGTGTGTGTGTGTGTGTGTGTGTGTGTATGATGGAGTATTATTCAGCCTTAAAAAAGAATGGAATCTTGCCATTTGCAACAACATGGATGGAGCTAAAGAGTATAATGCTAAGAGAAATGTTAAAGACAAATACTATATGATTTCACTCATATGTGAAATTTAAGAAACAAAATGAGTAAACAAAGAAAAAAAAAAGAAGAGAGAGACAAACCAAGAAGTAGACTCTTAACTATAGAGAACAAACTGGTAGTTACCAGAGGGGAGGTGGGTGCGGGAATGGGTGAAACAGGTGATGGGGACTAAAGAGTATACTTATCACATATATATAGAATTGTTAATATATTATATACCTGAAATAATATAATTTTCTATGTTAACTATATTGGAATTAAAATTAAAGACTTCAGTAAAAAAAATAAAATTGGGCTCTCCTCCAAGCTTTCTAACATGTATCTGTCAATTAAATCTATTTTCAAACATATCAGATATAAAGGAAAAATTAAAAAACGGCCTGAGGTCATCTGTAGTGTTCACCATCAACTTGTAGATTTTTTGACAGCTTTGCAAGTTCCTCTTCCGTGAGCTCAAGTCCCAATTTTTTAAGGGTGTTGTCCAGGTTATTGACATGAACCTTTCCCCCTTAGGAAAGATAGAAGGTAGGAACATGAAAAAAAAGTGTATTATGCCAAAATTCTGCATGCATATCAACTTTCTATTTATTTATTTATTATGTTTGTTTGTTTAAGGTGAAGTGATTTTTTCGTGCATAGAGAAGGGGTGTACAGAGTTGAAAAAAAATGCAAGTTCCATATGGAACTTCCTACAAGATAAAATATACGCTGTTATCAGTTAAAATGTGGGTAGACTGCAAGAATCATAAATAAGGAATGATACCAAAGTGAGGAGCCAGGATTCATAATTGGAATAAAATTGTCAAGTTGGGGAATGTCAGACAGTATGACTTTTAATTAGGTCTTACTCACCATTGAGAGATTTCACACCCTTTAGCAACCTGTTGTGATATACCTTTCCAGCAGCTGTAAGAAAAGCCATAATTCATGCAATGGGGAAATTAACATGAAATCGCAAAAATGGTGTGAAATAAATAATAATTTAAATAAACAATTTCAAAAATAACATTTTAAGAAGAGTTGTCTCTAATTTTTAGTTTATTTCATCTAATATAATGAAGGTTGGAAACAGAAACCTCTCTCCTTGTGACAAACCTCTTTATTCCAGTACCTGAGGAAGTCTCCTTGCTCAAACATGAGTATAGCTTCCCTTTGCTTTTAAATTTCTGCTTCCCATCTTTATTTTTTTTTCATGGATCTCCAATCTTTCTTTTTTTTTCTCTTCTCATGATATGAACAAATTAGTAGCTTGATAGGTAACAATATGTTTATCTGTTAATGTCAACTCTTGTCTAAAGGGTTATTTAACTTCCAATATAAATTCTAAGCGACAGTGACAGGTTGCTATATACTTATAACTCAATTTAATATTTTTTCTTTTATACTTTTGGGGAAAAATAAATAGAAACAAAGTTGAAAATATTTGCACAGACCTAAAGACCAACAAAAGACCTCCATGACACCTCTATCAATCTCACCATCAATTGGCAGTGTTTTCAGTAGCTTCTCTTTTTCCTGATCTGTGAGCTCAATCCCCAGGCTTCCCAGGAAAATTTTCAGGTTATTAGAATCAACCTTCTCATCTTTTAAGAGAGGGAACAATAGACATATAAGCTTTCGGAACTCTGGTATTATATCAAGTTGTAAAATATGTACTATGAAGTTTAATGATATCCTAATTTCAAGATGAGGTGTTAGGCGAAGATATTCTCAATTGCAGAACCCTTGAGCATATCTTATGGTAATAAAGCATATCTTTATGAGCGTATCTTATGGTATCTTATGGTAATAAAATACCACATTTATTATAAATTGAAGACCATTTTTCCTAAAGCTGGAAAAAAACAACTTTCAGAATAAAATCTGATGAGTGAATTAAGATAACGCAGATTCTTATATAAATTATTCTTCAAAAACATTTGCTTTGGTAAGAATTATTGATGATATCAGGAATACATTATCTTGATCATTTCTAAGCTTCACCATGCCATTTTCTATACATTTCTAGATATTTTTCATTTAAACATTTGTGACCCGAAGCATATTACTTGCACAAGTAACAGAAAACTTAGGATTTAAAATTGACATATAGTCTTGTATCCTAGTGTAGAAACTTTCCTAATGTCAATCCATGATTCATATATTTAAAAATAAAACATCAGAATTTATAAGATACCAGAAATACCACTGAAAAAAACTATTATAAAGGACTGAAACCCTAGATTTACATCAACTTCTCATTTACCTGTAAAAGTTTGCAGTTCCTTCATCGGTGTTTTAGGAGAAGTCCTCCTATCAACTGTAGAAGAAAATTAAAGTCATAATGAGATATAAAAGACTCATGAAATATTGTGAAAGACAATGTCGGAGTAAATATAATAAATCCTAACTTACTATGTGCCAGGCATTATCTTAAGTACTTTATATATGCTTACTTAAGAACTATTTACTGAAGAATATCTTTCTAGGCTATTAATTTATTCAGTTTTCATTGGCTTCATTAATACTAGAAAGAAAAGCCTAAACATAACAACATGCCATTTCAAAAATATTAATTTTACTTATAGTTCTATACTATTTCAAAGCTATATGCATTAGTAATGGGAAGAAATTCAGAAGTACTGTCATCTAAGTGGCCTGCATTTTTCTTTTTAAAATGTGGAAGACTGTCTTCTAGTGACCATAATATGGGTAAAGAACATAAAAGACATTCATACAAAGGGCAATGTTTTCACGGTGACTTGGTAGCTGGCTGCTTATATGCTCTTTACATGCTTTGCCCATATTTATAGCTTCTTACTATCAGTGTAGATTACCATTCCTAAGGGCCCTTTCCCCGCAACCTTTATTGTCCAAGCTCTCCCAACATGGAACTATGGTATCTGGAAACTTGCTCACCATCACCAGGGAGATTTTGAGTCAGAGCCTCAAGTTCCTTATCTGAGAGCTTGATTCCCATATTATCCAGTATTGCGTTCAAGTCGTTGACATTGACTTTCCCATCTAAGGAAAGAGAGTCCATGAAGAAAATTATGTAACTTCAAAAAAGAGGTTCATAAACCTTTTAGAGACACATGCCCTGTTGTGAATTTCATGAGCTATATGCTAGTGTTCACAAAGATTACATATCATTTCAGGGGGGGGCATATATTCTCTAAAGCCTATTCACAGACCCCCCTTAGTAGTAAGGTTAATAATCCTTGTTCTAAAATGTGGAGAAAAAAAAACCACAGCAATTTTAGAACAAGAGACTAAGGACCTTATTATGCCTATAGAGAAAGTCAACTATGACATTAGAACGAAGGTCACTTCTCGTGAGATTTGTCTTGGGGATCAGACTACAAAATACAAAGTTTTAAATATCATTGAATAAATGCTAAGTGAATTCTAGTTCTGGAGGCAAACATTTTTTACTTCTAAACAATAGGTTTTGATGACTGAATTCCCAGTTTAGTATTTATCTGCAGCTGATTAAATTCCCTGAATCAGTACTAATTCTTGTCTGTCACATTTTGCTATGCAAACTTGAAATCTGGTATTTTTTCTCTTGAAAAGTTTGGAAGAATCTTGAGAAAGTAGAAGGCTTTCTTCCTAGATATAAAGTAAAAGATCAGCAGCTACCGTGAAGCTTGATCTTCAGTGGGAGCATAAATTTGCAATCAGTATATACGATCAGTATAGCAGCAACCACTGATACCTTGGAAACAGTATAAAAGCAAGGATCCCATATTGGTCTACACTCTCATTATGCCGCTCACGTACCTTTTAGAGACATCACAACTTCTAGCAACCTGTTTTGAAAGATCTTGTCATCATCTGTAAGAAAAGGCAGAATTTAAGTCACAGAGAAATGTGGAAAATCACAGAGAAATTAGGAAAAATGACTTTTCGAGAGTTTTCTCTTATTTTAATAAAATTTGAGAGAAAATTGGGTGAAATTTAGCACATCATGCACACCTCTGTTCTTCTTCCCAATCCTGCCTTTATTCACTTCCAATTATTAATCCTTTCTTCTTTCACAAATCCCAGTTTAACCTTTGTTTTTTCCTTTTTTGTTTTTCCCTATTGATAAAAAGACTCATCATAATGGAAATGCTGCTTCCTAATCTAAAAGTAAAACCACCTAGGGATTCATTTCAGGTATAAGTGGACTTTCTAAAAAAACATTTTTTTTTTTTTTTTGAAATGGATTTTCTATATCCTAGAACTTAGGAAATGGAGGTAATTTTAGAGCTTCTCGCAGACGCAGAAATCTAAAACTTCTTTTTGGGGACAGCTGGGTGGCGCAGTTAATTAAGCATCCAACTCTTGGTTTTGGCTCAGGTCATATCTCACGGGTTGTGAGATCAAGCTCCGAGTCCAGCTCCGTGCTGACAGTGCGGAGCCTGCTTGGGATTCTCTCGCTCTCCCTCTCTCTCTGCTCCTCCCCAACTCACACATGCTCTCACCTTCTCAATATGAATAAATAAACTTAAAAAAAACCACTCTTTGAATACATCAATATTTAAAATGCTTACCCTTAAAAGGAAGAGTTTTCACCAGCTCCAAGCATTCTTTACCTTTGAGCTCGATCCCCATGTTTCCCAGAACAGCTTTAACGCTACTGACATCAACATTTTCTCCTTAACAAAAAGATCAAAACAATGACATACATGGAATTTAAGTACAATCAAATTATTGCAAATAATTAAACTAAATTATGATGCTAAAACAATAGGATTATGAGCTGGGGAAAGTAATGATCACTGAGCTCTGCCCAAATACATGGAGATAATGTCATTTATGGAAACATAATTGCCTTTTTTTAAAATAAGTTTATTTATTTTTGAGACAGAGAGAGACAGAGCATAAATGGGGGAGGGGCAGAGAGAGAGGGAGACACAGAATCAGAAGCAGGCTCCAGGCTCTGAGCCATCAGCCCAGAGCCCGACGCAGGGCTCGAACTCACGGACCATGAGATCGTGACCTGAGCTGAAGTCAGACGCTTAACCGATTGAGCCACCCAGGTGCCCCAGCTTTCTAAAGGCTAATAAGAGATGGCACTCTCACTCTTAAATACTGAGAACAATACTGAGGGGTGATCGGGGGTAGGGGAGAGGGGAAAGTGGGTGATGGGCATCAAGGAGGGCACCTGTTGGGATGAGCACTGGGTGTTGTATGGAAACCAATTTGACAATAAATTATACTTAATAAAAAAACAAGAGAGAGAGAGATGGCACTCTCAACGGCGGTCATGAGAATGTATCCACAGGAGTTCCAACTATGGAGAACATAATTAACCAAGGGCCCCACCTTCTGCTTTGAAATTAACCTGTGTTTTTTTGCACTAATGCCATATGTATCATTGGCACTGGCCAATCACAAGTGCAGCCAAGATACTAGGGGAGCCCTGTTCCTGGAAGATACAGAATGGTGATTCTAACCAGAGGATTCTTGAAAGCACTTTTGCCAGGCCCTCCTCAGACTGCATGACAATCTAGGATGCTTCCGCCCAAACATTTCTTCCTCTTTCCTTCACCTGGTGCCAGATTTGCCCTGCAGTCTGACAGCCTCCCAGCCTTTCAGGCATCCTCCTTATTTTCTCTTACGCAGGCATTTCCCCTAATAATGTCCTGGCATGTTTAACCCTGCCCCGGCTTTTGCTTCTTGGGAGGCTTGGACTAACATACTCAAAATGACAATGACACAAAGTGGGTATTATAGATCTCTTTTGCCAATTTTCAAGCTGCAGATGGCTTATCTTCATAATTCTATTGACATGAAGAATGTATCACCTCTCCTTTAAGTAATTACCAGGGTCTTTTCCAAAGATTCATTTCACCCTTTATTGTACGTTTTGGCTGTCTTAAAATAAGGAAAATGAAGCGTATTCGTGAAGAATACATCAGAAAATTCTCCAATTTCTGGGCTACTGGCTATGAAAACCTTAAACAAATAGGAGGTAAAAATGATAGAATTAGCCTAGCAATTAAGGCATGAAGAAAAACAGTACTGTAAAAATTAGGATCCTATGTTTACATTAACTTCTCAATCACCTGTGACAGCTTTCACGCCATCCATCACTTTATTCAGATCAACTTTTCCATTAGCTATGAAGAGAAGGGACAATTGAGACATGTAATCAATGTCATGAGCTCCAAAAAACATATACAAAGGATATATGTTGATGGAAAATTCCACATAAATTCCATTAATATCATAATTTTATACATACTTATATTAAATCTGTGAATTTCAAGGATTTAAGCTGATCTATTTTTCCAGTGTTTCTGGATCATTGGTATTTATCAGCTCTCTGGTAGCACTTCAGGTACTGCTGTGAGCCATGAGTGCCATAGCTCATATAGGAACCACTAATTCAAACTAGACTGTTAAATGTATACATCATAGAGTATGTAGTGCCAGGACAAGTTAAAATATCAGATTTTAACTAAAGGAAAGGGGAATGCATAGAAAGAGTCTTCTACATGGAAGAGGGGCTGAGAAATATAAAGTAAAACCACACCTGGGTACAACATATACAACATATACATATGCAGTGCATGGAGAACTATAGTCGGTTCAGCACTGCAGAAGAATAAAGTATGGATTTGGGAAAGGAAAGTTCATACAAGAGAGGTAGGTTGGACTCAGATTATTAAGGGATTTGTAAGTAATTTTAAGAAGCTTAGCCTTTATCTACTAGGTTATATAGAATCATTGAGTGGTTATAAGTTCAGGAATGATATGGACCAATTTGCATTTTATTTTAATTTTCTTTAACTTTAAATTATAATTAATTTTATTATTACAAAATTACATTTATATTGAAATATATAGAGAGTGATGTCATCAAGACGGTGACATAAGTTTTTCCTGACTTCAGTCCCCCTCACAAAAAGACCATCTTGCAAGTATCCACAGACAAGACACCATTGTGAAAATCCCAGGATATGGTTGTGAGGCTGATGAATCTCCCTGAACCACAGAGACTGAGAAGGACCACATTAGAAGGGTAAGACAATCAGCTATGCTCTGGCTGCACTGCCCCTCTCCCAGGCTAGTATAGTGCTGCACTGAGAGGGCTTCCCAGAGCTATGGTTTCTCTGGTGGGAAAAAGAGAGCCCAAGGTAGACATCCAGCTCCTCCAGAGTTGGGGGTTGCTTCCTGGAAGGCCCACCTGGGTCCTGTCCCATAGGTATTGGGGAGGGGGGGGGAGGTATCCGTGGGTCTTAACCATTTGAGATCAGAATGAGATGGAGAAGGGAAACATGGCTTACATTAACCAGCACGTGGATCTTGGCAGATTGTTTCTCCTAGCAGCAGTGCCTGAGTAGATATCTGACACAGTGGTTTTGCCCATCTGCAGAGCCAAGATGGTGGTCCCTCTGGCCAGGGAACCATTCTGCTTGAGTTGGGTCCCGAGCCAATAAGCCTTTCTGACCTTGGAGCCTCTTCTATCACCCCATCCAGATGAGGAAGCAAATTCATGGCTCCTGCCTATTGCTGAGTATAGATAGTCCTCTGTCCTGCCTGACCAGAAAACCTATTGAGAGCATCCCAGAGACTGTGTAGATTACCCTACAGCCCCTCTTACAGCAGTGCCTGAGTGAAGAGCCCACTCATTGGCTCTGCCTCTCTGCAGAACTGAGCTAGTGGCACTATCTGGCCAGGGATATTGACGGATACTCCTGCCTGACTCAGGTACCCAGCCAATAAGACTTATCAGCAAAGGAGCCTATGATATAGAGACTGGGCTGGGAAGGAAATTCAAAGTCCTGACCAGGGATGAATATAGCTTCCAGCCTTATCTGACCAAGAAGCCTAACCAGAACACCTGGGAAGTTGCATAGTCCATCCTACAGATCTGGTTATAATGGTGCCTGAGCAGAGACCCCAAAATTGACAACCTAGAAGAAACGGATAAATTATTCCTAGAAACATACAACTTACTGAGATTGAATCATGAAGAAACAGAAAATCTGAAGAGACCAAAAACAAGTAAGGATATTGAGTCAATAATCAAAATCTTCTTCCCCAAAAGTCCAGGACAAATGGTTTTATTGCTGAATTTTTACCATTTAATGAAGAATTAATACCAATCCTTCTCAAATTCTTCCCAGAAAATTTAAGAGAAGGGAACACTGCCAAACTCATTTACAAGGTAGCATTTACCCTGATACCAAAGCCAGACAAAGATACTACAAAAAAATTAAAACTATAGGCCAATGTCCCTGATGAATATAAATGCAAAAATTCTCAACAAAATTCTAGCAAACCAATTCAATAGCACATTAAAAGGATAATATAGCATGATTAAGTGGGATTCATCCCTAGGATGCAAAGGTATTTCAACATGTGCGAATCAATAAATGTGACATACTGCATTAATAGAATGAAAGATAAAAATCACATGATCATCTCAATTGATGCAGAAAAAGCATATGACAAAATTCAACATCCATTCATGATAAAAGCTGTCACTAAATTAGGTAGAGAAGGAAAGAATCTCAACATAATAAAGGCCATGTATGACAATACTCAATACTTAACATCATACTGTAACAGTGAAAGGTTGAAAGCTTTTCCTCTATAATCAGAAATAAGACAAGTGCTCACTCTTACCACTCCTATTCAGTATAGTACTAGAAGTGTTAGCTAGAACAATTAGGCAAGAAAAGAAATAAAAGTCACCAGAATCAGAAAGAAAGAAAGAAAGAAAGAAAGAAAGAAAGAAAGAAGTAAAAGTGTGTCTATTTGCAGATGACATTATTTTAAGTATAGAAAATCCTAAAGACTCAACCAAAAAAAAAAAATAACAACTTGTTAAATTTAATGAATGAATTCAGTAAAGATGCAGGATACAAAATCAACATACAAAAATCAATGGTGTTTCTATATACTAACAATGAATTATCAGAAAAAGAAATGAAGAAAATAATCTCACTTACAACAGCATCACAAACTCTAAAGTACTTAGGAGTAAATTTGGAAGAGACACAAATAGAAAGATATCCTGTGTTCATAGATTAGAAGAATTATTAACATTAAAATGTCCACACTAAGGCAATGCCATCTATAGATTCAATGTAATTCTTAAGATTCCAATGGCATTTTTTACACATACATAAAACATAATCCTAAAATTCATTTGGAACCACAAAAGCTAAACCAATCCTCAAAAGAAGGGTAAAGCTGGAGGATCACAATTTTTTACCTCAAACCATATTATAAAGCTATAGTAATCAAAACAGTATGGCACTGGCATAAAACCACACACTTGGACCAATGAAAGAGAATCAAGGGCTTAGATACAAACTCATACATATATGGCCAACTTCTATTTGACACAGAAGCCAACAATATTCAAGCAAGCCTAGAATACCCAATGGAGAAAAGAGTGTCTTCATTAAATGGTGTTAGGAAAATTGGATATTTATATGACAAAGAGTGAGATTAGACCACTGTCTTAAACTGTTCACAAAAATCAACTCAAAATGAATTAAAGAATTAAATGTAAGGCCTGAAATCATACATAAAATTCCCAAGGGAAACGGAGAAAAAAGCTCTTTGATGTTGCTCTTGGGAATGATTTTTTGGATGTGACTCCTATAAAGCACAAGCAACAACATAAAAAATAAACAAATAAGTAGGGCTACATCAAACTGAAAAGCTTCTCTGCATGGCAAAATAACCATAAGAGACCCTTAAATACAGAGAACAAACTGAGGTTGATGAGGTTTGGAGGGGAGGTAAATGGGTGACAGGCACTGAGGAGGGCACTTTTCAGGATGAGCACTAGGTGTCATATGTAAGAGATGAATCTCTGGGTTCTACTCTTGAAGCTAAGACTACACTGTATGTTAACTAACTTGAGAATAATAATAATAAAAAAAGAATCAACAAAATGAAAAGACAGCCTATGTAATGGAAGAAAATATTTACAAACCATATATCTTATAAGAGGTTCATATCCAAACTATATAAGGAACTCATATACCTCAATAACAAAGAAACCAAATAACACAATTTAAAAATGGGTGAAATATCTGAGAAGACATTTTTCCAAAGAAGATATTCAAATGGCCAACAGGTCCATTAAAAGGTGGCTCATCCTCACTAATCATCAGGGAAATGTAAATCAAAACCACAATGAGGTATCACCCCACACCTGTTAGAATGGCTATCATCAAAAAGACAAGAGATAGAAAGTACTGGTAAGGATGTGGGGGAAAGGGAAGCCTCGTGCACTGCTAGTGAAAGTGTAAATTGGTGCAGTCAACGTGAAGAGTATGAAGGTTCCTCAAAAAATTAAAAATGGAACTACATATGATCCAGAAATTATGACTTGGGTATATATCTAAAGTAAACAAAATCACTGTCTTGAAGAGATAACTGCATCTTCACATCCATTATAGCATAATTTATAATAGCAAAGACATGGAAAAAACCTAAGCATCCATTGATGGAGGAATACATAAAGCAAATGTGGGGTATATATACAATGGGATATGAGGGTATATATGGGGCATATATACAATGGGAATGAGTTTTGGAAGCATGTGGGTGTTTAGGAATTTGTCCATTTCTTCCAGGTTGTCCAGTTTGTTGGCATATAATTTTTCATAGTATTCCCTGATAATTGCTTGTATCTCTGAGGGATTGGTTGTAATCATTCCATTTTCATTCATGATTTTATCTATTTGGGTCATCTCCCTTTTCTTTTTGAGAAGCCTGGCTAGAGGTTTATCGATTTTGTTTATTTTTTCAAAAAACCAACTCTTGGTTTCGTTGATCTGCTCTACAGTTTTTTTAGATTCTATATTGTTTATTTCTGCTCTGATCTTAATGATTTCTCTTCTTCTGCTGGGTTTAGGCTGCCTTTGCTGTTCTGCTTCTATTTCCTTTAGGTGTGCTGTTAGATTTTGTATTTGGGATTTTTCTTGTTTCTTGAGATAGGCCTGGATTGCAATGTATTTTCCTCTCAGGACTGCCTTCGCTGCATCCCAAAGCGTTTGGATTGTTGTATTTTCATTTTCGTTTGTTTCCATATATTTTTTAATTTCTTCTCTAATTGCCTGGTTGACCCATGCAATCTTTAGTAGGGTGTTCTTTAACCTCCATGCTTTTGGAGGTTTTCCAGACTTTTTCCTGTGGCTGATTTCAAGCTTCATAGCATTGTGGTCTGAAAGTATGCATGGTATGATTTCAATTCTTGTATACTTATGAAGGGCTGTTTTGTGACCCAGTATGTGATCTATCTTGGAGAATGTTCCATGTGCACTCGAGAAGAAAGTATATTCTGTTGCTTTGGGATGCAGAGTTCTAAATATATCTGTCAAGTCCATCTGATCCAATGTGTCATTCAGGACCCTTGTTTCTTTATTGACTGTGTGTCTAGATGATCTATCCATTTCTGTAAGTGGAGTGTTAAAGTCCCCTGCAATTACCACATTCTTATCAATAAGGTTGCTTATGTTTGTGAGTAATTGTTTTATATATTTGGGGGCTCCTGTATGCGGCGCATAGACATTTATAATTGTTAGCTCTTCCTGATGGATAGACCCTGTAATTATTATATCATGCCCTTCTTCATCTCTTGTTACAGCCTTTAATTTACAGTCTAGTTTGTCTGATATAAGTATGGCTACTCCAGCTTTCTTTTGACTTCCAGTAGCATGATAAATAGTTCTCCATCCCCTCACTCTCAATCTGAAGGTGTCCTCAGGTCTAAAATGAGTCTCTTGTAGACAGCAAATAGATGGGTCTTGTTTTTTTTATCCATTCTGATACCCTATGTCTTTTGGTTGGCACATTTAGTCCATTTACATTCAGTGTTATTATAGAAAGATACGGGTTTAGAGTCATTGTGATGTCTGTAGGTTTCATGCTTGTAGCGATGTCTCTGGTACTTTGTCTCACAGGATCCCCCTTAGGATCTCTTGTAGGGCTGGTTTAGTGGTGACAAATTCCTTCAGTTTTTGTTTGTTTGGGAAGACCTTTATCTCTCCTTCTATTCTAAATGACAGACTTGCTGGATAAAGGATTCTCGGCTGCATATTTTTTCCTGTTCATCACATTGAAGATCTCCTGCCATTCCTTTCTGGCCTGCCAAGTTTCAGAAGAGAGATCGATCATGAGTCTTATAGGTCTCCCTCTATATGTTAGAGCATGTTTATCCCTCGCTGCTTTCAGAATTTTCTCTTTATCCTTGTATTTTGCCAGTTTCACTACGATATGTCGTGCAGAAGATCGATTCAAGTTACGTCTGAAGGGAGTTCTCTGTGCCTCTTGGATTTCTATGCCTTTTTCCTTCCCCAGATCAGGGAAGTTCTCAGCTATGATTTCTTCAAGTACACCTTCAGCACCTTTCCCTCTCTCTTCCTCCTCTGGAATACCAATTATGTGTAGATTATTTCTCTTTAGTGCATCACTTAGTTCTCTAATTTTCCCCTCATATTCCTGGATTTTTTTTTATCTTTTTCTCAGTTTCTTCTTTTTCCATAATTTTATCTTCTAGTTCACCTATTCTCTCCTCTGCCTCTTCAGTCTGAAGCGTGGTCATTTCCATTTTATTTTGCAGCTCATTTATCGCATTTTTTAGCTCCTCCTGACTATTCCTTAGTCCCTTGATCTCTGTAGCAATAGATTCTCTGCTGTCCTCTATAGTGTTTTCAAGCCCAGCGATTAATTTTATGACTATTATTGTAAATTCACTTTCTGTTATATTGTTTAAATCCTTTTTGATCAGTTCGTTAGCTGTTGTTATTTCCTGGGGATACTTTTGAGGGGAATTCTTCCATTTGGTCATTTTGGATAGTTCCTAGAGTGGTGCGGAACTGCAGGGCACTTCCCCTGTGCTGTCTTGAATAACTCGCGTTGGCAGGCGGGCCGCAGTCAGACCTGATGTCTGCCCCCAGCCCACCGCTGGGGCCACAGTCAGACTGGTGTGTGCCTTCTCTTTCGCTCTCCTAGGGGCAGGATTCACTGTGGGGTGGCGTGGCCCGTCTGGGCTACTTGCACACTGCCTGGCTTGTGGTGCTGGGGATCTGGCGTATTAGCTGGGGTAGATAGGCAAGGTGCATGGGGGCGGGAGGGGCAGGCTTAGCTCGCTTCTCCTTCTGTGATCCGCTTTGGGAGGGGCCCTGCGGCAGCTGGAGGGAGTCAGGTGCGCCGCCGGAGGTGTGGGTCCGCAGAAGCACAGCGTTGGGTGTTTGCGTGGTGCAAGCAAGTTCCCTGGCAGGAACTGGTTCCCTTTGGGATTTTGGCTGGGGGGTGGGCGAGGGAGATGGCGCTGGCGAGTGCCTTTCTTCCCCGCCAAACTGAGCTCTGTCGTCCCGGGGCTCAGCAACTCTCCCTCCCATTGTCCTCCAGCCCTCCCATTCTCCAAGCAGAGCTGTTAGCTTATAACCTTCCAGATGTCAAGTCCCGCTTGCTGTCGGAACACACTCCGTCCAGCCCTTCCGCTTCTGCCAGCCAGACTCGGGGGGCTCCGCGTGGCCGGCGGGCTGCCCCTCCGCCCCGACTCCCTCCCGCCAGTCCGTAGCACGCACCGCCTCTCCGCCCTTCCTACCCTCTTCTGTGGGCCTCTCGTCTGCGCTTGGCTTCAGAGACTCCGTTCTGCTAGTCTTCTGGCAGTTTTCTGGGTTATTTAGGCAGGTGTAGGTGGAATCTAAGTGATCAGCAGGACGCGGTGAGCCCAGCATCCTCCTACACCGCCATCTTCCCCTCCGTCCTAACTCTATTATTCACTGATTTAATACAGAATATTTTTCCCCAACATAGAAGAGGTGTCATATATTAATGTCAAATTTAAAAAAAAAGAATTTGCTACCAAGACACAGAATTGAAATTATTTATTCTTATTTATTATTTTGAAAGAGAAAGAGAGACAGAGAGAGAGAGAGAGAATGAGTGAGGGAGGGGCAGAGATAAAGAGAGGGACAGAAATCCCAAGCAGGCTCCATGTTTTCAGGGCAGAGCCCCATGTGGTGCTTGATCTCATGAACCTCAGACCATGACCCGAGGCAAAATCAAAAGTCGTCTGCTTAACCAACTGAGCCACCCAGGCACCCCAGAATTTAAATTTTATTACTAACATGCAGAGATTTAAAAGTCTAACTCTAAGAAATTAGATAAAAAACGATCTATTAAATGAAGGATAAAATGGTAGAATAAGCAAAGAAATAAAAGTCTTTGAAATATAATTTTGAGTATATTCTTAGATTTATATTAACTTCTCACCTGTAAGAGTTTTCACTCCATCCATCAATTTATCAAGATCAACCTTCCCATTATCTATAAAAAAAAAGGTAAAGATAAAAATAATAAAATGATGCAGACTCAGAAAAACAGAGTATGAAAACCTTATATTGTGAAAGTCCACTTCTCTTCGTTGTGCTCTATGTCAATCCTCAACTTATAAATCCAGTTCTTCAGAAATCCTGTGATAGAAGACGTGCCCTATTCCCTGTCAGACATGAGCCAACTATCGTCCATTGGCCAAATCCAGCCCACTGCCACGTATCTTTTTATTTTTTCACCACCTATTTTTATATGGCCCATGAGCTAAGAATCATTTTTACATTTTCAAATGATTGTAAAACCCAAAAGGATATTATTTGTGACACATAAAACTTACACAAATTTAAAATTTTAGTGTCCATAAATAAAATTTTATTGGAACACAGCCACACTGATTTGTTTACACATTGTTTACAGCTGCTTTTGTACTACACCAACATAATGGAGAAGTATGACATCATCCACAAAGCCTGAAGTATTTATTATTTGCCCTTTATAGAAACATTGCTGACCCTGCCCTAGAAGATAGAGTCCACTCAGAGGCAATTTATACTCCTGAATTGTTTAGATTCACCCTACTTTATAAACCTGGAAGAAACTATTATTGATGTTGGCCATGTTCTATGACCCTCCTCAATTATGGTATATCCATAAATCCTACCTATCATTGTATAATAAAAGGAAAAATGAAGTAATCTTTCATATATTCCCAATATAATTTTTTTAAAAAGTCTTTTCAATTACTATGATAATCATGGAATGGCTAGTGACATATGACTGGTGTATTTTTGAAGCAATTGTTAAAAAACTTCATTCATCTCATTATAGGCAAATTTCCCTTTTTTTTTGTTCTTATTTTCCACTACTTTTATTTACTTAGTCATCATACATTAGTTACTGACAAGTGGTCAAGAAGTTCCTAAGAAGAGGTATGGTATTTAACAGGATCACAAAGATTGCCACTCAAACTGCTAGGTTGGCTCGTCACATTTCCACAGATTTTGATGGTAATGAGACAATGAGCCCAAATGGATTAAGATAGTTTATTACTTATACCCAAGAAGTAAGATCAGCATGGTGTTGGATCTCTGACACTTTAGTCCCAGAGTACAACACGGAACCAGCTGGACAGTGGACTGGTGGGACATACGATGAGTTGTTCTGCTGCTGGGGAGCTCACTCAAATGGTACGCAGCAAGTTTTATAGACTTATACAGAAATCTGCAGCTGTATCCTAAGGGAGAGAGGCGGAAAGTTGTGTTCAACTGAAACTAGGGAGATGAATGAGAAATGACCTGTGACTGTCTCCTGTAGATAGGGAAACAGATGGAGACACTGCTTGGTGGCAGCTCTTCACAAGGCTGTCTACTTCTCCTTATTCCAGGAGGAAGTGTGACGCTTTCAAGAAAGACTTTGGTAAGATTGTGGTCAAGATATATTTATGTGGCCTAGGTGGAGATGTGCAAAGTTGTTAGAGAAGAACCATTTCCCTCAAATTACATATCTAATATTTGAAATATGCTAGGTCTTAAGGGTACAAAGATAATTAAAGTACACTTTCTACTTTCAAGGACTTCAGAGTTTAGAAAAACTGGTATGCTGAGTAAATAAAATTCAGAGATAGTGTACTTTTATGGAAGACTCTGATCAAATTGCCTGAAATTTTCCCATATACACCACATAGTAATTTTCCTTTTCCATAAATAACAAGTTAAATTAGGAGATTATTATCTATTATTGTTGAGTCAAGTATTTTATTTATTTATATATATATTTTAATAGAATTTACTATCAAATTGGCTTACATACAACACTCAATACTCATCCCAACAAGTGCCCTCCTCAATGCCCATCACCCTCTTTCCCCTCTCCCCCACCCTCCATCAACCCTCAGTTTGTTCTCTGTATTTAAGTATCTGTTGTGGTTTGCCTCCCTCCCTCTCTGTTTTTAACTATTTCTTTTTTTTCCCCTTCCCATCTCCCATGGTCTTCTGTTAAGTTTCTCAAGATCCACATGAGTAAAAACATGTATCTGTCTTTCTCTGACTTACTTATTTCACTTAGCATAATACCTTCTGGTTCCATCCACGTTGCTGCAAATGGCATAATTTTATTCTTTCTCATTGCCAAGTAGTATTCCATTGTATATATAAACCATATTTGCTCTATCCATTCATCAGTTGATGGACATTTTGGCTCTTTCCATAATTTGGCTATTGTTGAAAGTGCTGCTATAAATATTGGGGTACATGAGCCCCTATGCATCAGCACTCCTGTATCCCTTGGGTAAATTCCTAGCAGTGCTATTGCTGGGTCAGAGGATAGTTCTATTTTTAGTTTTCTGAGGAACCTCCACACTGTTTTCCAGAGCGGCTCTACCAGTTTGCATTCCCACCAACAGTGCAAGAGGGTTCCCATTTCTTCACATCCTGGCCAGCATCTATAATCACCTGATTTGTTCATTTTAGCCACTCTGACCACTCTGATCACTTGGTGTGACGTGGTATCTCAGCGTGAGTGTGGCTTTGATTTGTATTTCCCTGATGATGAGTGATATTGAGCATCGTTTCATGTGTCCATTGGCCATCTGGATGTCTTCTTTGGAAAAGTGTCTATTCATGTCTTCTGCCCATTTCTTCACTGGATTATTTGTTTTTCAGGTGTGGAGTTTGCAAGTTCTTTATAGATTTTGGATACTAGCCCTTTATCCGATGTGTCATTTGCAAATATCTTCTCCCGTTCCGTTCCATCGGTTGCCTTTTAGTTTTGTTGATTGTTTCCTTTGTAGTGCAGAAGCTTTTTAACTTGATGAGGTCCCAATAGTTCATTTTTGCTTTTAATTTCCTTGCCTTTGGAGAGGTGTCGAGCAAGAAATTGCTGTGGCTGAGGTCAAAGAGGTTGTTGCCTTTAAGCAAAGTATTTTAAATATACATATGTCCTATTGTAAAAGATAGATTACAAACTGTAAGAAGAATATGAAAATCATCTAGGCCTGGAAATCGGCTAACTTGCTTTTTTTTCCTTATAATTTAGAATATTTATTTTATATCATTGAATGATGTTTAGAGTTAAACCGATTTTTAAAATATCACTCTTATGCAGGGGCGCCTGGGTGGCTCAGTTGGTTGAGCATCCGACTTCGGCTCAGGTCATGATCTCGCAGTCTGTGAGGTCAAGCCCCCCACCTCGGGCTCTATGCTGACAGCTCAGAGCCTGGAGCCTGCTTCAGATTCTGTGTCTCCCTCTCTCTCTGCCCCTTCCCTCCTTGTAGTCTCTCTCTCTCTCTCTCAAAAATAAATAAGAAACATTAAAAAAAATTAAAAATTAAAAAAAATTAAAATGTCATGCTTATGTAAACATAAAAATATGCGAGATAAACTTGCAATTACTATAATTTCATATTTAGAATCTAATTCTTTTAAATTGCCGTTCAGCTCTTCAACTCAGAATCACTGGTGTCTGCTTTTGTCTCCAAAATATTGTCCAGTGTGCTATCAACAGCACTGGTGACACACCATTTCTTAGATGAGGGCTCCACTAGAGTTTTTTATTTAAAGCTAACAAGAAATTAAAAATGTTTTTTGAGAGTAGTTGACACATAAGGCTACATTGGTTTTAGGTGTACAACGCAGTCATCTGATAGGTTTTTACACGTGATGCCATAGCACCACAGGTCTAGCTACCATCTGTCACCATACAACACTATTACAATACAATTGACTATATTCCTTATACAGTGTCTTTTATTGCATGACTTATTCATTCCATTACTGGAAGCCTGCATCTCCTACTCCTCTGCATCCATTTTGCTAATACTCACATCCCCACCCCTCCGGCAATCAGTTTGTTCTCTGCATTTACAGGTCTGATTGTTTTTTTGTTCGTTTATTGACTTTTTTTTTAGATTCTACGTGTGAGTGAATTGATATATTTGTCTTTCTCTGACTTACTTCACTTAGCATAATACCCTCTAGGTCCATCCGTGTTGTCCCAAATGGCAAGATTTCATCTTTCTTGATGAATATGGCTGAGTAATATTCCAGTGTGTGTGTCTTCTTTGTCCATTCATCTATTGATAGGCACTTAGGATGCTTCCATATTGTGGCTATTATAAATAATGCTGCAATAAACATAGAGTGCATCTATCTTTTTGAATCAGTATTTTTGTTTACTTTGGGTAAATACTCAGTAGTGGAATTATTGGATTATATGGTATTTCTAGTTTTAATTTCTTGAGGAACCTCCATACTGTTTTCCATAGTAGCTGTACCAATTTACATTCCCATCAGTAGTGCACAAGAGTTCTTTTCCTCTACATCCTCACCAACAATTGTTATCCTCACCAACACTTATTATTCTCATTGTTTTGACTTTAGCCAGTCTGACAGGTCTGAGTTGATATCTCATTGTGGTTTTTATTTGCACTTCTCTGATAGTGATACTGAGCATCTTTTCATGTGTCTTTTGGCCATCTGTATGACTTCTTTGGAAAAGTATCTATTCAGATCCTATGCTCATTTTAAAAATCAGATTTTTTTTTTTTTGGTGTTGAGTTGTATAAGTTCTTCATATATTTTGGATATTAACCCCTTATTGGATATATCATTTGCAAATATTTTCTGCCATTCAGTAGGTTGCCTTTTTGTTTTGTTGAGTTTCCACCACTGTGCAAAAAAGGCTTTTATTTTGAGGTAGTCCCAATAGTTTACTTTTGCTTTTGTTTCCCTTGTGTTAGAAGACATATCTAGAAAAATGTTGCTACAGCTGATATCAAAGAAATTACTGCTTGTGTTCTCTTCTAGGACTTTTATGGTTTCAGGTCTCACATTTAGGTTTTTAATACATTTTGAATTTATTTTTGTGTATGGTATTAAAGAGTGGTCCAGTTTCATTATTTTATAAGTAGCTGTCTAGTTTTCCGGACAAATGGTCCAACAATACCATTTGTTGAAGAAACTGTCTATTCTCTATTGTATATTCTTGCCTCTTTTGTCATAGATTAATTGACCATGTCATCACGGGTTTATTTCTGGGCTCTCTATTCTGTTCCTTTGATCCATGTGTCTATTTTTATGCCAGCATCATACTGTTTTGATTAGTATGGCTTTGAAGTAGATCTTGAAATATGGAATTGTGATATCTCCAACTTTGTTTTTCTTTCTCAAGATTACTTTGGCTATTTGGGGTCTTTTGCAGTTCCAAACAAATTTTAGGATTATTTTTTCTAGTTTTGTAGAACGCGCTTTTGGTAAATTGCACTGAATTGTAGGTTGCTTTGGATAGTATGGGCATTTTAACAATATTTGTTCTTCCAATCCCTAAGCATGGAATATCTTTCTATTTGTTTGTTGTGTCATCTTCAAATTCTTTCACCAATGTGTTATAGTTTTCAGAGCACAGATTTTTTTCCCTCTTTGGTTAAGTTTATTCCCATTTCATTCTTTTTGGTGCAATTAAAGTTAACAAGAAATTTTGACAAGTTGATGTCTGATGTCCATCCTCATTGCTTTGAACTTTATTTTACCTTTGTGAGGGATTTGGCAGTTTCTTTTGCCTTCACTTACACTGTATGGTGTATCATAGGCAATTCTTTTGTGTATGCATCATTAACAACAGGTAGTATAGATTTTCTACTTGTGGGTTTCTTTCTTTCTTAGGTCCAAAAAGCATTTTGTTGTAGCTTTGCAATAAAATTTTGAAAAACAGAATTGTGGTCTTTCCTCCAATGGTGAGATGTTTTCTTCACTAATCATAAATTTATACTTTGCCACTGTTTCCATGCTTTTCCTGTAGACACAACTTTCCCTTCAATTCTTAATGACAGCGCAATTTTTTTGGAGAAGTTTTTAAACAGCAATTAAACTCCACACATGGGGTACCAACAATACACAACTTAAAGTGGTAACGTGCCACAGTGACAGGCTAAAACCAAATTCACAAATGCAGACTCAATGACAAGAATGTAATAACTCTACTATGTGATTGGTAACAATTATAAGATGCATCCTGATTCACATGCTAAAATGTGAAAGTATTATTTACATATATATATTTTTTAATTTTTTTTTAATTTTAAAGAATATATATTTTTTAAATAATGAAATATGAGGCTGATTCTGATTCTGCCATGGCCGTATCAGCTCTCTACAATCTATTTTTCCTGATGATTAGACTAAAAGTCTAAAGAAAACACAAAAAGCAACAACACTAGACTGTAGAAGAGAACCAAAACTTGCAGAAGTGACTGGCAAGGGGAGTGAGCCTTCTGTTTTTGTTTTCTCTTTTCCCTAATGTCTTTGTCCTGAGGGTGGGGCCCCAATCACAGAACTGCGAGGCAGAGCAGGAAGCTAAGATTGATAAAAACTCCATCTCTTTGACCAGGGAAACCTGGAAAAGAGGCCCCTTCAGGTTGGAAAATATGGCGTAATTCCAGAGAGGAGAGAACAATGGAGAAAGGGATCCCCTAATTCTGTGTATGAATCTGTAAAAGTCTTGGGCTCACTTTTGAGTTGTGCATGCATGAGACAGATACAAAGAAAGCATTCTTGCAACGGCTTTGAGAACTGAATTAAGATTTAAACCAGGGCCCAAGTCTCAGACTAACCCAAGTGGCACATGCAGACAGACCCACAGCAGTAAAACAAAGCTTTGTAGAATGAACTGAGACTGGAACCATCCAGAGAAATGGGAGATGGAATTTGTGTTCTGAATCTCAGAGTTGATTACCTGCTAAAACAAAACCCACCAGCATTGTTCAATGAATTTTAAAAGGACCCAGAGTCTACACAACAAAATAGTTGACAAAGTTGAGGATACAATTCAGAATTATTTAACATACAAAAAGTTAGGAAAATGAGATCAATTATCAAGTGAAAAGGCAATCAACACATGCCAATCCTTGGATGACTCAAGTGTTAGAATTATCAAAAAAAAAAAAAAAAAAAAAAAAAGGCTCTAAAACAAATATTTTGGTCACAGAATCCCTTTACGCTGTTAGAAGTTTTTGGAGACTCCAAAGAGCGTCTGATTGTCTTGTATGCTAAATCGTAAAACAAGTGTTAACAAAATTCAAAGGACTGAAATCATGCAAAGTATGCTCGCTGACCACAACAGAGTTAAATTAGAAATGAACAACCAAAGGAAATCCGAGAAATTCAAATATTTTGAAATCAAACAACACATTTCAAAGTAATCCATGAGTCAAAGAAGAAATTACAAGAGAAATTAGAATGTATTTTTATCTGAATAAAAATTAAATACATGAGACACAGTGAAGGTGGCGCTTAAAGTAAAATTTATAGCCTTAAATAACTATGTTAGAGAAGAAGAGAGATCTCAAATCCATAATTAAGTCTTTATCTTCATCTAGGGAAGTAAGAGCAAGCCAAACCAAAGACAAGCAGAAGGAAGAAAATAATGAAGATTAGAGTGGATATGAGAACAATGACAGAGAAACTCAATGCAACCAAACATTTAGTCTTCGAAAACATCATCAAAATTGACTAGCCAAGAAAAAAAGAGAGAGGACACAGATGACTAAAATTAGTAATGAAAGAAAGGATTAACCTATTGAACTTAACAGTAATTTAAAGGCTAAAGAGGGAATACTGTGAACAACTTTATGCCAGAAATTAAACAACTTACATGAAATAGATTCCAAAATGGACACAAGCTGCCAAAATGGAATAAAAAAGAAACAGAAAATCTGAATAGTGTTGTAACACACAAGAAAATTAAGCATTGGAAATTTTCTCAGAGAGAAGGGACTATGTCCAGATGGCTTCTTTGGTAAATTATTACAAATAATTAAAGAAATAATATCAGTCCTACATAAATTATTTCAGAAAACAGAAGTGGGAAAAAACACCAATTCATTCTATGAGGCTAGTGCTACCTTAATATGAAAGCTAGACAAAGACATCACAAGACAAACTCCAGTGGTGATGCCTTGTAATGATACTGGGAAGGAATGAGTTTTAGTAGAAAAATCAAGAGCTCAGACTAAGACAAGTTAAGTTACAAGTTATTTGAGCTATCCAAGTGGAGATTGCAAATAGGTAGTAAATAAGCCAAATAGAGATCCAAGGAGTGTTTTAGGTTAGGAATATCTATCAGTGATTCATTACCATACAGATAGAATTCAGAGCTCAAAAAGTAGGTAAGATCACTTAGAGAACCCATCAGAGCCTTGAGTTATTTCAACGTTTTGAAAGAAGGTACAGAAAAGTAGAAGAGGGGAAGATAAGATGGGGAGAAAAAAACCCCAACTAGTTTCATAGAAATGGATCATTCTGCCCACTGTGTGTAGAGTGGATTTAAAAGTAACAAAATTATAGGCAGAGAGAGAGAGAGTTATCTAGCAGTCTAAGAAGAGATAAAAAGAAATAGAAATAAGGGTAGTGATACAGGGCTAAAGAGTAGGAATGGATTTTAAAAATATTTAGGAGTTTAAATAGGCAGCAGCAAGTAATTAAGTGGACAGAGATTTCTGGCAGGGTCAGTGAAGGAGAAAAAAGGATGATCAGTTTAAAAAGATATGGAATATATTAGATTACGAATTTTATCCTTGAACAGCTATTTGGGGTGGACTAAATAGAAATGTCTCAGAAGATTTAGAATAAAATAGTTTGAAGACTGGGGAGAAGACTGGAAAGAATATAACTGATGGTTCAAACAGATGGTTAAAAGTAGGGGTTCATAAAATCACTCAGGGAGAACACATAAAGCAAAAAAGCAAATGGTTCAGATTGGAAGAACTAAGAAATGAAGCGTTAGCAAGCGTATGATCACTTTTAAATTTAATCCGTAGAAGTTTTATTCTACATTCTGACTATTCCTCAGATAAACATTCTGGCTTCTCTGGTTTCTATATGAAAACATGTTGATAACTTTACATTTTAAAAATGAGGCAGGATTTCTTTTTACTTTAGAATGGGTTCTACTCTAAGATACATTTCCTTTCAGCATCAAATAATCCTAATTTCAAAAATTCTCATATGCACATTCACAGGCAAAGCTCTGCAGAAACACAGAGTAATAACCACAGTGCTTACCGTTAACTGGTAGGTTATCTGTTAGACTTTGAAGCTCCTCTCCTGTGAGCACGATTCCCATGTTTTCTAGAACAGTATTGACCTTACTTCTTTCAACCTTCCCTCCTTAGGAAAGAGACACAAAGAATGACAAAAAATATTAAAATATGAAAGAACATTAAATACTAGAAATCTATCAGTGCTCTGTTACTATTATATTGAAAATGTTTTTACTATTAATATGAAAAAACTAGGAATAAGGAAAAATAGAATCCTTTTCAGTACTATTAATATTGCTTTGAAACATGAGTACCAAACTCTATTTTAACATTGTGTTAAAGAGCCTTAAGCTTTACCTTGATGAAACTATGGACAAGAAATAATTTATGAAGGGATTTTGCAACTTAAGCTAAAGACAACTAATTGAATTTGCAGTAGAGAAGGATTTTGAAAAAAAACCTCTCAGTTGCCAAAAAACTTGTACTGCTTTCCACTGGAACCTGACAATTACTTTATGCCTGGTTTATCCATACTGTGAAACAGTTTATGAACACCGAGTTTTTGGTGAATATTTTAAGATAGAAAACTATTTGTATTAGTTAAAAAGAATAGATAATTATCTTGTAAACTACCTAGCATGGTAGTTTACAGAGGGCTTTAGTTAAAATGTTAAAAATTTAGTTAAAAATGTTCTGAAGCTGAAGCAGGAGCTGAGGCTCAGAGTGCATGGAAAGGAAAATTTATTATTAAAATTGTAAAACAGGAGGCCTAGAGACTAGAAAAACTAGATAGGTAGGGAAAGAGAACTACAGGGAGGCCGACAAGTATCTGGCTATCATTGTCTCATTGTTAAGGTGACGATTTAGTTGATAAAGACACATAGCAAGATGCTATCAAATGGGCAGCATGGTGGACAACTTCCACATTAAATTAAAAAATAATCCTGCTCCCACTCTTCTGGAGGGCCTAGGAGTGCGAAGAGGCACTCTTCTTTTGACAGGTGACTCCTCTCAATAGGTACCAAGTGGCAGAGCTTTTAAGTCATTTCTTCATTCTCTTTATGTTCTTCTCTTCTTTTGGACTAAGCACTAGGAGGGAAAGCAAAACCAAAACAAATCCTAGGCACAAGTTGGTACCTTTGCCTACATTTTTTTTTTTTGTCTTAACTGAATCTCACACTAAAAACACATTCTTTTTAGGGGAATTATAATGAACATTAATTTATGATTTGGATTCTATCAGGAAACAATGTCCAATATTTCTAACAATAGAAACTATTTTTATTTTCTTTGCTTAACTAATTTTCAGACTACCTACCATTCTCTTCATGTTTTGTTTTATCTACCTAGAATTCAATTTACACTTTCAAGATTAAGTTATGAAAAATACAAGAAAATGTGGGACCTACAAAGATTTAAAAAAACTCATCACAAAATACCTCTTTTAAAATAAAGAAACTACATTTAAAAATCAGTTCATAAAAGGATGGCTTGGGTAAAGCTCTAATGATATAAATTAAAATGTTAAATCTCAAACTGCTCATTAACTCACCTTTGAAAGACTTCAGACCATCCAACAATCTATTTTGATAGATCTTCCCAGAAGCTACAATGCAAATCACACTCTATGTCAGACAAAGCATTATATAGATGCTCAGAAACATAATACATATACTTCAGAATTTCAGGGAGGGTTTTCATTTACTGAGTAAATATGTTCTTATTCATCCTCTAATAACAACAAAAAAATGAGACGGGATACAATAGTGACAATTATGCCATTCTAAACCCCTGACAGAACACTTGACAGTCTCCCTATGCTGGTTTCTTTATCCTTTGATTTCTCTTGTCCAATTCTTCTAAAATTCTCTCCCCTAATCACATTCCTTCATTTTTTTTCTTATAGTTTTGTCATTGGCTAGAGGGCATGACATGACAGCATTTATTTTGCCCCTGGTGGCCTGGGTTATATAGAGAGATAGAGATATATAGATTGATAGATATAACTTAAAATCTGCCTTTTCTAATTACTTTAAATATATATATATATTTTTAAATGCTAAAAGAGAAATAAAAAAAATTAAGTTTATATATTTAGAGAGAGAGAGAGTGAGTGGGAGATGGGCGGAGAGAGCTAGGGAGAAAGAGAGAAAGAATCTCAAGCAGGCTCCATGCTGCCAGCACAGAGCCTGGAGCAGGGCTCAGTCTCACGAACTGTGAGATCATGACCTGAGCCAAAATCGAGAGTTGGACGCTCAACCGACTGAGCCACCCAGGCGCCCCTAAAAGAGAACTTTTAAAACTTCTCCCATGGTATCATAAAGCTAAGTATTCTAGAAAGCTACTAAAGTATCTTTATGGCTCACCATCAACTGGAAGCTTCTTTAGCAGCCTCTTTTGTTCTTTATCTGTTAGCTCAATACCCATGTTCCTCACAAAATCTGATAGATGTTGCACATTAATGTTTTTTCCTTTGAAAATATGAAACGTGATCATTCAAGAATTTTATAGAATTATTTCAAGTAATAATTTAATACTGTTAAGCATGTTTCTTCCTAACTTGAGGAAGTTCAAAGATATAATAAGATATATACATCCATACAGAATTGAGAAGGGTCATATATCAAATTTGCTTAAAAATACTGAAAAGTATGATTTCTTAATCTGACAAGAAGTCAAAGTCGAAGAGAATAGATTTTACCTAAATAACTGTCTGATTAATGAAATATCAACATCAATTCATTTATACATCTTACCAGAGAATACTATATATTTAAATTTTTTTTTCTGAAATATGTTATTTGCTCTTGATACTGACAACAAATAAGCTTTTTTAAATGAATATAATCTATTGTCAAATTGGCTTACATACAACACCCAGTGCTCATCCCAACAAGTGCCCTCCTCAATGCCCATCACCCATTTTCCCCTCTCCCCCACCCCTCCATCCACCCTTAGTTTGCTCTCTGTATTTAAGAGGCTCTTGTGGTTTGCCTCCCTCTCTCTCTGTTTGTAACTATTTTCTTCCCTTCCCTCCCTCCATCATCTTCTGTTCAATTTCTCAAGATCCACATATGAGTGAAAACATATGATATCTGTCCTCCTCTGACTTATTTCACTCAGCATAATTCTTTCCAGTTCCAAGAATGGGAAAAAAAAGCTTTATTTTGCTGTTGCTTGATATACTCTGACTTGGGAATCTATTAATAATGTTGAAGTGAGTATTATTAGTATAAAAACTCCAGAAAGTTCAGAAGTTATTAGTAAATTATAGGCTTTTAATTACTATATATAAAGGTAAACTGGGGGACATTAGGAGCAAATGTTTCATTAGAAAAGGTTGAAAGCTACAATTTACAAACCAGCAATAGAATGGTAAAAAATATGATTTAAAACTATACTACTATATAAAGTCTGCAGATCTTGGTTTTATATAACTTCCCACTGACCTGTAAAAGCGTTTAATCCACTACACAACTTTTTCATTGTAGCTCTCCCATATACTGTAAGAAGAAATGCAAATAATAAGAAGAGACAGTGAAACACACAAGTAATAGGAGAGGAAAATATTCCAGCAACACTTCCGTACTAACAATATTCTCTACTTTTACCCTCTTCTTGAGAATGAGTGTAAAGAAGTTGAATATGAAAAATATAACGTCAACAGTACAACTATGACTTAATCCTTCTATAAAAAATCAAACCTACAATAGTCAAGGGATAAGATTCAAAAGCCATTTGCTGTCCAGGGTCTACTTTTTAGCTCTAAGACTTTGAAGAACTTTCTTATTTCTATCAGGCCATGACAACGGGTTTATGTTTGGTACATGCTATTCAAAAATGTTTAAACTTGGGTTTCAGCAGTGATTTTCTCAGGTAATGTGTTCTCATTCAATATTCCCTGATGTTTTAACAGACCCAGAAAGATTTATTTCCTCCATTTGGATTACAAGATAAATTATTAAGCACTTTGAAGACAAATCCTTTATATTAGCAATTGGGGGGGGGGCAGTTATCACACTGATAGACTAACAGATTTTATTTCCAATTTAATATTTTTTTTGAAAATTTTATTTGGGTAATTGTAGATGCATATGAAGTTAGTAGAAAAAAATAGAGAGAGATGCCTTGTACATTTTTGCCCAGCTTCCCTTAATGATAAGACTTACAAAGCCATAGAATAATACCAAAAACAGAATACTGGCATTGAGACAATCCACCGATGTTATTTAGATTTCGTTAGTGTTACTTGTACTCATGTGTATGTCTCTGTATTATTAAATTCCAGACAATTTTATTACCTGTGTAGGTTCATGTATGCACTGCCACAGTCAAGATACTGAACAGTTCCAGTCCCACAAGGACCCTATTATAACCACATCCACCTCCTTCTGCCTCCACCAATCCCCTATCTCTAAATCCAGGCAAGCTCTAATCTGTCCTCCATTTCTAAAATTTTGTTATTTCAAAAATGATATGTAAAGATCTTACAGTATGTAAGCTCTGAGGTTGGCTTTTTTTAGCTCTGGATAATTATCTGGAAATTTGTCCAAGATGTTGCATGAATCAGATAGTGTACTTTTACTGATGAATAATAGTATTCCATAATATGTATGTACCACAAGTTTGTTTAGTCATTTACCTGTTGAAGGAGACTTGGGCTGATTCCAGTTTTTGGCTCTTACGTTCATGTACAGATTTTGTGCGAACATAAGTTTCAAATGTGTAATTGCTACGGTAGCTCTATGCTTAGTTTTGTAAGAAACTGGTACTTTTTCTATAGTGATTGTATCACTACATCCCCACTACCAAGTATGAGTGGTCCGGTTTCTCTAGCATCCTCATCAACATTTGGTGTTGTCATTATTTTTTATTTTAGCTATTCTGATAGGTATGCAGTGATATCTCACTGCAGTTTCAAATTGCACTTCCTTAATACCTAATGACGTCAAGCATCTCTTCATGTGTTTATCTGATACCTGTATATCCTCTTTGGTGCAATGTATTTTCATTCATATAGTTTCATATATTTTCCCCATCTTCTTATTGGTTTGTCTGTATTTTATATTGCTGAGGTTTTCTCAAATCAAAAAAAAAAAAACCCTTTTAATGTTTATTTATTTTTGAGAGAGAGAGAGAAAGACAGAGCACGAGAGGGGGAGGGGCAGAGAGAGAGGAAGACACAGAATCTGAAGCAGGCTCCGGGCTCTGAGCTGTCAGCATAGAGCCCAAGACGAGGCTCAGCCAAAGTCAGACGCTCAACTGACTGAACCACCAGATGCCCCTATATTGCTGAGTTTTGCCATAGATGCTGCTTCTTTGTCAGATGTATCATTTGCAAATATTTTCTCCCAGACTGTAGGTTGTCTTCCACCATCTCCACACAGCTTTCCAGAGTGAAAGCTTTTAATTTTAATGAAGTACAATTTATCAATTTTTTCCTTTTGTGAATCATGCTTTTCGCATAATATGTTTCTAAATCAATGTATTCTTACTAGGCAGCATAAGCATAAATTACATAACTCAAATGTTACCAATAAGAATACAGTGAAAAATATATCTCCTTTATAAACATCTCCATTGTCAGAATTCTCTTCCTTCTAAGGAACAAACATTGACATTTTTTGTGTATCTTTTTTAGAGATATTCTATGCATATGTTTGTATATAAGAATAGAGCTGACTGGTTCTTTTGATGGCTCCATATATTAAATTGACTAGATGTTCTGTAATTATGGAATCAATTTTAAAATGCATCAAAATGGGTATAAATTGCTTTTCCTTGCATTTTCAGATACCATTGTTTTAAGAGAATATATCTTGTTTGTTCAAATATTCTCTTCCCCTCTGTATCAAGTCTGTCTTATGGGAGGATTATATTTCTGTTCCCAATGATACCATGCAATTTGCTTTGTCAAATGAAATATTTGAGTCTCTTCTGAGTAGAAACTTTAAGAACTATCACATGGCTCCATCATCTCTCTTTTTCCTGTTACAAAAGTGACACTGTCCAGACAGGGACTGTTCTTGCATCCTATGCCCTATAGTAGAGAACAGATGGACAGCCAACCTATGGGCAGTATCTAATATTGAGTGTCATGCAAAAAAACTCTGTTGCCACTGAGATTTGGGGGTTGTTTGTTGCTACTGCGGCATAGCTAGCTGATAATAGGAACTGGAACCACAGGGCGCCTGGGTGGCTCAGTCGGTTGAGCGTCTGAGTCTTGGTTTCAGCTCAGGTCATGATCTCACAGTTCATGAGTTCGAGCACAATGTTGGGCTCTGCACTGACACTGAGGAGCCTCCTTGGGTTTCTCTGTCTCTCTCTCTCTCCCTCTTACTCTGCCCCTCCCCTGCTTAGGCCATCTCTGTCTCTCTCAAAATAAAGAAACTTAAAAAAAAGGAACTGGAACCACAAGTGTGTTGCTGTCTTAGCAACAACAAAAGTAGTAGCAAAAACACCAAATCTATGTGGCATTGGCTCTGGTCCTGGAAGTGTTTGGTGAAGAAATTGTTACTGGAGCCTGGAATGAACCCATGCCTTGCAATGGTGTTGGTGAGTTTATCAATTTCAACAACTTAGAAGGCAGATAATGTACTGAATATGCTTGTACTTTAAAAGAAGAAGCTGGGTGGGGCGCCTGAGTAACTCAGTCATGTAAGCCTCCAATTCTTGGTTTTGGCTCAGGTCATGATCGCACAGTTTGTGGGTTCGAGCCCCACATCGGGCTCCATGCTGAAGCCTGCTTGGGATTCTCTCTTTCTCTCCCCCTCTCTGCATCCCTCCTCCACTCCCTCTCTCTCTTTCTCTCAAAAATAAATAAATAAACTTTAAAAAAAAGAAGAAGAAGCTAGGAAATACAGTGTTACTAGAGTATCTGGTTGATATTGGCAGCAACGGACAAGTTACTACAAAAAGAAATGAACCCAGAAAACAACTGGCTGGCTAGCAAGCAAGGATAAAGGAGAACAGAGAGAATCCAGAGAGTCTGGGTGTGACATGGCACAAAAAATGAACTAGTTCTCATCTTCTACAAGTAGAAGATAACACCTGGAATTTCTTTTAGTGACCAAGGGCATTCAAAACTAAGGCTTCTGGCAAAGACAATATGAAGAGTGTGATCATCATTCCTTTTGTTGAAACCTCTGATTTGATTAACATGGTGCCTAGTAAATCCTCCAAATTTGAAAAAATAATTCAGGAACAAGCATCTTAGGTTGTGCTTCTCCTCAGGGTGGTCTGATAAAACTCAAGGGGTCTACAATTAAATCTAATGAGAAGCACATCTCAAAAAGAATTGTAGATGTAACTACTGGCACATTAAGCAAGTCGTAATCAATCAGATAAAAAGTCAACCCTATTTTAGTGTAAAACTTAAACTAAAAGGTACTCTGTTCATGACTTAAAGTGGGGTTCCTGCCCTCTACAAATAGGAAGTACACTAAGAAAGTTGCCCCAGCCCCCAAGAAGGGGTTATTCTTCAATGCCTTCTTCAGATGTGAGAAGAAGAATAATGGAAAAGGGTAGAACTTCTTCAATCCCATAACCAAGATCCATAGAGAACAATGAGCTGGGAATCTAATCATCATGGTAAGATTTTTCCCAAAGAACTTAAAAATATTTTCAATGCTCACCATCAGTGGGCAGGTTGCATTTGAGATCCTTAATTTCATCTTCTGTGAGTTTCCATCCCATGGTTT
Source organism: Panthera onca (assembly GCF_046562875.1). NCBI lineage: Eukaryota > Metazoa > Chordata > Mammalia > Carnivora > Felidae > Panthera > Panthera onca. Next base: position 50,266 of record NW_027675820.1, read on the forward strand.
TCAAAACTGAATCAAGTTTATTGGCATTAACAATCCCTCCTTAGAAAAGCAAAATGGTCAAGAAATAGCCAAAGGAAAGAAAAATACAGTTTCTATATTTAAATAACCTATGGGCCCACATGGCTGTAGTGTAGGTGGAAATATAAAGGGTGTCCCCTGTCAGAAATATTTTTCTTTTGCAGGCAAGGGATCTTTTTCTAAAATTTTTGTTTGGGGGATTTTAGTTCTTAGAAATTTCCGTCTGCAGAAAAAAAAAAAAACAAAACTGAAATCTTGAACTAATTGTCCAGAATGCATTTTATTATAGTCAATTAGCATGCTGTATAGTTTTTGGATTTAAATAACTTAAATAGGCTCATATATAGCATGACAGTTGACTTGTTTTAACAAATACATCAAATTGTTGACATATACTAATGTTATTTTCAGCAGGAACATCAAGTGTCTATAGTACAAAGAGGGTCAATAATAGATAATAATAGATAATAGCTCTTTAAAAAGAACCTCTTTCTTTAGTGGGATCATGGGGACAGGTTTACAAAGCATAAGCTTTAAAAGGGCCTGCATTACTATTTAATAATTCATAGTAATGAAAAACATTATTTTATCTTCTCACTAATAAGTGGGCTCATTTTTGTTTATTTTATTGATTGTCTCAACGCCTAACCAAATTCCCCAAATATTTTCCCTTTAATTTTACTGTTCTGACACAGACTTTATTTTCTCTTATGTAAAATATTATTTAAATTTCTATATGGAGATGATTTGCTCACAGGTCTATATCAGAAGCTAGGAATGATATCAGTATTTAAGGAGGTTAGTGAAGTTCACAATTGGATATCTAGGACATAGTATAATGTGTCTCTTAGAATCAACTGGCTTTGTATTATGCTTCTCACTTACCATTAAGAGACTTCAAACCATCCAGTAACCTATTCTTGTAGACTTTTCCTTTAGCTACGTGGAAACATAAATCAGGTCATACACAAGTAAGTGATGTGGAGATTCACCAAGGCAGCAAGTCATTATTTAATGTAAGGAGGATTTGTAATTTTCTCTAGAAAATTTCCAATTTACTTTCAAATTTTTAAAAATGATATAGCCACCAATGTATCCACTCTATTCAATTATTGACACTTAAGCATGTTAATCTTGTAATCTTAGTGCTTTTTTTTAAAATTCCTTTTCAGCTCTCTAATGTCCTTTTCTGTTCTCTCACCTAGTTAGTACCCAGTATAACTTTTACAATTCCCCATCTATAGAACCACAACTACAAAAGGTACTTCTTAGCCCTGATGGCAGGTTGTGAATAAAGCAGCAACTGATTTCCAACTAAAAATTAATGGAATTCCTTCTTAAAAATCTTCTCTTGAAATGTTTTTATTGTAAAGAATTTTAAATATATACAAAAGTAGAATAGAAACAATGAATCCCCACATACACTCAGCTTACAGTTACTGATGTTCTACCATTAGATAGCATCCTTTTAAGGTGAAAACGTACCATTCATTTTTTTAAAAAAATTATTTGCGTACATAAGTGTATAAATTGAACCATATCACAATGGCTGTACTTTTTCGGTCTTTGTTTTTGTTTAAGTGCCTTTTTCTATTTCTTCCTTCGGAGTCTATGGTGCAGCCACAAGTCCCTAGATGATTCATGTTAACAACCTAGAATATACCTACATATTATCTATCAGTATGTGAAGATACATAATTACATGAGTGAAATCATTCATACTAAGTAGTTTTTGAAAGCATTTTTTCTATGCTATCAGAAAGTATATAGAAGTTCCCATAAACAAAATAAGAAATGCGTGCTTCCTTCAAGACCATATTAATATTTTAAATGCTTACCATTAACTGGCAGGTTTTTTACGAGCTCTACACATTCCTTATCTGTGACAGTTACTCCCATGTTTTCCAGAACATCTCCTACATCACTGACATCAACCTCTCCCCCTTCAACATAACAAAATGGTCACAGATTAGTAGAGAGAAGGGCCTAACCACAGCCCCCCCCAAACCTGTTGACCCTTTGCAGCTTCAGCTACAATAGCTGAATGAGCAAACACACACAATATGTTAACTGTTCGCCACTGTCATTAATTGGGGGTAGAAATAGAATTTCTCTCTTACGCTTAGTAAAGTAATAGACATACTGATGCAGTTTATATAATACAAATTAGGACACTGTAGGCATAAGATCCATTTATTTTGTAAGGATATCATCTCTCCCCTAATCTCTTAACGATAACGGAATTTTATCTCTGTGAAAGTTTGCTGTATCATTAGCTATGCTAATTCAAATTTAGGCTTTCAAAATCAAGAATAGTGACTATTCTTGGCAAATATTCCAGAAACTAAGAAATTTGCTACTATAAATTCACACTGAAAAATTAGTGCTAAAATGCAAATGTTCTAATGTGTAATTCTGGGCAACTGTATGCAGATATTCATCAATATAGAAGAAAAATGGGTAGAATAGAATAAAAAAGGGAATGTGAAAATGATGGTTCTCTATAAAAATATAAATTAGCTAAAGAATAAAGACATTAGATTTATAGAAACTTCTAATTAACCTGTAATAGTTTCCACTGCTTCCATCAATTTTTTGAGCTCCGTCTTCCCATTAGCTGTAAGAAATATCATAATTTGGCAATATTATAAAAAGATAAAGGAGCTAAATTAAGAAATAGAGATTCTCCCCACAATTTAATCTCACCAGCCAAAAACTTCTATGCAATGGATTGATTGCAAAGAATTCATTCTATGGTAGATAGAGGGTTAACCCAAGAAAGCTTTCTCTGTCTTATGCTTGCAGGAATGTTACAGTAGGCTAAGTATGTTGTTTGGTCTCTGATAGCCCTTCTGATGCAAACGCAAGCTTCTTCCCATGGTTGATGTTGAAAACATTTTTCATGTTCTATCTTTTACTAATACTTTTCTTTAGTTATTTCAACTATTAACTTGGAATGGCTGGTTATGTGTTCTCAATCTTTTGTTACCAGCACATGCATAAAGTTTGGGTAAATGTTTCTACCTTTCTATGTTTGGGAAAAAAGAAATCATTAGCTAAAGCTAGAGAGTTATAGCAATATGGCATTGTTCCAATATCAGGAAGGATTGATCAACCCCCTAAGACCAGCTACTTTATTTACTGGGCCAAGTACAAAATGAAAACGTGGGACCCCTTGTTCAAAAATCAGGAAAAAAAGCTTTGCTTTTTTTTTTTCTTCCACAGTCTTGTTCCCAAACTGTCATGGTGGTGTTTTTGTTTTAGTTTTTGTTTATAAGTCAGCTGGTAAATGTTGCACTGTCACAGGCATGGCATCTTCTAGGGTTGAGTGCAGAACCTCACAGGCACCCTGGGTGGTCCCATTACTCAGCATGCACGAGGCTCACTAGCAGCAGACTTCCTTCCTTCCTCCTGCCGCCAGAACCACACATCTGAAAATTGAGTCACGTGTCTCACTTTCCTATGCACTGGTTGCCTCAACTCACTATGGACAGGCGACTCCCAAGAGTAATGCAGCCTTGACATGGGGACACACTAGATACCTGGAAGGGGATGAGGAACAGGCTTGACCCTGCCAGCCCAGAGTGGGGACTGCTGCTGCCATGTCTTGTCACAAGATGCCTTCAGGTACAGGTTGCCAATGCCAGCCCTCCCTGCAACCATGCCCAGGTCCCTGCTGGGGTCACGGGATGCAGATGTTGCCAGGCATGGTGGTGAAAGGGAGGTTGGCCATACCAGAGGCTGTGGAGTGGTTGATCCAGAATACATCCTGGGGACTAAATGGCAGGGGCAGTAACATGCCTGAACCAGGGTGCCAAGCCCCAGCCATGCTCTAGTTTCCCATCAGACTTCAATTAGGAAACACAAATTCAAAGATAAAATTGTGAAGACTCTCTTGTGGCACTTGGGCAGCTCAGTCGGTTGGGCGGCCGACTTCGGCTCAGGTCACGATCTCACCACCCGTGGGTTCGAGCCCCGCGTCGGGCTCTGTGCTGACAGCTCGGAGCCTGGAGCCTACTTCAGATTCTGGGTCTCCCTCTCTCTCTGCCCCTCCCCTGCTCACGCTCTCTCTCAGTCTCCAAAATAAATAAACATTAAAAAATTTAAAAGCAAATTATGAAGACTCTCTTGATGGCCAAATCAGAGCACTAAACCCCAAGCATGGCACTCTTGAGATCACGGCTCTGTCCAACTAACCTCACTGGTTGCACACCACCATTCCTCAAAGCAAAATAAAGGAAGGCCTACAATTTCACAAATCTATAAACCAAAAGCCTCAAGAGGATAGCTGACTGCATAAACCATAACCCCTGTTCCTTAGGTCTTTCTAACATTTCTGAGTGATGTTTTAAAGCATAATGAGAAGGTAAGTGATTCGACTTGAAGAACATGAAGCTGGAATGGGCAGGTGACAGAGAAGCCAAGCGTGTGCAAGAGAAGCAAAGAAGCCTAAGACTACACCTTTTTTCTTTTCTTTTTTTTTTTTTTTTAAAATTTTTTTTTTCAACGTTTATTTTTTTATTTTTGGGACAGAGAGAGACAGAGCATGAACGGGGGAGGGACAGAGAGAGAGGGAGACACAGAATCGGAAACAGGCTCCAGGCTCCGAGCCATCAGCCCAGAGCCCGACGCGGGGCTCGAACTCACGGACCGTGAGATCGTGACCTGGCTGAAGTCGGACGCTTAACCGACTGCGCCACCCAGGCGCCCCGACTACACCTTTTTTCTATTAATGAGCCAGTTTCCCCATTGCGGAACTTAAGGCTTGTCTAAGTTGTGGTTGGTTGCAGGCTCCTTTAGGCATTAACAGTCCTCAGCTGGGGACAAAGCAAAACTATCTGCTGCAATCTGGTGTTGGGCTTGTTACCTGGAAATATATACTGTTAACCTCAATGAAGATGACTAGGAAACAGTGTTCCTTTATTGATTTATTTTGATTTGATTTAGTTTTATTTTATCTTCTTCAGTTCTAGTCTCACGGAGACTTTTTAGGGAAGGCCTCCTGGGCTTCAAATCACATGGTGCATGTATATTTGAGGCAACTGTCAATGAATACAAAACAAAACACAAAAAGCAGCCAACTACCTACCGATACTCTGATTTCCTCTCAGAGCGTAGAATCATAAATGGAAGTGGATGCCCAGACAGATACTACATCTCTACCGCCCCACCTCCGCCTCACATTTATTTAGGTGCAGCCACGTGACCGGTTCTCCACAAAGGGATGGCTAAGGAAATAACGTGTGCACTCTCTCTCCTTCATGCTCTCCTTTCCATTCCATTATTCGATAGAAACGATGACAAGGCCTTAAAAAGGAATCCAACAGGCAAGGAACCTGGATCCCTGTATCGCTGAATGGAGAAGAGCCACTGTCCGTTACCCAAAGATACTCTCGCCTTGGACTTTCACGGGGGAAAGAATTTAACTTCTGCTGCATTTAACCGGGACATAATTTCAGGTTTGTTTTTAAATAAAAATGTAGTTTACCCTAAATAATACGTGATCTGTTCTTAAATGAAGACTGTTCATCCCTATCTTTGCAAATGCTTCTAATTTCTTTTGGTATACCAAATATCACTAGTTAATATACATTCTCTTACACAAGCCCATAAATGTAAACTCCTAAGGCTCATTATTATCTACAATGCTTACCACTAAGTGGCAGATTTTCTGCCAGAGCTTCACGTTCCTTTTCAGTGAGTTCAATTCCCAGATTTTCCAGAACATTGTCTAGGTTATTGGCTTTAACCATTCCTAAGAAACAAACAGGAAGTAATCATAAAAAAAAATATTACGTGATTTCCAAAGATTATATATAATTTTTTTTCTCACATGCATTTTAGTATGATAAAAAAAACAAAGGAAAAGGTACAATTTATTTGTATTAGTGAACAGGCATATAAGGTTGACTCAGTAAATCACCTAAAATGATGTCAAGAACAACTTAGATAAAATGTTCTGAGGTTGGGGGTGCCTGGCTGGCTTAGTCAGTAGAATGTGTGACTCTTGATCTTGGCGTCGTGAGTTCAGGCCCCACATTGGGCATTTAGCCTACTTAAAAAATATTCTGAGGTTGAAGCATTACTGGGTGACAGGCTGTGATTATGTGTTTAAAGTTACTATTTGTAGTATTAAGTAATACTCATCTGTTAAAAGAGGGGCCAAAAGAATAGCAATGATAGGACTGTCCCCATGGGGAATACAGAGAGAATACTGTGCAGGTCTGTCCCCAAAACAAAGCCAAGGTATCAGCTGAGAGGGATAGTTCAAGATTCAGATCATCAATGTTCTGCTATTGCAATATACAAAAAGTATATTAAAGATGAAAAGACTATAAAAATGGACTCAATGCTCTCAAAGAGAAGTGTCACGAATAACACATTCACCACAAAATTCTCCAAGGAATGTTGCTGACTGGAATTATTCCAAGTATCTGGCATGTCAGGAGGCCAACTGCCACCTGCAAGAGGCTTCTCTCATTAAATAGCAGCAAACCTTCTACCCTTTTCCTCTTTCCCTTCCTACTTCCCCTTCTGGTCTCTTTTTCTAAGGACCTACAGGAAGAGGAAGTAAAAAAGCATTTTGGCCACAATACCATGCTTCTTTTCCACATTTGCTGTTGCTGCTATTGTTGTTAACTGGTCTTTAGGAAAGAATGTTTTATAGAAAATAACTTGAGGGGCGCCTGGGTGGCTCAGTTGGTTGGGCGTCCGACTTCGGCTCAGGTCATGATCTCACAGTTTGTGAGTTCGAGCCCCGCGTCGGGCTCTGTGCTCACAGCTCAGAGCCTGGAGCCTGCTTCCAGTTCTGTGTCTCCCTCTCTCTCTCTGCCCCATCCCCACTCATGCTCTGTCTCTCTTTGCCTTAAAAATAAATAAAATAAAAAAATAAATTAAAAAAATAAAAAATAAAATAACTTGATTTGTGCCATAAAATTATTAAAGATCACTCCAAAATCCTTTGTATTGTTGTTGGGCAAACACTCAGAAAAACTGCCTATGATATTCTGTATATTATGTGTTGTATAAATTAGATTTCAAATGATTCTTTGGGGGTGCTATTTAGAAATATTCTCCAAGAGTGAATGGATCCCTTGCAATACTATACCATGGGTGATTATGCAAAAGTACTTAACATAATGAAATAAAAAAAATCTAAATACAGGAATGTAGACATGACTCAAAACCTGGGGGTAAGATGTTTGTGTTGATATTTGTGTTGACATTTAGCAGACTTTTCTGCTAATCATGGTTCTTAAATACCTTTTACAGACTTCACACCATCCAACAATCTGTTCTTATACACCTTTCCAGTAGCTATTAAAAAAGAAAAACCATAATTTATATCCAAAGGAAAAGAACATGGACACACAGTTTTTGGGCAACTGGGTAATTCTAGGAGCAATCTTTTTTACTCTTTCCCTAGGAAATCTGTTCTATCTCCTCATCAAATAAAAATTATTTTAGGAAAAAAATTGTGACAAAAATGTACCCAGTGTTCAGCAACAAAGAAGACTGCTGGGAAGACTATACTGTGCAGGAAAAAAAAAAAAATCACTACTTCTTTATGTCCCCTCCCCCCTTTTTTTTTTAACCTGTGTCTCACTTCCCTCAGTTTCCTTCCTATCATGCAGGCCTCTCAGGGGCGTGACTGGGTAGTGTTATTACAACCTGCATCAACTCTGATGGCAATATGGTTATGGTTAAAGAGCTGGGTTGACAGGTTGAATCTGTACGTCAGCAAACTTAATTTGTTTTAAAAATTATTTTCAGTACTTTTTAGGAGAAACAAAGAGACAACAATTTAGAACTGCTGACAATGACCCCCAAAACCAATGTCCCCGGAAAGGCTGTTCTGAGACTTATATGGCTCACCGTCGATAGGCACCGTCTGTCTCAGCCTCACTAGTTCCTTTTCAGGGAGCTCGATCCCCAGGGCTCCCAGGACCTTTAGCAGATCGTTGGCATCAATCTTTTTTCCTTTCAAAAGACAGGAACATCAGTGCGTGACAATTTGGAATCTAATGATTCCAGATAATGAAAAAATGATCACCTTCAGCTCGGAAGTAGCGAGCGAGTAAAAGGAAACACATACAACTACACAGAATCACAGGGAGGCCACAAATAGAACACAGGTCCTTAATCTCCTAAAAGGCATACTCTCTTAGTGATGGATCTGTGTGCATCTAATGCAGCAGAGGGTAGATTTGCTTTTAAGATTGGCCAGCAAATTAGAATGATGGAAATCATGGAAATTTATAATTTTGGCAGGGGAACTTAGAATTCTGGGGAGATCCTAAATTATGTGATTTTTCTCTTCATATATGCCTATCAAGGTATGGGATTATTTGAATATTAGTGAGGTAAGTGATATTATTGCTTTATTAAAAACATTTGGGCCAGATTTCTTACCAAGACACAGAATTTTCATTGTATTTTTAAAATTTAAGTTGTACAAATAAATACAGCATAAGATTCTGAAAACAAGTATTCAATGAGACATAATATAAAGACATATAAACAGTTTGGGGAAGTCGAGGAGATATTTTAAAAATAGTACAATTTTATAGTAACTTGCCACTCACCAGAAAACATTTTCAATGCATCCATTAACTTTTTCACTTTAACCTTCCCATTATCTGTTAAGAGAGCCATGTAAATCAAATACAAATATAACACCGGCACTCATTAGCAATATGGAATTTAAAAAAGAAAGCAATATATGTATACTCTAATATTTTATCCTATATTCATCTTGAGCCAGAAGTTCTAAAATATTACTAGAGCTTTGAGTCATTGAACTACAGAAAATTAAACCTCTGGTAGTTAAGGATGAGATATAAAATTAAGTCACCGTTTCCCACAGAGTCTGCTTCATGACTCCTATACGTTGGGAAACTCTCCACTGTTTACATCATGCACAAGGAACAGAATTTACAATTTTTGTGTGCTACATATTAATGTTTGTATCTGGCTCTTACAATTGATCTCCTTATGTAATAGGCTGGTACTTAGTAGTTCCTGACTTTTTTGTTTTTTTTTTTTTTGACACAGAGTTTCTTACTCCTTTATTCCCTATGAGTAAATTAATGATCACTTCAGTGATTGGCTTGAGATAATTTTAAAAGGAGAGATTCTGTATATTTTTAAATCAATATTTAAAGACATTAACATGAAAGCATATTACAAAGATAGAAATTTGGGATTCTATAGGATCTCAGATTCATTTTTCCTTACTAGACCAAAAACAACTAAGACATTGCATTTGCACAAATTATTATTTTTTGTCTAATTTGTAGATGACAAATATGTAAATAGAAGCTTCATGTCATTTTTGTTCTTTATTATCTTCTGGCTCTAAAAGTACAGAGCAGGCCAATACTCATTTTTAAACAATTTATTGAGATATAATTTGCATACCAAACAAATTCATCCATTTCAAGTATACAAGTGAACAGTTTTAGGATATAGACTGAATTCTGCAACTATCACTGTAATCTAATTTTGGAACATTTTCATATTCCACAAAAGAAACCTCATTATCAAAAAAGAAACCTCATACCATTAATTTGCAGTTCCCATCTATAGCCCCAACCGCAGTCCTAGACAATCACTAATCTATCTGTGTCAGGGAAAGTGTCAGGACTAAGTGTCAGTATATTATATGAGGAAAAGATTTCTAAAAATCCAAATGGAAACATTAATATGTAGTACATACAGATCTGCTTATTCTGGACATTTCCTATAAATGGAATCATACAATACGCGCTCTTTTGTGACTGGCTTCTTTCACTTAGCATAATATTTTCATTGAACCACTGCATTTCAGCCCTAATTCAGCTTCAATTGTATTTCAGTGTTTCTAGTTCTCCAAGGGAGCTGCCTGAGAATGTGGCCTTTATTTAGATCATGGAATTTGAAATAGGAGTGGGATATTATGTAGCTTCAGAAAAAGGCAAAATTCCGTATGTTATAGCCTGAGTGTTTGCAGACCGCTCTGAGAAAATGAATGAGTGCTATCATACGGCTTTGGAATGTGCCTCTCATGTTTAATCTCCCACATTTTCTCTTTTATTTTCCTATTTTTTTCTGTATCTCCTCTAGACCGTTTTTCATGTTATTTTCACCCCTAATTATTTATCTATTCCCTCACTTTTTGTAGTCCTAATCAAACAACTATGTTTTTAGCATTCCTTTGGATCCAGAATTAAAAAGATTGATGAAATATGTTAATAAAATGACAAGAAAGAATATTACTTTATTTTCTTTCTGAGCTCATTTTTAAGTTTTTACAAATATCTTCTTACTGGCAAACAAACTTCTTCAGAGATGATTTTATAGAAGCTCACAACTCAAGTTATATTCAGTGATGCAAAAATTTATATGCTTACTCACCATCAACAGGTAGGTTCTTTATCAAATCGCTATTTTCCATTCCTGTGAGATTCATTCCCATGTTTTGCAAAGCAGTGTCTAGGTTAGCAACATCAACAATCCCTCCTTGGAAGAAAGAGAAGAATGTAAGCAACATTGAATAACCTTAGAATGTGACAATAGCTATGAATTACTGTGTGTTATAGATATTGGTTTCACCTTAAAGAAAAAGGTCGAATGTATATTCGGTTGTATCTAAGAGTGTCAGTAATAAAGGTGGAATTAGAATTTCCTCCAATGAGTAATTGTGGGAATCCATTCATATAATTAGCTTTTAAAGACTGTGGCAGAACTTCAAGATGATTTACAGAAATACAGAAAACAAAATTCATATGCTTCTGCCAGTAGGAAAGTATTATTTTTGTTTGCTGAACAGTTTACATGGTTCTTTCCTCTGAATAAATTTTCCCAAAAATGTCTAATAATTTCTCTCATTTTGTGAGACTGAAATATATATATAGTAGAATATGCATGACATACATTTACCATTTTAACCATTTTTCAGGATAGAGTTCAGTGGCATGGAATATACTCACCTTGTTTTAGAACCATCACCCACTATCCATCCCAGAAGCTTTTACCTTCCCAAATTAAAAGTCCGTACTCCTCAAACAATACTCCTCATTCCTCCCTACACCCAGCCTCTGTCTCTACGAATCTGACTGCTCCAGGTTATCTTACGTTAATAGAATCATACAGTATCTGTCTTTTTGTGATTGGCTTATTTCACTTAGCAAAATGTCTTCAATGTTCACCATGTTGTAGCCTGTGTCACAATTTCTTTCCATTTTAAGGTTGATGAACACACAGACTGAGCCCATCTCTTGGCTCTTTGAATAGTGCTGGATATACAAATTTGGATACGCACTACAAAAGTCTGAATGTCTGTGTGCCCCCCTACCCCCTGCCATTCATATATTGAAAGCCTAATTCTCAAATTGATGGTATTAAGAGATGGGTCCTAGGGGCGCCTGGGTGGCTCAGTCGGTTAAGCGGCCGACTTCGGCTCAGGTCATGATCTCCCGGTCTGTGGGTTCGAGCCCCGCGTCGGGCTCTGTGCTGACAGCTCAGAGCCTGGAGCCTGCTTCCGATTCTGTGTCTCCCCCTCTCTCTGACCCTCCCCCGTTCATGCTCTGTCTCTCTCTGTCTCAAAAATAAATAAATGTTAAAAAAAAAAAAAATTAAAAAAAAAAAAAAAAGAGATGGGTCCTTTGGGAGGTTATTAGGTCATGAGGGCAGAGCCCTTATGAATGAGATTAGTGTCTTTATAAAGGATAACCTGCAGAGATCCCTTGCCCCTCCCACCTTGAAATGATACAATGCGAAGTCACTGTACAAATACAACCCAAAGGAGGGCCCATGCTGGCATCCTGATCTTGGACTCTAGTCCCCAGAACTGTGAGAAATGAACTTCTGTTGTTTATAAGCCATCCAGTCCCTGGAAATTTATTATAGCAGCCTGAATGAACTAAGACACATGCCCAGAAATGGAATTGCTGAATCATGTAGTAATTTTAAGTTTTTGAGGAACTGCCATACTGGTTTTCATAGTGGCTGCACCATTTCACGCTTCCACCACCAGCGCACAAGTGTTCCAACTTCTCCACATTCTCACCAACACTTGTTATTTTCTGTTCCTTTTTGAAAAATTTTATTTTTTTAAATGTTTATTTTTGAGTGGGGGGAGTGGAGAAAGCATGAGCGGGGTGTAGTGGGGGGGGGCAGAGCAAGGATAGAGGATCCAAAGCACAGCGTGATGTGGGTCTCAAACTCACGAACTGTGAGATCATGACCTGAGCTGAAGTTGGATGCTTAACTGACTGACTGAGCCATGCAGGCGCTTCTGTCCCTTTTTATAAAATCGCCATCCTATGGGGTGTAAGGTGGCATCTCATTGTAGTCCACTATAAGTCTAATTGTTCATTTGTAGGTAGTCAGAATGCACTGTGGTTGCCCGTAGGGTTTTTTGTTTTGTTCTGTTTTGGTGTTCTGTGACTTCCTTACGATATGATTAACCAGAGACCTCTTAAGCAACATTTTAGGACTCATTACGTGCCCTGTGTTTTAGGACCCATGTCTTTGAACAATCACAAAAAATTACCAACTGTTAGGTCTTCAAATTAGCATTTTCTTTCTTTGTCTCTGTTAGCTCTTTTGTATGCTGTTGGATAAATTGGCAGATTTTTCACTCTGATCCTCAGGCCTCTTACTCCTCCTTCCTGTTTGTAACGTTTTTGTCTCTATGCTGGAATCTTGGTAATTTTTTCAGAGTTCTATTCCAGTAATCCAATTAATTCTTCATTTACATCTGCTAATAAAACCATTATGTTTTTAAATTTTTCAGGCTAGACGTTTCATTTCTAGAAATTTTGACTCCTTTCAAATCCATTTTTTCCTGTGCTAGTTTTTAAGAGTATTTCCATTTTCCTTTTGTGAATTTAGTCATTTAAAGCATACTTATTTTATGGACTATCTAAAATATTTGTATCATATGAAGTCTTTGGGGGTTCCATTTTTTATCGTATATATTGGCAAATTTTTTTTAAATATACTTTATTGTCAAATTTGTTTCCATACAACACCCGGTGCTCATCCCAACAAGTGCCCTCCTCAATGCCCATCACCCACTTTCCCCTCTCCCCCAACGCCCATCAACCCTCAGTTTGTTCTCAGTTTTTAAGAGTCTCTTCTGGTTTGCCTCCTTCCCTCTCTAACTTTTTTTTTTTCCTCTTCCTCTCCCCCATGGTCTTCTGTTAAGTTTCTCAGGATCCACATAAGAGTGAAAGCATATGGTATCTGTCTTTCTCTGCCTGACTTATTTCACTTAGCATAATACCCTCCAGTTCCACCCACGTTGCTACAAAAGGCCAGATTTCATTCTTTCTCATTGCCAATGTAGTATTCCATTGCATATATAAACCACATCTTCTTTATCCATTCATCAGTTGATGGACAGTTAGGCTCTTTCCATAATTTGGCTATTGTTGAAAGCACTGCTATCAACATTGGGGTACATGTGCCCCAATGCATCAGCACTCCTGTATCCCTTGGGTAAATTCCTAACAGTGCTATTGCTGGGTCATAGGGTAGATCTATTTTTAATTTTTTGAGGAACCTCCACACTGTTTTCCAGAGCAGCTCTACCAGTTTGCATTCCCACCAACAGTGCAAGAGGGTTCCCATTTCTTCACATCCTGGCCAGCATCTATAATCACCTGATTTGTTCATTTTAGCCACTCTGACCACTCAGCGTGAGGTGGTATCTCAGTGTGGCTTTGATTTGTATTTCCCTGATGATGAGGGATGTTGAGCATCGTTTCATGTGTCTGTTGGCCATCTGGATGTCTTCTTTGGAAAAGTGCCTGTTCGTGTCTTCTGCCCATTTCTTCACGGGGTTATTTGTTTTTCAGGTGTGGAGTTTGCGAGTTCTTTATAGGTTTCGGATACTAGCCCTTTATCCAATATGTCGTTTGCAAATATCTTCTCCCATTCCGACGGTTGCCTTTTAGTTTTGTTGATTGTTTCCTTTGTAGTGCAGAAGCCTTTTATCTTGATGAGGTCCCAATAGTTCATTTTTGCTTTTAATTCCCTTTTGGCAAAATTTTTTCATCTTTTGTAATTTTCTGTTTCAAGTTCATTTTAAGAAAAGTTTTATAGGGAAAATTCTTCTGACCATGATGTGAGGATGAATTTCTTGAATACTAGAGTTACTACAATGCTGGTGCAAACTTTAAAAAAATTTTCTTTTAATATTTATTTCTGTTGAGAGAGAGAGAGAACGCACGTGCATGTGAGTGGGGGAGGTGCGGAGAGAGACTGAGACAGAGAACCCAAAGCAGGCTCTGCACTCTCAGCACAGAGCGTATCATGGGGCTCAAACCCACAAACCATGAGATCATGACCTGAGCCAAAGTCACACACTCAACTGACAGAGCCACCCAGGTGCCTCACTTTTTGTTAAATTTTTGTGAGTTCCTGGGCCATGCAGGGAGTGCAGATATGAATTGGAACCAACATGAACATAGGTCCATAGTCATGAATTTTCAAAGAAGACATTTCTTCATGATCTTAGAATCCATGACTATACACATAAACTTCCTTTTACCTACTTGTGCTGATTAGACATTTTTCTAGTTTACCATTTCCTTAAGGGTGAAGTTATTCAAGAGTTCTACTTTTATGTGGATTTTTGCTTCCATCTTAAGGTAAAAGAATGGTACAGGAGGCCATTTCGTAAAATAAATACAGAAAAGATCTTTGGAAAAAACATGAATGTAGTTTTACACACACATACACACACAGTGGTAAAGGCTTCTCATCTGCTTTTCAGATTCAGATTCATCTGCTTTTTTGCTATACCTGTCACTCACCTTTAAGGGTTTTTACACCATCCATCAACCTATTTTGGTACACCTTTCCAACAGCTGTAAGAAAGAAAGAAATCAGACCACACCCATGAGAGATTAAGTTAGGCATTTAGGAAAGACAGACATCATAATTTACCCCCAGAAAAGGCCTAATTTAATTGTAAATAACCAAGAAAACAATTAACAAGTAGAAAAAATTTTCAATATGGCTCCCTGGCTTCTGAGGGAGTTATTATGGGCACTCTACTATGCTGAAACACACACATCTTAATTCCCTAGGCCTCCCTTTAATTTCCCCATTTTCCCTTTCTGGTATTTTCTCACTCTTTTTACTTTCCTGTATGTCCCTGTTTATTCTTGAGGATGCCTTCTGACTAGAATCAAAAGTTAGAATAGACACTTCCTTGACTTAATACCAGGTTAGTGACTGAAGGGGCCAATGATTCTATAAATAAAGTGGCACTGCTGGGGTTACTTCTTAAACTGGAACTGCATAATTCCTTCTAAATCCTGTTCTTATCAAATGGAAATAATTCTAGAACTTCTCAAAAAATAAACACAAGTCTAAGTTCCTTAAAGGCTACATTGTTTTTTTTTAAATACTCACCATTGACTGGCAGATATTTCTTTAGTTTTGAGCACTCCTTATCTGTGAGCTCTATCCCCATTTTTTCCAGAATACTTTGAATATCACTGACATTAACTTCTCCTCCTTCAAAGAAAGAAATGTAAGTAGATGAAAAGTTTGGATATGACCTAAAATCTCCAAAATATGAAAAAAAGAAGTCATTTATCTATTTAGCAGATCATGCAACAGCTATGAACAAAGTAGCATGAGACCTTTGCGCCATCAGACATCATGGAAACAGAATTGTTCCCTTTACTCAAAAAATTCAATATCTATAATTATGGAGTAAAGCAATTTTTTTTGAGTAAAGCAATTTAAGCAAGATATAAGTGGCTTGGGGGATTCCAAGTTATTTAAAATATCACAGATATTTAAAATTCAGTGTCTCTGTTATTACCTTAATTATGAGTGTTGTGTCTGGTTTTACTTCACTACTTAATATGTTAATTCAGCATAATGTGCATTTGCCTTTGAGAACATTTAATTCTATTACACAAGTGAAGTAAGTACATTAGTTCAAGTTTGTAGTTTACAAAACACGGGCTACATCTTTTAAGATGTTTTGCAGTACAGACAAGTAGTTAAGTAAAGGGTATGTAAGTGAGATAGAAGGGAATGAAAGAACTGAGCAATATTTAATACTCACGAGGCATTACATGCACATGGAGAACCTGTTCACTAAATATATGCTAGGCTAAATGTATAAGAAGCGTTAAATATTTGCGATACTCTAAAATTGCTTGAGGCACCAAATATTCAAGATGTGGAAAATATTTATGACACTTGTTCAAATGACTCTAATTTGGCAATCCATTGGTGACACCATTTTTAGGTCTTCTGTGTCCTCTGCTCAAGGAACACAAAACCTATGGCTCTTTGATGGCCTTAATGGCAAGCTACAACTATTAGCTACAGGTACTTGTCCTTGTGTCTTTCTTTTTTTGTTTTTGTTTTTTTTTTAAGTTTATTTACTTTGAGATAGAGTGGGGAGAGGGGCAGAGAGATTGAGAGAGAGAGAGAGAGAGAGAGAGAGAGAGAGAGAATATCCCATAATGCAGGCTCTGTGCTGTCAGTGCAGAGCCTGACATGGGGCTTGATCTCACGAACTGTGAGATCATGACCTGATACAAAGTCAAGAGTCAGATGCTCAACTGACTGAGCCACCCAGGTGCCCCTAACCCTGAGTCTTTCTGAAAGAGTTTGTGTCACAGGCTAGAGCACTTTCCATCTGTGGTCCATCTGCTTGAATCTCAATTCTGGTCCTTATAACCACATCAGCAGCAGGGAAAACTAATGCTGCTGAACAGAGAGAGACACAAAACTTATTATGCACATCACACACCTTAGATTCAAGTAGTGTAGTCCTTCCATTCACTCTACCCTGAATTTGTTAATGTATTCCATATTTCTGCCCCATTTTTGCTGTGTGTTTTTATTTTATTTTGTTTTGTTTTGTTTTGCTGTGTGTTTTTAAATGATGTAATACTGTGTGACTCAAACATTTTAACTGGGTCCATGAGCCTTTCTGTCCTGCGCACTCTGGGCTAGTACTTTGAGGCTACGTTTGCAGAAAGTCAGTTTCCCTTCATGACACTCAGATTATGCATATCGAAGTACTGTTTGGAAGAAACCTCAGAGGATAAAGAATTTTTTATCAAGCATTGCACTTCAGTATATAGTGTAAATATCAAAAGTTAAAATTCCATACAATTTATCACATATACAAGGACTACTTGGAGTAAAAGAGGGTATTAAAAATAATTCGTTAAAATTAATCTCCCTCCGTGGTAAACCATAACAATCGAGGATGTAAGATCACTCTGAAGTTAAACTCTAGGCTAGGAGTCAGCCAACTTTTCTATAAAAGTTTATAAACAATAGGAAATATTCTAGGTTTTGTAGGACTTATGATCTCTGTCACAACTACTCAGCTCCACCTTTGTATGGTAAAAGCAGCCATAAATAATGCACAAACTAATGGGCTGGATGTGTTCCAATGAAATTGTTTACACAAACGGAAGCAGATTTGGCCCAAGGGTCAGAGTTTGCCAACCCGTAGTTTAGACAATTAAAGTAGAAACACTTCCCCAATAAAATGGTAAAATGGCAGAGTAAAAAGGTAGTGAGGGAGAGTTGGAATAGAGCATTAAAATATAACTTAATGTACGAATTAGGAGCTTAGAGTCACAGTAATTGTTCACTAACCTGTAACAGTGGCCACTGCATCCATCAATGTGCTGAGCTCAACCTTCCCATTAGCTACAAGGAAAGCCAAAATAAGGTAATAAGGCCAGAGAGCCATATATAAACAGACAAAAAATAGGGTAAATTGGGAAATAAGAGATCGAAGTTCATTAGCTCCACTGCTTTATCTGACTCAACTATAAGGATATAAACCCTGGATTTAAAGAATTAACTCCACATTAGTTGAGGGAGAGTCTTTATCTCTTGGACAAAATGGAGTCTTGAATGAACCTCTTGAATTTGAAGGCTGCTCTCCATCTTACTGGCAGGGTGAGAGGTCCCAGTGACTTATTTGGCTGTGTAGCAATTTATCAGCTTTGGTTCAGCCACATTTGTCAGAGGAGTCTTTGGGGACCACCTTTCTTGTCTTCTTACCTTTTCCCAATTTGTCTTTCTCTAGTTTCTTTGTCTATCACAACTGTCTTGGGATTTTTGATCACATAAATTGGTGACCTGTTTCTTCGATTAACACTATATACACTTGTGTGTAAAGATACGTATGTATTTCTCTTTAACCCTAAAAGATGGGTAGATATTTCAGAGAGTCTCCAAACTGAAAGGACTTGTGGTAACATAATAACTAGTTACAAAGGGGATTCAACAGTTCACTGAAAGCTAATGGGTTAATAAAAATTCTACGTGATGAGTCGAATGTGCAGACTTGCTCTCCTATGTCCTAAGGCTTCATGAAGTCCTTGTGTAACACTAGTAATTATTTTTTTTTTTAAAAAGGGTCATGAGTCATAAAAAAAGCAATAAACTTTAGAAGAATATTATGCCTTATTGGTAATAACTTGGAAGTAGGATGGTTCTGAGGGGGGGTTTCAAGAGAAGGCCAAGTTTGCACCCGTGTGCTAAGTATGAACAAGTATTCCCTTGTATACCAATGAAATTGGCCAGGATGTTGCTGGTTGTTTCAAAATGAGTATAATTTCTGCCAAACCTTCTTTGGAAAGCAGAAAACTGCATGACTGATGATTAGGCAATTGTCTTTTTGCTTTGATAACATTTATACCAATGATTTGGAGCCCTTTGGTTATGTACTGCTCAAATGAAGTGTTAGAAGGCCAGCCTATATTTGACGTTCCTCTTGAAGACTTTCTGTCACTTTGAATTATTTGTATTTTTCACTGTTTTTCATTTGTTTAGTCTAATTATTCCATCATTCCATTCATTCTTCAATATTTATTGCCTCTAAATATAAAATGATGTAGGTATGGTTTCTACTTACAAGAAAATCACAGTTCATAAACAAAGAAGAGTGACATAAAGACACTCACTTTTTATACAATATGCTGAGTATATAATAATATATGTGTGAATAGGATGAATTTTAAACTAAGAGGAAGAGTAAATAAAGTGAATTCCAGGGATCAGGGAGCTCTGGAAAAGGTAAACTTTGAGATTAATTTTATAGACAAGAATTGGCCTGGTGAAATATGCCTAAGTATTTTTGTTCTAGGAGTTGGAGAGTATGTGGAAAAGGACAATTGGATAATCAAATCAGATGCCATGGTACAAGCATTAAATAACAAAGAAGATCTGTATATTAACTGAAGAAAATTTCATGAATTATCTACTAAATTTCAGGCACCATATGAGGCACTAAAAATTAAAATATATTTAATAATAAATTTAATATAATTTCTGAACAAGTCAGTTTCTGGGGTGAGACGGACAAGTAAACATACTGTAATAGAGCAGTTGGGTTGACGTACAGCAAATGATAAAATCAGGAGATGCTCCCGCTAAAATTCATCCATTTATAGCTACTGCTTTGCAACAGGGTGGAGAGCCGACTATATAAGAATCTCGAACCCTGCCTATATCCAATACTATGGTTCAGACACTGAGGTGTTATAGGGCAATGTGGAAGCAGGAAATAATATAAGATAAAGCCAAAAGGAAAGCAAGGGTCAGATCACAGACGTATGAAATAGTCAGCACTCCTAATTGGTAGGACTTGGTATTCAATGAGATGTGGCACTAAGAAAAAGTTGCAGTGAAAAATACCAATTCGGGTTTTCTAAAAAATATTTATTTATTTTTTGAGAGAGAGAGAGAGAGAGAGAGAGAAAGAGAAAACGAACAATTGGGGGAGGGGCAGAGAGAGACACACACACAGAATCTGAAGCAGGCTGTAGGCTCTGAGCTGTCAGCACAGAGCCCAGCACGGGACTCGAACTCATGGACAGCGAGATCATGACCTAAACCAAAGTTGGAGGCTTAACCGACTGAGCCACCCAGGTGCCCTGAAAAATGTCAATTTTTAAATTTGTTTTACTGAGAACATGATGGTGCCACCAGCTGAGAAAGGGAATGTATAATTAGGAGATAGTTTTTGGTAGGTATTTTTAAATATAGTGAATTTAAGATCTGAGGCTTTGCTGAGCAAGAATGAATTTGGCAGATACAACCCAACAGGAATCTGGATGTGGTTTTACCCAACCCATATTTGGGGAGGAATTTGGGCTGCAGAAAAACATCTAGAAGTTTTCAGCATATAATGACAGTTGGAAATAGGAGTGTGGATAATACTGTCCACTGAAAATTGTAACACGGAATTGTAAAAGTTAGAGTGATTAATGGGCTTAGGACACAACTATTTGAGGGATACTAATAATAGGGAAATTAGTCATATTTTTCTTCCTTCCTTTCTATTCTATAGCCTATGAGATTCATTTTGCTTCTTGTAAATTCATTACTGGGTCAGAAAGTAGTTATAATAGTTCTGTGTGTGATGCTTGGAATCCAAAAGAGAAGAGGTTAAAGATATGGGGCTTATAGAAATGAAGAGAAGGCTAGTTTCTTCTCTAAGCTTTGCAAAAATGTCATTTCGATACTAGGTAAAACTAATTATGGACACACTCATCTACAAGTGCAGAAAGTCTCCTGTAAGATACAGTAGTATGTGAAACACGCACCGGTAAGTGGTAGATTTTCTGTCACATCTTCGTGTTCCTTTTGTGTGAGCTTGATTCCCAAGTTTTCCAGGACAGTGTCCAGGTTATTCACCTTGACTTTGCCTCCTTAGGAAACATACAGGAATGAAACATGAAAAAAAATGAGTTTAAAATATTAGAAATATATTTTTGAATGTGAATTGTTATCTGAATATATAGACTTTGTCATTATTACAATAAAAAACAAAAGAGAAAATGTACTTATGTGATTATTACTTTTCTGTATGAACTCCCATTTAACATGTCTAAGAGCATTAAATAATCAACAGAAAAATCAGAATTAGTAATTCTTCCTTTAAACCTTGAATAGAAGCCTGTATTATAAACAGCTCATGAAGGGATAGGCTACATGATTTGATTATAACCAATATTAGAGAGAATAGGAATGAGCTTTGATGATAGGACCTCATTAATTTATTAACTAGCTAATATTAAAACAGAGTGAAGATCATAAGGTAACCTTAAAAACAAGCAGAATCTTAGCACTTTTTTAGATAAAATTAATCATTTTAAAGTGAACACTTTAGTGGAATTTGGTACATAGTCACAATGTTGTACAGATATCACTTCTAGTTCCAAAACATTTTCATCATCCCCAAAGGAGAGCCCATACATATTAAGTAGTCACTCCCTACTTCCCTCTCCACCCAGCCCCCCGCAACCCTAATCTACTTTTTGTTTCTATGGATTTGCCTTCGATCTTCCTTCATAACAAGTTTTCCTTACACAACTCCCTAAAAATTTGGTAATCCTTTTCTTCATAATTTGCTGTGTATGATTAGATTTTTTGGGTTGTGAGTATGGATTCCTAGAAAGATGTATTGAGACATTATAGCATAAAATATTATGATGATGAAAGTAACTAAGTAACTGGGGTGCCTAGGTGGCTCAGTCAGTTAAGCATCTGACTCTTGATTTCAGCTCAGGTCATGATCTCAGGGATGGTGAGTTCAAGCCCTGCGTCTGGCTCTGCACTGTCAGTGCAGGGCCTGCTTGGGATTCCCCTTCTCTCTCTTTCTCTCTGCACTCCCCCACTTACTATCTTTCTCTCTCAAAGTAAATAAATAAACTTAAAATAAAAGAAAGTAACTAAGTAATCTATACATAGGAAGCTAGACAGGACTCGCATCTAAATGATAAATGTGAACCTTGAAGATTTCAGATGTCTCTGCCTTTCTTATCAGGCTTTTAACCTACCCTTAGTGGATTTCACCCCATCCAACATTGCATTCTGAAATACGTTTCCAGCAGCTAGAGGAAAAGGAACAATTCATGTCAGAAGGGAAATGGTATGAACATTCACTTACTTACAACTTCAGTAAAACAACTGTAATTGAGTGGGAAATGTGTTCTGTCTCGGTATTAAATTTAAAAAGAAGTTATGGAAAAGAAAACTGTCTCAGTGTGACAAATATATGTATTTTCTGGCAAGTAGGCGACTGACAGCTGAGGGAAACACTATTATGTTGGAACAATCACACATCTTTCCTTTTTCGGTTGACTTCCCCTTTTATTTCTTTTCCTAGTCCCCTCCAGTTTCCTTCCTTTTCTTCCTTAGGATATAGGCTGATCAACTACCTGACACTCAGATGGCAAAGCTATGGCTGAAGGGTTTGGTAAACTGCAGACTAAATCCAAATGACAATGCCTTTTCCTAATCAATTTCAGGATTTTTCAGAAAGCCCTCGACAGGTAAAAATTTTAAATTGTTCACACGGGCCACAAAACCAAGTTCCCTGGAAAGTCTTTGTGGCTTCTGTATAGCTCACCATCCATTGGCAGAGTTTCCTGCAGCTTTTTAAGCTCCTCAGCTGTGAGCTCGATCCCCATGCTTCCCAGAACTCTCTCCAGATCACTGACATGAACTGACATTTTTCCTTTGAAAATACAAGAACATTAATGTCTGAGAATAATCATTCCATGAAATGGTGAAAAATTCATTCTCATTATAATGCATCCCCCCCATCTGAGGAAATGGAAGGGGAAAAGGAAACACGTTTACACAGAATTATGGGGAAGTCACATAATAGAACATAACCCCTTAGTGTTTACAAAAGGAAGGTCTTTTATTTCTGGGAACAAGTCTGCCCTGCTGAGAACAAATTTGTTTTACAATTGGCCAGCAAATTAAGATACTAGATGGAAAACATATAAATTCAGCTATCATTTATTGTATTTATTCTTGTCTCTGAATAATGTGGCTTTTTTCTACATAATGACAATAATTTGATCCTGTCAAAGCTTTACAGTGTAACTGGAATAAGTGTACAATGCACAATATAATGATTCCACAACTCTAGACATTAATCGGTGCTCATGATAACAAATGAACTCTTAATCCCATCAACTTATTTCACTCATCCCCTCACCGCCTCCCTTCTGGCAACAATGTGGTCTCTATAGTTAAGAGTCTAGTTTTTTTTTTTGGCTTGTGTTTCTGTTTTGTTTTGTTTTGTTTTTTTAAATTTTTTTTTAATGTTTATTCATTTGTGTAGAAAGAGAGAAATACAAAGCGTGAGTGGGGGAGGGGCAGAGAAAGAGAGGGAGACACAGAAGCTGAAGCAGCTCCAGGCTCAGAGCTGTCAGCACAGAGCCCAATGAGGGGCTCAAACTCATGAACCATGAGATCATGACCTGAGTCGAAGTCGGATGCTTAATTGACTGAGCCACCCAGGCGCCCCATTCGTTTGTTTCTTAAATTCCACATGAGTGAAATCAAACGGCATTTGTCTTTTTCTGACTGATTTATTTCACTTAGCATTGTACCCTCTAGATCTACTTAAAAGTAATTTCTTATTGAAAGATTGAGCGACATTGGCAAAAACAGCTGAGCAGTGAGTGGGTTGCTTCATGAAACTATCCTTCCACCGAAACACTAAATGAGTGAGAAAGAACTACCAGAATCAGTTGATTCTGGAACTGATTAGAACTGATTAGAACTCTGGAAAAGAGTCCAAGTTTGGTACATCAACCAAGTGAAAGCAGAATTGAGAAAAAGGTGACTTATAGTAAGAGAGCTTTGTGGCATTTTGACCCCCTTCCCCAAACTGTTTTTGATCATCCATCCCTGTGAGCAAAATATTTTCCAGGACAAAAGTGACAGTCTCTTATTTACCTGTAAAAGGTTTCATTCCATCCATATGCGTTCTCATTTCAACCTTCCCATGAACTGTAAGAAAATGGAAATCAAATACACAGTGGTATTCACGGAGAAATGCAAAACAGGAAGCACAATGGCATTCATTGGCTACTGAATTTTATCCCCCACCTATCCCAAGGAGCACAAAAGGACATGGAAAATAATCATTCTACTTGTTACAAAGGTGCCTGTTTTAACAACTGCTTTCATCCATTGTCATATGGCAAAACTCTAAAGGTGTGAGATTCAAAAGTCACCTTTTCTCATCAGACTTTATTTTTAGCTTTAGACTTTGGAAAACCAAAGATGATTTGGGCCACACCAGGGAAAACAAAATTTAAAACTGGGATCTTATTCACCACTGTTTCAACTGGACTTTTGAAATTATCTCTTTCTTTACTGAGATTCTAATTACTATTTCCTTTCATGTTCACTGACCCAGGCAGACCAGTTTACTCTTGATTTGCATGACGTATGATTTGCTTGAGGGCAATATTCATTTTGAGCTTAACTTCCCAACTCTAATGATGTGCATAGTTTTCATAGTAGACACCCAATTGAATTTCATACAAATTAATATTTAAAAAGACATTAATATGTTAAAGAACAGAAATATCTCACAAATAGATGATTTTTGAGATCTATATTTTGCCAAGAAAGAAAAACGACCTAAAAAACTGTCACTGTTGGTAAGTTACTTGAAAAATTCCTGATTTTAGATTGTAAGTAATAAATTATAGTATACAATATCTAAAAACCCCTATACGGTGGAAAATTTACAAATGAAGGTCCTGGATAACTCAAAAATATTTACTGAAGTATTAGAAGTACGCAGTGACTCTTAGCAGAAGCTGTGTGACACTTACATGTACACAATAACAAGTATTAGAACAGGGAGCAGGATAAATATACATGTATTCATTGGTTGCTAAATCTAGGCTAACGAGAATCTTCCTTGTTTTTCTTCTGGATCTTTTGAGGCAGAATACTCCAAAAGTTATTTCTGTAGTAAAACCATTTAGTGAGGTCAGGAAAGCATGAAGATACATGTCAGTTTTATGGGGCCACTGGAAATTCTCAGAAACAAAGATGATAACACCTATTGGGTGTAAAACTTGCTATTTAACTTGGGTCCTACTTCAACTGAATCTTGCCCTCTCCAGTAAATTCATATCTCCGTCCTGACAGACACAGTATGAGAAAAGCTTTGCCCTAAATGGGGTCTTTCTGTCCCAAATGATATAATTGGGGCTCTATGCTTGAGCCTTAATCTTTCACAAAACTTCTTTTTAAGCTCAATACTGATGGTAACTCTTCAGATGAGCAGATCACCAATAAGCAATAACTTAAAAATTTTAACTCTGGGGGTGCCTGGGTGGCTCGGTCGGTTACGCATCTGACTTCAGTTCAGGTCATAATCTCACGGTTCATGAGTTCAAGCCTGCATCAGGCTTGCTGCTGTCAGCACAGAGCCCACTTTGGATCCTCTGTCCACCCCCCTCTTTGTCCCAGCCCCCGCTTACGCTCTCTTCGTGTCTTTCAAAATAAATAAATTAACTTTAAAAAAATTCTAACTCTGACTTAAAGAAAAAAGGATTAATCATTCCACATGTCCATTTTATTTCATGTGTACTTTTTAATCTCACAATGATTTTCATTATGTTGGTTGATCTGAAATTATTATTTTAAAATAAGGAACAGAAATCAATGGCAATACCAGAGGATAGTTTCAAATAATAGCTATATTTCCACCCATAATTCTGCTTTTTTTAGCAATATTAAAAAAAATTCCACCATAATCTCAAATAGACAAAAAATAGTTTTCTATTATGAAAGCTGATTGTTCCATATCTAGTCTCATTCATGGATACACCATTGCAAGCAAAGAAAACAAGACAATGAAGACCACTTGCATGGTCCTTCTTGTATACTACTAGTGGTAAAAATTAGAGAATAAATTAAATGAATTAACAAAAATATTTTTAAGGGTACAGTGCTTATCTTACACAATGATGTGAATAAATGCGCCTTAATAAGATGAGCAAGTATTGATTCATCTAAGGTTATATGATAGTTAAGGAATGTTCCAGACAGATACTTCTTAGCCCTACTATAACGTTCTCAGGCTGATATTTAACATTTGCTTATTTAGCTTGAGAATTCTTTTAGCCCCAATTCAGAATGTACTAAACTTTAGACTTTGTCTCTAGCCCATCAAGGGAGATTAGAGCTTTGGGAACAGTCAGTCCTTGAACCATGGAATCCAGCTCAGAATGAGGGGATGTAAGCAGAGGCATAGGTGGGGGCCACTGAGCATTCAGGCATTCCACACATTCAGGCCTGAGTGGTTACTGTTCCTTTTCCCCTCAAGGGTATCTGGAAAACTTGGTCCTATTCCTTTGGTGCAGGAAATAGGTCCTACACTTCATATTCCTCCTTTATCACGCTTTTTTTTTTCTTTTAAGAGAGAGAGAGTGAGCGCGCGTGTGCACGAGAGAGACAGAGAGAGAGAGAGAGAGAGAGAGAGAGAGAGAGAGACAGTCCAAAGCAGGCCACACTCTGCACAGAGTTGGATGCAGGGCTCGATCCCACATCCCTGGGACCATGACATGGGCCGAAATCAAGAGTTGGACGCTCAACAGACTGAACCACCCAAACGCCCTTATTCTGGCTTTCTACATGTCCTTGAAAATGGTGAGGCGAAGACAGAAATGCTATTTTAATAACCTCCCACTTAGGGGTACCTGGCTGGCTCAGGTGGTAAAGCATGCAACTCTTGATCTCAGGTTGTGAACTGAGCTCCACCCTGGGCCTAGAGCTTACTTAAAAGAAATTAAAAATAATTTCCCACTTTGGGCTCTGCTCTCTTTTCTCTATAATTTTTAAAAATTTTTTCTGTGTTAAAGCTTCTTCTATTTATTGCACCCCACTCCCTTCCCTCCACAGCAGGGTCTCTCTCTAATTTTGTTCAGTTCTAATAGTGGCCTTGGCCTTGGCCATACTCCAAGTGGAAATGAAGTTATTGAAAATGTCAAGGGGCAAAACATGTTTACTTTCAGTCTGAGTCATCTTTCATGTTTTCCGTCTTCTTAATGCCAAAGTAGAGTTTTCAGAGATTCTTTTATAGAAGCTCAGATTAACCAATTCTAACCAATTCAAACATATCTTAAATACTCACCGTCAGCTGGTAGATCACGTGTCAGATCATTAATTTCCTCTTCTGAAAGGTTCATCCCCATAGTTTGCAAAGGAGAATCCATTTTATCGACATCAATAATCTCTCCTTGTGAAAAAGTAAAGAATATGGGGAAAACTCACTGATTCCAAAATGTGACCACTCGCATTACTCACAGTGCATTAATGATTATCAGTCTCATGAGGAAAACAAGATGTAATATAGTCTATTCACATATATCAAGGGGGTCAATAAGGATGTTAGACTTCGAATAGAAATCTTCCAGGTGAATGAGCAATTTTCAAATCTTTCACAGCAAATGGTAAAATCAAACTGTGGCTGACAATGAGGGTTTTTTTTTTTTTTTCCTGAACTCCCAGATTAGATGCCTCAACTCCCGACAAAAATCTATAATCAAGTTCTGTTTCCATTTATGTGGAGGACGATGTTATTCAGACCAACCTTCCTCTGGAAACTGAAATCTTGGATAAAATGTAAAAAGCATCTCCTCAAAAGTACTAAAGAGCTGATAAGAGAGTAAGTTACTAGTGCAAAGTCTCATCAAAAGTAGGAACCTAGGGAGGTAAGCAGAGCCCTGTTACTGTTTCTGTTCTAATGATACTTGCTCCATCTGGCTTTGAACTGTCATGTTGATGACCTCATGGAGTGTGGGTGATTCTGTCCAAGTGCCCAGCAGCAGCAAAGGCAAGTATTCCTTAGGAACATGCTTCCATCCTTAGCCTCAAAGGTTTCTTTCTATAATTTTCCAAGGAAAATAGCTCACGCTCAAAAGAACCAAACACAGAACGAAACAAGTTACCTGAGAGACAATAAGCAGAAATAACGGGCAGCAGCAACATGCTCATAAAAACTTTAGATTTAGAAGTTATCAGGCACAAATTACAAAACTATTGTGCTTCCTATGTGTAAAGCAATGGAAAACAAGCTAAAAGTATCTGCATCTGCAGGAGATAGGAAACAATACAAAATGACCCAGGATAGCCGAAAAAGAGAAAAAAAAATGTTTAGAAATGAAAAGAAGGGGGAAAGAGGAGGAAGGAGGGAGGAAGGAAACAAGACAGCTGTATGGGAACATGAAGGGGACCTTGAACCACGTGGAACTCATCCTCTACCCACTAGTGAATCTAGGGCTGTGGGAAAGTCCTTTGGGACAATCCTCGGTTTAGTGCCAAGTAGAGGTGGTGTGTCTTTCCCGAGCTTCCTAGTGGGCAGCTCACGGTGTCTACGGGGCACTCTTACTGGTGCACACCGTGCATATGGCATTGTCTGCACCCATGGAGGCCGGAGCTACAGCCAAGTGGGTACATCACCACGTGGTTAAATCTTGACTCACAATAACGCGGATCTGTATTGAATGTGGAAGATTTCGATGTTAAAGTTGAAAGGCTAGTCAGTATTTCTATACCACAGAAAACAAGAAATAAGGGTGCATGATATGCTTTCATATTTCTTCATTATGTTGGGATTTATTTTTTTATTTTTTTTAATTTTTTTTTTTAACGTTTATTTATTTTTGAGACAGAGAGAGACAGAGCATGAATGGGGGAGGGTCAGAGAGAGGGAGACACAGAATTGAAACAGGCTCCGGGCTCTGAGCTGTCAGCACAGGGGCCCGATGCGGGGCTCGAACTCACGGACCGCGAGATCGTGACCTGAGCCGAAGTCGGCGCTCAACCGACTGAGCCACCCAGGCGCCCCTATGTTGGGATTTAAACTTGGCACAACAGTAAACACGTACATGTGATAAGTCCTCTCATAATATAAGTGGTTTTCAAACCCTAAGAAATCAATCTTCTCACCAGGAAATATGTCACACAGCAAGTGGAAAATGAAAGAAAAAAAACCAAGACAAATACACTCCTACTAAAAGTCACACAAAAAAGATGTTTCTATAAAGAACAGCCAGAACTGGGCGGGGTGGACAAGGGAGCGTGTGTGTGTGCGTGTGTGTGTGTGCGTACAAGGGCTGAGGAGTGAGGGGTTAGATCTACTCATAGCAAAAGATTATAAAGCTGTTATACTCAACACAATTTAGAGCATGAATAAGCAGACCAATAGAACAGAATGGAAATTCTCAAAATAGACAAGTGCACGTGGAAATCAAGTATATAGTTAGGATGGCATCTCAAATTCAAGGATGTGGTGACAGACTTTTAAATAAATGATTTGGGGCAACTGTAGAGCCGTTTTCAAAAAGATAAACTAGATCTGTATTTCCCGATGGAATGCAATGTGAAATAAACGGTATTACTTATGAAGTATTCTTGTGAAAAAATGTTGAAGATGAAAATAACTAAGCCATCAGAGCTGACTCCTGGTTTATGAGGAATACGGACAACAGAGAAACAAGAGAGATGAGAAAACAGACAAAAACGGGTAAATTTAGTATATGGGAAATTTTTCTTTTTTTAGTATATAGAAATGCTACAAGACAATTGGCAACCCAGTTTCTTAAAAAAAAATCAGTGCCTAAAAAGAAAAGACGAAGAAGGTAGAGGAATAGCTGTAGAGTACATGAGATTTAAGTGTCATAATAGATGCAGTGTGTAAAGCTTGTTTGGTTCTTTATTTGAATAAGCTCACTGTAAAAAATATTTTAAAGAAGGGAAATTTAAAAATAAGCTGTATAATGGTATTGCAGTCATGTAAAAAAATCCATACTTTTAAGAAGATGTATACTGAAGTATATAAGGACTAAATGAAAATTTGCTTTGAAATATTTCAGTCAGAAATATAAAAAATAAATCAGAGGGGAGCCTGGGTGGCTCAGTCAGTTGAGCATTGGACTTCGGCTCAGGTCAGGATCTCGCGGTTTGTGAATTCAAGCCCCACGTCAGGCTCTGTGCTGACAGCTCAGAGCCTGGAGCCTGCTTTGGATTCTGTGTCTGCTTCTCTCTGCCCCTTCCCCGCTCATGCTCTGTCTCTGTCTGTCTCTCAAAAATGAATAAACGTTAAAATTTAAAAAATAAATAAATAAATAAGAAGCAAGTGAGATGAATCTTCATAACTGTTGAATCTAGGTTCATTCTATTATTCTTTATTCTTTATCATTCATTATATTATTCTTCCTACTTTGTATACATTTGGAAATGCTCA
The DNA here is from genome assembly GCF_046562875.1 of Panthera onca. Lineage (NCBI taxonomy): Eukaryota > Metazoa > Chordata > Mammalia > Carnivora > Felidae > Panthera > Panthera onca. Next base: position 80,351 of record NW_027675820.1, read on the forward strand.
TTATAGCCAAAAGGCAGAAAGAACCCAGATGCCCATCAAAGGATGAGTGAATAAACAAAACATATACACATACAACAGAATGTGTTATTAGGCAACAAAAAGGAATGAAATTGTATACCCATGTTCACAGAACATATTCACAATCACTAAAATGTGGAACCAACTCAAGTATCCACTGATGGATGAATGAACATATATACATATAGTAGAATATTATTCAGTCTTAAGAAGGAAGGAAATTTTGACATATGTTACAACCTGGATGAAACATGAGGACATTAGGGTAAGTAAAATAAACTAGTCACGAAAATAGACACTGCATGATTCCACTTATATAAAGTATTTAGATTAGTCAAAACCATACAGACAGAAAGTAGAATGGTGCTTGTCAGGGGCTCGTGGTAGGGGAGAATGGGAAGTGTTTGTTTAATGGATATAGAGGTTTTTTTTTTTTTAATTTTTTTTAACGTTTATTGATTTTTGAGACAGAGAGAGACAAAGCATGAACAGGGGAGGGGCAGAGAGAGAGGGAGACACAGAATCTGAAACAGGCTCCAGGCTCTGAGCTGTCAGCACAAAGCTCGACGCGGGGCTCGAACTCACGGACCGTGAGATCATGACCTGAGCCGAAGTCGGACGCCTAACTGACCAAGCCACCCAGGCATCCCTAATGGATACAGAGTTTTAATTTTACAAAATGAAAAGAATTCTGGAGACGGATGGTGGTAGTCATTGCACAAAAAATGTGAAGGTGCTTAATAACACTGAACTGGACACTTAAAAATGGTTAAGGTAATAAACTTTATGTTATGTGCCTTTTACCACCATAAATAAATTGGAAAAAAGGAAGAATCGAATATTGATACATGCTACAATATAGATGAACCTGAAACCATCATACTAAGTGAAAGAAGCTAATCATAAAGACTACATACTATCCCACTTATATGAAATGTCCAGAATAGGTAAATCTATAGGGACAGAAAATAGATTAGTAAGTTGCCTAGGGCTTGTAGGGTGGTGGGGAGAGAATAAAAGGGTGATAGCTAAAGGATATAGGGTTTCCTTTTGGGGTGTTCTGGGTATTCACAAAGTCCTTTGATAAAGCTACTAACTATAATGAAATTGTAATTAGTCCCAATAAAGTAAATGATAACCCAAAAAGGGACATTCAGTGACTCAGACTAGAAGGACATGGGGTAGAATGGGGAGATGACAAAGAAGTAATTGGAAGAAAATAAGAAGAGAAGTTTCGGTCTCTATCTCTGTATTGTCTATGAAACCACCTTTTTACCATGTCATTGAGAATTGAAGAGACTGCAATAGGTTACAAGGTTCCTTGAGCGGAGCACGTGGGTAGCTCAGTCACTTAAGCATCTGACTCGATTTTGGCTCAGGTCATGATCTCAGGGTTGTGGGATCGAGCTCCACGTTAGGCTGTGGGCTGACAGTGTGGAACCTGCTTGGGGTTCTCTCCCTCCCTCTTTCTCTGCCCCTCCCCCGCATGCTCGGTCTCTCTCTATCCAAATAAATAAATACAAAATAAATAAACAAGCTTCCCTCAGAATACAAGTTCCCAAATACAAACAAAATAGCAGTACTTCTTATAATGTCAGAAGACAATTGATTCTGTGTGGGATAACCAGGAGAGCGTCTCGGTACCAAAGAACAGTTGGTATAAGATTACTACAAAGGGTTTATTCAAGTACAAAAGTCAGCAAATATTTGAGGCATCTGTTAATATTGTACTATCACTCGCTAGGATTGCCATTCTTTTTATTTGTTGCTCTCATTTGGGGAAGAAACTCCTTTCATTTATTCTATTCATTAATCAAATATTTATTACATAGCGAATATGTAAAAGATACTTTGCTGGGTCGGGGGAGAAAGATTTACAATGAAGGATCAGGCAGGGTCTCTGACAAAAGAAGCTCACGTTTTATAAAAGGCAAGAGTGGTACTCATTTGTAATACAACTAGTTAAGTGAGAGTGAGGTGAGGAAAGGTCTCTCGGTGTTTTAGCTTATATTACTAGGGTAATAACGATAGTACCACAATTGTAAAAGAGTATAAAAACAGAGTTTTCTCAGCTACTGGAAGAGCCACTGGCATCTTCCTGAGGAATAATTCTTCATTGTGTTGAAAAGCCCGATGAATTGCACAGCACTGAGTATCCTTGACGCTCAGGGAATATGATGCTAAGAGCATCCACTTTTACAATCACTTGGTGACAACAGTTTGTAACAACCAGATATTCCCCCAACATATTTCTAAAAGCCCCATGTAGCTGCTTTGGTCAAATACCACAATGAAAACTATGAATTCAGTTTCTGACAAAATCTATGATGTCTGAAGGACAGTCATAGAAATGTCCTACGCAGCACCTGGGTGGCTCGGTTGGTTAAGTGTCTGACTCTTGATCTCAGCTCAGGTCATGATCTCATGGTTCGTGGAATTCAGTCCTGCGTTGGGCTCTGTGCTGACAGTGCAGAGCCTGCTTGGGATTCTCTCTCTCTCCTCGCTCTCTGACCCTCCCCCACTCTCTCTGTCTCTGTCTCTCAAAATAAACTTTAAAAAGAAAGAAGTGTCCTATAAAACTTATAACACACAATATTTGAGTGAGAAAATTGATCTGAAGATATAAATCTAAATATTTTGAGGATATAGGGATGATGGGAGAAAGGAAGTTTTTTCAGAGAGTGTTAAATGAAACAATGAACTACAAACAGAACTTCATTCTGCTCCCTGGAGTTTATAAAAATGAAGAAATAGGACTTTTACATTAGGAATTAATCCCTCCTTAAGATCTGCAAATATCTTCTGAGTGCTTTAGAAATTCTGGTATGCATGTTCACAAGCGCTAACTCCCTTCAAAGACACAGTTATTTCTAAAATCCTCACCATTAAGTAGCAGGTTTTCTGTCAGTTTTTTCTGTTCCTTTCCTGGGGGCTTAATCCTCATTTCCCCCAGAATGCTGTCCAAGTTACTCACATTAACCTTCCCACCTTAGGAAAGCAATAGGGATGGGAAATAAGAAAAATGGAATGTTTCCACAATATTAAAAATGCATTCGTTTCTGTGTATTATTAACTTAATCAGCCCGTGCTAATGATATGAAAAAAGAGAGAAAGTGTAATTTATGTCTTCATATTATCATTTAACATTTTAAATAGTAGTACCAAGACTCATTTGACTTTTCTAATTATCTGGAAAAATTTAATAGGATGGGTAAAACCAGAACCTGTCTCCTTTCACCTTATCTTGGGACAGCTTGAGACAGCAAAAGGTGCTAAGGTATATTTTAGCACCTTAGGGCTATTAGACCACAGATCTCATTGCTGCAGACAAGAACAGGAGCCATTCTCATTTTCCTGAACTCCCAGGTCACTTCCACTGAACAATTGCCAGTCCTTCACTTCAGTGTCTGCGGTATAGACCTAGATTTGATTTTCCAATTTAAGATTTTTTTTCATCTTATTTCCATGCTCCCTGTCCCCCTGACTCTTCTCTGGCCTTTTGTGGCCTGTGGAAACCTCAGCATTACTTATGATTCACAGTGAAAGAAGTTGTTGATATAATAAACTTAATATAAGTTTTTAGGATAGCATTCATTTCTATTTAGAGATGTGTTCTGTGAGTTTTTAAAATGTCTTCTTAGTGCCAAATTAGTGGCTTTCGAGAGTCTTTCCATCACTTCATACGCCCAAGACTTCCCAAGTGGTTCAATGCTATATTAAATGCTCAGCATTAATTTGTAGATTCTGTCTCATATTTTTAGGTTCCTTTTCTGTAAGATTCAACCTCATGTTTTCCAGAACAGTGATTGTTGTTATATCAACATGATTGTTGATATCAATCATCCTCACCCCTAGGAAACTGAAAGAAATAACACCAAAATGTAGTCACTCTTAAATGTGACCAAAACTATTAATTCGTGTATAATATACAGTTACAAGTTCTAGCACAAAAAACATAGCTAAATACATTGTTCAAATATTTAAAATATGTTCAATAATAGAGTTAGAGTAAAATATCTTCCTTTGGTCAGTCCATAGAGCAGAAAGCTTTAAAGGTAATCGGTGAGCTTCTCAGTGAAATACACCAGTGGGGATAACAAATTTCATCCTTCCATCCAATAAGCATGATTTTTTTGTTGATGATACCCAGAGAAAAATTTCTTTTTCTGAGTAAATTTCCTTAACCATTACTAATTTTTTTGTTTATTATAATCACTTTTCAGACTAGACTTATGTTCTTCTTTGCCACAAATTGTAAACTTTTCAATAAATTATGGAACTCTATCCCCCAGGATAGAACATACATTGTCTGCAAAAGCACGGGCGGATTAAAAGAAGCATAAATATCTTATCAAAATATCTGAAAAGTGGCAAGTATCAAAATTTAACATCTTATGTATATTTTCATCTTTAAAGGCCTTCATTGCACAGCAAAGGAAACCATCAACAAAACAAAAAGGCAACTACTGAATGGGAGAAGATATTTGCAAATGATATATCCAGTAAGGGGTTAAAATCCAAAATATGCAAAGAACTCATACGACTGAACACCGAAAAATGACAAATAATCCAATTTAAAAATGGGCAGAGCACATGAATAGACTTTTCCAAAGAAGACATGTAGATGGCCCACAGACACATGAAAAGATGCTCAGTATCACTAATCATCAGGAAAATGCAAATCAAAACCCAATGAGATATCACTTCACACCAATCAGAATGGGTAGTATCAAAAAGATAAATAATAAGTCTTGGTGAAGGTGAGGAGAAAAGGGAGCCCTTGTGCACTATTGGTGGGAATGCAAATTGGTGCAGCCACTCTGGAAAATAGTAGGGAGGTTCCTCCAAAAACTAAAAATAGAAGTACCATGTGGTCTAGTAATTCCACTTCTGGGTATTTACAAGAAACAAATGGAAACGCTAATTTGGCAAGATACTATGCCATTTTGTTTGCTGCAGCATTACTTACAATAGCCAAGATGGGGAAGCAACCTAGGTGTCCATTAACAGATGAATGGATATAAAGAAGATGTGGTGCACATACACATAATGGAATACTACTCGGCCGTAAAAAAGAATGAAATCTTGCCATTAATGACAACATGGATGGACCTGGAGGCTATTATGATAAATGAAGTAAGTGAGACAGAGAAATACAAATATCGTATGATTTTGCTTACTTGTGGAATCTAAAAAGTAAAACAAACAAACAACAGACTCATAAATAGAGAGAACAGGTGGTTGCCAAAGTAGAGGTGGGTGGGGGATTAGGTGAAATAGAAGATTAAGAGGTGCAAACTTCTAGTTATAAAGAAAATAAGTCAGAGGGATGAAAAGTATAGCATAGGGAACAGAGTCAATAATGTAATAACTATGACCACAGAAGGCAACTACACTTCCCATGGTGTTTCATAATGTGTGTAATTGTTGAATCACTATGTTGTACACACGAAACTAATGTTATATGTCAGTTATCCTTTGGTTTAGAATAAATTAATGAAAAAGGCCTCCGTGCCAACCATCAGCCTATCCTGACAGATGTATCAGCTTTAAGAAGCATACAAATCAAAATCTCACCAAAATTCGTTATTAAGCAACAGAGAAGCCATCATTTCACAAAGTCAGATTTTACATTTCCATACAGTACAAATATACTCTCAATAATTTTTAAAAATATATGAAATGGAGAAAATAAGGCCACTCTTCATTCATTGGCACCTAAGGCAGTTATTGCTGGCCCTCTAACAGGCAGAACCCCTCCCATCCATTTATTCTTTGTAATTTCTCATTTATTTCCATTTCATACTTTTCAATGCCTTCCTTTTCCTCTTCTCATTTTAAAATTTCAGAATCACAGTGTATTCAAGAATAATAGCCAGGATTTCTCAACCATGGTCGCAGGATTTCTGACTAAAGCCACCTCATTCCCAACTAAGAATGAGATGACACCGTTGGTATTTCTTCGTAAGAGAAAACAGTCATTACCTTGTAAAAGATTTTTTTGGACAATCTTTTTCACTTAGATATGAAATAGAATTATTAGAGAAATTCTCACCATCGACTGGCAGATTGTTCACCAACTCTCCCTGTTTCTTATCTTTGAGTTCTATCCCCATGTTTCCTGGAACTTTTTTCATGTCATTGACCTCAACCTCTCCTTCAAAGCAAAAGAAGGGAGACTTCTGGTATTATTGTGAATGATGTCGTGATTCCACACAATTAAAAAAAAAAAATTGCCTTTGTAGCATTACAGCTAACTGCTGAATGAAAAGAGACCCAGCCTAAAAAAATAGGCCTTTGGGCCTACAGAGAAGGTTTCTCGTTATTTCTAGCATAATCTCTGAATGATAGGCAGGGCAACAGAGCATGCGATTTGAGTATAAACTTTGCAGTACATTAGAATGATACAGATTGCTGATCTAAATAGTTTTATCAGCACTTTTATTGCTTTGAGATCGCCTCTAACTTTACCAAAACTTTCCTTCACTTTTTACTGTGTTAAACTGGAATTTAGCTTTCCGCCATAAAAGAAGGTATGCTAATTATTGGCAGAGATTTCAGATAATGACTTGGGAAACAACAAAGAGCACTGAAGTTTTATTGCTAAGAGTTCTGATAATCTATTATCTAACTGTAGGCATTTATACATAAACATTTTTATAAGATGTGTAAGACAGATTTTAAAAGTCCATGCAATCATGATGTGGAAAGAGCATTATATTGTAATTTAGTGGAAATAATTTGGTTCTTAGATTTCTAGTAGCATCTTACTCTTAGTTGTTATTCTATTACCTGTTTTGGCTTTTATTCCACCCATTCCATCCATTAAGATACCAACATCAAAGTTCCCATTAGTTGTTAAAAAAAAAAAAAAAAAAAAAGACTTAGTTGGGATCCAGAAAATGATAGAGCTTTAGAATGAAAACATAAAGTACCCATACTGTAAAAAAACTTAAGGCAGAGTCCAGTATTTCCACTATTTTATTTGAGTCCATTTTTAATTTTTAATTTCAGGCTTTCTGGGGTTCAATTTGTATTTGCAAAATGGACTCGGAGTCTAGGAAAAACATTTTATGATGCCACACTAGTTCATAAACTCTACAGGACAGTTCATGCTCTCTGTGTTCATCTTTGTTCTGGCAGGGACAAGACTCATGCAGGTACCAAGAGTAAAAGAAGTAAAGGCCATAATTCTCATCTCATGTCTTTTACTAACATACTTTCTCCTCTTCTTTCTAATCACTGCGTCCATTTCAGTATGGCTGCTGACTAATTATTACTCTACCACTGCAGTAATTGCTATTAGTTCTTTATGACTCCAAACAATTATTATTTTTTCTTATTCTTTTCTGCTCTTTTCAGTTGATTCATCTTTCCATACTCATGGATTATTCATTTATCAATTCATACATAAAGGGAGACAGATATAAAGCCTCACTCCAAGGAACCACCAAACAGACCAAATAATGACAGTTCTTTGGCAATAAGGCTTTGAAAGAGCTCCAGTTCCCCTCTGCTCCCTCCAGTGGTTTCCAGGCTACTAGTTTTCACTGCAAATAGAAAATGTTATTTTTCAAGGCTATTATGGAGCTGTGAGACAGAGGATGGGAATAGGGCAAATTAAAATATCACAAAGCTCACTATTCTTACTGAGATTCAGTCTTTTTTCTCTTAAATCCTCCCCAGATTGCAGCAAACCTTTGGTTAATTTCCAGTTCTGAAAATGTTAATTTTGACAATTTTTGCCAGTTTGCTCATTGCTCTTATGGAGGAGAGAGTTTTTCGGTGGCTCCTATTCTGCCTTTTATCTGACATCGACAAGTGAGTTTCTGAAGCTAAAAATAACCTCTGGCAATTGTTGATAGTCCCACTTCATTATTTTTTCCAGATGTCCCAGGGAAACTTAAAAGCATAAAGAAAATAAGCAAATAAAAAACTAACTACATGTTTTTCATTGGTACACAGTAGTACTTGAAAATTAAGGAATGATTTAATAAAAATATCTTTTGGGGAAAAAAAAACTCACCCTATCAGAAGGGTATAAAACCCATGGCAAAGACATAACTAAATAGTATATGAATCAAGTGAAAAAAAATATTTTTCCAGGTAAGAGGCAGTATTCAGTAAAATGTTTCTAGGTGATATTGCTTGACCTCAGTGGATTGTGCTCAGCTAAATATATTCTTTTTTGGTTTATTTAAAGTGGGGATTACTTTGTGATACATCACACTTCAATCCTTATATTTTATTTAATACATACAATACTGACCTTGAATCGTGAAGTCTGGTCCAAGGATATGATGATCCATACCTACATAGAAGTAGCAAAAATGTCATTCATATTGGCTGAAACCAAAGCCCTTGTTCCTGTGAAAACTACTAACCTGACTGAGGCCCCAGCAACATTCTCAGCCTCTACTAGAATACTAAGAAATGTGATACACTAGACATTACGTTCCTTGGGTCAAGGACTATGTCTGTATTTCGTGGTCACTGTATTTCTGGCACTGAGCAGAATACATGATATATAGTGCTCAGTAAATGTTTGTTAAATAAACGAATAAGTATCAACTTTAGATTAATATATTGAGAGAAAAAATAATTCTTATTTCAGCTACATAAGTCCTATAAAAAATGTCAGCTGCAAAACCCAAATTTTCATGAAGGCATAATGATATCTAAATCATTCACCATCAACTGGTACATCTGAAGCATCTGAAGCAACTGGTACATCATTAAGTTCCTCAGCTGTAAGTCTGATTGCCATGTTTTCAAGAATAGAGTCAAGGTCATGGTCATCATCTTGCAACCCAACAAAAGAGAAAGATATGAGGACATTAAAATAAAAATCAAAATATAATATAAATTCCTAATGTATGGTGGTATCAATTTCATCATAAAAAAAGAGGCTAAGGACATTTAAATTTTTAAAGAGAAATACTAATGGACTAAAATTATCTATTCATTTATACCCAAAATATCCTACACTGAAGATAAGCTTACATAACACAATACATCAGAATAAGGCTGAGACACCACTCAGGTTAATTTTAGCAGCAAAACTGCAAACATAATAGTTTTTTTTATATAAACATTTATACAAGGAGATTCAGTTTGGTCACTGTATTTCAAGATATACTATCTTAAATTTTTATAGCTGGGCCTAAATTTTATTATTTCCACATCAAAAATCTAGGTAAACCTAAATATTTAGAACACCTTTTAAAAACAAGACAAAATTATTTAATCAGTATGAACATATGTGTGTATTAAAACTAATCGTGGAAATATATATGAGAATGGCAGGGGGCAATATTTAATAAGAAAAAAAGCAAAACACAAGAGTCTCAATCTGACATCTTTATTTGAATCTCACTCACCTTTTACATCTGCACAATTCAGCAAACTAGTCTTATATATTCTTCTACTAGCTGTAGCTGCAAGAAACACATAATTTAGGTCATAGAGAAAACATCTAGACATGCTAAAACAATATCAAATATCCAAGTTCAGAAATATACAGCATAAAATAATTTGCTCCTAAAATTTACCTAGTATCTTCTAGAAATAATAAAACAAAAAATGTAAACGAAATTCTTAATATGGTAAATCAATTCTTTAGCACCTGAGACAATTATTAATATTTACCAGGCCAAAGAAAAAACACTTCCTTATGTTGTATTTTTTCTGAGTCCACATTTTACCCCCTCTACTAGTAAGTATAGTTCTACATCTCTCCTCGTCCTCCTCTCCAACCCAAGGCATCTCAATGGAAGGAAAAATAACTATCAATATTCCTTAGTCCAAATGGCAAGACTGATGATTGATGAGCCTCTTGATTTAGACATATTTTTAAATGGTAATTTATGTATTCCTAAATATTAAAAATAATTACCTTTAGAATTATGGATATTTTTAACTCTAACTTCTAAGTGATCTAGAATAAACATGGAGATTTGGATTATAAAAAAATTGTAGGCTATAATTCTAATTCCCTCAAGATTCTACCTGATACTTGCAATGGCTGAACAACTCCCTGGATGACTATATTAACTCTCTTGAAGACTATTCTGATATTTGAAATGCCCACCATTAATTGGAAGTAATTTCTTTAGCTCCGAATGCTCTGGTGAGGACTCTATCCCCGTATTTTGCAAGACATTTTCCAGGTCACTGAGGTCAACTTCTCCTCCTGCAGAACAAAAGAAGTAGAGAAAGATGACATTTTAAAAAATAGCATAATTTCCAATTATTAAAGAGAAATAAAGCATAATGATACCTGCTAAAAAATAAGCAGTCAGTTACAGACACAAAATGAACAGTGTTTCTTTAACACTGGTAAAAGAGATGCTCCCATAATAATGGTTATAAAGTAATATTTCACAATTGAATAAGGTTCATATAATTTAAAAATTATTAGAGTAATAAAGATGATCGGTACAAATAACTTAACATAGGGTATGGAAATTAAGCTAGAAATCAATAGCAAAAGCTACTAGGAAACTCCCCTAACTTTGGAAACTAAAGAATGCCTCTCTAAATAAATCATGTGTCAAAAAAATAAACCATACTGGAAGTTAGAATATTTTGAATTGAGTAAAAATAATAATATTACATATTAAAACTTGTAGGATATGGTAAGGTTGTGCTGAGGGAAATTCACAGCCTTAAATGCATGTAATAGAAAAGATGAAAAGATCAATAACCCAAGGTTCTATCTTAAAAAGTTAGGAAAGAACAGCAAATTAAACCCCTCAAAAGGAGAAGAAAAGTTCTAAGGACAAAAGCAGAAACTACTGAAATGAAAAGCAAACTTTAAATAAAATCAATACAACCAAATGTTGGGTTTTGGAAAGACCAACAAAAGTGATACATACCTGCACTAAGACTGACAAAGGAAAAAAAGAGAGAAAGCACAAAGAATAAATATTTCTAATGACAAAAAGGACATTACTAAGAATAGCCAAGAAGAGTTTAAAGAAGTAAATAAAATTGGGAGGATTTATGCTTCAGATATCAAGACATATTAAATCTACATTAAAATAGTAGGTATACTGGTGCAAGGACCAGCAAATAGAACAAAGAACAAAAAGAATAAAAAGTCCAGATATAGCAACACATTTATTATCTTTCATTTATGAAAAAGCTAGCCTTACATTAAAGTAGGGAAAGGATCACCTTGTCAATAAATGGTGAATATCCATTTAGAAGAAAAAGGGACCCTTATCCCACATCATATAGAAAAATCAATTAAGTGGATTATAGATCTAAATGTGAAAGGAAAATAATAAAGCTCCCAGAAGTTAAATAGGAGACGTTTTCATGACCGCGGTGTATGGAAGGATTTCTTCAACAGGCTCCCAAACATTCTAACTATAAAAGAAAAAAGGTTGACTAATTCAACTACGTGTCAAAGAGAAACTTTTGTTCATCAGAAGATAAAATACAAGAGGAGACACCACACGGCACTGCCAATGCCCCTGCGGAGAAGCTGAGATCACCACCGAATTTGAAATATTTAAAGTGGATACAAAATTGTTTCAGTAATGCAGACAATTAAGTGCGTTGCTGTGGGTGACGGTGCTGTTGGTAAAACGTGTCTCCTGATATCCTACACAACAAACACATTTCTGAATATGTACCGACTCTTGGTGACAACTATGCAGTCACCATTATGATCGATAGGGGGCCATACACTCTTGGACTTTCTGATACTGCGGGGCAAGAGGACTATGACAGATTACAACTGCCAAGTTATTCTACAAACGTATTTCAACGTATTTACGAATACATTTCTACAAATGTATTCCAGTCTGTTATTCAGTGATCTCTGCCTCCTCACTCGAAAATGTGAAGGAAATGTGGGTGCCTGAGATAACTTACCACTGTCCCAAGACTTTCTTGCTTGTTGGGACCCAAATTGATCTTAAAGATGACTCCTCTACGATTGAGAAACCAAGAACAAAGAGAAGTCTATCCCTCCGGAGACTGCTGAAATGATGTGAAAAGCTGGCCCATGACCTGAAGGTGGTCAAATATGTGGCGGGTTCTGCACTCACAGAAAGGCCTAAAGAATGTATGTGACGAGGCAATATTGGCTGGCCTGGAGCCTCCAGAACCAAAGGAGAGCTGCTGCTATGAACAACTCTCCAGAGTCCTTTCTGCACTGCTGGTGTCAGCATTGTACTAAAAGCAATGTTAAACTAAAGATGAAAAATTAAAATTCATTTCTGCAATAATGACAAGTGCCTTGCACCTACAAACATGCACTTGTGTGAGACAAGGCCCATAGGTATGATTCCCTTCCCCTTCTCAATATTAGTTAATTCAGTAATTGTGTATTGTCAGAAAGTGATTAGTACTAGGTTTTTATCTTGTTGTTTCAAAAATATTTTTTTTGTTGTTTAAAAGCAAGGCATGCTTGTGATGACTCTGTAATCGACGAATTTGGGTTGTTAAAGCTACTCCCAGGCTCCATCCACTCTCGAGTTGCAAATATTTATGTACCCAACATGAAAGCAGCCAAATACATAAAGCAACTATTAATAGATATGTAAAGGAAGAAATTGATAGCAATGAACTAACAGTAAAGGACTTTAACATCCCACTTATACCAAATATATAAAGCAACTATTATTCTGGAGAATAATCTGGGAAATCCAGGTTTTTTCTTTTACCTTTATTGGGGGGGGGGGGGAGGAGAGAGTATGTGGGGCATTTGTTTTTATTTAGTCATGTTTTTTAAATTCATTAGCCACTGGACAGCTCTTAGAGGGAAGAGGATGGACTGACTCCACATTCCATTTCCTAGATCAAGTTTAGAACACTTGTCCCCCACCTGGTACTCTTAGGAAGGAGTATAGTAAACGCCTCATTTAATAACATACTCATAGTTAAAAGTTGCCTTTTCTCTCCACCCATGAGTAGGTCCAGTACTTGATGAAATTCCTGAAAGTAGGGAGAACCTGTCTGGCCCCTCCTCTTTTCTAGGATGTACTCTATACGTGACTGTGACTTTCAGGGAAATTTGATTGCCATATGCTATTTTTTTGACATTACTTTCTAACTTCTTTCACTGATAAATGAAGAAAAGTGTTTTGGGGGGTATTTTGAAATACATCCAATGGATTGAGTGTGTAATTAAAAAACATTTTTCCCTATCAAAAAAAAAGAAGATAAAATATAAGTGAAAAGTTAAACTATACAGTAAGATATTTATAATTTATATAACCTGCAAGGGACTTGTATCTAGAGTACATTAAAAAAAACAAACAGGTAAAAGATAAATGAAAAATGCAATATGAATTTCTGGGAAAGATGGCAAAGTAGGAGGATCCTAAGCTCATTTGTCTCATGGATACCCCTCGATACACCCGTATCAGTGTAACCAACCCAGAAAACAACCTGAAGACGGTCAGAACAGACCCTCCACAGTTAATTGAAGAGAAGAGGCCACAATGAAAAGAATGGGAGGAATAATGGAGATGTGGTTAGAACCAGACCCCCAGGAAAACCAACCACAAATGTGAGGGATGCCACAAGCACGGAAAAGGGAGAGGAAGAGATCTCCTGCCAGGCACCCCAGACATGGGTGACCTGCACTGTAAAGACAAACCCCCGTAATATTTGTCTTTGAAAGACAGAGGGGCTTAACTTTTTTTTTTTTTTTTTTTTTTTTTTAACTTTTACAATCACTGGAGCTTAACACCTAGAATTTTAAAAATCACTTGGCTTGGCTCTGGGAGAGCTGGAGGGCAAGAGGAAACAGTCTCCATCCTTAAAGAGACAGCATAACAAACAGCCCTGCAGGGATACAGCATAGAAGTGGCAGTTTGAAAAGTGGCTGGGATATTGAGAAAGGAGATTTATTTACTAATCTCAGAACTTCTCCTGGAAGGGCAGGGATTTTTAGGAGACTTCTCCAAGAATAAAAGACCTGGCAGGCACCATTTCTCTCCCCTACCCCCACCCTAATCCAGATACCCAGACAGCTGCAGGAACCAGCTGGAACACTTGCCATGTAGCTTGCTAACACCGCTTCACCCACTCCTGCATTCTCCTGCAGGCTGCCCCCTCCAACCATCCCCACTGGGCAGGAGTCCATCCAAAGCAGCACTAGATGCCTCTCATCTTGTAAGCAGCAGGCAGCTCCAACACTGTCCAGGACCACTCCCAAGTGACTCTTGCCCTGGGAGAGGGAATATAATCACACACATCAGTTTGACTATATTCCCAGCTCTGGGATGGGTACAGACCTCTGACTGCCAGCTCTACCCACCAACGATGATCTCACAGCGGGCAGCAGAAAGTGAGCACCCTGAAGTTTGGTACAACCACAGTTCTGGCAAATGGGGTGAGGCCAGGCATCTGGTCTGACCCAACTCAAGCCCAAGGTGGCCCCAGACTGGCCCTTTAACATCACAGGGACCAAACCTTGTCCACAACAGGCAAAGAAGGCCATTGCAGATGACAACTGATGGCAAACATGACTCAACAATCACAGCCCTAGGGCATGCAACACCCAGAGAAGACACCTGAAATGCTAGTTTTTGGTGAACAGGGGACATTACACAACAGGACACTACAGGGCCTCTTCTTCATAAGACCACTTTTTTCAAGATCAGGGACATAGCTGACTTTCCCAATACATAGAAACAGACACAGGGAGTTAGACAAAATGAAACTGCGGCTTATGTCCCAAATGAAAGAACAGGTCAAAAGCACAGCAAAAGAGCTAAATGAAACAGAGATAAGCAATATACCCAATAGAGAATTCAAAGTAATGGTCATGAACATACTTACTGGATGTGAGAAAAGAGTAGAGGATCATAGTGAGAAATTCAACAAAGATATTAGAAAATATAAAAAAAGAACCAGAGATGAAGAACTCATTAACTAAAATTAAAAACACACTAGAGTGAATAAATAGTGGACTAGAGGAAGCAAAAGAACAGATCATTACTGAAAGAACAGTAATGGAAAGCAACTAAGCTGAAAAGGAAAGAGTAAAAGAACAATATAAAATGAGAAGAGAGAACTCAGTGACACCATCAAATGTAATAACATTAGCATTATAGGGATCCCAGAAGGAGAAGAGAGAGAAAAGCAGCCAGAAAAATTTGTTAGAAGAAATAATAGCTGAAAAATTCCCTAATGTGGAGAAGGAGACAAATCAAGATTCAGAAGACTCTGAGTCCCCAACAAAATAAACCCAAGGAAGTCTACACCAAGACACATAATAATTAAAATGGCAAAAAATAGTGGTAAAGAGAGAACTTTAAAAGCAGCAAGAGAAAAAAGTTATATGCAAGGGAAACTCCTTAAGTCTATCCGCTGATTTTTCAGAAGAAACTCTGCAGTCCAGAAGGGAGTGGTATGATATATTCAAAGTGCTGAAAGAAAAAAACCTGCAACCAAGAATACTCTATCCAGCAAGGCTATCGTTCAGAATAGAAGGAGAGATAGACAAACAAAAGTAAAAGGCATTCCTCACCATTAAACCAGTCTTACAAGAAATGTTAAGAGGAATTCTTTGGAAAGGAAAGGCCATAATCAGGAGCAAGCAAATTAGGAAAGGAAAAAAATTCACGGGGGCATACAAACATAACCAAAGTGGTAGATCAATCACTTATAAAACCAGTATGGAAGCTAAAGCATAAAAGCAGTAAAATCAATTATAGCTATAGAAATCAGTCAAGGAATTCACAAAATAAAAGGAAGTAAAATATGAAATCATACATATAAAATGTGTGTGTGTGGGGGGGTGAAATTTAGTGCTTTTAAAATGGGTTCAAACTTAAGCAACCAGTACCTAATATAGGCTGCTATACGCATAGGATATTATATATAAACCTGATGGCAACCACAAATAAAAAAACGTGTAATAGATATGCAAAAAACAAAAGAAAAAGATATTGAAGCATATCACTAAAGGCCATCAAACCACAACGGAAGAAAGCAAGAGAAGAAAGGAACAAAGAAGAACTACAAAAGCCCCCAAAAGCTACTAGAACCGATAAATGAAATCAGCCAAGTTACAGGGTACAAAATCAATATACAGAAATCTGTTGCATTTCTACACGTTAATAATGAAGTAGAAGAAAGAGAAATTAAGAAAACAATCCCATTTTCAATTGCACTAAAAATAATAAAATATTTAGGAGTAAATTCAACCACAGAGGTGAAAGACCCACTCATTGAAAACTATAAAATATTGATGAAAACATTTGAAGATGACATAAACAAATGGAAAGATATTCCATGCTCATGAAGTAGAAGAACAAATATTGTTAAAATGTCCATAGTATGCAAAGCAATCTACAGATTTAATGAATTCTCTATCAAAATACCAGTAACAACTATAACAAAGAGTCCTAAAATTTATACGGAACCTCAGAAACCCCAAACAGCCAAAACAATCTTGAAAAAGAAGAACAAAGCAGGTGGTATCACAATTCCAGATTTCAAGTTATACTACAAAGCGGTACAAATCAAAACAATATAGTACTGGTATAAAAGTAGACATATAGATCAATAGAAAAGGGTAGAAAGCATGTAAAGCATATTTAGGCATATAATCCACAATTATATGGTCAATTAATCTTTGACGAAAGATTATACAATGGGAAAAAAAGACAATCTCTTCAACAAATGGTGCCGGGAAAACTGGACAGCTACATATAACAGAATGAAACTGGACCACTTTACACCCCACACCAAGGTATACTAAAACGGATTAAAGACCTAAATAGGAGACTTAATACTATAAAAATCTAGAAAAGAGCACAGGCAGTAATTTCTCTGACATCGGCTGTAGCAACATTTTTTCTAGATATGTCTCCTGAGGCAAGGGGAATAAAAGCAAAAATAAACTATTGGGATGCCATCAAAATAAAAACTTCTGCATAGCAAAGGAAATAATCAACAAAATTAGAAGACAACCTATTGAATGGGAGAAGGTATTTGCAAATGATGTATCTGATAAAGAGTTAGTATCAAAATGTATAAAGAACTTACACCAAGTCAACATCAACAAAACCCCAAATAAACCAATTAAAAAATGGGCAGAAGACACAAGCAGACATTTCTCCAAAGAAGACATACAGATGACCAACAGACATGTGAAAACAAGCTCAATATCACCTATCATCAGGGATACACAAATCAAAACTACAATGAGATATCACCTCACACCGGTCAGGATAGCTAAAATCAAAAACACAAGAAACAACAAGTGTTGGTGAGGATGTGGAAAAAAAGGAACTCTCGTGCACTGTTGGTGGGAATGCAAAGTGGTGCAGCCACTGTGGAAGACATTATGGAGAGTCCTCAAAAAAACTAAAAATAGACTATCCTATGATCCAGTAATCACATTACTGGGTATTTATCCAAAGAATACAAAAACACTAATTCAGAAGGATATGTGCACCTCTATGTTTATTGCAGCATTATTTACAATAACCATACTATAGAAGCAGCCCAAGTGTCCATCAGCTGATGAATGGATAAAGAAGATGTAGTGTGTGTGTGTGTGTGTGTGTGTGTGTGTGTGTGTGTATGTATGTGTGTGTGTGTGTGTGTGTGTGTATATATGTACACATACACACACACATACATATATATATATACACATACATACACATACATATGTGTATATATATATATATAATGGATATATGGTATATATATATACATATACATATATATATAATGGACTATATATATAATGGAATATATATATAATGGAATATATATGTAATGGAATATATATAATGGAATATATATATAATGGAATATATATGTAATGGAATATTATTCAGCCATAAAAAGAATGAAATCTTGCCATTTGCAACAACATGGATGGAGCTAGAGACTATAATGCTAAGTGAAATAAGTCAATCAGAGAAAGCCAAATATCAAAGGATTTCACTCATATGTGGAATTTAAGAAAAAAACAAACAAAGAGAAAAAAAAAGAGTGAGAGAAACTAAGGAACAGACTCTGAAGTACAGAGAACACACCGATGGTTACCAGGAGGCAGATGGGTGGGTGGGTTGGGGGATGAGTGAAGTAGGTAATGAGGATTGAAGAGTACACTTAGCTGATGAGGACTGAGTAATGTATAGAGCTGTTGAATAATGTATAGCTGTCACTAGAATGTACACCTGAAACTAATATAACACCTTATGATAAATATACTTGAATTTAAAAAACAAATAAAAAATGTTTTAAAAATTCAGTATGTAGAACACAGACATCCAAGCAAATAGGCAACAGACATGAAAGGAGCTTTATCGTAGAGGTATCCAAATAACCAGTAAACATGGATGCTCAACATCATTAATCATTAGGGAAATCCAAAAATAACAGTGGTATACCACAGCATGCTCACCAGAATGGCTACAACGGAGAAGAGAGATAATACCAAGTATTAGCAAGGATGTAAAGCAATGGTTGATGTGTCAAATGGTACAACTGCTTTAGAAAATGGATTGACAACATCTAATCAAGTACACACAATCCCATCTAACAACAAAGAAATTTCATTTCTAGGTGGATGGCCTAGAATTGTGCACATATGTTCACCAAAAGGCATATACAAGAATATTCATAGCAATATGTTCTTCATAACTGCTCCAAACTAGAAATGTCCTGTGACGGTAGACTGGATACATATCTTGTGGTATACTGATGCAGTGGAATATCGCACGGCAATTCAGGTACAACGAGCTAGTCAGAAATCATTTTACCTACTACCGCACATTCTCTAAAGATCTCCTTGACTGTAATTTGGTAGACTGTACAATATGCAGCAATGAAAACTAACAAACTGCCGCTACATGCAACAATGTGGACAAATCTCAGAGAATAAGATGTAATACAATGTTACGTGAAAGAAGTCAGACATCATGGAACACAGATCAGATGACTGCATTTATACAAATTCCAAAAGCGGGTGAAACTAATCTGTGGTCCTAGAATACAGGATGCAGTTACCTCCAGAGAGTCCAGAGGACATGACTGTGAAGTGGTACAGTGGATCTTCTGTATTACTGATAATGTATTTCTTCATCCAGGTGATAGATAAATATGTATGTCCACTTTGTAATAATTCTTAAGCTGGACACACTATACAATGTAGTAATTACGTGTTTCATACTTCAGTAAAATATTTATCACAGGAAAAAATATAATTTAGTGTAGACTTGGGATCTCATATTTATAGTAATTTCTCACTGACCTGTAATAACTTGTACTGAATCTATCAATGTTTTTAGATCAGTCTTCCCTTCAGCTAAAAAATAAGACATAATGGAGATACAAAGCAGGTTCTTTAAAAAATTATAAAATAAGAAACCAGAAATAAGCTGAATTTCATTATTCCACATCACCATTTGGGCTCACTTGAATTGCTTAATTCTTAGTTTTATGACATTGATTCTATGTTACTTTTTAAAATTTTTTTAATGTCTTAATTTATTTTTCTTTGAGACAGAGAGAGACAGAGTGTGAGCAGGGGAGGGGTAGAGAGAGAGAGGGAGACACAGAATCCGAAGCAGGCTCCAGGTTCTGAGCTGTCAGCACAGAGCCTGACGCAGGGCTTGAACTCACGGACTGTGAGATCATGACCTGAGCTGAAGTCGGACGCTTAACCGACTGAGCCACCCAGGTGCCCCAAGACATTGATTCTATTTTAGTAAGCTGGCCTTTGACCCTTGAACCATAAAGTCTGGCCCATGGAAAAATATGCTTTTACTCAGCTATTTTAGTCCTTATAAACAGGATAGAAAATACCATCCATGCAAGTTAATTCTCTAAAGGCCCTCGATTCTGGTAATGCTATGACTCTTAAGTATGAGTCTCTAGTGAAGAAAAGTCTATTTTCATCTCTGGTTTACTGCTAATATACTCTGATTCTCCCTGTTGCTCAGAATTGCTGCAAATGATTACAATGTACAATGTATTAGAAGTAAGTATTAGTGGCCCGACCAAAGGCAGTTTTTGTTTTCCTTAGGAATCATTCACTTTTTCGCTCATTTACTCTATCATCTCTCACTCAACATTTATAGGGTGCTTACTTATAGGCCAGACACTCTGCTAGGTACTAGATACAGAATACCCTTTTCTATTCTAAGGTCACATTAAAGTGACAAGACAGGCAAAGAAGCATACATTTACACAATGTGGCAATTATAATGAAAAATGTATGCAGTTATTGTGGAAACACAGAGAAGAGACATCTAATGGAGCCTGCGTATTTAAAGAACTTACTAGAAAAAGTGCCCTCAACTCTAATAAGCAATGGTGAGGAGTAGGTCAAACAAAGGGGAAGGGGAAACTCTCTGAATAGCGGGGAAAGTATAAGCAAAACAAAGATGCGACAAAAAGCATGATATATGTATGCTTGGAATAAAAGTTCAATGTTAGTGAGGGTAAAATACTAGATTGGACAGATAAGGCCAACCCAGATAATGAAAGAACTTGTTTGCCATAAAAAGGACTTGAGACATTCCCAAGTACCAAACTGAAAGCCATTAAAGGATTTTAAATTGGTGCAGAATGTCATCAGATTTGCATCTTATATGGATCACTCTAATGTCTAATATTTTGTGGAAGCCCTTGTAGTAGCTGAAGTCAGGAATGAGAGGACCTAAAATAGGGCAGTGGTAGCAGGGAGTGAGAGAAACTGATGGATTTACATATGGGATTTTTTCCAATGGTTTATTATGAAAATTTGTCAACATATAGCAAAGTTGAAGGAACTGTGCAATAAACACCCATATGCCCACCATCTGATTCTACTATTTAACATTTTACTATACTTGGCTTGTCACATATCCATCCATCTACCCATCTGTGTGCAGCAATTTTTAAATTTAGGTTTATATAAAGGTAAAACTTACAAAATTAGGTGGCAGATAATCCAGATCGTGGTTGACAGGAATTGGGGGAATCAAAAATGAATTCCATATATCTAGCTTAGGTGAATAGATGGATAGGGAGAGCACAAATGAGATTGAGAATACAGGACTAGGAGACTGGACAGGAAAATACTGAATTCAGTTCTAAATTCTAAATTCAGTTCAGTTGAGAAAAAGAAGCGTCCCACGGAATATCCAAGTAGAAATGTGTAGCAGGCATTTGGATACACCAGTTTGAAGCTGTATAGAAACACAGATTTACAGTCATAAGCATGTAGATGACAGGTTGAACAAAAGACAGTGATGAGATTACCCAGGTAGAGTATGCAAAATGAAAATCAAAAAATGAGAAGATCCAGGTTAGGAGGAAAAAAACACAGAAGCCAAAGGAGAATAATTTCAAGAAGGTGAGAATTATCACTGATACAAAAGACAGTAGAAAGCTCCAATAAAAAGTCAATAATGTCTAATGCAACTAGCAAATGGCAGGTTACTGGTGCCCAGAGAGAACTTTCAGTAGTATTATGGGGCTGTGTCAGAAGAGAGGAATGATGGGGAATGTGAGAAGGGTACACAGTGGGCTTGCATTTATTTCCTTTTCCGTCGTTTAACTGTGCTTCCTCAACATTCCCAGATGTGAAAGATGGTCTTGGAATCAGTCTAGTCAAGTGCTTTGTATTCTATATACATTCAGAAAATGGAAGACAGGATTAGTTCTTGTTCTAGAACTACATTTTTCCCTAAGATTTTACATCACAAAATTAATCTGGTTTCAGAATAACTCTTACATAGACCCTCGAGACCAAATTTTCCTGAAAGACTTTTTATATCTAAAATGAGTCACCATAAAGTGGAAGTTTTCTTTTCATCTCTCCAGAATCTTCTTTGGTGAGTTCAAAGCCCATGTTCCCTAGTATCTTGTCCAGGTCTCTGACAGCTACTGTCTCTCCTTAGGGAAAGAGAAAAAAATATGAAAATGCCTACTAATGCTGAAATGTTCCATATATTTTACCCATTCATTATAGACTTGGCAGAAATATGCAAGATCCATGGAACATGTTTCAGTTTAAGGCAGAGCTTCAATATGGTTAGAATTAAGCTCACTTCTCTTAAACCTTTTTGGAAAAATAACCATATACCCCATAAACTTCTAAAGGAACGGAATTACTTTCCAGTGTATAATTTTTATGATAGAAACAGGCAGGGGGCGCCTGGGTGGCTCCGTCAGTTGTGTCCGACTTCAGCTCAGGTCATGATCCCACAGTTCCTGGGTTCAAGCCCCACATCTAGTTCTGTGCTGACGGCTCAGAGCCTGGAGCCTGCTTCAGATTCTGTCTGTCTGTATGTCTCTCTCTCTCTCTCTCTCTCTCTCTCTCTGTCCCTCCCCCACTCATGCTCTGTCTCTGTCTCTCAAAAGAAACTAAATGTTAAAAATTTTTAAGAAAAATAAATAGGCAGTTCCAGTGAAATGAGAAAATCACCATGGTTGGAGTAAGAACACAAGGGTTGAATATTGTTCTCTACTATATATTATCTACTGGAACTTAGGTAAATAACCTAACTTTGAGTCCTAGTTTTCTGTTGTATGAAACAAAGATGAGACTATCTCTCAGAGCTTCTGTGAAGATAAAATAACACTTATGAAAAGATCTAGAACTCTGTCAGGTATGTAGCAGACGTTTGATACGTTTTGTTTTAATTTTTTTTTTTTACATTTATTTATTTTTTAGAGACAGAGCGAGACAGAGCAAAGTGGGGGAGGGGCAGAGAGCGAAGGAGACACAGAATCTGAAGCAGGCAAGCATTCAGCACAGAGCCCAACGTGGGGCTCGAACCCACGAACAGGGAGATCATGACCTGAGCTGAAGTCGGTCACCTAACCAACTGAGCCACCCAGGCGCCCCACGTGATACATTTTAATAACTACATCTAAGCCAAAGTAGCATTGGCTTCCTTTTTTTTTTTTTTTTTTTTTAGCTCTAACTAGATCATTGCCTGTGCTAACCAAAATCACAGAATAATTACATTCTTATTCTGCGTTTCACAATTAACCTGCAATAATAAATTCTGTCTCTTGGAAAATTTGTTAAAATTCATATCAATAAGATCAATATAAAAGCCCCAAAGAAAACAACCTACCAAGATAAAATAATTTCAATTATATTGAATCCATATGTTGGAGAGTATCAGGATTCTTTATCACATGATTAGGAAATAAGACAATAAGTGATACATTGCGAGTGGTTTGTTGATTCATCATCAGTCTCACCTTGGAAAGGTAAGATTTCATAATGATACAGCTTCTTGTTAGCTAAAGACAAGGCAAAATTCAAATCACAGAGAAAGAGAAATGGAATTCATGAAACTGCTTAAGTTTCATAAAGAAGCACTTTTCTGATTTGGCTTATACATCTCGAATACCTATCTCCATAATAATATAAAAGCTAGGTCAAAATCTTTTCCCCTTGAAGCAGCTGTGAGTGACATCCTGCCATGTTGAAACATGTGGTACAGGTATGACATCGTAAATTGTACTCATGTATTTTTCTTTTTCATATTCCTTTTCTTCCATAAAACTTTTCTATTCAGCCATAGAATTTATATAACTCAGAGGAAAGAGGATTTTTTTTTTTTAATTTTCAAAAGCTACTTTTTATAAAGCAAACCTGAAAATCTAACATTTCATTTTACTGTGAACCAGAGGGTTGAAAGGGAAAAAAAAAAATGACACAAGGAAGCTCCCTTTCCTCCTTCTTCCCATAGCCTGTTTGGTAAGAAGAGGAGGGGAAAAGTCCGTTAACTACCTGAAGGGAGTGGGTGAGGGGAGGAGAAACAGGTGATGGAGGAGAAACAGTTTCACATCTGAAACTGGTATCACACTGTATGTTAACTAACTGGAATTTAAACAAAAACTTAAAAAATAGAGTTAACCTAGTTTCTTCCGGTTTAAAATAAAAAGTTCCTTTTTGGTTGACCTAGTTTATTTTGGGAAATTCTCAGTTTTTCAAACCTTTCCGCACTTCCGCTCTGAGAGGCCTCCTCGTAGTATCAGGGAAAGCTTGGGGGTCCTTCTGCCCGTGAAGGAGGGCGGCCAGACCTTGGGTTGCCCTCTGGATTCTCGATAGCCTCTTCAACAAAATCCACATTTCATGAGTCCTGACATCTCCTGCTGAAGCTGATGGCCTGAGAAACTTGTGGTCTGTGTCGTTGTGGTCTGTGTCATTGTTGTTTTGTTTTTTAGCAAAGTCAAGGTTCTTTGGTCCTTCCTTCACTAACTTGGTTGGCTAAGCCCTAGCATTCACTGGTGATGAGGTCCTCTGTGTCTCAGTCAAGTATTCTGTTAGTCCCCAGACCATACTGTCTACTCCATAGCCTCTGGAGGGATCACCTCTCCCTTTGACTTGGTGTCCCATGGCAGACCCACTGACCCCCATCTCTGAGAAACCTTCTACATTGCTTACTGGGAGTACGTGGGAAAACTGGATATCCTTCATACCACACAAAGCCAAAGGGGGCAAAGCGGTGGCCTGTTTCCAGCCCTCCCTCTGCCTAAGAACACCATACCGCAATATCTATTCTGGTGAAAATGGCATCCTGTCTGGACACTCAGTGAGGTGGTGACATCCCAGAGTTCCAAATAGGAAGCACGACAAAAGGTCTCCTTGGTTTTTTCTATACCCTCACTCCCATCCCATCAACACATCTAGAGTTTTTCTTCTATCTTACCTCCTATCAGGGTTTGATTAGAAAGAAGGGTTGAGGGTAGAGATGATGGGGGTGTGCAGCAGGCAGCAAGAACACTTCTTTTGAGAGAGAGAGAGAGAGAGAGAGAGAGAGAGAGAGAGAGAGATCTTTATCTCTATTTCTCCCCCCAGTTGCACTTTCTTAAACCATAGATTCATAAATACAGAGAACAAACTGTTGGTTGTCAGAGGAAAGGGGAGTGGGGGGGATACATGAAATAGGTGAACAGAGTCACAAAGATGAAAAGTACAGCATAGGGAATATAGTCAGTAATATCATAATAACGTTGCATGATGACAGATGGTAACGACATTTACCATGGTGAGCAGTTAGTTAAGTAGATAATTATTGAACCACTACATTGCACACCTGAAACTAGTATAACGTTGTATGTCAACTATACTTCAATACTTTAAAAAATATTGCTGAGAATACTCTTGCAAAAATATGTTTTAAAAGCATTACTATCTCAGGTGCGCCTGGGTGGCTCAGTTGGTTAAGTGTCTGACTTCAGCTAAGGTCATGATCTCATGGTTCGTGGGTGTGAGCCCTGCATCTGGCTCTGTGCTAACAGCTCAGAGCTTGGAGCCTGCTTCTGATTCTGTGTCTCCCCATCTCTCTGCCCCTCCCCCCCTCGCAAATCAATAAAACATTAAAAAAAGTTTAAAGCATCGCTCTCTCAGTTTTATATCAACTTCTTACCTGTAACAGCTTCAGCTTTATTCATTAGTTTATTAGGTTCAACTCTTCCATCAGCTGTAAAATGAGGTACAAATTACAGAGATCATAATGAGGTTCAAACACATGAAATTCTTAACTGTGAAACAGCATAAGAAATCAACAATTTCCCATGATTTTTACTACAACTGTATTTCTCTCCCCCCCACCCCCGCCCATGCCTTCATATTCTTTTCTGTGCTCCACCCCACCAGGTACATAACCCCACACACCAGTA
The DNA here is from genome assembly GCF_046562875.1 of Panthera onca. NCBI lineage: Eukaryota > Metazoa > Chordata > Mammalia > Carnivora > Felidae > Panthera > Panthera onca. The sequence goes on from NW_027675820.1 coordinate 105,989, forward strand.
TTTCCATTCAGAATGCTTTTATTACCTGCCCTGGTCTATAAAGTCCATGTTAGGACTACTTCACCTCTATTCCCACTTCTCTGCAAACTAGGGGGTCTAGGACATGAGCAGTCATCTTCCCTGTATAATTCTATTTTTACAGACTGATTCATTTAGTCCTGTTTCCTTCACATCCAGTTCCCTGTCGATATCAGTTAGGCCCTTCCTCTTTCATGCTCCCCTTGCCTGTGGAGCCCTGTCTGGTCCTAGCTGTGGTTCCCATTGCTCGCTCATCACCCTCCTTGGCCAATCTTATGACTGTCCCAGGTATGATCATATCACCAAAAGGGGGGAGGCAAGATAAGGGCTTTTTATCACATTTTGATTTTTTTTAACATTTATTCATTTTTGAGAGACAGAGAGACAGAGTGTGAGAGGGGGAGGGGCAGAGAGAGAGGGAGACACAGAATCTGAAGCAGGCTCCAGGCTCTGAGCTGTCAGCACAGAGCCCGAAGCGGGGCTCAAACTCACCGACCGCCAGGTCATGAACTGAGCTGAAGTCAGACACTAAACCGGCTGAGCCACGCAGGTGCCCCTCACATTTTGTAATCATATAAAAATAGTAGATAAATTGCTTAATGGGTAGGTTGTTCCACAACTTTCAACATTTTGATATTTTTTAATCAGATTTGCAAGTTAAAGGATTTGTCAGTGTTTCCTTAAATAACAGTAATGCACGTTACCCTATGCATAAAATGTTCTTAGATTTATAAAGTTGAAACTCCTGCCTTTTAATATTGTAAAAAACACAAACAAACTTGTATCTTGTAAATTTTTTCCTGCATTGAGCTATTTAATAGCAGTGTAATACAGCTGTATTTATTCTATAGTAATCCTTTTCTTCAGAAGCTGATTCTTCATCATGTCTTGATTCTGTTTTCAAAGTGCAGAATAGCATTTTAAAAGGAGAAAGGAGGAAAAATTGAAAAAAAAAAGTTTAAAGAACAGAATGTTGTGTGCCAGGCCTTTCTTGGTGGATTGGACTGGGTATACATGGTAACGGTGGCAGTTTAGGGTGCTACCCTGCTCCCAAAGTTCGAGCCCTTCGTCGGGCTCGGTGCTGACAGCTCAGAGCCTGGAGCCTGCTTTGGATTCTGTGTCTCCCTCTCTTTCTGCTCCTTCCCTGTTCATGCTCTGTCTCTCTGTCTCTCAAAAATAGAAAACATTAACATTTTTTTTAAATAATAAAAAGAATATTGTGGGATCTTAATGATGCTTTTTGAATCAGTGATACAGAGGAAAGGTTGCCAAAGTATTCCTAGAAACGTAAGTTTGGATCTAAAGTACTAACAAAACAAATACATTTCCATCTTTCTTCCACACCTCCCAAATGGAACTTTTGGAAACCATAAAATTTATTCTCAAGGAAGAGAGCCTAAAGCATAACACTTAAGGTAATTTTTTATTATTTTTTTATCATTTTCTATGGTTCTTTCTATAAGAATTTTATATCTAAGAAGTTTACATTAATAAAAAGACTTCTCACAACATAGAACCATGTGAACGATGTCTATGTAAATGTCACCTTCAACTGACAGGTGCTTCAGAATCTTACAAAATTCTTTACCTGACATCTCCATCTTCATGTTTCCTAGAAAAGTGTCTAAGTTGCTGTCATCAACCTTACTTCCTAGGAGAAAAATAGAAGCGGTAAAAGCTACGAGAATGGGAAATGCTAATAATTTTCAATTTCAGAAAAATACTTCCTATTATCTTCACATCGCTATATTCCATTTCAGTGTGAAAAGAAGAGTCTTTTGACATGTATTCAGATGCACACTTTCAGTTCTTCTATCAGAAATAGAAACATGTTCTTTTGATCATTTTAAAGAGAATATGGCTATAAGCACAGGAACATTTAACCCAGTACAGCCCATATGATATTAGACAAGAAGTGTTACTGGCTGATGTTGAGGGAACAGTTAGGAGCCACTATGTAAACTGTGGTAGGGGCACCTGGGTGGCTCAGTCGGTTGAGGGTCCGACTTCGGCTCAGGCCATGATCTCACAGTCTGTAAGTTCGAGCCCTGTGTCGGGCTCTGTGCTGACAGCTCAGAGCCTGGAGCACGCTTCGGATTCTGTGTCTCCCTGTCTCTCTGACCCTCCCCCGTTCATGCTCTGTCTCTCTCTGTCTCAAAAAAATAAATAAACATTAAAAAAATGTGGTAAATAAGGAGTCATGTAGCCATAGAATGGGGAATCAATTTTCAGCTTGTACTCAGAGGAAAAAGTGATTTCTCTTCCAAAATGATACATTCGGTATTCTCTGCCAGCCAATTCATCAGGAAGATATAACAATCATAAATGCAGATGAGCAAAATTAGAGAGTCTAAAAAGTATATAACAGAACTGACAAAATTTCATGGAGAAATAGAAAATATAACAATCATAATTAGAAATGTGAGCATCAAAAACACATGAGAAAAAGGTAGTAAATAACAAACAAGGCCAACATGGTTAATAGTGCTTAAATATTAAGTTTAGATCTGAAACTTTTTGGAAGCTAAGGCATAAAGGGGAACTCGGGTTATTACCTACACAAAGAAGCACACTGGTCTTTGGAAGAGAGATTTTTTTTTTTTCTGATATTAAATTTCAAGGAGTGCCTGGGTGTCTCAGTCAGTTAAGCATCCAGCTCTTGATTTCAGCTCAGCTCAGGATCTCATGGTAAATTGTGGGATGGAGAGCCACATCAGGCTTCACGATGGAGCCTACTTAAGATTCTTTCTCCCTCTCCCTCAGCCCCTCCCCTGCTGGTGAGCACACCTGCCCTGTCTCTCTCTAAAAAATCAATCAATCATCTAAATTTCAAGACACTTTTCATCACTAAATAATCTAATGGGCAACATCTTCTGAAGATATAGTGACACTCTTGATATGGCCATTTTTTTTTTAATTTTTTTTTTTCAACGTTTTTTATTTATTTTTGGGACAGAGTGAGACAGAGCATGAACGGGGGAGGGGCAGAGAGAGAGGGAGACACAGAATCGGAAACAGGCTCCAGGCTCCGAGCCATCAGCCCAGAGCCTGACGTGGGGCTCGAACTCACGGACCGCGAGATCGTGACCTGGCTGAAGTCGGACGCTCAACCGACTGCGCCACCCAGGCGCCCCTTGATATGGCCATTTTTAACACCAGTTCCCAAAAGCAGTTGATATATACTATTAGGAAGTTGTCTCAAAAAAGGCATTTCTAGGGACGCCAGAGTGGCTCAATCAATTAAGCATCCGACTCTTGATCTCAGCTCAGGTCTGGATCCCAGGCATCTCTACAAAACATCTCTTCATAAATATTTTTTTGCTTATCAAAGCTACATATATGTGCTTATCCAAAAGTAGGTGGACATGGTCAAAGAAGTAAACCTTGAATTTCTGCAACCATAGAGGGCACTTAAAAATGGACGATATGAAGTGGTTTGAATGTGTGTATAATTTTGGCTTGGTGTCAGAGATATTCTTCTCACTTACACGTGCAAAATGTAAATCATTCCTTCCTTTTCAGCACCATCGTGGCAAGAAAGGGCAGCTTATCAGAGAATTCAGAGGCCTAAGGTTACAGAAATACTATGCAAACCCAAAGAAGAAAAGGGTCCTTAACATTATAATTGACAAACATTGTGCTAAAATTAAACTTTGAATTAGTGTATAAAGAGAAACTAGGGGCAAAAACATGGAGCCCATACAAAGAAATAACCAAAGAAAACAACGTTGAAATAACAAAAGATGGGGCGCCTGGGTGGCTCAGTCGGTTAAGCGGCTGACTTCAGCTCAGGTCATGATCTCGCGGTCTGTGAGCTCGAGCCCCGCATCGGGCTCTGTGCTGACCGCTCAGAGCCTGGAGCCTGTTTCAGATTCTGTGTCTCCCTCTCTCTCTGATCCTCCCCCGTTCATGCTCTGTCTCTCTCTGTCTCAAAAATAAATAAACGTTAAAAAAAAAAAAAAAAGAGAAAAAAAAGAAATAACAAAAGAAAAAAAACAAACCTGAAGAAAAATTTTCCTAACAGTAACAAAGATTTTCACTCATTTCTTAAAGAAGAATTATTGTAAATCAATATCAGGAACCCACTATTTATCATTTTAATATGTCTCACACAATTACACTTGAGTTAAAGTAGAGTAACTTGCAAACAGTGTAATTCTAAGTGCTGGTTTAGTCATTCTAATTAATGTGATTTTTTTCTTCACAAGGTCCTCAGTGGAAAGATAACTGCAGTTAAGACTCTGGTCTCAGACTAGGCAGAAGAGGTAACTAGAGCTCTCTAAAGGGCATGTTCTCATGTGCTACATACACATTTGACATGTGTGGAGTAAAGATACTAGACAATTATGCCAGTGGTAAATCAGTTTAAGACCATCTCAAAATCTAGCTAGGGTTTTCCCAAGAGATCTATAACCTACATATCATTAGCTATCTCCATTCAACTGAAAATTCTTACTTTCAGGTAGAAATGAAAATCCTGAATTGACTAAATTGCCAATGAACCCTTCTAAATTCACTTTCCCATCTTCTGAAAGAAAAAATGCATGTCAGAGAACAAGGAATATGAACAGAGATTGGCAACTGTAATTGCTATACTGAAAAACGTTTGATATTTTGTAGATTCCATCAAAAAGACAGACTCATGCGTATCATTCAGACACATACCCTCCTACCGTATAGATCCTCCTCTGTATGATGCTACTTAAAATAAGTAGAACCCAAGTGGGTAGTTGGTAGAAAAGAGCTCGGATAATCCATGAAGTGGATAAACCCTTTAAGGATTCTTGAAAAGTTCAAACACATGCATGTCAGCTAAGATAAAGGATACCTAGAAATGTTAAATGCTCACCCGTGATAGCCACATTCTTCAGGGATCTTTGAATCGCATCTTGGGATAATGGAACTCCTATATTTTTCATCATGGAGTCTAGATCATCAGGAGTGACCTCATTTTTCCTAATGGCGGCCAAAGTTTTCAAGGGGCCTTCTTTTTCTATATTCAAAAAAATATGCAATATACGAAGTTAAAAAATATGTAATATTCAGTGGGTCCTGAGTGACAATAATTACTACTAGTAGTACTACTACTGCTACTTCTACCACTTATTAAGTATTCAGCTTAGTGCTTGCTAAGCACTATGCTAAGTGCTTTATACACACCATCCCATTTTATCACTTAAAAAAAATTTTAGAATGTTTATTTACTTTTGAGAGAGACAGAGACAGAGTGAGAGTGGGGGAGGGGCTGAGAAAGAAGGAGACGCAGAATCTAAAGCAGGCTCCAGGCCCTGAGCTGTCAGCACAGAGCGCTAGGCGGGGCTTGAACCCACAGACCGCGAGATCATGACCTGAGCTGAAGTCGGATGCTTAACTGACTGAGCCACCCAGGCACCCCTCCACCATCCCATTTTAATACAAAGATTCTGTGAGGTTGTTACCAATATTTCCCTTATTTAACAGATAAGGAAACCTAGCCTTAGAGAGGCTAGTCTGTCTAAGCATACACAGTTATTAAATGTAAAGCCAAGTGTGAAGTGCAGGCTATCTGATTTCATAGAACGTTTAGGCGCTAGGCTAAACAGGGCATTGTAAATATTTAATTTGAGATTGAGGAATGATTACATATAAAGGAATCTCAGGACATCCGCTTATACTCATCTCTGGCATATCAGAGGCTGGGAATTCCATTAAAGCTAGGATAACTAAGCATAAAAGTAATTCTAGCAATTCTCTTGCCAAAAATTAGATAACCAGCCATAGTTTGATGTGACTATTCTTAATTTTTTTCATTCAATGGATACTTGGATATATCCAACACATACATACAAAAAGTCCCCCAAATAATGGAAGGATCAGCACTGCTATCAATACCAAAAAAAAGGTAACATTCATTTCTGAAAGTATCATGGTTCAATTGTTCAAGTAAGAAAACAAATTTTAAATGTATTATGATAAACACTATCATATCATAAACATTAATCCTGTAAGAGATTTGCTTATAAACAACATACCTAGGAGAGTTTTATAGATCCCATTCAGAAAACCAGAGATTAAGGACAAAATATTTTGTCAGTTGAAAAAACATACCATTTTGGTTACATCCTAAACACCTACAATCTAGGGAATAATTTCATTTTTGTAGCTACCTAAATTAGGCCTTCTGAATTTTGTTCAGTTTCAATCTCGGGAATTAAAATTTAGAGGAAATGAAGCCATTTCAATTAATCTCAAGAACAAAGGCTCCAAGGAGACCCAGAAGTTCCACAGATATCACAGATATCTCACAGTTGGAGATGTCAATTAAATGAACACATTAAAACCAGATTACATTCAATGCCTCATGGCTAAGGCAGTGGAATAATGAGAAGAATACCTCTTACAAAATATGGAGGAAGCTTGTATGTTTCAACATATTCCTACATGTTTCAATAGTTAATCTTCTCATGATAAAATCCCATTTTTATGAACATATAATAGGATAAAAAAAGAAAAGGTAACATTGATTTTTTTTTTTTTTTTTTAGTATAGCTGACACACAATGTTACATTAGTTCCAGGTATACAACTTAGTAATTTGACAAGTTTATACGTTACGCTCTGTTCACCACAAGGGTAACCACCATCTGTCCCATTACATCACTATTACAATATCATTGACTGTATTCTTTATGCTGTGCCTTTTATTCCTGTGACTTATTCATTTCATAACTGGAGGCCTGTATCTCCCTCTCACCTTCACCCTTTTTGTCCAACCCTCAAGACCCTCCCTTCTGGCAACCACGAAGTTGTTTCTGTATTTATAGGTCTGATTCTGCTATTTGCTTATTTATTTATTTGTTGTTTGTTTGGCTTTATTTATTTATTTATTTATTTATAATTCTTCTTTGTATTTTTAAGTGAACTCTACACCCAATTTGGGTCTTTTTTTTTTTTTTTAACATTTATTTATTTTTGAGACAGAGAGAGAGCATGAACAGGGGAGGGTCAGAGAAAGAGGGAGACACAGAATCTGAAACAGGCTCCAGGCTCTGAGCTGTCAGCACAGAGCCCGACGCGGGGCTCGAACCCACGGACCGTGAGATCATGACCTGAGCCGAAGTCGGACGCTTAACCGACTGAGCCACCCAGGCGCCCCCCCAATTTGGGTCTTGAACTTAAAAGCTTGAGATCAAGAGTCACATGCTCCACCAACTAAGCCAGCTAGGTGCCCCTGTTTGGCTTTTTTTAGATTCCACTTATAATTTGAATCATATGGCATTCATCTTTCTCTGTCTGATTTATTCCACTTAGCATAATACCCTCTAGGTCCATCTATGTTGTCTCCAATGGCATGATCTCATCCTTTTTATGGTTTCCTTATTCATTCAGCTATTAACACTTAGTTAATCCCTTTTGAGTGATGGAAAAATACTATAAGTTCATAAAATTTAAGTCAAGAAAAGGTCAGGACTAGGATCCCTTACTGATTCATCATCCAGAGTACATTTGTTATATACATGATGTGCTTCAGCATTAGAAAACTGCACAAATGCATATAATCAAAACTAAAGGATTCCACTCAAAATTTTTATTGTTAAAAAATTCTCACTTACTTTGAACTTTTGTAAAATATGGCATTTTCATTAACTGAGTCAGGAAATCTTTTAAGTTCACTTTCCCCTCATCTGAAAATGAAACATCAAGAAATGAATGGTCTTTAACCCAAAGATACAAAGGGATGAGCTCAAAAGATATGCATGCTTACCAAATCTTCAGAACCAAGTTAGTCCTGTTTTCTAACTCTGATTCTGCTAAACACACCTCAGACTATAAAAAGGAACATGATTATGATAACTCTTGCAGTCTTTTTTGTTGTAGAGCCAATGAGTGTTTTATGAATTTTACATATATTTTAACCACTTGGGACCAGTGTTTTTTGGTATGTGACATTCTCTGAATTTTTCAGCATTACAAGTCCTACTACCACTATCTATGTTACGAAGGAAGAAGATATTCCCTACAAGTACCATAAACCAAACCCCAACCGAAATACCTAATGGAGACTATATATATACTTATAAGCAAAGATATATTAGTAAAGGAAGTGTGCATCTTTTGTTTTTTATTGGCCATGTATTTGGAACTGAAGAAGAAGAAAAGTACCCCTTTGCTTTGCATGTAAGTTAAACCTCCCACTGGCAGGATTCCAAAAACACCACTGTAGCCCTTTGAGGACTGTGGGGAAACCAAACTGGTAAGTGTGTGTCACCACACTAAGGCTTGGCCCTGCATTTCAGGGGCTTGAGAGAGCTGCACAGCTCCTGTCCAATAAAAACGTATGATTCAAACCTCAGGAGGCAAAGCAATGGGATGAAGACAGGATCCCTAGGATAATTCAACATCCCTAGGATATCCAACATCCCTAGGATAATTCAATATGAGAATAATCCAAAGCAAATTCTCACCCAAGCCTAATAGGGAAAATCTAATGTTGTTGAACTCACTGCATTTGATTCCTAATCAATCAGCTCTGTGGGTTTATGAGTGAAAGTAAACACAAGTGTGATATGTAATAAATGACTCAGAAAAGAAATACTTACTATCAAGAGAAATGGATGTAAGCATCTCCTGCAATTCTTCCTCTGGCAAATAAATCCCCAAGCCTTTCAGTATAGGTTTTATATCATCAACAACAACTTTTTCATTGGTGACTTTGTTTAAGGCCTTTGCAAGTTCATTAACCTCTATCAAGAGAAAATACTTTCAGTTTAGATGCAAATTCTAAACAATTAGCTTAAACTATGATTCAAAAAACTAATATAGATACCTAGCATTTTTTTAAGCATTCACCTTAAATATTCTCTTGAGGTACATACACATCTAACTCTCATTTTATACCTACAAAATAGATCACTTATAGGGCAAACTCGTAGTAGAAATTAAGCCTTGCTATCTGTCTCCTTCTGTCCATCTATCTTTGCCTCTCAAGTTTCTTACATCCTTTCGGTATGTGTCCAGGGATCTCTCTGCTGCCCCTAGTCACTGCCACCTCAAATCTACCTCTTTCCCGTTCCTTTATTAAACTTAATTTGTCTTATACTGATTCTCTTGTACTTAGATCTGAGAACCTTGGTATACACAAGTAACAGCTAATTAATCTGCTGATAGAATTGTTATTGTTTTTAATATATGAAATTTATTGTCAAATTGGTTTCCATACAACACCCAGTGCTCATCCCAAAAGATGCCCTCTTCAATACCCATCACCCACCCTCCCCTCCCTCCCACCCCCCATCAACCTAGAATTGTTATTTTTTAAATAATTTTTTAAATAATTTATTTAAAAAATTTTAATATTTTTTAATAATTTTTTAATAATTTAACAATAATAATTGTTAACAGAAGAGAGAGCTTTGCTTCCCCCTCCATGTCAGTTTCCTTCTTATTTAATAACAATACTTTAATAGTGGCCTAAGATAGGTAATACAAGAGAATGTCTTAATGATAGTAATTTCTGATGCTGTGAAAGATCCTACAGAGCTTTTTTTTTAGAGGTTAACTATCCTTCCTATCACTTTAAGTAGTTATGTATTCTGTCTAGGAAAAACCCGTATTTATTCTCTAATAGTATATAATCAATCTGAATTTAGCACTTTGGAATATGGATTTATAACTTCTGACTGTGATGACTGTACTTCCTAGGTACAAAATTTGCTGACACTGCCTTTGTATTCAGGTAAAACTTTTCTGCCTAGAAATAGACACCTAAAAATATGATAGCTATAAGGTAGTTAGTAATTCCATTATGTATTTGGGGAAAGACAAACTCAGCCATATTATAATTTGCAATGTTATAAAGTAGGTATTTTATCATTCAGATTTTGTGCATTCCCAAATCTATCCCACATCTTTCTACTTTATTCCTCATAGACATCTAAGTCATTCTCACATGTTTTGTTTGGGCAGGCTAGTCTCCTCATCTAGAATATACATCTAAATTCTCTCCCCAGTCCAGCAACCAGTTCAAGCTCTATCTGCTCCTTTAGGCTTCCCCAGATTATCATAGTTCGTTCTGATATACCATTATATATAATAATGGCATAATATCAGTATATATAAGATGTATTCTTCTCATTATACTTAAATTCTTGTAGCTCTTATGGCTGGTGCCACATGATCTAGTATACAATCTTCTAAATGTCTTTTTTTCTCTAATCTCACCATAATCTCCCTTGTGAGCACAAGACCCTTGTGCTATAATACTTCTACGATCTCTACTATGCATACCAAATAGACTCACTAATTGTTACTTGATTATTGACTATTTAATGTATTTTCTCCTCTGCTCCCTTAATGTTTCCATTCCTCTATCCTATTGTCATGCCTACCTACTATTCTACTTCCCTCCATTCTGTATTACTGAGCTTCTCAAATGAGTAATTTAGTATTTCTTGCCCCTATTTCATCACCCAATCCCTATTTTAAGCTCCCATAGCTCTCTTGGAACAATACTACTTTACATTTGACACTTTTTATAACTTATGGGGTACTTCTATATTAGTTCTTTTGACAGCCACAAAAAAATCTTATGAAATATATAGGACATGTACTATTATCTATAGTTCAGCACATATACCTGTATTTTATATTTAGATGAAGTGATTTGTCCAAGATCATGAGGAAGAAAACATTAGACTACAGGTCAAACATTCTGATGCAGAGCACAATGCTTCTGCTATTACAAAGAACAGCAAATAACCTCTCAATCCCCTTCTTTGTCAGATCTAATAATCTTAGCCTTCACTGTCCTCTGTACAATTTGGGTAGCTGACTACCTGCTCTCACGTCTTAATTAGCTTCCTTCCTTCCAATTACAGAATTAGTACACGCCGTGCCACGTGCTTAATGATTTACATTTTAACGGTGTTTGGTCTTAATACTCTTTAATATCAAGTTTCGTTTCATTTAGCAATGTATTTTCAACATTTTCCCTTGTCAGCATATTATTCTAGGAGTATTATTTTTAAATGACCACATAGTATTCCACTGCATCCTATCTTCCTAAACCAAAATTCAGTGGAATCTTAATAATGAACCCTCTTAGAATTTTCTTTCAGAAGAATTGGCCCAATTTACACAAATACGTAGGTAGTGAAAAAAAAAAAAAAAAAAGCCATTCATTTCACCACATCCTTTCCAACTCCTATTTCTCCTTATTCTCTTCTTATTCTTCTGGAAGAACTTTAAGATCATGCTGTCAATCATTTCCTCCAACACCTTCCCACAAAAACATCTCTTCAGGAATTATATTACATTTATCAATTAAAGAGAAGTGACTTATGTATGATATGCGACATCTATCCATAAAATGGTAAAATCTTTCACATTTTACCTACCACAATCTTTCTCATTTTACCTTAAGGGGATTAGCATTAACTCAAAGATTGATAAAACAATCAAAGTAATGAAATTGACTAAACAGATTAAGAATCTAGGCTAGAAGGTCTTGGTCATTGCTTTTTCTTCTCTATATCATCTCTGAGATTTATTTCTCCTGATTGTTATCCAGCTGTTACCTCCATGAGGCAATTACATGGCCAAATTGCATCTCCAGCTTTTCTCATGTGCCTATTTCTCTGGATAGTCTCTGAGGTACCATCATTGCTACTAACTTGAAATAAATATACTTTCAACTAGATTCATTCCTTCATTAACCTAAGTTGGAACCCATGGTTCTGTTTTCATTTGTTTCTCTCTAAACCCAGACACCACAGTTTTTTCCCCTTTTAGCATATCTCTTTCATTCATTTTTCCTTACTAGTCCATACTGAGGACCCTATTCAGGTCCTCACCTCCCCAGGCCTGTATTATTTCCAAATTTTTCTAAATACCATTAAATACTTTCCCTCTCTCAATCCAATCTCCACACTGCAATGGGAGTGACTAAATTGATCATATCACTCTGTTGTTTAAAATCATTTCATTGGGGGCATCTGGGTGGCTCAGTCAGTTAAGCCTCTGACTTCGGTTCAGGTTATAATCTCGTGGTCCGCGAGTTCGAGCCCCACATTGGCCTCTGTACTGACAGCTCAGAGCCTGGAGCCTGTTCAGATTGTGCCTTCCTCTCTCTCTGCCCCTCCCCTTCTCACTCTCTCTCTCTCAAAAATAAACATTAAAAAAAAATAAAATAAAAACACTTCATTGGTTTCCATTATATTTTGAATTTGATTCAAATTCCTTACATTTTTTTTTCAATATATGAAATTTATTGTCAAATTGGTTTGCATACAACACCCAGTGCTCATCCCAAAAGGTGCCCTCCTCAATACCCATCACCCACCCTCCCCTCCCTCCCACCCCCCATCAACCCTCAGTTTGTTCTCAGTTTTTAACAGTCTCTTATGCTTTCACTAGACTTCAGCCAGAAAGGCCTTTCAGTTTCTTAAACATATGTGTTATTTCCTACCCTAGAACCATTCACAGCTTCTTCCTCTTGTCTGAAAGACGCTTCTGCCAACTCTTCCAGCAGCTGATTCCTTCTAATCCTGTAGGTTTCAGCCTAAATGTCACATGTCAGAACATGCTTCCCTGGCCATCCTATTTAAATTAAGTCCCTGCACCTTAACGCTCTACCTCCTCCTTGTACATTTTCTCCTTAACATTTAGCACAATTTGTAGTTATTTATTTGCTCATCTGTCTTTCTTCAGTGAATTCTCTGGGGTCAGAGACCAGTATTTACCTATCTTGGTTACCGGCATAGTGTCACTCATTTGCTGACTGAATGGATTAAATAAACGATCTTCCTGCTTCTAGTGGCTCCTTAGTCCAATCCACTGTTAAATCAATTTTTAGAGACAGCTTAGTACCTGACACTCTCTTGCCCAAAGACTATAGTGAGACCTGTTTTGAGCAAAACATTTAATATCTCCTCCAATGTAGACCTACCAACTATCTCTCATTCCTTATCTTTCAAATCCTACTTACGCCTCTGATCTTTTCTTCCCTTTTAAATCTCTAGGTGTCAATGTTTTCTGGTTTTCCCTCTACCTATCAAGCAAGATGCTACCCTTCCTTCACAGTTCCTCCATTTTTTTCATAGGAATCTAATCTTCACCTAAACTCTTAAAATAATATGCATCACTAATTTGCCCTTACAGAATACTAGTTATATTTTTATGTAAATGACCTATCTTTTCATCTAGATTTTAAGATTTCTCACGGCCTACTTTATGCATATTTTTGTGTTCAATATATGTGTGCTGATCATGATAATATTAATCTGTAAGTTATAGCATTAAATGAATTTTGAAACCGAACCATTAACCTATAATACAGTAAAAAAAAATAGCTGCACATGGAGTCCAACACTTGCTGTGGGGTCTTAGGTAAGGTACAATTTCCTCGAACTTTACTTTTCTCTTTCTTTATTGTAAGATTTCTACTTAACAGGATAGTCATAAAGAATAGTTAAAAAATAAATTATGTGAGGGGCGTCTGGGTGGCTCAGTCGGTTAAGCGTCCAACCTCGGCTGAGGTTATGATCTCACGACGATTTGTGAATTTGTGATTTCAAGCTCTGCATCAGGCTCTGTGCTGATAGCTCAGAGCCTGGAGACTGCTTCGGATTCTGTGTCCCTCTCTCTGTCCCTCCTCTGCTCATAGTCTCTGTCCCTCTCAATATAAATATATATTTTTAAAAAAAGAATAATTATTAAAAAATAAATTATGTGAAAGTGCTTGGTAAAACATCAAACACTATGCAAAAATATTATTTGCCAACCATTAATGATATTATTTGAAACCAAAGAAAATAAAGTATACCTTTAGAGACTATGAAATAAAACTATGTACTTTTGACCCTAAGATACTTTTAATACTGAAAATAAGAGTTAAAGAAGAGTTTTGGTAAGTTCATAAAACATTAGGCAATTAACTCTTTTTTTTTTCAATATATGATTTTTTGTCAAATTGGTTTCCATACAACACCCAGTGCTCATCCCAAAAGGTGCCCTCCTCAATACCCATCACCCACCCTCCTCTCCCTCCCACCCCGCATCAACCCTCAGTTTGTTCTCAGTTTTTAAGAGTCTCTTATGCTTTGGCTCTCTCCCACTCTAACCTCTTTTTTTTTTTTTTTTTTTCCTTCCCCTCCCCCATGGGTTTCTGTTACGTTTCTCAGGATCCACATAAGAATGAAAACATATGGTATCTGTCTTTCTCTGTATGGCTTATTTCACTTAGCATCACACTCTCCAGTTCCATCCACGTTGCTACAAAGGGCCATATTTCGTTCTTTCTCATTGTCACGTAGTATTCCATTGTGTATATAAACCACAATTTCTTTCTCCATTCATCAGTTGATGGACATTTAGGCTCTTTCCATAATTTGGCTATTGTTGAGAGTGCTGCTACAAACATTGGGGTACAAGTGCCCCTATGCATCAGTACTCCCGTATCCCTTGGGTAAATTCCTAGCAGTGCTAATGCTGGGTCATAGGGTAGGTCTATTTTTAATTTTCTGAGGAACCTCCACACTGCTTTCCAGAGTGGCTGCACCAATTTGCATTCCCACCAACAGTGCAAGAGGGTTCCCGTTTCTCCACATCCTCTCCAGCATCTATAGTCTCCTGATTTGTTCATTTTGGCCACTCTGACTGGCATGAAGTTATATCTGAGTGTGGTTTTGATTTGTATTCCCTGATAAGGAGCGACGTTGAGCATCTTTTCATGTGCTTGTTGGCCATCTGGATGTCTTCTTTAGAGAAGTGTCTATTCATGTTTTCTGCCCATTTCTTCACTGGGTTACTTGTTTTTCGGATGTGGAGTTTGGTGAGCTCTTTATAGATTTTGGATACTAGCCCTTTGTCCAATATGTCATTTGCAAATATCTTTTCCCATTCCGTTGGTTGCCTTTTAGTTTTGTTGGTTGTTTCCTGTGCTGTGCAGAAGCTTTTTATCTTCATAAGGTCCCAGTAGTTCATTTTTGCTTTTAATTCCCTTGCCGTTGGGGATGTGTCGAGTAAGAGATTGCTACGGCTGAGGTCAGAGAGGTCTTTTTCTGCTTTCTCCTCTAGGGTTTTGATGGTTTCCTGTCTCACATTCAGGTCCTTTATCCATTTTGAGTTTATTTTTGTGAATGGTGTGAGAAAGTGGTCTTGTTTCATTCTTCTACATGTTTCCGTCCAGTTCTCCCAGCACCATTTGTTAAAGAGACTGTCTTTTTTCCATTGGATGTTCTTTCCTGCTTTGTCAAAGATCAGTTGGCCATACGTTTGTGGGTCTAGCTTCTGGGGTTTCTATTCTATTCCATTGGTCTATGTGTCTGTCTTTGCGCCAATACCATGCTGTCTTGATGATTACAGCTTTGTAGTAGAGGTTAAAGTCTGGGATTGTGATGCCTCCTGCTTTGGTCTTCTTCAAAATTACTTTGGCTATTCAGGGCCTTTTGTGGTTCCATATGAATGTTAGAACTGCTTGTTCTAGTTTCGAGAAGAATGCTGGTGCAATTTTGATTGGGATTGCATTGGATGTGTAGATAGCTTTGGGTAGTATTGACATTTTGACAATATTTATTCTTCCAATCCATGAGCAGGGAATGTCTTTCCATTTCTTTATATCTTCTTCAATTACCTTCATAAGCTTTCTATAGTTTTCAGCATACAGATCTTTTACATCTTTGGTTAGATTTATTCCTAGGTATGATGCATAGGGGCACTTGTACCCCAATGTTGATAGCAGCACTCTCAACAATAGCCAAATTATGGAAAGAGCCTAAATGTCCATCAACTGATGAATGGAGAAAGAAATTGTGGTTTATATACACAATGGAATACTACGTGACAATGAGGAAAAATGAAATATGGCCTTTTGTAGCAACGTGGATGGAACTGGAGAGTGTGATGCTAAGTGAAAGAAGCCATACAGAGAAAGACAGATACCATATGGTTTCACTCTTATGTGGATCCTGAGAAACGTAACAGAAACCCATGGGGGAGGGGAAGGAAAAAAAAAAGAGTGGGAGAGAGCCAAAGCATAAGAGACTGTTAAAAACTGAGAACAAACTGAGGGTTGATGGGGGGTGGGAGGGAGGGCAGGGTGGGTGATGGGTATTGAGGAGGGCACCTTTTGGGATGAGCACTGGGTGTTGTATGGAAACCAATTTGACAGTAAATTTCATATATTAAAAAAATAAATTAAAAAAAAAAAAGATTTATTCCTAGGTATTTTATGCTTCTTGGTGCAATTCAATTAACTCATTTTTAAAGTGAGTTAGATATTTTCAAAATTATACTCAAAAGTTAGATAATTCACACAGGGCATCCATCATGTGACGCTGCAAAATGTTTCTTGGTACCACAATCGAAAAGACAAAGATTCAAGTTGGAAGGATCACTGATCCCAATAAGTTAAATATATGAAGTTCCAAAGGGTGTCTGGGTGGCACAGTCAGTTGAGCGTCTGACTTTGGTTCAGGTCATGATCTCACGGTTCGTGAGTTCAAGCCCCATGTCGGGCTCTGTGCTGCCAGCTCAGAGCCTGGAGCCTGCTTCGGATTCTGGGTCTCCCTCTCTCTCTCTGCCCCTCCCCTGCTCACACTCTGCCTCTCTCTCTTTCCAAAATAAATAAACAAAAAAATTTTTTAAAAATAAATTAAAAGAATAAATTTCCATCAGAATGAGAATTCACATGTTCTCTATGCAACTATAAAAGGGAATGAGAAAGGCCTTTATATTCTGATAGGAACAAATATCCAAAATATATTACTGTATTAAAAAATCAAGGATACAGAACAATGTACATATCATGCTCTCACGTAAAAAGTGAGGGAGGGATATATATATATCATATATATATATATTCATACATATATATACATACATATATTCATATTTTCTTGAATGATCTAAGTACTTCCTGCCTCAAAAATAAATAAAACATTAACAAAAAATTAAAAAAAAAAAGAAACTAGTTACTTATTAGTTAGTTACTGGGGAAAAGGAATAGGAACTGAATAGACCAGGCAAGAAGATTTTCATTGTGTATCTTTTTTTTTTTTTTTTTTAACGCTTATTTATTTTTGAGACAGAGAGAGACAGAGCATGAACGGGGGAGGGTCACAGAGAGAGGGAGACACAGAATCTGAAACAGGCTCCAGGCTCTGAGCTGTCAGCACAGAGCCCAACGCGGGGCTCGAACTCACGGACCGCGAGATCGTGACCTGAGCCAAAGTCGGACGCTTAACCGACCGGGCCACCCAGGCGCCCCGCATTGTGTATCTTTAAATACTTTTTTACTTATTTTTACTTAAAAAAATTTTTTTAATGTTTTATTTTTATTTTTGAGACGGAGAGAGACAGAGCATGAGCAGGGGAGGGGCAGAGAGAGAGGGAGACACAGAATCCAAAGCAGGCTCCAGGCTCTGAGCTGTCAGCACAGAGCCTGATGCTGGGCTTGAACCCATGAATTGTGAGATCATGACCTGAGCCAAAGTCGGACGCTTAACCGACTGAGCCACCCAGGCACCCCAATACTTTTTTATTTATGATCTGTGTGAATGTATTACCTAATCAAAACCCTTAAATTTATTAAAATATTTTTAGGGTCATGTATTTTTGGCAACCTTGTTAGAAGATATATTATTTGCTTCAATTACAAACTTGCAATGTTTCAAACTAGACTTACATGAACACAGGAAGCTCACCTTCATCTGAATACCCAAAATACTGAGCGTATACCATTCATTTAATCTTGTAGCATATTAGTTATATGTTGATGTAAGTAGTCCATCACTTTTCAACAACTAGCTAAAAGTTTCCTATATTCTAACTGTGTTCAAAACTTCCTAATTATTCTCACCTCTAAAATCTCGAAAACGCTTAATGCTCTTCAGTGCTAAAAGGGCAGTCTTTAGAGAAGTATCTCCCTTTTCTGTGAAGACAAAAACAGAAGAAAAATTAGTAGATTCAAGAAACATAAAGTACTTCCACAGTGAGCTAAATCGGTTCTCTTGCTGCCCCTTAAAGCATCTTATGGTTTTCTAGCTACGTAAACTTTTGTCCTGAATGCAATCTACAGTCTGCCTATTTAAATCCTATTCATATGTCAAAACCAGCTCCTAAGTCTAGATTTCTAAAAAGCCTTCTGTTGAACCTAGATGATACCCTCTAACCACTACTCTTTCCTTTTTCTTTCCTTCCCAAACTATTTTCTGGAAAGAAATGTTCTTATTCATCATAATCATATTGTCATTCACACATCAAACTGGTCTTATCTAGCTTCCACCCTCTCAAAACTGCTTTTACCAAGTTCACCCATTAACTATTTACTGCCAAATCAATGAATACTTTTTTTTGGTCTTATTTAATACTTTCCTCTTTCATTCCCAAATTAATGAATACTTCTTAATTTGTTGGTCTTATCTAATACTTTCCTCCTTCAAACTCTTTTTTCTCTTTGTTTTGTTGCTATAGCTTTCTTTTGGTTTCTCTCCTACCGTTCGTTCTAGTTACTTCCTGTTACGTCCTTTATAAACTATTCTTTCTCCACCGTTACTTAAATGTTAGCATTTCAATGTCCTTGGCCCTCTTCTTGTTGCACTCTATAAACCATTCCTGAATTCTCTTGTAACTACAAACTGTATGTTGCTGACTCTCAAGTTTCTATTTCTAGGCTAGACCATTGTCTACTGCACATCTTCAACTCCGTGTCCACTCCATGCCCTCAAACACAATATTTCCTTTTTGTGTGATATATTGAATGTGGTTCAATGAATCCAATGTGCGATATATTGAATGTGATTCAATGAATTCAGTGAATTCAAATGAACTGATGATTTTATTTCCATGCAAATAACAACTCTTTGGGACAGATCAGATACATTTTTTTACTTCCATATTGCCAAATTTTAATTTGATCAGTTCTATATTTATCCCCCTGTGGCAGCTGGAGCACTGACAGTAGACGGAAACTTTCCTCATTCCAGTCTATCAAGGAAAATCTGCAGTTAAAAACTTTGATCAGCAGGCATTCAGAGAATGGTAGGTGGCAAATAAAGATCCTAGTGGATTATTCTAATTACATTTTGTTTTACCTTCATAACTTAAGAAGCTGTAAGAAAAGAGAGAGGACAACTTTCTGTGTGTGTGTTTTTTTAATATAATTTATTGTCAAGTTAGCTAACATTCAATGTATACAGTGTACTCTTGGCTTCAGGAGTAGAATCCATGATTCATTGCTTACATACAACAATATACAGTGCTCATCCCAATAAGTGCCCTCCTCAATGCCCATCACCCACTTTCCCCTGATCCCCACCCCCCCATAAATCCTTAGTTTGTTCTGTGTATTTAAGAGTCTCTTATGGTTTGCCTCCCTCTCTGTTTGAAACTATTTTTTCCCTTTCCCTTCCCCTATGATCTCTTGTTAAGTTTCTCAAATTCCACATGAGTGTACACATAGATCTCTCTTTCCTTGACTGACTTATTTCACTTAGCATAATACCCTCCAGTTCCATCCATGTTGTTGCAAATGGCCAGATTTCATTCGTTTTCATTGCCGAGTAGTATTCCACTGTATATATAAACTACATCTTCTTTATCCATTCATCAGTTGATGGACATTTGGGCTATTTCCATAATTTGGTTATTGTTGATAGTGCTGCTATAAACATTGTGGTACATTTGCCCCTATGAATCAGCACTCCTGTATCCTTTGGATAAATTCCTAGTAGTGCTATTGCTGGGTCGTAGGGTATTCTGCTTTTAATTTTTTGAGGAACCTCCACACTGTTTTCCAGAGAGGCTGCACCAGTTTTCATTCCCACCAACAAGTGCAAGAGAGTTCCCATTTCTCCACATCCTCACCCACATCTGTTGTTTCCTGAGTTGTTAATTTTAGCCACTCTGACCTGTGTGAGGTGGTATCTCAGTGTGGTTTTGATTTATATTTCCCTGATAATGAGTGATGTTGAGCATCTTTTCATGTGTCTGTTGGCCATCTGGATGTCTTCTTTGGAAAAGTGTCTGTTTGTGTCTTCTGCCTGTTTCTTCACAGGATTATTTGTTTTTCATGTGTTGAGTTTGGTAACATCTTTATAGATTTTGGATACTAGCCCTTTATCCAGTATGTCATTTGCAAATATCTTCTCCCATTCCATCAGTTGCCTTTCAGTTTTGTTGACTGTTTCCTTTGCTGTACAGAAGCTTTTTATTTTGATGAGGTCCCAATAGTTCATTTTTGCTTTTATTTCCCTCGCTTTTGGAACTCTCATCACTGTTATTTAACAGAGTGTTGGAAGTCCTAGCTTAAGCAATCAGACAACAAAATGAAATAAAAGGCACCCACATTGGCTAAGAAGAAGTCAAACTTTCACTTTTTGCAGATGACATGATACTCTACGTGGAAAACCCGAAAAACTCCACCAAAAAGCTGCTAGAACTGATACATGAATTCAGTAAAGTCACAGGATATAAAATCAATGTACAGAAATTGGTTGCATTTCTATACACCAATAATGAAACAATAGAAAGAGAAAACAAGAAATCAACCCCATTTACAATTGCACCAAGAACCATAAAATACCTAGTAATAAACCTAACCAAAGATGTAAAAGATCTATATGCTGAAAACTATAGAAAACTTGCGAAAGAACTTGAAGAAGACACAAAGAAGCGGAAAAACATTCCACGCTCATGGACTGGAAAAACAAATATTGTTAAAATGTCGATACTACCCAAAGCAATCTACACATTCAAGGCAATCCCAATCAAAATTGCACCAGCATTCTTCTCAGCGCTAGAGCAAACAATGTTTTAATTTGTAGGGAACCACACAAGACCCTGAATAGCCAAAGTAATGTTGAACAGGAAAACCAAAGCAGGAGGCATCACAATCCCAGACTTCAGGCTCTACTACAAAGCTGTAAACATCAAGACAGTATGGTACTGGCACAAAAACAGACACATAGACCAATGGAATAGAATACAGAACCTAGAATTCGGCCCCCAAGTGTATGGCCAACGAATCTTTGACGAAGCAGGAAAGAGTATCCAATGGAAAAAAGACAGTCTCTTTAGCAAATGGTGCTGGGAGAACTGGACAGTAACATGCGGAAGAATGAAACTGGACCACTCTCTCACACCATACACGAAAATAAACCCAAAGCGGGTGAAAGACCTAAATGTGAGCCAGGAAACCATCAAAACCATAGAGGAGAAAACAGGCAACAACCTGTTTAACCTCAGCCGCAGCAACTTCTTACTCGACATGGCTCTGAACTTTCTGTGGTTTTGACAGTTGTATTAACATCCTTCTTTAATGAACACTGTACGAAGTTTTCACAGACTCTAAGTATGAGTCTAGTTTGAAGTGTCTAGTGTCAATTGGCACAATGGATGCAGAGAAAAAAGAACTAGGATAATTGGATGCGCTAGATATATAAAAGTATTGACTAATGTTATTACAAATTATTTTTATGATATTCTCTTACTTATTTTCACCACTTTCTTTCCTGGTGTATTACTTTATATTGAAGACAGAAGAGGTAAACACAAAATTTAAATAAAAGAATGAAAAATTAAGATGAGGCAAAATTAGGTCTAAAGCAAGCAATAACTGGATTAATTTGCATCTTCTTTTTAAAACAAAATCATTTTATTATAAATCAACCCTCCCATCTCAGTTTAAACTGTTATTTTGGGTTTTATAACATATATCTGAAAGGAATTAGTTTTCACATATTAATTGGTTAAAAGAATGAGCATTTCTGAGAAGTCAGTTTTAATGTAAACCAATGACTATTTGTCTAACAATTTCTTACTTTTTAAACAATTGAAAACAAGAAACTTGAAGATTCATCTAGGGGGCAAACTTTAAAAATGACCACCTACCCAGTGGTAGTGTAGTTCCTATTAATTTTTTTATGTTTTTATTTTATTTCTGAGAGAGAGAGAGAGAGAGAGAGAGAGAGAGAGAGAGAGAGAGGAAGGGGCAGAGAGATAGGGAGACACAGAATTCAAAGCAGGCTCCAGGCTCTGAGCTGTCAGCACAGAGCCCGACACGGGGCTCGAACTCACAAATGGTGAGATCATGGTCTGAGCTGAAGTCTGATGCTGAGCCTCCCAGGCACCCCTCCTGTTAAATTTTTTTTTTTTTTCAACGTTTATTTATTTTTGGGACAGAGAGAGACAAAGCATGAACGGGGGAAGGGGCAGAGAGAGAGGGAGACACAGAATCGGAAACAGGCTCCAGGCTCCGAGCCATCAGCCCAGAGCCCAACGCGGGGCTCGAACTCACGGACCGCGAGATCGTGACCTGGCTGAAGTCGGACGCTTAACCAACTGCGCCACCCAGGCGCCCCCCTCCTGTTAAATTTTTTAAAGCAATATGTACATATTGTATATTCAGAAATATGCAAGTACTTATATTTTTCCCGTTAGCTGGAAGAACCTGCAAAATAAATGAGATACTGTGATGTAGGTCAAAGTAAGAAGTGGAAACCCAAACAAAAACATATGTTTCTCATTTGATCTTTCTACCTACCTCACATTGTATTATGGCTGTAAATATTTAACCTGTTCTCCCCACAGAATACTTTTAATTTGCTTACAGTTTAAGTATTCATTTTTCATCAGTAACCAAATGCTCAAAATGTATCCTCTCCTCATAATTCTCATGGAAATTTCTCCAAAATAATATCACTTTTCTCAAACAGTTATAAAGCAAAATTGTCTCAATGATGCTAAACATGGCATGTTATTGAAATGTAAAAGGCTTCCACATCTAACTGAATGAATTAAGAAAAGCTTCAAGGAGGTTACATTTTTACTGACTTGGCGGCATATTTGAAGGTTGACAGAAAGACTCATACGGAAAATGTATATAAGTGAGTATGATGCGTTCTGGAAACTATAAGTAGTTTTTTAATTTTGGATTTAGTTTAAATTATTCTATTTGTGTCTAGTAAGTGTCTTGAAACCTTACAAAAATGTGTCAGAAAGTTTGTGGGCAAAGGTTAATCTTAACAGGTCCAGTAACGGGAACTAGATTTAAAAAGGCCTTGTGCATTTTGTGAAGGAATTTAGATTTATCTATTCTCATTTCAATCTCTTCCCTCCATCATGCCCTTCATCAAACACAATATATCCTAAGCTGAATTCATCTTTGCACTAAAGCCTCCTCCTATATTCCCCAGCTTATTAAAATGCATCACTTGGGTGCCTGGATGACTCGGTTAAGTGACCGACTCTTGATCTTGGCTCAGGTCATGATCTAGTGGTTCGTAAGTTTGAGCCCCACATCAGCTCTGCGCTGAGAGGATGGAGCCTGCTTGGGATTCTCTCTTTCCTTCTCTTTCTGCCCCTAGCCAGCTCACACTCTTTCTCTCAAAAATAAATCAATACACTTAAAAAAAAAAAAAAAAAAAAAGACATCACCATGAAATGTCTCCCAAACCAGAAGTCTGTTAATCATTCTCAATTCCTCTCTCTTTTCCTTCCCTAACTTAACCAAACAATGAAGAATTTCTGCCTCCTAGAACTCATATCTGTTCCCTTCTTCCCATCCCTGGAGCCAATGCCTTACATCAACACTCATTACTTTTAACCCGAATTCTTGCATGCCTTCTAAAATGTGTCCTTGCTTCCAATCTTGCCCCCCTCTGCTCTTTCTTAACACTGCTATCATAATGCCCATTACAAAGTGCAAAATTAGTCATGTCACTTTTCAAATTTGACTTCTTCAATGACTCCCTAGAGTCTTCAAGATAAAATTCAAACTCTGTTGCTCAGAGAACAACAAAGATAAAAACAAAGCCCTTCTGGATCTGCTCTTGACTATATGGCCACTTCATTTCTTTCTTTTCCCACTCCTTCCACCACTATGCACCATCAAGTTGATAGTCAAACATCAACCTGAACTGTAAAGCTTGTTAAACACACACACACACACACACGCACGCACGCACGCACGCACGCACACATACACCTTGGCCATGATTCAGATATTCTGGGTTTTTAACAAATTCCTAGGTAGTTCTGATGTAAATCAGTCTGAGATCCAATGCTGTAAGTCCTACTGGACTACTTAGAGTTCCTTGGCTTCTCCATGAGCTTTGTTCTTCTGTACTTTGTACATACTGAACATTCCTTCCTAACTCCTTTCAGCCCCTTTCCCTGCACCTGCAATTCTTGGCTAGTTCCTACTCATATTTCAAAACTCAACTCCAACAGCATCTCCTCCAAACAGCCTCTCTGACTACCTTATCCAACCCTGTGTGGGTTAGGTACCTATTGTATACGTTCCCATAACACTCTGTTTACCTCTGTCGTGGTATTTAACAATTGGAATTCGCGTTGTTTGTCATCTTGACAGACTGTAAGCTCTTTTATCTTTATATACTTAGTGTCTAGCAAGCAACAGTGCTTAATAAACTTTCATTGAATGAATGAAATAGCTCACCTCTGAACTCTCATACAACTCACTATCATCACTTGTGGAGGAAAAAACTCAGTCCTCCTCCTGTGTTTCTTCTTTACTCTCACTCTACGGCCACGCTTACAGCACTCTGACACTAGATATGTGGGGGGTTTTCTCCCACCAAGCAATTCTCTGCAACACCAACTGAGTGTCATACAATTTAACGCAATTCTGACACTATCTACCTGGAGATGGCATCAGGTCTCACAGGTTAAGGGTTCAGTCCCATGAGACTGCTCCCCCTCCACTGCAGATGCCAATCACAAGTAGTAGGTCCCCAGGTTACCTACAACTTCTGTCCAACTTGGCTACAAATTGGAGGTTCCCATGACTTTCTCTCCCTTGGACTCAATTATTTCCTAAAATAGTTCACAGAACTCAGGGAAATACTTAACATTCATCAGTTTATTAAAGGATATGATAAAATATACAAATGAACAGCCAGATGAAGAGATACATAGGGTCTGGGAGGTCTGGGAGCATCCCAAGCACGGCAGCTCTGTCCCTGTGGAGTTGGGTCAGTTATCTTTCTGGTATGTAGATGTGTTCACCAACGTGGAAACTCCCCAAACCCCATACTATTAGGATTTTATGGAGACCTCCTCACATAGGCATAATCAATGATTCACTCCATTTCCAGACCCTCTCCGTTTTCTGAAGAATGCGGGTGGGGGATAGAGCTGAAAATTCCAAAGTTCCAATCATGGCTTATCCTTATGGTGACAAGTCCCCACCTAGAAACCAGAAGCCTTCCCAGAATCACCTATTAGAACAACAGATGCCCCTAGAGTTCTCATCACTTAGGGATTTGCCAGTGTTTTAGGAGCTCCGTGCCAGGAATGGGGTTGAAGGGCAAATATATATTTCTTATTATAAATCACAACACATCACATCACTATGTCCCTGGCTATTACTCAAGTACTGCCATATACCATTGTAAATTCACTAAACCTTTATCTCTTATATTGTTATATACCCTTTTGTTGTTTACAGCTTGCCTCACCAACTAGACTGAAAGCTTCCTATGAATATTTTATATTTACTCGATTATCTGACACATTACATGACCCCTTACATATCAAAGACACTCAGGATCAGGTCTGTCCCATAGTCATACAGGCCAGGCACTGCCTAACGCTGAAGGGTGCTGTTTACAAGCACCCATAAGTTGTGCTGTACAGCGGCTCCAGTCAATATGATTAATGAAACAATGCTTAAACCCATTTAATAATGGGATAAAGAAAATACTTTTAGGAACTGAATTTAAATGAATAAAAGAACCACATAATAATTGGCAAAATTTGAAAATTATACCTTGTTTTCTCTGAAACCTCTTAGGATTCAATCAGTCTCCTCCCACAAATGTCTCCTGCAGAGGGGAGAAAGTCCTCCCTCAGTCTCTTCCTGGCTCAGAGCAGTTTCCCTTCAGCACAGCTTTCACAGAGAATGACCTTGCCTTCCCTGAAGATGCTAAAAACATACACACAGATACACTCTGATGGAATCAACACAGGATACTTCATGGGTCATAAAAAATCTTATTAATCTTATTCAAAGATTTTTCTGTCAAGATAAATCTATGATCTCAGTAGACACGCTCTCTTAGAGTACTTTTTCCATTAGGATAATAAAGAAAAAAATTATTGGGGAGTGATGAATGGAGGATAGGGAAGGGGAATGGAAAATTTGCTATCACTTTATTTGGAAAGTCAACGTAGTTATATATACCATCAACATCAAGCGTTTTCACTAACATCTGGTGTTCTTCAGGCTTTACAGAAACACTGAGGTCATCAAAAGCATCTTTCAAGTCACCAATCTGAATTCTGTTGCAGTTCATCAAGTTGACAGTTTGGAGGGCAGTACATAAACCTGAAAACACAGGGGGATTCTATAGGTCATATATTTCAATTAATATTATCATTATGATTCCAAAATTAATAAGCCAAACATCCCTTTATTCCAAGCATATTTCCCTGAGATGTTCAGTTATTTTTGTCTCAAACTAAAAAAACTAAGATGACTCAGTTTTGTTTTTGTTTTTTAACTTAACTGCCTTACCAATGAGTTACACAAATCATCATACACTCAAGGTATCAGCTTCTCAAAAGTTAAAATAGGCCATTGCATCTTTTAGGGAAATGTTTCATTGTATATGCATGAGACAGAATTTGGGGCTTACTTCTGTCTATATGAAATAGCCCAAATTTCAGAGTATAAAAATATTAGTCCTGAATTTTCTTCTGCTTATTTTGCTACTGCTTTCATTTTTTGCATATTCTTCATAACTTTCACTCTATTATTAGAAGTCCGCCAAGGAGTGTGGGAGTATTAAGGTGCCCCATTCCCAGCTCTTATCTAAAACCTCTAGGGATTTTCCCTTCTAAATGGGGTCCTTAGGATTAGAGCCAAGCCTCTGTCTGCCTTTTCAATGACTCCCACAAATCATGGTACACTCAAGGTCACTGTTTGGATTATAATCTCTAGTTTATCTAAGAGAATATTTAAAAGGAGGCAAAGTACTGGTACTCAAAAGAATTGCAGGAAAGAGTTGTACTATTTAGTAAGACATTATTAGATAAGACATTTTCCAACAAATCCTAATTCATGAGTGCCTTATTTCTCCAATAAATCCCAGCAGGGTTTTTTTGTAGACATTACAAACTGATTCTAAAATCCACATGGCAGTGTAAAAGTCCTAGAATAGTCAAAACAACTTTTTTTTTTACATTTTTTTAATGTTTATTTTTGAGAGAGAGAGAGCGCGAGAGAGCGAGCGAGCAAGCAGGGGAGGGGCAGGGAGAGAGGGAGACACAGAATCCGAAGCAGGCTCCAGGCTCTGAGCTGTCAGCACAGAGCCTGACATGGGGCTCAAACCCACGAACCATGAGATCATGACCTGAGCTGAAGTCGGACGTTCAACTGACTGAACCACCCAGGTGCCCCAGTCAAAACAACTTTTTAAAAGTAGAACAAAGTTAGAGGGCCAATACTACCTGAATGGTTTCAATGTTTATTGCAAAGCAACAGCAGTCAGACAATGTGGTTTGTGTAAAAACTGACAAAGAGGGGCGCCTGGGTGGCGCAGTCGGTTAAGCGTCCGACTTCAGCCAGGTCACGATCTCACGGTCCGTGAGTTCCAGCCCCGCGTCAGGCTCTGGGCTGATGGCTCGGAGCCTGGAGCCTGTTTCCGATTCTGTGTCTCCCTCTCTCTCTGCCCCTCCCCCATTCATGCTCTGTCTCTCTCTGTCCCAAAAATAAATAAAAAACGTTGAAAAAAAAAAAAAAAAAACTGACAAAGATTAATAGAACAGAAGAGAGAATCCAGGAAATAAATATATATGTATATTTATATTATTTGTTACAAAACTACAAAGGAATTTCCGTATAGAAAGTATAGAGAAAATACAATCTTTTCAACAGTGGTGCTGGAACAAATGAAGGTCCATATGCAAAAACAAAACAAAACAAAAAGGAACTCTGATCCATACTTTATTCCACATATAAAGATTAACTCAAAATAGATCACAGAGCTAAAATACAAAACCAGAGGTGCCAGGGTGGCTCAGTAAGTTAAGCATCCGACTTCAGCTCAGGTCATGATCTCCCCGTGAGTTTGAGCCCGCCTCAGGCTCTGTGCTGATAGCTCAGAGCCTGGAGTCTTGCTTTGGATTCTGTCGCCCTCTCTCTCTGCCCCTCCCCCACTTGTGCTTTCTCTCTCTCTCTCTCTCTCTCTCTCTCTCTCTCTCTCTCAAAAATAAATAAAAATATTAAAAAAATATTTTTTAATGCAAAACCAAAACCCATAATACTTTTAGAAGAAAATATAATAAAACATTTGTAACCTTGGGTGAGGCAAAGATTTCATACATGTGACACCAAAAGCACAATATATAAAAGAAAAAAAAAACTAATTAACTGGACTTCATCAAAATTAAAACTAATGCTCTTGACACTTAAGAAAATGAAGACACTCAGAGAAAAATGTGCTCAGTAGAAGACTCGGAGAAAATATTTGCTAAGTATATATCTCATAAAGGACATGTATCCAGAATACAAACAGAAATACAAAAAAACCCATCCAACTTTATTTTTTTTTATTTTTTTTTAACGTTTATTTATTTTTGAGACAGAGAGAGACAGAGCATGAACAGGGAAGGGTCAGAGAGAGAGAGGGAGACACAGAATCCGAAACAGGCTCCAGGTTCTGAGCTGTCAGCACAGAGCCTGACGCAGGGCTTGAACTCACGAACCGTGAGATCATGACCTGAGCCGAGTCGGACGCTTAACCGACTGAGCCACCCAAGCGCCCCAAAACCCATCCAACTTTTTAATTTTTTTTTAACGTTTATTTATTTTTGAGACAGAGAGAGACAGAGCATGAACGGGGGAGGGGCAGAGAGAGAGGGAGACACAGAACTGGAAGCAGGCTCCAGGCTCCGAGCCATCAGCCCAGAGCCCAACGCAGGGCTCGAACTCACGGACCGTGAGATCATGACCTGAGCTGAAGTCAGACGCTTAATTGACTGAGCCACCCAGGCGCCCCCCCATCCAACATTAAAAAAGATCTGTACAGACACTTTATAAAGATACACAGATGACAAATAAGCACATGAGAAGATGCTCAACATCATTAATCAGTGAGGAAACACAAATTAAAACCACAATGAGATACTACTACACACTTATTAGAATGATTAAAATTAAAAAGACTGACTCCACCAAGCACTCCCAAGGATATGGAGGAATTGGACCTCTTCATACACTGCTGGTGGAAATGTAAAATGGTGTGGCCACTCTGGAAACCAGTTGGCAGTTTCTTAAAAAGTGAAACATACACCTACCATGTGAACCAGCCAATCTTTGGTAACTACTCAAGAGAAAGGAAAGCATATATTCATATGATGAATATTGTTGTACACAACTGTTCATAACAGCTTTATTTATAAGAGCCCCAAACTGGAAATAGCCTAACGAGCCGCACCAGGTAAGTAGATAAACTTCAGTGTATCAGCAAAATGGAGTGCTATGCCAGTAATAAATGACAATGAACTGCTGATACATCCTACGTGGATGAATCTCAAAATAATTATGCTGAATGAAAGCATCTAGCAAAAAAGAATATACCCATTTTATAAAAGTCTGGTAAATGCCAATGGATCTATACTGGCAAAAAGCAGATCAGTCGTTGCCTACGGATGAGGAAGAGGATGGGAAAAAGGCAGGAGAGATTACAAAGGAGCATGAGGCAGTTTTGCAGGTCAGGGATGTGTTCATTACCTTGATTGTGATGACAGATTTATAGGTGTGTGCATATGTCAAACTGTGTACTTTTAATTATAAAAATATACAGCTTTTGAATATCATTTATAGCTCACAATACTGTTTAATAATAACAAAAGGCAATGGGAAATATGACCCACCTTCAAATTCAGGAGCTGGCTTATTTGTGTTCAAAGCCTCCAAACTTTGTTTGAGACTTACTTCACTATTTTCTAAAAAGTAAAGTATAAGGATTATAAAATGGCAAGGTGTCAATATTAATAATCATCATTAAAATAACCATGACAGGGAATGGTGTGTGTGTGGGGGGGGGGGGGGGTGGGGGGGGGAGGGGACAAATTTTGTTAATGTCTGAAAATTAGCCAGATAAAAACTAATCAATTTAAAATAATTTTACCACGAATCTATTCCCTTAAAACAAGAAAAAATTCTAACGGTATTATTTGTCTTAATTAAATATTGATGTATACATTTTACAAATGTGATGCCAGACAGAGGGTGACTCTTAAAAATATTTCCAAGAGTAAAAAAATATTAATTTTAATTTGTTCTCAGTATGCCTACATTCTCATTATGTTTCTAAGACCTAGTTTATCTAAAACATACATATATAAAACATATCCCAAGCACACAGTAAAACTAGGACTTCAACAGAGATTGTTCTTTTAAAAAGGACTCACCATCAATAGATGCTTGACCCAGAATTTCCTGGAACGTCTTGTTGCTTAATAGAATTCTAGCCTTCCGGAGTTGGGACCTCAGCTCATTTATAGGCATCTTATCATTTCTGATCTTATCAAGAGTTGTAATCTCTTTAAATAAATCTGTAAACATGTCAAGAATAGAGAAGTGATGAGGAAGTTGAGGCAAAGCCCTTTTTTAGACTTAACACCCTAACCTGCACAGAGTAGATGCATTACAAAAGGAATTCTGAGTTAGAGGGCTTTCAAAACATGTCAGTGGGCTCTGTTTTCAGAAGTCACTTAAACAATAAGCAAAATTTAACATACCCCTAGCCAGCTAAAAGTTGAGTTTCTGCAACATTTTGTAGAAGTTTGCTTTTATTTATTAACTATTTCTCCTCAAAGGTTTTTCTACTACATGCTCCAGTCTTTCATAGACTGTAAAGCATTTCAAGAACAGCTTGATAATAAATAGCTTAGAATGAAGTCAAATATCAAAAATAGAACCCAGCTAGTTGGCAAAAGGAAAACTGAAAAATATAAATCTGTTATACTCTGAAAAACAGTCACACCCTCTCCTAGGCATTAGAAAGCCTCTCTTTCTTGCTAGCCTACCTACTAGTATTACATGCAGTAAATCCTTTTTTTTTTTTTTTTTTGTACTTTTTTTTAACGTTTCACTATAGGTGAGAAAAAGAAGCATATGGAAATTATCGGAGGTGAGAGAAAATTGTATTAGATTCACCAGGGGAGAAAATGTGTACCTTATACTGGAGCATATACTGAGACAAACTATTTTGCTTTAAGAAAGCATATTCTAGGAATGTAATTCTAAATAATTCATTACAGTCAAAGCACAGATTAAATATGATAAGGAATAAGAAAGCAGATTATAACATCTTGATACAGCAAAGAAAACTTAAGGAATTAAAAATACAGGGGAAAACAAACTATATTTTAGAAAAAGAATACCATTGAATGATCTTAGAAATTTACTTTTAATTTTCATTCTTTTACTATACTTACTATTGAATGGTGTTGATGGTTTAGGTGAATTAATGAAAACATCAATTACATCTTTTAAGATCTTTTTACTTTCTGCAAAGTTAAGAAATAAAATGGAATTTAAATAGATTTTAAGCTCATTAAAGCAGGGATCTGGTATTGTTTCAATTTCATTCAGCTTTCAAACTTCTGTGACCATAATGCATGGTAAGAAATACACTTAGATTATGAGCATGTGCGTGTGCACACACACACACACACACACGTACACACACACAAAAAGGGAATGCAAGGAAACACAATCTGGGAATTGCAAGGTACAGTTAGGATTCAGACCTCCCCATCCCCTGCCCCGAGGCAGGTCATAAGACACTCATGTGAGAGATGCCCTTGCTATACCCAGAGGGAGGGTGCATCCTTATCTCTGAAGACTGAGGGTTGGAGGGACACCAAGAGGAATCTGAACGAACAGACCTTACTAAGTTTCCCCTGGTTTACCACGCTCAGCTCATCTCATTTTGTCCTATCACAGTTTTCTACCACTTTCCACACTTCATCAAAGCTAACACCAAAACATTCAGCTTTAACAACTCCTTATGAATATTCCCCTTTCATGTAAAATTTATATTAACTTTGAATGCTTTTCTCTTGTTGATCTGTCTCTTGTTACAGAGCTCCAGCTGGGAACCTAGAAGGGCAGAAGGAAAAGATTGTTTTCCCACTCCTACAGAAGCCTGCTTCAGGGGTCATAGGCTGGTAGCCCACAGACTGAATATAGCTGAGAGTCAGTCATGTCCATTGTCCTAGGGAGTGGTGGGGTTTTCTTTCCATTTGAATTTAACTATCTTCATCTAGGACACATGCTCTCAAGTTACCTTACAGTCCACACCCCTTCCTTTTGTCTTACAGCCAACTCATTTTATTAATTTTGCATTACGTGCCTGGCTACCGCAGGCATTTGAGTTAGCGGACTCTGCAGAGCCTGATTCAAAAGTTACCCTTCTCTATTGAAGTCTATTGTAATTTATCTAAATGGCAAATATTGGAGCTATGGCACTATACCTTTTGAAGTGGCAGGATAATTTGACCCATCTTTCCTATTCGAAGCAGTTAGCTTGGCCTTAAATATTTCCTCACTCCTGAGATTTTTGTAGACTGAGAGTTTTGGTAGGGACTATGTTTGCAAAAACCTAGAATCATTGAAGAAAATATGCCAAATGCCTAAATAGAGAGGAAGAGTTTGTCTGGAGACAGAGACAGAAGGAAAGAGAGGGACAGGGAGGGGTTGAGAGACTAGAGGTTTGATGGGAAAGAGTGAGAATTACCCTGTGGGAGCTTCCCTTCACACAGATGCAGGATTACCACAGGCTCCAACAACAAAGCATCAGTAGAAACACAATGCAAGGAAGTTTTAAAAGCTCTTCCTCTGTCTCCCACATTATGGTGTGACTTTGGAATGGGAGAGGGTGCCAGTAATCAACCACCCTGCCCCCAGGGTCTGATTTAATTTAATTGAAAGAAAAAAATGATTTCAATTTCTGGTATTTAGTAGCCAGATATCTGGATCAGCCCTCCTACTAAAAACAACTAAAAATTCTAAATAAAATTATTGCTATAAAAAAAAAAATCTTGGGGCGCCTGGGTGGCTCAGTCGGTTAAGCGTCC
Organism: Panthera onca; assembly: GCF_046562875.1. Taxonomy (NCBI): domain Eukaryota; kingdom Metazoa; phylum Chordata; class Mammalia; order Carnivora; family Felidae; genus Panthera; species Panthera onca. The sequence goes on from NW_027675820.1 coordinate 139,096, forward strand.
GACTCCAGCTCAGGTCATGATCTCACAGTCCGTGAGTTCGAGCCCCGCGTCGGGCTCTGTGCCGACAGCTTGGAGTCTGGAGCCTGTTTCAGATTCTGTGTCTCCCTCTCTCTTTCTGACCCTCCCCGACTCATGCTCTGTCTCTCTCTGTCTCAAAAATAAATGTTAAAAAAAAAAATTTAAAAAAAATCTTGAATTCATCAATGTGTTGCCAAGAAAGTAAGAAATTCCCAGACCAAACAACTGATGAAAGGCTGTAATCCAGAAACACGGCGACTGTTTTTACCCAAAGAGTGTTTGCCAAAGACAAAACAAAACAAAATTGGATGAATTTTAGTTTGTAGTTTCAAAGGCTCAGACAAAGCCTAAGTTCCTCCCAAAGTGGAGGGGAACGTGGGGTGGTTATCCTCAATTTACAAAAATGTTTCTCTAGATTTCAAGACCCAGAAAAAAATATCAAGAATAAGAAAACGTTCCTCCTTTATAGATAATTTGACTTTTCTCTCTAGCTACCTTTAAGATTTTTCTTTCTCTTTGGTATGTCACAGTTTCATCATGATAACCCTATGTATGGATTTCCTTTCATCCTATGTGGGATTCACTGGAATTCTTGTATTGGTAGGTTTAGGTCTTTCTCATTCTGGAAAATTCTCAGCTATAGTTCTCCAAATATTTTCTCTGCAACCACTCTGTCTCTTCTCTCCTGTGTGGCTATATATCACATCTTTTCATTCTTTCTTTTTCTAGCTTTACTGAGATATAACTGACATGTAACATTATATTAGTTGTAACTAATATATAACGTAATCAGATACACATATATATTTCAAACTGATTGCCACAATAAGTAGACCTCTTCATTCTGCCTTCCTTTTAGCTTCTTCTTCTTCTTTTTTTTAATGTTTATTTATTTGGGGGAGAGAGAGAGAGTAGGAGATGTGCAGAGAGGGAGACAGAGGATCTGAAGAGGGCTCCATGTTTACAGCAGTGAGCCCAATGCAGGGCTCTAACTCACAAACCACAAGATCATGACCTGAGCAGAAATCTGATACTCAATCAACTGAGCCACCCCAGCGCCACTAACCTCTTTCCTATATTCCAACTCTGTCTTTCTATGCTGCATTCTGTATAATTTCTTCAAACTCCTTTGCACTTCATATTTCTCTCTTCACCTATGTTTAATCTGCTAATATTGTTGTCTGCTAATTAATTTTAATTATTATTTTTTTAATTTCTTTAAGTCCTGTTTCTTTCTTTTCAAATTTTAGTTTCCCTTACATGTTTTCAAATTTATCTTTTTTTAGAAGAGTACAGAAAGAGTGAAATTAAAAGAATAGAAAATACATATATATCCAAAAATATACTGTATTGCATATTCGCAGGTTGCTCAGAGAGTAAATCTTAAAATTTCTCAACATAAGAAAAAAACCCCTTTTTAACTATGCATGGTGACGTGTTAACTAGATCTATCGTTGTGATCATTTCATTCTATATGTGAAATATATATACAAAATGTCACAAAATCAATGGTAGAGAAGAAAATGATACAGATGAAAACATAAATTGAGGAAACAATAAACACGATAGAGAGGATCAGAAAGCCAGGAATTAGTTAAGAGTTATTAAAATTGACAAACCGCTAGCATAAATGACCTAAAAAGAAAAAAGATGGGGCGCCTGGGTGGCTCAGTAGTCAAGCGTCTGACTTCGGCTCAGGTCATAATCTCGTGGTCCATGAGTTTGAGCCCCGTGTCAGGCTCTGTGCTGACACCTTAGAGCCTGGAGCCTGCTTCAGACTCTGTGTTCCCTCTCTCTGACCCTCCTCCACTCTCTCTCCCTCAAAAATAAATAAAAACATTTTTAAAAATCTTTAAAAAAGAAGTATCTGATTTTATTTATTTTTTAAAATGTTTGAAACATCTTTTTAAACATTTTTAATGGTTATTTATTTATGTTTGGAGGAAGAGAGAGAGGGAGAGAACAGGGGAAGGGCAGAGAGCAGAGAGAGAGAGAATCCCAGGCAGGCTCCGTCCGTCAGTGCAGAGCACTGTGAGATCGTGATCTCAAACCGTGAGATCATGACCTGAGCCAAAATCATGAGTTGGACGCTTAACTGACTGAGCTACCCAGGCACCCCAAGAAGTATCTGATTTTAAAACCTGGATAAAAACAGTACTTGTTTCTACTAGTCTTCTCCAAATAAAGAAGAGTATCCACACACTTTCCAAAAGGGTTACAACAATTCTCAGTAACCAGTTTATAAACATAGCAGTCCCATAACAATCTTCCTAAACCTATGGTATTAGTATTCTTAAAAAAAAAAAAAAAAAAAAATGAGCCAGCATGAACACGTATAGTCTAAACAGGAAAACTGAGAGGTAACTCAAGAACTCACCATCTGTTTCAGAGTTCAGTAACACCTCAGGTTTTTCTTCATTTAAAGGTTTCTCCAGGCCCTCCAACGCAGATAAAAGGTCTGTAACTTCAACTTTCCTATCAAAGACACTATTAACAACGTTACATGCATCTTCTATTCCTAAACAGAGACATGACAAAATACAAAGATATCTAGTTGGTCAGTCTATCCAGAGAAGCACATAACAACTTGATTTGGGTGAGATGTATTCATTTTCTAGAATACCCAGTCTTGAGAGATTTTGCCTCTCTGAAATATTCTCCAAACTGAAAGCTCTACAACATTTATAGGTTTACAATGCTTATATCAGAAAACAAGACACACTGAAATAGTTTACCTTACTAGTTCAACACAGGAAGGTAAACAAAACAACAAAATACCAAAATTATCTCTAAGAAAATAGTGCCATGATGGGGAAACAAAAGGGGGCACTTGGGTGGCTCAGTCAGTTAAGTGTCTGACTTTGGCTCAGGTCTTGATCTCACGGTTTGTGAGCTCGAGCCCCACATCAGGCTCTGTGCTGTCAGCGCAGAGCCAGCTTCAGATCTTCTGGCACTCTCTCTCTCTGCCCCTTCCCTACTCATGCTCGCTCACTCTCTCTCTCTCAAAAATAAATAAACAAACATTTAAAAAAAGGCAGCCCTTTCTGTCTTTATCTAAACATTTGGAAAGAATGACAGTGTTGTTGATGACATGCCAATAATTTGTTGCTTTACTAACTCAAGTGTTATTCATTTATATCTTTTAATCTCCCTTGTATCCAAGTTACAACTGTCTTCTTTATTATGTCCTCCCTATTTTTTCCCCTTCATCATACTTCCTAAAGAGTTCTTTATTAGTCTTTTGAAAGAACCAACTTTTGGTTATATGGATAAGTGCGTGTGTGTGTGTGTGTGTGTGTGTGTGTGTGTGTGTGTTCTATTTCACTAACTTCAACTTTCCACTTTGTTAGCTCCTGACTAGCACTTTTCAGGGGGATTGTACTGCTCTTTTGTTGTTTATGCTGCTGGTTAGCTCTGTAAACTGAACGTTTAAGATAAATTGTTCTGGAGGCGCCTGGGTGTCTCAGTCGGTTAAGCGTCCCACTCTTCATTTTGGCCCAGGTCATGATCATGTCAGCTGCGCTGACAGCAAGGAGCCTGCTTGGGATTCTGTCCTTCTCTCTCTCTGCTCTTCCCCCCCGTCATATGCACTCTCTCTCCGAAAATAAATAAACTTAAAAAAAGATAAATTATTTTTGATATTTCTTGTTTTCTAATAAAAGCATTTAATGCTATAAAATATCCTGTAAGATTGTTTTGGTCACACTCTACACGATTTGATACATAGTGCTTTCACTGTCATCATTTCTAAAATCTTTCAGGTTTCTTTTATTCTTCCACCAAGGAATTACTTACAAGGCAATTTGTTTTTCATCTTAAAAGCAACACTTTTCCTTTCTGTCACAAATAATTTTAATGTCACAACATCATGGTCAGACTATGTGGTCTGAATGACTTCTGATTTTCAGAATTCACTGAAATTTTTATTTGTGGCTTAAATACATCATCTATTTTTGTGGATATTCCATAAGTATTTGAAAAGAATGTGTATGTTTTTAGCATACAGAGTACTCTAATCTGTTTCTGAAGTCAACTTTGTTAATATTGTCACTTCAATCTCAATCTCTTTCTCAATTTCTTTCAATCCGTCTATTTCAATCTTATCTATTTAGAATTCAGTGTTTACCTGGAAATAGATATAAATATGGTTGTGTTTTATGGGCATTAGTAGAAATCCAACTTATATAAAGCATTCTTTGTTATACACGTATTCCATTTTTTCCTTTCTTCATGGAACCGTATTATTACTGAGGTCTCTCTCTGGTGCAAATGTAAATCTAGTTTACTGTTATGACGTGTATGTATGGACCATATTTTATTCAACCATTTCCCAAATCATGGACTCATAGATTGTTTTCATTTCTTCCCTCCCATAATGTTGCAGGGAGCATCCCTGTACATGTCTCTACAAGAAACTTCTCTGGGCTATTTATCTGACAATAGAATTATTGGATCATAAGAAATATGCATACTGAATTTGACAAGTACTGCTAGATTGCAATCTGGAATGCTGTACCATTTTACCTACTCACTAGCAATTTGTGAGTATTGCCAACTCTCTTCATACACATATTTAGCTATGTGGGTTTCTCCTCCTGTATACTAAGTCTTATATCCTTACTTATTTTTCCAATTGATTTCTTTCTTTCTACTGTTGATTTGCAGAATTCCCTTATATTTGAGATATTAATTTTTTGTTAGTTATCTTGTAATTATCTTCTTCCAGTCTGTTACATGTTTTAGAGTCCTTCATTTACCAGAAATCCTTAATTTTGATGTGATCAAATCCTTTTTTACCCCATGGTTGTGCTTTTGGGGAGTAACATCTTTAAGAAGGCATCCATAACCACAAGGCACAATAGTTTTTCTTGCATTTTCTTCCAACAGCTTTATAGTTTAATCTTTGAGATCCATTTTAACATTCATTTGATTCTTTGAAGGTTATTTTTGTATATGGTATGACATAGGGATTCTACTTCATTTTCTCTGCATTGTAAGGCAATTTTCTCAAATCAGAAGCTAAATAATACATCTTTTCCCCCACTAACTGATGATGTCATTTCTATCACATTCCGAGTTCCCATTAATAGAAGTCTCTACTGGGTTCCATATTGTGATGCACTGGTCTATTTTCACAGGTCTATATTAAAACAGCATTATGCTATGTACTAACATGTGACAAAGCAAGATCTTTATCTTTTTTTTTCCCAAAAGGGTCTTAGCTATTCATAGATCTATAATCTTCTATAATGAATATAGCATTAATTTGTCAAGGTTCCCACCAAACTTATCCTGAGATAGTGAGTGGAACTGCATTCCAAGTACAGATTATTTAGAGAGAATCCACTTATTTCAATACTTCTTTTAAAACCCCAGTTTTAGGACTACAGTTCTCAATCTCAATGTCTGTGGTCCAAGGCTGTTTTAGTGTCCCCATGATAGAACTGTGCTGAAATTTCAAAACAAACCGAAAAAAGTTAAGCATTTAGCCAATGTTTTTCACAAGGAGATAGAGAGCAAATGTAAAAAAATATATATATGAAGAAATAAACAAGAAAGATAAGAATACAGAGGGGAAAAGTCATTAGATGTGATTTAAAAAAGCAAACCTGTTACTTTGATTATAAGATGGATAACCCCATCAGCATTAGTGAGGACAAAAGAAAGAATATAGCAATAAAACACATGACAAGGAAGAAAGAGAGACAACAGAAATTTTTTTAAATAATTCAAGAATATTACAGTATGGAAAATATGCATCTATGTGTGAAAACCTAGAGTTTACAACATGAACTGAGTTTAAATGAGAAAATGCATAAAAGGGGGGTTTGGTAGAGTATATATAAAGTCTATATACACACATACCTATACATACACCAACCCCCAAAAATGAAGTTTCTGTTCATATGCATTTTGAATTTCATACTTACTGTGGCACTCGATAAATTCATCACTGTTGTTCAATTCTCTGATGAAATCCTTAAAACTCACCACTTCATCTTTTTTTAAAAAAGAAAAAAAGAAAGAATTTAGGTATTATTGTAAAAAGGACCATTTGATGTTATAACACCAGAGCTATAAACACAAAAATAATGGAGAGGACTGGTAATCCTATTGTGACACATGTGATATGCAGAATAGACCTAAAATAAAGCTGTCAGAGATGCACTTTGAACATCAATTCCTCTGATAAAAACCCGTAAATTGATAGACAAGAAACAACTTTTAATTTCTCTTTTAAAAGATATATGGCAGTATATTTCCTTTGGCATTTAGAGTGAAACTTCTGAAATATGCAAAATTTGTTATTTTAAATTGAAATAATTACTCACCGTTAGGATTAGTGTTATCCAAAGTCTCCTTTATTTTATCATCTGTTAGATAGATTCCAATGGCATTTAAATTTTGCTGAAGTACAGGAATGTCTTTAAGTTCATTTTTGTAAATGTTGATGTTGTAAAATTGATTTTTATTTCCTGGGAAGAGATAATCACCTTCAGTTAGAAAGGAATTTTCATGTTTCTCCTTTATATTTTAATTTTTTTTAATGTTTATTTATTTTTGACAGAGAGAGAGAGAAAGACAGAGCATGAGCTGGAGAGGGGCAGAGACAGAGGGAGACACAGAATCTGAAGCAGGCTCCAGGCTCTGAGCTGTCAGCACAGAGCCTGACACGGGGCTCGAACTCACAGACCGCGAGATCATGACCTGAGTTGAAGTCAGACGCTCAACCGACTGAGCCACCCAGACACCCGTCTCCTTTATATTTAAAAAAAAGTGGGGAAAAAAATCTCCCAAGATATAAAATTATACTTAAGAGAAAAGGCAGTATTTGTATTTATTTATGTACCTACAATAATTTAAAATAGGTGACAATAGGTACACAGAAATGTATAAATATAAGTAAGGAAACTGGGGGAAAGAAACAGAAGAGCAGCAAAAATAAGACAAAAGAGAGCAACAGACAAAGTACATTTCATAAGGTCATATACATTAAATTTTGCAACAATATCAAATGTGCATGCATCTAACAAGAGCCTTCCAAATATAGCAAAAACTTGCAGAATTAAAGGGAGGAATGCATGAACCCATAATCAGAACTGCAGATTTGAAAATCTTGCACTTAGTAATTAATAGAACAACTAGAATAAACATCAGGAAGAATTAAGGGCGCCTGGGTGGCTCAGTCAGTTAAGTGTCTGACTTTGGCTTAGGTCACGATCTCACAGTTCATGAGTTAGAGCCCTGTGTTGGGCTCTGTGCTGACAGCTCAGAGCCTGGAGCCTGCTTTGGATTCTGTGTTTCCCTCTCTCTCTGCCCTTCCCCTGCTCGTTCTCTCTCTCTCTCTCTCTCTCTCTCTCTCTCTCTCTCTAAAAATAAATATTAAAACAAAAAAAATTTTAATGTTTAAAAAAAATCAGAAATTAGAATATCCAACAAAACTAGCAAACAATCTAACCAAATGATATTTATAGAACACTACCCAACAACTACAGAATATACATTCTTTCAAGTGCACATGGAATATTCACCTAGGTAGACCACATGCTAGTCTTTGAACCAAATCTTAATGAATTTAAAAGAATTTAAATTGTACGAAATAAATTCTCTGACCAAGGTGTATTACATTAGAAATCAGTAACAAGATCCCTAGCACATGTCCAAATATTTGGAAATTAAATAATATAGTTCTTTAATTTTTTTAATGTTGATTTATTTTTGAGAGACAGAGAGAGGCAGAGCGTGGGTGGGAGAGGGGCAGACAGAGAGGGAGACACAGAATCCGAAGCAGCTCCAGGCTCTGAGCTGTCAGCACAGAGCCCGACACGAGGCTCCGACCCAGGAACCATGAGATCATGACCTGAGCCGAAGTTGGACACTTAACCAACTGAGCCACCCAGGTGCCCCTAAATAGTACATTTCTAAATAACTCATGTTTCAAATGAGATATCACAAGGTAAATTAGAAAATATTTTAGGGCGCCTGGGTGGCGCAGTCGGTTAAGCGTCCGACTTCAGCCAGGTCACGATCTCGCGGTCCGTGAGTTCGAGCCCCGCGTCAGGCTCTGGGCTGATGGCTCGGAGCCTGGAGCCTGTTTCCGATTCTGTGTCTCCCTCTCTCTCTGCCCCTCCCCCGTTCATGCTCTGTCTCTCTCTGTCCCAAAAATAAATAAAAAACGTTGAAAAAAAAAAATTTAAAAAAAAAAGAAAATATTTTAAATAAGTGATTATCAAATCACAACATATAAAATTTTGTGAGATGCTGTGAAAGTGCTCAGAGGGAAATTTGTAGTTTTAAATGCTGGAAAGGTATAAAATCAGTAGTACAAAAAGTAGTGGTATGAAATTCTTTTTTCTTAATGTTTATTTTTGAAAGAGAGAGAGCGCGCCTGCGAGCATGAGTAGGGGAGGGGCAGAGAGAGATGGAGACACAGAATCCAAGGCAGACTCCAGGCTGGCACGGGGCTTGAACTCACGAGCCGTGAGATCATGACCTGAGCCAAAGTCGGACGCCTAACCGACTAAGTCATGCAGGCACCCCTGAAACTCCTTTTTAAAAAATTCTTTTTTAGAGTTGTATAATACTCTACTGTACATAGAAACTAAAGTTTATTCAACTAACCTCCAATGTTTACACATTAAGTATTTTCATTCTTTTGCCATCTCAAATAATTCTGTAATGAATAATCTTATGTATCTATATTTTCACATTGTTGGAAGGTATCTTCAGGGAAAATTCCTAGAAGCAGGATTGCTGGGTCCAAAGGTAAAGGCATATGTAGTTTTGTTAGACATTGCCAAATTCCCTCCATTAGACTGGTAGCATGTTAAACGCCCACCAGCTATAGGTAAACGTCTTTTTCTCTACAACCTAACAGTTGTGAAGGTTTTCAATTTTTGCCAATCTAATGGGTGAGAAATTGTATGTCCATTTCAATTTGCATATTTCTTATTATGAGTAAAATCAAACATCTCTTAATATGTTCATAAGCCATTTAAGATCTTTTTTATGATTTATATATCCATGACTTTTGCCCATTTTTCTATTTTTCTTCTGTGATATACATTATAGTTTCTACCATATTGTTATTTGTTCTTTGACTTTACCTATGATATTGTATTAATAGATAAAATTGTTTTTTTTTTAAATTTTTTCCAAGATGGATGTCAGAGAGCTTACTGCCTATGTTTTTTCCTAGATTTTTTTTAAACGTTAAAAAAATTTTTTTAACATTTTTCATTTGTTTTTGTGAGACAGAGAGAGAGAGAGAGAGAGAGAGAGCGAGCATGAGCCGGGGAGGGGAGGAGAGAGAGGGAGACACAGAATCCGAAGCAGGCTCCAGGCTCCAAGCTGTCAGCACAGAGCCCGACGCCCACAGACCACGAGATCATGACCTGAGCCAAGCCAGACACTTACCTGAGTCACCCAGGCGCTCCTCTTCCAGGAGTTTTATGGTTTCAGGTCTTACAAGAGCAAGTATTTAATCATAGTCTAAGATAGGAATCCAGTTTCATTCTTTTGCATGTGGTTGTCTAGTTTTCCCAACACCACTTATTGAAGAATCTGTCCTTTCCCCACTATATATTCTTGCCTCGTTTGTCATAAATGAATTGACCGTATATGCAAGGGTTTATTTCTGAGCTCTCTGTTCTGTTCCACTGATGTCTGTTTTTATGCCAATACCATAGAGTTTTGATTACTATACTTTTGTAATAAAGTTTGGAATCAGAAAGTATGATGGCTCCAGCTTTGTTCTTTCTCAAGATTGCTTTGGCTATCAGGGTTTTCTATGGCTCCATACAAATTTTAGGATTGTTTGTTCTAGGTGTGAAAAATGCCATTGGAATTTTGATAGGGATTGCATTGAGCCCGTATATCGCTTTGGGTAGTATGGACATTTTAACATTATTAATTCTTTGACTCCACAAGCATGGAATATCTTTCCATTCATTTGCATCATCTTCAATTTCTTTCTTCAATGTCTTATAGTTTTCAGTGTACAGGTCTTTCACCTCCTTGGTTAAATTTATTCTTAGGTATTTTATTCTTTTCAATGCAATTGTAATGGGATAGTTTTCTTAATTTCTTTCTGATAGTTTATTAGCAAATAGAAATGCAACTGGTTTTTCTATTTGATTTCATATGGTGCAACTTTACTGAATTTGTTTATTAGTTCTAACAGTTTTTTTTTAATAGGGCCTTTAGGGTTTTCTACATATAATATTGTGTTATCTGCAAATAGTAACAGTTTTATTTCTTTCTTTCCAATTTGGATGACTTTGTTTCCTTTTCTTGCCTAATTGTTCTCGGTAGGACTTCCAATACTATGAACACAAGTTGAGTAAAAGTAGTGAGAAAAATTACGGCATAGGGAATATAGTCAATAACACTGTAATAACATTTTATTGTGACAGATGATAACTACACTTATCATGGTGAGACGTGAGCAATACATAGAATTATTGAATCACTATGTTGTATGCCTGAAACTAATATAACATTTTATGTAAACTATATTTTAGTAAACAAAACAAAACAAAAAAACTGGCAAGAATAGGCATCCTTGTCTTGTTCCTGATCTTAGAAGAAAAGCTTTCAGTTTTTCCCCATTGAGCATATATGTGGCCTTTCGTATATGGCCTTCATTAAGCTGAGGTATGTTTCTTCTGTACACACTTTGTTGAGAGGTTTTTTTTAATCATAAATGGATGTTATCTATCATAAATTGATGTTTGGCAGTTTCTATCAATTTAAATATATATCCCAGCAATCCCATTTCTAGGTATTCAACTAGGAGAAATGAAAATATATGTCCACACAAATACCTGTACATAAATATTTATAGCAGCTTCACTCATAATCACCAAAACCCAGGAAACTTCAATAGTTTATCAATTGGTAAATATACAAACATTACATTCATGTAATGGAATAATACTCATCAATAAAAATAAACACACTGCATGCAAAAAGTTGATGAATGTAAAGTATAATATGCTATGTGAAAGAAGCCAGACTCAAATGAGCTTCATATGTTATGATTCCATTTACATGACAACCTAGAAAAGGCAAAACTTTAGAGTCAAAGAATAGATCAGGGGTCACCAGGAATGAGGGTTAGCGAAATGGATGGACTACAAAAGGACACAAAGAAACTTCTGTGGTGATACAGTCTATGTGCTGTTTAGTAATGGTTACATGACATTATTTTTAAGAATTCAAAAAACAATATACCTAAAAAAAGGTGAATTTTACTACACGCAAGTTATACTGCAATAAATATAAATTTGCTCCTCAAAAATATAGTCAAGAGAGTAGTTGAGAATACATAAAAACAGAAAAGATAGGTATAAAATCCACTTTGCTAGGTTGGTCAAAAGTTTTAAAGTTGTCTTCTTTTTATTTTTCAAATTTTTATTCAAATTCTAGTTAGTCAACATATAGTGTACTATTGGTTTCAGTAGAATTTAGTGATTCATCACTTACATATGACACCCAGTGTTCAACGTAACAAATGCCCTCAATACCCATCATCCTTTTAGCCCATCCCCCGCCCACCTCCTTCCACCAACCCTCAGTTTGTTCACTATAGTTAAGACTCTTCATATGGTTTGCTTCTCTCTTTCCCCCACCTTCCCCTATGTTCATTCGTTTTGTTTCTTAAATTCCACATGTGTGAAATCATAGGTATTTGTCTTTCTCTGCCTGACTTATCTCACTTAGCATAATCCAGTCTGGTTCCATCCACATTGTTGCAAATGGCAAGATTTCATTCTTTTGATGGCTGAGTAATATTCCATTACATATACATATACATACACCATAACTTCTTTATTCATTCATCAATCCATGGACATTTGGGTTTTTCCCATAATTTGGCAATTGTTGACAATGCTGCTATAAACATCAGGGTGCATGTGGCCCTTCAAATTAGTATTTGTATACCTTTTGTGTAAATACCTAGTAGTGAAATTGCTGGGTCATAGGGTAGTTCTATTTTTAACTTTTTGAGGAAACTCCATATTGTCTTCCACAGTGGCTGCACCAATTTGCATTCTAAAAATTATTTTCTCATTGTTTATAATATTCTAATAAATTCAGGTCAGATATACCTAGTGAATAATCTCAGAGAACAGTATATAATCTAATATTTTTCTAGCACTATCAAAGTAAAACCACCCATAACTTTGAGTTTGGGGTAAATTTAGCAGTCTTTGCCATATAATTCAAACACAAGTTATATAAACTAATACTGTATTGTTTTATCTTTAAAAAAATTTAATGTTTGTTTATTTTTGAGAAAGAGAGAGACAGGGAAACCGAGAGCGAGTGGGGGAGGAGCAGTGAGGGAGGGAGACACAGAATCCGAAGCAGGCTCCAGGCTCTGAGCTGTCAGCACAGACCCTGATGGGGGGCTCCAACTCACAGACCACAAGATCATGACCTGAGCCAAAGTCTGACGCTTAAACAACTGAGCCACCAAGGTGCCCCTATATTGTTTTATCTTTATATTGTTTCTTACTTACCTGTGCTTTATCTAATCCTGTGTGTTTTTTAAAAGATGTTTTAAAAAACATCTTTTTTTTAAAAACATCTTTGTTTGTTTGTTTGTTTACTATTTTAGGGAGAGAGAGAGCACAAGCTGGGGAGAAGGATGAAGGGAGAGAGGAAATCTTAAGCAGGCTTCATACTCAGCGCGAATGGATGCAGGTTGAGCCCATGACCCTGGAATCATGACCTGAGCCGAAGTCAAGAGTCAGTTGCTCAACCAACTGAGTGACACAGACGCCCCAATCCTGTGTTGTTTTAACATGAAAACCACTGCCTGTCCTTCCACACAGAGCCAGTAGATACATATTAAGTGGAACTCACCTGAGGCTTTAGGCATGTTCAATGTATCACAGAACTTAATAAAAAAATTCTTCAAAGGTAATCTTGCCATTTTCTGTAATGCAAAGTAAAATGTAGATGAAGGAATTACTGCTTCTGAATTAATCTGTCAGCAGTTAATAGTCAAGTTATAACAAAGGTGAAAAGCCCGGGGGTCAGCCTGTACTGTTCCTTCTTCCTTAACTTCTGCATACATATGATTATCAATTTCTATTCAATTATTTCCAAATACTGCTTGAATATATCACTATATTAGTTAATGCCTATGCTATTACAATAGCATTGCTAAAAATCTATCGCATCAGTCTCATTTCTCTCCATTTATTTTAAACAATGCAGCAAGAGAGGTCTTTCTCTTTAAAAAAAAAATCTGGTTACTCCTCTGAATAAAACCCTTCAGTAGCTCCTACTTGTCCAAAAACTACAAAAGCAAAACAAAACAAACACACGGTGGGCAGGCAAAGAGGCTATAGGCCAATATTCCTTACAAATGTGTTAACATCTAAGTGAAATTCTAGAAAATAGGGTTTAGCAGTATAAGCAGAAACTAAAGTTCTAGATACCTTTAGGACATGCATTTTCACTGAGGGTGATAGGCTTTCAGGAAGGAAAACAGGTTCTTGGAGGGGAAAAAATCTTAGCCATTACAATGGTTTGTGGCCACAGTACATAAGCAAATATTTATTTTTGGCATTAAACATTCATAGCGTGTGGGATGGTGAAAAAGACAAAAATGTCTAAAAAGTCTCCTTAGGGGAGTGATATTTTTTTTTAAAGGTTAAGAAACACCACTTTTAGGATAATGGTAACCACCTAAATTTACTCTGGAGAAATCTAAGAAAAAGGCTTAGAAATCCATAGGACCAAAGATGGCATCTTGATGTGGAACTCAGTGCACAGAATTTGGTGGTGAAGGAAAAGAAAGAAGCAGTTAAAGATGAAGTCCCTACTAAACAGTATCAAAATGTCAGAAGGCTCACTACCCCCACCTCCCACCCTCTGCCCCAAAGGTGCCATTAAAGTAAACGGACTTCATTTACTTCAGTAGAAACTGAAGACAGAGCTCCACACTGAATGTGCCACCCAACACCCTCAACTCTTTCAACAAATCAGGATAGAAATGGACAAAGGAAGATCTGAGATGGGAGCCAACAACTCAGAAAATAGACTGTGTAGAAAGACCAAGTCAGCTCCAAAATAAAGACTCAAGTAAAGTAAAGGTACACAAGGTAGAATGGATATGACAAACTATAGTAAGGGACATAAAGGATAGACATGAAAAGAACCAAAAGGAAAAAAAAAAAAAAAAAAGGAGGGGGAGAGAGAAAAGGAAGAAAAAAAAAAAAACCCAATGCAAAAAAAAAAAAAAAAAAAAGTAGAAAAGTTTACAGCAGAAGTGACAGAGCCCAGAAATAAACCCCACATATGCTCAACTAATATTTGACGAGGCAGCCAAGAACATTCAATGGAGAAAGGATGGTCTCTTCAACAAATGGTGTTGGGAAACTGAATAACCACTTGGGATACTCCCCAAAATTACCTCAAAATGAATTAAAGATTTAATTGTAAGATCTGATACTGTAAAGAAAACATAAGGAAACAGCTTTCAGACATTGGTCTTGGCAATGATTTTTTGGACATGACACCAAAAGCACAAACAACAAAAGCAGAAATCAACAAGTAGAACTAGATGCCATTTAAGATTTTTCTTTTTTTTAATGTTTATTTATTTGAGAGAGAGAAAGACACAGAGCATGAGCAGGGAGGGGCAGAGAGAGAGGGAGACACAGAAACTGAAGCAAGCTCCAAGCTGTCAGCACAGAGCCCGACATGGTGCTTGAACTCAAGAATCATGAGATCAAGACCTGATGTCGAAAGCTTAACTGGCTGTAGTCGGACGCTTAACCGACTGAGCCACCCAGGCACCCCAGAACTACATTCAACTTAAAAACTTTTGTACAGCAAAAGAAACAATCGGCAAAATGAAAAGGCAACCTACAGAATGAGAGAAAATATTTGCAAACCATATATCTGATAAAGGATTATTATCCAAAATATATAACAAAGAATTCACACAGCTCAATAACAAACAAGCAAATGAACTATTTTAAAAATGGGCAGAGCAATAGAATAGGCATTTTCCCAAAGAAGACATCCAAATGACCAACAGGTGCATGAAAAGGTGTTCAACATCACTAACCATCAGGGAAATGCAAATCATAACCACAATGAGATATTGCTCAAACCCGTTAGAATGGCTATCATCAAGAAGACCGGAGATAAGGATTTGTGATGATGTGGAGAATGGGAACCCTCATACACTGTTGGTGGCAATGTAGATTGGTGCAGCCACTATGGACAATAGTATAGAAATTCCCCTCAAAATTAAAAATAGAACTACGATATGAACCATCAATTCCCCTTACAAGTGTATATTCAAAGGAAACGAAAACAGGATCTTGAAGACATACTCCTGTGTCTATTTCAGCATTATTCACAATAGCTAAAATATGGAAACAATCTAAGTGCTCATCAACAGATGAATAAACAGAGGTAGTGTGAAAATAGACAACAGAATATTTTTCAGCCATGAGAAAGAGAGAAATCCTGTCATTTGCAACAAGATGGTAGGATCTTGAAGTCCTTATGCTTAGAGGAGATAAGCCAAAGACAAATGTTGTATATATCGCTAATATGTGGAATCTAAAAAAGCCGATCTCACAGAAAGAGAGCAGAATGGTGGTTACCAAGGACTTAGGGGGTGGGGTGATTGGGGAGATACTGTTAAAAAGTACAAATTTGCAGTTAAAATGAATAAATTCTGGAAATCTAATGCTGTGCTGATCTAATACTGTATTACATAATTGAAAGTTGCTAAGAGACTAGATCTTAAATGTTCTCACCACAAAAAAAGAAATTGTGATAATTACGTGATGTGATAGAGGTGTTAGATAACATTACAGTGATAATTATATTGCAATATATAAATGTATCAAATCAACACATTGGACACTCTAAACTTACATAATGTTATTATATGCCCATTCTATCTCAATTTTACAAAAAGGAAAAGAAAAACTCTGTGGAGGTGGAGTGGGGGGAAAAAAAAGCTCTAAGTCACTAATATTGAGGATGAAAATGAAGGTATCATTACAGATGAAGCAGAAATCAAAAAAGATAAAAAGCAGATGTCAAGGACAACTTTATCCAATACATTTGAAAAGTCAGATGAAGTGGACAAATTCCTATAAAGACACAGCCTGCCAAAATTGACAGGAAAATAGAATATTTTCTTGGTAATACCATACAATTTCAGAAATTAAATCAATAGTCCAGAATTTTTCCATAAATAAAACTCTAGGCCCATAAGGCTTCACCTGTGAGTTCTGCTTAACATTTGAGGAAGAAAAAAAATCTCTTACAGAGAATAGGAAAGTAAAGAATATTCCCCAACTCTTTTGAAAACGTAACAAAAATGATATTCAACAATACCAGTCATTAAAATAACGCAGTTATTTTGTACATTTATAAACATCTGCTTCCTTGAGCCAATGCCGCAGGCAACACCCCCTGAGGTATTCCTGGATATCAGCATAGTTTACCTTCCAAAGGGTTAACACGTGGCGAAGGGCCTCACGGACTCTGTTGTACTCTGTGCATGGCATTCTGACTGAATACTGCCCGTGCCAGTCAGTTCACAAAGTGACCTCATCTCCCAAGTACCACCACCCACAGGGATAAAGTAGGCCCAGACTCACCCATCTGTTCAGTTTCACAGAGCTCAGGCTTGGCACACTATGGTGGCACTGGTGCTCACCAGTCATCTCACTGCAGCGCCCCCCCCCCCCCCCCAGGGTGCCCTCCATTGCTGTATATCCCATCCATACATCTCCCATCCCCACTGGTAGATGATGGCCTTTACAACTAGATGCATTCAGACTACTAACCATGTTCAGGTCCATGTCTTAATACTTCATCAAGTAAAACATTAGCTGCATGAAAGTCATTGTTCATCAATAATGCCTTGAGGCTAGAGACATCAATTAGATCATTCTGGAGAATTTGAATAGTAATGAAGAGTAGCTGTGTAACTGAGAAAAAAAAAAAAAGAGCAAAAACGTGCTTCAACAGCAGAAATAAGAGTACATTGTTCACTTTCACTTAATGGGCTTGAGTTGCATAAAAGAACTTTACATGAAATTACTAGTAGTTTTAAAAACCATTGTGTAGGGGCGCCTGGGTGGCGCAGTCGGTTAAACGTCCGACTTCAGCCAGGTCACGATCTCGCGGTCCGTGAGTTCGAGCCCCGTGTCAGGCTCTGGGCTGATGGCTCGGAGCCTGGAGCCTGTTTCTGATTCTGTGTCTCCCTCTCTCTCTGCCCCTCCCCCGTTCATGCTCTGTCTCTCTCTGTCCCAAAAATAAATAAAAAATGTTGAAAAAAAAAAAAAAAAAAACAAAAAAAACAAAAAAAACCATTGTGTATTGTAACAGCTAGCAGTTACTGAACACTAAGTGCTGGAGACTCTTCTGAGTACTTCTACTTTACCTACTTAAGTCTATTATTACCTATAATAATTCCAAGATAGGCATTATTATCCCCATTTTTCAGATGAAGGAATTGAGGTTAGTGAGATTTAAAAAAAAAATTTAATGTTTATTTATTTTTGAGAGAGACAGACAGACAGACAGACCACGAGCGGGGAAGGGTCAGAGAGAGACAAAGATGCAGAATCTGAAGCAGGCTCCGGGTTCGGAGCTGTCAGCACAGACTCCAACGTGGGGCTCAAACTCACTAACCGCGAAATCATGACCTGAGCTGAAGTTGGGCGCTTAACCAACTGAGCCACCCAGGCGCCCCGAGGTTTGTGAGGTTAAGTGATTTACTAAAGAATACACTGGTATTAAGTGGCAGGGCCAGGATTCAAATCCAGGCACGATATTTCCAAAGCCCATGCTCTTAACTACTGTGCCTTTCAAGTAGACGTATGTAACTGGTCAACCATGATGCCTACAGCTACATAATACTTCATATGTGGACCCTGAAATAATTGTGAAGCATTACAAAGAAGTTTACATCAAAACTTTATTGCCTTATTTCACTTAAAGTTATGTTACAGAGACAAAATAAGAAGAAGAAGAAGGTGCTGTTTCTGTAAGTCGTGCTCTTTATATTTATCTTATAGCCCCACAAATCTTGACAGCCTTGGTCACTTTCCAATGCCTTCAAACAGTTGTGGTTGTTGATGCTGTTTAATTTAATCCACATTTTACTAGCTGTTCTCAGCAGGAGGGTTGGTTTCACATAAGCTACTCCATCATAGTCAGAAGTAGAACCAGGTAACTCAAGCTTTATAGGTAAATTTGATGCCCTGCTCTGGTTGAAAATTACTGTTTAGGTTATTACTTTACTACAAAGCTATAGTGATTAAGACCATGTGGCATAAGAATAAATAAAAATCAATGGAATGGAACTGGGAGTCTAGAAATAAATCCATACATTTCTGATCAATTGATTTTTTACAAGGATGGCAAAACCATTTATTTAAGGGGGAAAAGAATGATCTTGTCAACAAATGATGCTGGGGTAACTGGCTATCTGCATGCCAAAGAATTAAAGTGGACTCCCATCTCACACCACATACAAACATTAACTCAAAATGAATCAAAGATTGAAATTAAAAGGCTAAAACTATAAAATTCTTAGAAGAAAACATTAGTATAAATCTTAATGATCTTGGATTATGTTTAGACATGATATCAAAAGAAGTGACAAAAGAAAATATAAACTGGATTTCACCCAATTTAAAAACGTTTGTGCTTCAAAGGACACCACCAAGAAAGCGAAAAGACCCATAAAATTAGAGAAAAGATTTGCAAATCATCTATCTGATAAAGCTATAGTATCCAGGACATAAGAACCCTAACAACGTGACAAATAACCCAATTTTAAAATAAGCAAAGGGTACATATCTCTAAATGGCCAGTAAACACATGTAAAGATGTTCAAAGTTATTAGCCATCAGAAAAATGCAAAACAAAACCACGGTGAGATACTTGTGAGACTAGGCTAGAATAAAAAAGACAGACAATGTAACAAGTACTGACAAGGATTTAAAAACTTTTTTTTTATTTTTTAATGTTTTTATTTATTTTTGAGACAGAGACAGAGCATGAACGGGGGAGGGGCAGAGAGAGAGAGGGAGACACAGAATCGGAAGCAGGCTCCAGGCTCTGAGCCATCAGCCCAGAGCCTGACGCGGGGCTTGAACTCACGGACCGCGAGATCATGACCTGAGCCGAAGTCGGACGCTTAACAACTGAGCCACCCAGGCACCCCAGTACTGACAAGGATTTAAAGAAATGTACAATGCTGTTGGGAATGTAAAATGGGGCAGCTGCTTTGGAAAATGTTCCAGCAGCTCCTCAAGTTGAATGTAAAGTTACCACGTGACCCAGCAGTTCCATTCCTAGGTAGGTACCTGAGAGAAATGTAAATGTACGTCCACACAAAAACCTGTACTCAAAAAAATGTACACATGTTCATAACAGCATTATTCTTAGTGGCCAAAAAAGGGAAACAACCCAAATGTCTATGAACTGATAAATGGCCAAAGAAAATGTGGTATAACCACAGAATATTATTCTACCACGAAAAGGAATAAAGTACTCATTTATGTTATAATGCAGGTGAACCTTAAAAACAGTATGCTGGGGCGCCTGGGTGGCTCAGTCGGTTGAGCGGCCGACTTCAGCTCAGGTCATGATCTCATGGTTTCGTGGGTTCGAGCCCCATATCGTGCTGACAGCTCAGAGCCTGGAGCCTGCTTCAGATTCTGTGTCTCCCTCTCTCTCTGTCCCTTCCTCGCTCTCTCTCTCTCAAAAATAAACATTAAAAATTAAAAAAAAAAAAAAACAACAGTATGCCAAATGAAAGAAGCCAGACACAAAAAGCCACAAATTATATGATTCTAGTTATATGATGTTCAAAAATCAACACAGATAGAAAGCAGACTAGTGGTTGTCAGTGGCTGGGGAGAGTGGGGAAATAAGCACTACAGGGTACAGGGGTTTTTTTGACGTGATGAAAATGTCCCAGAAGTAGAGTGTGATGGTTGCACAACTTTGTGAATATACCAAAAACCACTGAATTGAACACCTTAAAAGGATGAGATTTGGGGCTCCTGGGTGGCTCAGTCGGTTAAGCAGCCGACTTCGGCTCAGGTCATGATCTCGCGGTCCGTGAGTTCGAGCCCTGCATCAGGCTCTGTGCTGACCGCTCAGAGCCTGGAGCCTGTTTCAGATTCTGTGTCTCCCTCTCTCTCTGACCCTCCCCCGTTCATGCTGTCTCTCCCTGTCTCAAAAATAAACATTAAAAAAATTTTTTTTTTAAAAAAAGGATGAGATTTTATGGTACGTGATTTATATCTCAGTAAAAATGTACATTTGATAAATAATGCCATTGATTATAAAGGTGTTCTAATTTTAGAGATATTCAAACGTGAAGAAAAAAAGACATTTGTTTCCCCAACGCATTTAGAAATACATTGTTGGCAGGGGTGTCTGCATTTGCGGAGAGTTCTTTGGTAGGTGTTCTCTGTAGACATGGGCGTTTAGGGAAAGATGCTGGTGTTGAAATGGTTTCCCTAATTTCAAGGAGCACGAGAGGAACTTTGGGGACAAAGACCAAGCAATTGTCTTTATGCAGCAGGGGCAAAATGATGTGGTTAGGCCACAGAAATGACATGGTAGTAAGAATGATACAGGGATTAATGGCCCAAGCATTTAAAGAAACTAGATAGATGAAGCTAAGATTTCTATAAATGAAATCAATGGCCAGTCCATTTGGGTAAACCTGAAAACTCCAAAGGCCTGTCTTGAGACAGCACAGAGGGTAGTGGTCCTTCACCCAATTTCCACACCTGATTTAATTCATAGATCCAGAACCCCTTGAGTGAAGAAAAATTTATCTCCTCTTGAGGAAGGACTTTATATTAACAGCAAAGGTATTTACTGTGTATCTTCTTCAACCCTGTTTTATTTCTTTTCCCTCCTTTATAACTTTGTCCCATTTTCACTTGTTTTTTTTTTTTTTTTTTATATCGCATAAGCTGCTTGAAATCCTTTTTGACACTATAGAGACTACAAATTAAACACTTGAAATCCATTTAGTGATTTTTTTTAAATGTGATTTCATTATCTTTATTTTACAGTCACTTCTTTAAACTGGAAGTATTCACTTACCTACGGACTCTTTGAAAGGTGGACTTCCTTTAATTCTTTCAAAGAAATCTTTTAAATTCACCTCATTATTATCTGGAAATATCAAAATCAAGCATATTGTCATTAAAACCCTGATACTCAGTCAGTACACAAAATAAAGGCTCTGATTAACAATACCTAAAATCTCATTCTACCTTATTTTCTCTCTCAAATGGCTGAAACTATTTCAATGTAATTTTTCATACTTTCAGGAACCACACCTATTGATCAGTTAATGATATTAATAGTTCACTTTTTTTGACTTCTTACTCAAAAGTAAGAACTTAAAATAACTTTTGAGTTCCTTATGTATACTAAGTATCCTTTTATGATGCTTCACATTTATTAACTAAAATATGCACAAGAATTCATTCTATAACATGCTTGATGTGCCTATCCTTAAAAGATGAAAGCAAAGAGAAATTAAATAACTTGTCTAGGTCACAAGAGCCAGAAAGTGCTCGAGGCTGTATTTGAACTAAGGCAGTCTAAGGCCAGAGGTGACAATGTTAACTATTGGGACACACACACACACACACACACACACACACACACGAAATAAAATGCAGTAATGTAACCACAGCAGAAAATATAGGGCTATACCTACAATGAAAAGACTTTAACTTATAACAAAATGGCAAGCTGGGTAGCACAGGAATGATTACAAATTCCTAAAGATGCTGTATGAAATACTTTATTCTATAAATGCATTATCAAGTTGTATGAAAAGGAAATAATAAAACGTTAAGTGGGCACAGAGATCCAGAGGGGAAAACCAAGTGAATACTAAGCCTACAGCTATTTGGGGATACATATTAGATCCAAAAGCAGCAAGGTGCTTGATTTAAATGTTCATGCATATTCATAAAAGAAATCTTGGGTCCTGCTACACGGAGAGTTTGAATTTAGATACCAAATGAAACTGGGATGCTTAAAGAATTTCAATCCAGTGAAAGGGAGATTAAAATATTATATTCACTGGCCCATGTAAACACCAGGGTGACCTAAATCTTCCCAATTTTGAGAGGCAGTGGGTAAAAAAGATCACCTGTGAAAAATCTCCTGCAACTCATGTGGGCTTAGGGTCTAAATTTATACCACTCTCATGATATGAAAAACTCCAGGTCAAAACATAAAAATTGATTGAGGTCAATAATAATCTATGGCAAAAGCAATAACCAATCAATGCTGGGGAGGTACTCTTAAACCTAAGACATGCTCATGGGATTCCCATAGAAAAAACAAGCTGGTTAAGATAAACCCCAAATAAAAAGCCACCTAAAACTGGTAAAACTCACCAGCTTCTAGAAGTATTCCCACACGATTTGACACTTAAGAGTGGATGTAAATAGGAAAGGAGATCAAGTTCACAATACATGAAGTCAAAGATGGAAAACAAAGATAAATATGTGACCACTTGGAAACAATGATCAAGACTAAATAATTATTCTTCTGAGATGTAATGAAACCTTGGGTATTTCCTTTGGTTAAAAAAGCAGAATGGGACAAGCAAAATAAAAGGTGAAATTGGGTCTCCTCTGAAGAAAGACTGCAGATCAAAATGAAGCTGCTGATGTCATGTCTTTGTTTTATTACATAATGGTATTTTCCCACCCATGCTTACAAGAAATGAATGCTAATTATCTAAATAAGCATATGTAGAGTATGAACAGATAGATACGGTCAGTAAATAAATTAGCAGACTATTTTGGCTCTAATTTATATCAACCTAGGCCTCACTGCGACTGCCTTTAGCATTTTACCTCCATATAAAACACTCTAAAACTGGTTCCTATAAACAGGAAAAAATGAGCAGAATCTCAAGCCAAAAAAAATGCTCACCACCGATGTCACAATATTTAAGGGCTTCACTGACGTCCTCCTCAGCTAAATTAACATTCAAACTTTTCAGGGCATGCTCCAAGTTACGTATGCCAATCTTGCCATTATCAACACTTGTCAAGATATAAGCAGCTTCTTTAACTGCTACAAAGATAAATAAATATATATAAGATACTATTATTTTAAAAAATGCAAAATAGTTTGTCCAGAGTCCACTATAGGTGAACTCTCAATTTAAGTATATATATTTAACTAAAATCTCTGCAGAAAAAAAGCAAAGTATTTTCTACTTGTAACTGACAACCTATTTATTTCAAGCAGCATTTAAAAAAATTAAGGGCGCCTAGGTGGCTCAGTCGGTTAGGCATCCAACTTCAGCTCAGGTCATGATCTCATGGTTCCTGGGTTTAAGCCCCGCATTGGGCTCTGGGCTGAAAACTCAGAGCCTAGAGCCTGCTTCAGATTCTGTGTCTCTCTTTCTGCCCCTCTTCCACTTGTCCTCTCTCCCTCTCTCTCTCTCTCTCTCTCTCTCTCTCTGTCTCTTAAAACTAAACATTTTAAGAAAAGAAAAAATTAAACCAAAAAATTATATGCAGAATATGATGGGTTACCTGAATCCACTCATCCATTAAATACTGAGTAAGCTGTGACCCTTTCTTAAATAATAGTAACATCCTGTACATGTAGATCTAAAGACTTCTATCAACTGATGAAATAAACGAAAAAAAAATGCTAAAATTTGAGATTAAAGCTCTTGATCTCCAGGGCCACTACCAGTCTATATTGTGCTTTTGTGTGAATTGAAAAAAGGCACCCCTCTCTATGTATCAATTACAAAGAGGCATACCTTCCTCTAGGTAGCTGCAATCTAGCATTGGTGGTCCTAGCCTGGAGAGCACAGTGGAATGTAGAATGCATTTCAGTCTCTACTTGTACCCTCTCAACCAGGCATCTTTGTGCAAGCACAACCCATACAACCAAATGTAGTCCTGTTGATACCACACCAATTTAAAATATAAAACATGATCATTACTGGGAGTTTCAATTTTTTGTCAATACCATTTCTCACCCCATTTCTCTCTCAACCCCAAAACGAAGTTGTCATGTATGTTTCCACAGTCCGAAAATCGTTGCATTATACTAACAGATCTAAACCTTCAGTTGGAAAGAATACCATAATACCATTTTAGACCTATATTCATTTTTACTAACATTTATTTTATAGCTACTAAGACCAACAATGAAAATTTCAGCCCTCTTAAAGAGTTTCCTTTAAATTCCTTGAAGACAGGGACTGAATTTGTCATGTCTGTAAATAAAATTATAATACATTATATAGTTGGTACTATGAGAAAAATGTGTGCCAGATATGAGCACTGAGCACTCAGATATAAAGCACTGAGACAGTTCACCTAACCTATAACTCTGAAAAGTCTTATGGGTTGAGGAGTGATGTTTGAGCTGAGTTTGGGGGGAAAATGTGAATTTGTTTGACAGAAAATATACAGAAAGGAAACAGCACATGCAAATATACGGAACCAAAAGCACATGGAAGATATGGAACCAATTTAAATTATAATAAGTAATATGGTTACAGAATAAATACAAATGCAGAAGTGATGAGAGATGAGGCTAATGAGATAAGAAGACAGATTTATTGTCATTCTTTAATTCCATAAATATTCACAATTATATAAGTCAATAATATAAAAGATTTGAAACAATGCCTAGCACAGTAAATATCATCTAATATTAGCTATTAAATTAGCTATTAATAAGGGGCTTCTGAAAGCCAAAATTGTGCTAGGATCTGGAGAAACAATGCTAGGACTTGTAGCAAAATGGAAACATGGTTCTTGGCCCAATGATGCTTCCAGGCACGTAAGAAAAAGAATCATTAACCAAATAATCAAAAATGTGACTAGAAAACAACCAGATTTTAACATGGGCAGAAGACCTAAATAGACATTTTTCTGAAGAAGACATACAGATGGCCAACAGACACACGAAAAGATATTCATCACCAATCTCAGGGAAATGCAAATCAAAATAACAATGAGATATCACCTTACACGTGTCAGAATGACTAAAATCAAAAACATAAGAAGTAACAAGTGCTGGCGAGGACGTGGAGAAAAAGCAGCCCTTGTGCAATGTTGGTGGAATGTAAATTGGTACAGCTGATGTGGAAACAGTATGGAGGTTCCTCAAAAAGTAAAAACAGAAATACTATTTGACCCAATAATTCCACTACTGGGTATTTACCCAAAGAGAACAAAAACACTAACTCAAAAAGGTATATGCACCCCTATATGTTTATTGCCGCATTATTTACAACAGCCATGATATGGAAGTATCTCAACTATCTATCAATAGGTGAATGAATAAAGATGTGGTATATTATGGAATTTGACAAAACCATGGAAAAGAATGAGATTTTTTTTGCCATTTGCAACAACATGGATGGACCTAGAGGGTATTATACTAAGTGAAATATGTCAGACTGAGAAAGACAAACACCATATGATTGCACTCATATGTGGAATCTAAAAAACAAATAAAAAAAAGAAAAGCAAAATCAGACCTATAAATACAGGAACAAACTGATGGTGGCCGGAGAGAAAGGGGGATAATGGGTAAAAGGGGTAAAGGAGAGTAGGAGATACAGGTTTCCAGGAATGTAATGACTATGTCATGGGAATAAAAGGCACAGGAAAGGGAATATAGTCAGTGATATTGTAATATTGTTGTATGGTGACAAATAGCTATGTTTGTGGTGAGCATAGCAAAATGTATAGAGAATCACTACACCTGAAACGAATATAACATTGTGTGTCCACCGTACTCAAATAAAAAAAGTTTAATGAGAAATTATATTATTTTGGTCTTAATGAATTAAGATAATTCAAAGTTCTCTAATATTTTTGCTACTTTTTTTCCTAAGTAAGCTCTACACCCAACATGGGGCTTGAACTCATGACCCTGAGGTCAAGAGTTGCATGTTCTACCAACTGAACCAGTCAGATGCTCCTACTTTTGTCACTATATAAGCTAAAATATATTGAGCATTTCTAGTGTCATTTAAAAAAATATTAATGGGTATTTATAGTATGAAGTAAATGCTATGAAAAAGACATAGTTTAATGAAAGCTTATAATAAAAGAAGCTGACCTCGACTAGCAGATAATGACAGGCTCCCTAGAGGAAATTGACATTCATTCAATTTTTTTTTTAATGTCTATTTTTGAGACAGAGAAGGAGACACAGAATCTGAAGCAGGCTCCGTGCTCTGAGCTGTCAGCACAAAGCTCAGCACAGGGCTCAAACTCACAGACTACGACATCATGACCTGAGCCAAAGTGAGACACTTAACCAACTGAGTCACCCAGGCACCCCATCACTCATTTGAAAGATGAGTAAACATTAACTAGGCAAAGAGTGTCAGGGAAAACTATTCCAGGGAACAAAATACGCAAAAGCTTTGTAGTTGGAGTTCTAAGGAAATGAAAGAAAGCCATTGTACTTGAAAATGCAGAAAGCAAGGGTAATGGTACAAAATTATACCAGAGAGCTAGGACATGCAGGATTTTGATCTTTAACAACAATGAAAAATGTTTAAAGAGTTGAAAATAGGGGGACATCACACAATCAGATTACTTTTTTGAAAAAAAAAAAATTACTCTGGCTGGAGTGGGAAGAATGGACTAGGAATCCATTGGCACCTGGCAATGATCCTAAAAAATAACTCCTTCATAGGGAATGCTTTCTTGTATACATATATAAAGTCCTTACCATCTGCTGTTGGTAGTTTCAGATTTGAAGACAAAGCCTCTTTCCTAAAGTCTGCAAATTTAAATAGAGAGATTATGCCATAAGGAACAGCATCCTGATTTTATCCAGTTTGGAAGAAAACCAATGGATAAATTACATACTTCATTTCTCAATAACATTTAGCATTGACCATCCCCTTCTTCTCAAAATCCTCCACTAGCTTCCAGAATAACGTTCTCTACTCATCTTCCTCTTACTTCTTAGACTCCATGGATTCGTCAAGCTCCACCAAGCTTCTTAAATGTGGCTGAGATTCTAATGTTACAAATGCTTCCTTTATCCCTAAGAGAACAGCTTAATCCCCAGGCTCATATATTCAATAAGGTGTTTAATTATTAGTCTGAATTGTCCTTTTTTAGTCCTGCCTGCCTACCTATCTATCTAATTCTGGAGCTTTTCCTAAGGACAAGGTGCAGTTATACGCTTCATCCTATACATTTTCTACACAAATGCAAATTGATACAGAGATCTATTTGAGGGACAAGTGATAGAAACAAAATATGTCCATTTGCATAGATGGACCACATCGCAGTTAGAGAGCAGTTTAGAATAACTCACAACTAGTACAGGTATTACCTTGAAGCAAAAGGAGGTTAGAATCAAGATACATTATATTTACATTAATTTTTAAAATGTGATCCAAGCAGGATTAAAAAAATATAACTAACCTATTAAAAAGTACTTTCAAAATAGTAGGTTTGGCAATTTTACAAGATAACTCTAAAACAGAATTTCTCAACCTGAGCAAAATTACATTTGGGGCCAGCTAATTATGTGGGGGAGTGCTGTCCTATACATTATAGGGTGGTTAGTAGCATCCCTCACCTCTACTCACCAGATCCCAGCATTCCTCCCCCATCAGTTTTGACAATCTAAACTGTCTTTGCAGATTGCCAGTTTTCCCTGAGACACAGATCTGATCTCATTTTTTAGCTGAAGTTAAATTTAAAGGCAGGGGATGGCTTTCCAAGTATTGATAAAACCCATCTGGGTATATCCCAGATAAGAATATGGATGGATCAGGTAAATTCTTTGTAAATAGAGCAAATAGCCAGATCAACACTTACACAGAATGTTATATAGACCAATGGTTTAATTGTTCAACAATAACTTGTATTTTTCAAAGAGCCTGTCACCTAAAAGAAAAAGAAAGCTAGACAACTATTAGGACCTCTCTAAAATTCATAAAAGGAAAGGGATTAACTTTGAAATGAAATTACTCTAGAAAGAAACATTTTAAAGCCATATGACAACATATATAAATACTTTCAGACCAAGTTTACAATGCAGTCCAAGAGATCATCCAGGAATTTGATACTGTAATAACTAAATCTCCGTGAATATAGAATATAAGATATATCTCTAAATCTGATCTGTAGTAAATTGCATTTCAATACATTTACAGTAGTATTTAGGAACTAAGTATTAAGATTTAATTAATTAGTATTTGGTAAAATATTTTAAAACCTTGGATAAAATTTTAGAAGAAATTTTTATTACAAGTTGCTGGTTATCTGCTCAATCAACTCACCGTCGAGCAAGGAATCATCCAACACTTCTTGAAAACTATTATCAGTGAAATAAATTCTATTGGTGTTTCCAAGTACATCTGCATAGTTGTCCTTGCCAGACTGATCACTTTCTTCCATACATTCCAATGTACCGATGATGTCATTCAATACTACAAACACAGAGAATATACATGCAACATGTAATTCAGTCCATGGATCTAAATTTTTGGAACATAACAGTAAAACTGATGGATTCTTCCAGTTTTGCACTGTCCAAAATGGCAGCCACTACCCACATGTGGCCATTTAAAAAGGTAGAGCAATCCGTTCTC
This sequence comes from Panthera onca, assembly GCF_046562875.1. Classification (NCBI taxonomy): domain Eukaryota; kingdom Metazoa; phylum Chordata; class Mammalia; order Carnivora; family Felidae; genus Panthera; species Panthera onca. The sequence continues at coordinate 167,780 of NW_027675820.1, forward strand.
CACTATAGTTTTCTATAGCCCCTTATCTTTATTCTTAAAATTATTTTGTTAAAACTCTGGGTTCTGCGTGGGCTATTCCTTTATGAACAAAAAAGTATGCCAAAGTTTCTCTAGTGATTCTATTAACGAGCTCACCATTTCATAAAAAATACCCTCCATTCGTCACACCTGCTCCCAAACTCCAATCCTTCCCTTTCTACTTTCTTTCCCTACACCCCTTGCTCCTGTCAGCTCACTTTACCCAATTTAGAGAATCAGCAAAGCCTATTATGTTTAGCATGATAATATCAAACATCTGAACTAGGAAATCCATGACTGACCACCCCCCCCTTAATTAAAACAAACAAAAACCTCTTCACATTTCTAAAGTACATGTCTAAAAAAATAATCTTTCAGAATTCATTAAGAGAAATATATAATAAATTACTTTAAAATTAGCTAATTTATGTGAAAGTATAATTTAATATATTATGTTGTTCCATGAGTTAGTCATTAGTCATTGGTAAGAAGTTTCAAAAATAGGCCATGTGAGGAATGGTTGAAAGGAAATCTGAGTCCAGAGAAAAGATGATTCAACATAAAAGAAAGAAAATATAAGAGCTCTCCTCCCATCCCTGGAGGGCTACTGACGGGGAAGAGTCCAAATGTTAAGTTTGGGAATGGAATTATAAGGCAGGATTTCCATCAAATATGTGGAACAATTGACTAGTTCTACAGCTGTCCAAAAATTATGGAATGCGCTGCTTCAAAGAGTCATAAGGATTTCCAAGACAAACAGTAGGATGAGTGTCCCTTACGATTAGCCTGTCCCTGAAGCCCACTAATGTGTTTTTTTAATTTTTTTTTAATGTTTATTTCTGAGACAGAGAGAGACAGAGCATGAGTGGGAGAGGGGCAGAGAGAGAGGGAGACCCAGAATCTGAAGCAGACTCCAGGCTCTGAGCTGTCAGCACAGAGCCCGACACGGGGCTCGAACTCACAAACCGCGAGATCATGACCTGAGCCAAAGTCGGACGCTCAACCAACTGAGCCACCCAGGCACCCCTAATGCGGTTTTTAAATAAACATGTAAAAATCGAAAAAACTCCGTATCTAATTAACACAGAAACTATCAAATCCTCTACTATAGACCTCATTCTCTGACCACAGTAAACTAAAAATAAACAACAAAGAGAGGACAATAATGAAATTCAAATTCAAATTCAAATTTAAAATTTTTAAATTCATTTAAAATTTTTCAAATAATTGCTTTCAAATTTAAGGTTTTTCTCTTAGGCAACTCTTACATCAAGGAGAAAATCAAAATACAACTGAATATGCTTAGAAAAAAACAAGAATAAAGACTTTGATAAACCAAAGTCTTACTGAAATGAAAATTGATAGTCTTAAACATTTATTTCTCAGTAAGAAGAAAAAAGTAAGTTCATAATTTAAACAACTTAGAAAAACTACAAAATGGACAAAAGGGAACAATAGAAAGGACATCCTAAAGATAAAAGCAGAATTTTTTTTTTTACTACAAATAGAAACACTAAAGATAAATCTAAGATGTAGAGCTTTAAAAAGAGAGATAATTAAAAGATCTGCTAGGAAATCTAGAAGAAGATATATATATATATATGTGTGTATATATGTGTGTATATATACACACATATATACACACACACACACACACACAAATATATATATACAAATTTAAGAATGAGAAAATAACCAGACACAAAAAAATCAAAAGAATTATCACTGCATAGGATTGTACTAATATTCCCAAAAAACACTTGAATAAAATAAATTTCCTAGGAGAATAAAAATTACCAAAACTGACAAAATAAAACAGAGGATGGCAATAAGCAGTCCACCAAAATCAAAGTCAAAGATGAATAATAAACTAGAAAAAAAATGGCAATAGACAAGACAGAACATTAATGTCCCTTATATATAAAGAGCTATTTAAAAAAAAAAAAGAGCTATTTATAAATTCATATGAAAAAGACAATCTAATTAAAATAAAAGAAAAGCATATTCGACAATCATATGAAAAATGTTTTACCTCACTAGTCATTAAAGACATGCATATTAAAACAATAATAGAATTCTTTTACCAGCAGAATTTTCAATAAATAATATCCATTACTGATAAAAGTGTGAATTTTTACAAACTTTTTGGAGGATAATTAAGCAGTAGCTGTTAACATCTCACATCTGCATATATTTCAGTCTAGCAGTGTGACTTCTGAGGGTTTTATCCCCCAGGAGAACTTTATGCACATATATACATACAACAATGCTCATCAAAATGTTTCAGTGGTGAAAAATTGGCAAATTTTCAGATTTTTAATTGGCAAATATCATCAAAAGTGTTGTGGATAAAATGACAGTACATCCCCCAAATGGAATATTATTGCAGTCTTTAAAAAGAATGAGGTTGCGGGGCGCCTGGGTGGCGCAGTCGGTTAAGCGTCCGACTTCAGCCAGGTCACGATCTCGCGGTCCGTGAGTTCGAGCCCCGCGTCAGGCTCTGGGCTGATGGCTCGGAGCCTGGAGCCTGTTTCCGATTCTGTGTCTCCCTCTCTCTCTGCCCCTCCCCGGTTCATGCTCTGTCTCTCTCTGTCCCAAAAATAAATAAAAAAAAAGTTGAAAAAAAAAAAAAAAAAAAAAGAATGAGGTTGTTTATGATACAATGGAACATGGAACAATATCTAAGATACACTGTTAATTTCTTTAAACCTGCAAGTCGTGGAATATTATGGACATGGTAATTTTATTTTAAATTTTTTTTTTAACGTTTTATTTATTTTTGAGACAGAGAGAGACAGAGCATGAACGGGGGAGGGGCAGAGAGAGAGGGAGACACAGAATCGGAAGCAGGCTCCAGGCTCTGAGCCATCAGCCCAGAGCCTGACGCGGGGCTCGAACTCACGGACCGCGAGATCGTGACCCGGGCTGAAGTCGGACGCTTAACCGACTGAGCCACCCAGGCGCCCCCATGGTAATTTTATTTTAATTAGTTAATTATTAATTAATTGATTGATTTATTTAGAGAACAAGCAGGGGCAGAGAGAGAAGAAAACAGAGGATCTGAAGTGGGCTCTGTGCTGACAGCAGAGAGCCCAATGTGGGGCTTGAACTCACAAACCATGAGATCATAACCTGAGCCAAAATCAGACATTTAACCAACTGAGCCACCCAAGTGCGTCTAATTTTTAAATAATATCAGAATACACAAATATTCATAGATTCAAATAAAAAAGGCTAAAGGGATATTTACCACACTTTAACAGGGATATTTCCAGAAGGTGACATTACATGAGCCTTGCACTTTATATCTCTTACATTTCTGGTCACTAAATTTTTTTATAACAGTTTCAAAATTACCATTATTATATAATAAAATGTCCTTACTTTAGCTATTGGAAAACATCATAACCTTGTCATTTTCCCAATCTTTTCCATTCAAATACAAATTCTTAAATGAAAAACAAATGTAATCAAGTTTGCCATAACTGGAAGAGTTCAAATGTAGATGAAACAAACATTTGGCACAGATACTACAAAGAAGATCTGAGCACCAAATATAATGTTTGGCTACGTGACCTCTGAATGAGTCCTGTGTTGTTTGCCATTCAACAGTTTTACCATAAAGTTCTTACCAACAAAAGTGGAAAATTTCTGAGTGTCCTTCAAAGCCCTCATACAGTCTTTAACATTCACCACGTTGTCATCTGTAAGAGAGAGAGGGGAGGGGAACAGACAAGAATCCCTGGAAAACGTAATATTAAAAAGCTCATATGAAAATCAAAACCAGCATACAATTTCTTTACTTTACATACAAGATACTTGGGATTCATTTTCACCCACTGTGCCTTGCAATTAACCTTACAAGATTGTAGATACGCTAGTTCTGATTCTACCTGTAAGGCAACTAACCTACTAAGAAAGTTGTAAGTCCAATAACTTTACTTGGTACAAACCAGCAAAGCTAGGTTTTCTATTCACAGAGCTGGAATTTCCAAACTATGTGTTAGTCACTAAATCAAGATCTATCTAAAGAGAGTGGATACCAATGAGCCCACTCCCCCACAAAATTTCTACCTGCTTGCTAAGAGTATTCTCATTAACTGTAAAAAAGGACTTTAAAAGAAAGTCTCCTCTTTAAGGACATTTACAGCAATACAAGCAAATACCTATAGATATTAGCTCAAAGGAGCCCTATTCGCTTGAACAAAAACCTTGCACACTTTCTTCAGTTACTCCTACCCAAAACAAAAAAATGGATAATAATATTTAAATGCTTACCAGAAACAAGATCTGACTGAAGAATTTTCTCTACCTCTTCTTCAGGTGACTTAATCCCAATATTGCCTAGAAAGCTCTCCAAGTTCTTCCCAGATATCATGTCACCTTCAAGCCCATCAAGAGCTAAGACAATGTCTTGTAACTCTAGAAACAGAAAAAAGTGATTCGGTAATTGAACTAACCTCTGACTTAAAAAACAACAGTAGCCATCACTCAAGACTTTTGTCAGTGGTAGTCCATGATTTATGATCACCTCTTGAATAAGAAATCTCAGTGAAGAATCCAGCCCTCAGGAAATTCTAAGTCCAGCAAAACAATATGCTTGGTCTGCCATGTTTCTTTGGTGCTAATATAAAATTGGCACAACCAAAATGGTTGCTATGGCTGAATTTTTCACTGCAATGACACAAAGTAGTTATTTTAAACTAGAGCTCTAATGGTAGCAAACAAAATTAACTCATCCTGGTGGAAGTGAAATAGATTTCAGAATCATGAGAAATGTAAAATTGTAAACACAAGTATCACAAAGACTCACTCACCTTTTCTTTTCAATTCTACCAAGATCCAGTTGTACTCTGGCATCTGGAATTTTGCTTTATTTCCAGCCCTTTCAAAGGAGGCGGTGTTAAGTACATTCAAATCCTGGCTCCAGGATTTGTGACCTGAAACTATCTGACCTTGAGCAAATTATTACTATTTAACCCCTCTATCAAATTCAGTAGTCTTATATCTAAAATAATTTAATAATACTATCTACCTCACACAGTTAATATGGAGATTAAATATATGATGTATGAAAAACACTTAAAACAACATTAGGTATATAGCAAACACTAAGTGTCATATTAATAGCAATAAAGTTACTATTATTATTATTATTATTATTATTATTATTAAGCCTTCAGGAATAGCTGCAAACAGTAATCACAGCTTCTTAGTACCTTCGATCCCGCTTCACTTTCTGTCCCCCTAACATCTCAGCGAGGCAACTGCAAATGACAGTCACCTAAAAACCTGTATCAGCTCTGCTTGTTTTACCTAAAGCTTGGTTCCCTTTAAAATATGGTTTCTTTGCACAGACACCTTAAGAGGAGTCTGCTCATCCTCCCATGCTCCACATAGGACCAGGAAGCAGAGAAACACTCCTAAGATTCTGCTGTCTGGCTATTTTAGTTCCACCTTCAATCAAACCTATCCCTCCCCTGAGATTCAGGCCTGTCATTGACCTACACTACCCTCCGGACACCATCATCTACTGACTTTCTGATCACTCTTTCACCTTCTTGGAGGATCTTTGGTCACCCTGCTCATAATCCTCCCTTAGCCCCATTTCCCATTATCATCTGATGACAATAAGAATGACCTTGACCTCTCAACTCCAAAAACTTTCACTTCCTTTCCAAAGTCATCCAGATCAATGGCTATCCTTAATCCTCATCAATACCTAGAACTGCCTGCCCAACCTCTAAAATCTTCAACTACAAGATCAGACACTGACCATAATCCCTTAAAACTGTGTGTATACTGAAGGAAAGCATAGAACTTGATCCACAATATGCCTGTTTTCTCAGCCCCTCCAAGTTTGTCAACAAATAGTCCAGGCACAGTGAACTAACCTTATCAGTCAGTAATGAAGGGAACAGTCTGAGCATATGACAGTCAACCTTGCAAGGAGACTTTTCTAAAAAGAGCAGTTTCAGGCCTGCTATGTTAACACTTTTCTTCCAGGGTGGCCCTTCCTCACTCTTCCCTGTAATTATTGGCCTTTTCTTGCACTGGCTGACAGATTCCAGTGTCAACCCCCAATCATTATGACCAGCTCCCAGATTCAGGTACCTAAACTACACCTTTCTCCTTTTTCACTGTTCTCCTTTCTCAATGGTTTAGTTTCCATTTTTTTTTTCCTTCCTCCACATAAAAAGTTATCTGTCCTGAATACCAGTCTTTCTGAACTCTGTTTTCTGATTTCAAAATTAACTACCATTTACCAAGTATATAGTATGTGCCTAATAATTAGATTATGTGCTTTATATGTGTTTTTGCAGTTGATCCTGACAACTCTAGGAGAAACGTGATTTTATTAGCTTCCTTGTTTTAAAGATGAGGAAACCAGAATGACCTACAGAGACTACCCAGCTGGTAAGTCAAAAACCCACAAACCACCATGTATCAAACTCCATAGCCCATGTTCTTTTCTACCTGTGTGCATTGTTTCCTATAGCACGGCTAATCTATTTCACTATACTATATTGATGCTAATTATGTTACGTGACCCAGGTAACATATTTATATGTCAACAGGGAATTATTAAGTACTTTTCTTAACCTAAAAGAGAAACAATGATGTTAAAAATTTTATACCAGGGCAGAGTGGTTATGAAAAATCTGAAAAGTATCTATCTACTTCTTTACACCCAGAAATGACTCCGCTTCCGTTTTCCTAAACATATACCTATGTTGTTATTCTTCTCCTGACAGCGCTCATTGACCAAACAGTCATTTGAATGTTATTCAAATAAATTACCAGTGATAATTAAGTTTTAAACTTATTTTCCCAATAGAAAAGTACACAAACTCCATGAGTATGATCTCCATTGGTTTTAGGTCTATGATTTAACTTTTAAGCAAAAATGGAAGTCAAGTGGTAGGAAATAGCCATGGTACCAAAATGCACATGGTCACTCTTGTATGTTAACAAAATCCAAAGAAAGGAACATGAGGAATGTCTACTAAAGGAAGAGGTAGAAGATTTCTGAGAAATTCTATAATATATAAGCCTTTACACAGGGTAGAGTCCTAAGTCTGAGGCTAAAAATGGTATAGAAAATTTTCATATCTGAAAAATTGTAAAGCTAGTATCTGACTTTACATAAAGTCCAGAACAAAACACACACACACACACACACACACACACACACACACACACAAATAACAACAACAAAAAAAGGGATTTAAAATAGGTTACACAGGCCCCATTCCAGAAAAAGGCATTTTTCTTTCATCATGGATGCTGCCAACTTTTAATCAAAATCAAGTTTTGCCTGCCTTAAAACAGATCAATGCCAACATGGTAAGCAGAAATTAACAGAACTAGAAATTCTAAAAAACAAAACACAAAGACATCCATTCAATAAAAGTAAATTTAACAGTCACAAATAATTTACTAGTTACCTTTTAACCTGGAGGCATCACGAATATCCTTTACCACTTGTCCAAATTCTTCTATTTGTACTTCATCATCTTCTGCAAGAAAAACATTTTTTTTCAGTTTATTTATTTATTTTGAGGGGGGGGGGAGGGGAAGAGAGAGAGGGAGAGAGAGAATCCCAAGCAGGCTCCATCCTGTCAGCACAGAGCCAGACAAGGGGCTCGAGTCCACGACTGTGAGATCATGACCTGAGCTGAAATCAAGAGTTGGACAGTTAACTGATTGAGCCATTCAGGCACACCCCCACCCTCCCAGCCTTTTTCCTTTTTTAACATACACCATGGTCAAAAAGAGGATCCTAGGTCGGGAATGCTTACGTTCTTTCTCACGTTTCTAAAGCTCTGTTGAAATACTTAAGCAGTTCACTTGGTCATTTCCCCCACTTTATTCAGAGAAACTCAACTTTTATGATTTATATATTGAGGGACTCTGTAAGATTTCATTTAGAAGAAAAGGATTCTACTGCTTTACCAGCACCAAATATAAATACAAAACCAAAAATAACAAGGTTCAAAACTTTGCAAACCACTGCATTAAAATAGGAATTAAATCACATTGTACTGAAGGTCCAATAAAAGGTCTCAGTAAAAGAGAGGGAAAAAAATCGCTATTATCAGGTAGTATCATATTTTCATCAACCCTCTTCATCTCAAATATGTTAATAAACAAAACAACCAACACACTTAAAGTTCAAAATTACCAGTCTCACTTAAACAGGAGCTTAATGAAGAAAAAGGGGTAAGTAATCCTCACAGGGAAAGACAGTTCTTTGACAAAGACCGTAGACAGCATGCTCTTGTTACGAGGCTAGTTTTGCATAAACATTTCACATAAAAGAGTGTAACAGTACATTTGTAACTTCAAGGTATGAAAAATACGAAGGAGTGGAAATGTTCACCTGTGGTTGTGTACTACCTGTCTCCTACATGCAGAACATCAGCAGTAAATAATAGTCTTATTTGAAAAACTGTAGAGGTGCCTGGGTGGCTCAGTTGGTTAAGCGTCCGACTTCGGCTCAGGTCATGATCTCATGGTTCATGAGTTTGAGGCCCACAACGGGCTCTGTGCTGACAGCCCAGACCCTGGAACCTGCTTCTGATTCTGTGTCTCCCTCTCTCTCTGCCCCTCCCCCCACTCCTGCTCTGTCTCTCTGTCTCTCTCTCTCTCAGAAATAAATGCTAAAAAAAAATTTTTTAAGAAAAATTATAGTCCATGGTCTTTGTTTTACTTTGTAAACTCATTTTTGTTTTGTTTGAATCTTTTTTTACTTGCTAACTTAGTAGTGGTGGTGGCCACCACAAAGTCTATTTTACAGTATGGATATCTGAAGTCATGTTAATAAAAAAACGGGAATAGATCTCTTAACATTTCCTAACAGTCCCCTCTGTGTTCACGGGATATGCCATTTTCCAGTTACATGTTACACAACTTGAAGGTAATCAATGCATATTTGATCAATTTAGAGTAACAATAAATTAGATATTAACATTTTTTCTGTTGGACAACCAAACAATCTGAGGTTTCTTTATATTTTCTAAGTGTATATATTGGCATATCAACCAAGTACAAGATACAAGGAAAAAAAAAAGATTGACGAAAGGCAGACCGACAGTCTTATGTATCTTTTAATTGTAATATTTGGAATACTTACCATCCACTGTTGTTAATTTCAGCACAGCTAGGAATTCATTTTTTTTCAAGTTACTATTCAAGTTAGACAGAGTGGTCCACAGGTGAGAAATCTTCATCTTCCCTTTGCTGAGATTATGGAGGTTTTCAATAGCATCAGGCAATACTGAAAGGTAGATCACACACAAGTTTTACAACACCCTTGTCCAAGAAGTTAGTACAGTTAAACTATTACCTGGAACAGTCAGGAATTAAGGTTTTTATGGCTAAGAAGAATAACAAATACGTTATAAATGATTGCCAATTTTCAAATATTAAAACACAATAAAATATTGAACACCAAAATTAGTGTTTCTTTGAGGATTCTGAAATATTTCAAGAACTTATAGTGACCCACTGCTGAATAACCAATATAAAGAGTCATTTTCATTGACTTATAGATTTACAGAAGTCTGAATTCATAAACAACTCCAACTGATTAAACCATGAATTAAACCATAAAACCAAAATAGCTTTTGCTCTACATCTCCCCCGAACATCGTTCCCTGGATCTTACTTTCTCTTCAATCTACTACTGCAGACCATGGAAAGAAATTTTGTGGGGTTTTTTGTTTTGTTTTGGTTTTGGTTTTAATTCCAATGGAAAACCTTTGGAAGGTTTAAGGGGCAGGGAGTGAAATTATCTCATTACCAATGTGTAAAAGGATCACTCTACTACTGTATAGAGAACAGACTCTCTGGAAGATCAAGCAGTTAGGAAGCTAGTTCAGAGAAAAAGATGACAGTGGCTTCAGCAAGGGTAACAGTGATGAGAACAAGAAGTGGACAAACATAGGACGTGTTTGGAGAATAAAACTGGAAGTATTTTTAAAATTTTTTTTTAATTTAAGATTTTATTTTTAAGCAATCTCTACACCTGATTGTGGGGCTCAAACTTACAACCCAGAGATTAAAAGTCGCTCGCTTTATCAACTGCACCAGCCAGGTGCCCCAAGACTGAGAGTATTTACTGATGAATTGAATGAGAAGCTGGGGCCATGAAGAACTCCTAGGTTTAGAACTTAGCAGCTGAGTGGACAGTGGTGTCGAAAACTGAGGTAAGAGAGCCTAGGTAAAGAATAAGATCGTTGGACAGCAAGAATTCTTTTTTATACATATTAAGTATGAGATACATGGGGAGTCAAAAGAACAGCAATATTATTTAAAGCAATAAGATGATTCGGGAAGAGGCTTAGAGAATGGGACTCAGAATGGATCCTGGGATCATGCTAATATAAAATCCAGTCAGAAAAGAAGGAGCCAGAAAACAAGACCAAAAAAGAGCTAGGTCTACAATGGAATATTATTCCGTTATGAGAAAGAAGGAAATCCTGACATTAGGGACAAAAGAGTGACAAGCACTATGCTTGGTAAGATAAATCAGAGAAAGACAAATACTTATAAGGTCTCACATCTGAAAAAGCAGAACTCAGAAACAGAGTAGAATGGTGGTTACCAGGAAATTAGGAAGAGGCTGGTCAAGGGTACTAATTTACAATTAGAAGATGAATAAATTCTGGGCATCTAAGGCACAGCATTGTGATTATAGTTAGCAATACTATATACTTGAATGTTGCTAAGAGAATAAATCTTGGTGTTCTCACCACAAAAAAAGAAATGATCATTATGTGATGTGATGATGCTGTTAGTTAACACTATGGTGGTAATCGTATTGCAATATATAAGTGTATCAAATCAACACTTTGTACACCTTAAATTCACACAATGTTATATGCCAATTATATCTCAATTTTAAAGAAAAAAAAGGAAGAGCCAATAAGGTGGGGAAAAAATGAGATGACGGTGTCACAGAAAACATAAGGAGAAGAATTTTGAAGAATAAACATATTAAATTAAAAATAATGGTTGAATCATTATGCTGCACACCTGAAACTAATGTAATACTGTATGTTAATTACACTTGAGTTAAAAAAAAACTATAGAGGTAAATAAGATGAAAATAGAAAATTGGCAAATGGAGTTAACAAAGTGAGATTTAACTTTTGTAAAAAGCTAAGGTGGAATGTCAAGGTCAAAAACCTGAATGAGTGGGTTTTTTTAAGTTTATTTTATTTCTATTTTGAGAGAGACAGAGAGAATGAGAGCAGGGAAGGGACAGAGAGACAGTGGGAGACAGAGAGACAGCAGGCTCCATGCTGTCAGTCAGCACAGAGCCCAACATAGGGCTTGAACCCACGAAACTGTGAGACCATGACCCGAGCCAAAATCGAGAGTTGGATGCTCAACCAACGGAGCCACCAAGGCACCCCATGAATGAGTGTTTTTATTTTTTATTTTTGAATGTTTATTTTTGAGAGAGAGAGAGAGAGAGAGAGAGAGAGAGAGAGAGAGAGCATGAGCTGGAGAGGGGCAGAGAAAGAGGGAGACACAGAATCTGAAGCAGGTTCCAGGCTCTGAGCTGTCAGCACAGAGCCTGACACAGGGCTCAAACAGCTCAAACAGCACAGAGCCTGACACAGGGCTCATGAACAGCATGATCATGACCTGAGGCAAAGTCCAACGCTTAGCCGACTGAGCCACCCAGGTGCCCCCTATAAAGAGAGAACTGGCAATATAGAATGACAATAGCCAGATTCCCCTTCAATTTCCAATGCAAAACACACTCTATACTGAGTTAAAATATCAATAAAAATAATATTTGGTGATGAATTGAATCAGGGAAGTGGAAGTGGTGGAGCTAGGGCCATAAGGAAAAAAAAGACCAAGAATGACTCCTAACTTTTCAGCCTAAACAACTGAGTGATAAGCTCAATAGAAAGGAAAATCACCAGATGCCAGAAGTGAGGAAGAATTATTGTGTGTGTGCCTGAGCTGACGCCATGGCAGTCAGATGGTATAATGCATAAGTAGAGAACATAAGCTCTGAGTTGCTTTTTTTAAAAATTAATGCACTTATTTTGAGTGAGAGAGAGGGCATGCGGAAGGAGCAGAGAGAGGGAATCCCAAGCAGGCTTCTCACCGTTGCATGGATCCTGATGCAGGGCTTGAGCTCACAAACTGTGAAATCATGACCTGAGGTGAAATCAACAGTCAGATGCTTAACTGACTGAGCCACCCAGGCGCCCCATGAGTTGCCTTTTTTTTTGAGAGAGAGACAGAGTGTGTGCATATGGGAGAGGGGCAGAGAGAGAGAGAGAATGCTTTTTTTTTTAAAATATAACTTATTGTCAAGTTAGCTAACATACAGTGTGCTCTTGGCTTTAAGAGTAGATTCCCATGATTCATCGCTTACATACAACACCCAGTACTCATCCCAACAAGTACCCTCCTCAATGCCCATCACCCATTTTCCCCTCCCCCACAGTCTCCCCATCAATCCTCAGTCGTTCTCTGTATTCAGGAGTCTCTTATGGTTTGCCTTCCTCCCTCTTTGTTTGAAACTATTTTTTTCCTCTTCCCTTCCCTCATGGTCTTTGGTTAAGTTTCTCAAATTCTACATATGAGTGAAAACATGATATCTCTCTTGCTCTGACTTATTTCACTTAACATAATACCCTCCAGTTCCATCCATGTTGTTGCAAATGGCAAGATTTCATTCTTTCTCATTGCCGGTAGTATTCTGGTGTGTGTGTGTGTGTGTGTGTGTGTGTGTGTGTGTGTGTGTGTATCACATCTTTTTTATCCATTCATCAGTGGATGGACATTGGCTCTTTCCATAATGTGGCTATTGTTGATAGTGCTATTATAAACATTGGGGTACACGTGCCCCTATGAATCAGCACTCCTGCATCCTTTGGATAAATTCCTAGTAGTGCTATTGCTGGGTTGTAGGGTAATTCTATTTTTAATTTCTTGAGGAACCTCTACACTGTTTTCCAGGGAGGCTGCACCAGTTTGCACTCCCACCAAAAGTGCAAGAGGGCTCCCATTTCTCCACATCCTCACCAACATCTGTTGTTTCCTGAGTTGTTAATTTTAGCCACTCTGACCTGTGTGAGGTGGTATCTCAGTGTGGTTTTGATTTGTATTTCCCTAATGATGAGCGATGTTGAGCATCTTTTCATGTGTCTGCTGGCCATCTGGATGTCTTCTTTGGAAAAGTGTCTGCTCATGTCATCTGTCCATTTCTTCACTGGTTTGTTTGTCGGGTGTTGAGCTTGGTAAGTTCTTTATAGATTTTGGATACTAACCTTTATCTGATATGTCATTTGTAAATATCGTCTTCCATTCGATCAGTTGCCTTTTAGTTTTGTTGATTGTTTCCTTGGCTGTGCAGAAACTTTTTATCTTGATGAGGTCCCAATAGTTCATTTTTGCTTTTATCTCCCTTGCCTTCAGAGACGTATCAAGTAAGAAGTTGCTGTGGCTGAGGTCAAAGAGGTTGTTGACTGTTTTCCCCTCTAGGGTTTTGATGGTTTCCTGTCTCACATTTAGGCCCTTCATCCACTTTGAGTTTATTTTTGTGTATGGTGTGAGAGAGTGGTCCAGTTTCATTCTTCTGCTTGTTACTGTACAGGTCTTCCAGCACTATTTGCCAAAGAGACTTTCTTTTTTTCCTTGGATACTCTTCCCTGCTTCATCAAAGATTAATTGGCCATACCTTTGTGAGTCCAATTCTGGGTTCTGTATTCTACTCCACTGGTCTATGTGCCTATTTTTGTGCCAATACCATACTGTCTTGATGATTACAGCTTTGTAGTAGAGGCTGAAGTCTGGGATTGTGATGCTTCCTACTTTGGTTTTCCTGTTCAACATTACTTTGGCTATTCAGGGTCTCATGTGGTTCCCTACAAATTTGAAAGATTGTTTGTTCTAGCTCTGAGAAGAATGCTGGTGCAATTTTGAGTGGGATTACACTGAATGTGTAGATTGCTTTGGGTACTATCCACATTTTAACAATATTTTTTCTTCCAATCCATGAGCCTGGAATGCCTTTCCATTTCTTTGTGTCTTCTTCAATTTCTTTCATAAGTTTTCTACAGTTTTCAGCATACAGATCTTTTACCTCTTTGGTTAAACTTATTCCTAGGTATTTTATGGTTCTCGATACAATTGTAAATGGGATCGATTCTTTGATTTCTCTTACTATTGCTTCATTCTTGGTGTATAGAAATGCAACCAATTTCCGTACATTGGTTTTATATCCTGCGACTTTGCTGAATTCATGTATCAGTTCTAGTTTTTTGGTGGAGTCTTTTGAGTTTTCCATGTAGAGTATCATGTCATCTGCAAAAAATGAAAGTTTGACTTCTTTGCCAATTTGGATGCCTTTTATTTCCTTTTGTTGTCTGATTGCTGAGGCTAGGACTTCCAACACTATATTAAACAACAGTGGTGAGAGTAGACATCCCTGTTGTATTCCTGATCTCAGTGGGTAAACTCTCAGTTTTTCCCCATTGAGGATGATATTAGCTTGGGCTTTTCATATGTAGATTTGATGATGTTAAGATATGTTCCTTCTATCCCAACTTTCTGGAGGGTTTTTACTAATGATGCTGTATTTTGTCAGATGCTTTTTCTGCATCTATTGACAGGATCATATTGTTCTTATCCTTTCTTCTATCGATGTGATATACCACATTGATTGATTTGCGAATATTGAACCAGTCCTGCAGCCCAGGAATGAATCCCACTTGATCATGGTTAATAATTCTTTTAATATACTGTTGAATTCAATTTGCTAGTATCTTGTTGAGAATTTTTGCATCCATGTTCATCGGGGATATTGGCCTGTAATTCTTTTTAGTGGGGTCTCTGTCTGGTTTGGGAATCGAGGTAATGCTGGCTACATAGAATTAGTCCAGAAGCCTTCCTTCCATTTCTATTGTTTGGAACAGCTTGAGAAGAATAGGTACTAACTCTGCTTTAAATGTCTGGTAGAAGTCCCTTGGGTAGCCATCTGGCCCATTTGTTGGGACTCATTTGTTGGGAGATTTTTGATAACTGATTCAATTTCTTCACTGGTTGTGGGTCTGTTCAAATTTTCTATTTCTTCCAGTTTGAGTTTTGGTAGTGTGTGGGTGTCTAGGAATTTGTCCAATTTCTTACAGATTGTCCAGTTTGTTGGCATATAATTTTTCACAGTATTCTCTAATAATTGTTTGTATTTCTGTGGTGTTGGTTGTGATCTCTCCTCTTTCATCTGTGATTTTATCTATTTGGGTTCTCTCTCTTTTCTTTTTGAGAAGTCTGGCTAGGGTTTTATCAATTTTGTTTATTGTTTCCAAAAACCACCTCTTAGATTAATTGATCTGTTCTACTGTGTTTTTTGTTTTTTGGGTTTTTTTGGATTCCATATTGTTTAGTTCTGCTCTAATCTTTATTATTTCTCTTCTTCTGCTGGCTTTGGGGTTTCTTTGCTGCTCTGCTTCTAGTTCCTTTAGGTGTGAGGGTAGATTCTGTTTTGGGGACTTTTCTTGTTTCTTGAGATAGGCCTGGATTGCAGTGTATTTTCCTCTTAGGACTGCCTTTGCTGCATCCCAAAGGGTTGGGAATGTTTTATTTTCATTCTCATTTGCTTCCATATATTTTTAAATTTCTTCTTTAACTGCCTAATTGACCCACTGATTCTTTAGTAGGATGTTCTTTAACCTCCATGCATTAGGAGGCTTTCCAAATTTTGTCTTGTGGTTGATTTCAAGTTTCATAGCATTGTGATCTGAAAATATTCATGGTATGATCTCAATCCTTTTATATTTATTTAGGGCTGCTTTGTGACCCAGTATGTGATCTATTTTGGAGAATATTCCATGTGCACTCGAGAAGAATGTGTATTCTGCTGCTTTTGGATAAAAAGTTCTGAATATATTTGTCAACTCCATCTGGTCCAGGGTATCATTCAAGACCGTTGTTTCTTTATTAATTTTCTGCCTAGGTCATCTCTCCATTACTGTAAGTGGAGTATTAAAGTCATCCACAGGGAAGATGGCGGCGTAGGAGGATGCCGGGCTCACCGCATCCTGCTGATCACATAGATTCCATCTACACCTGCCTAAATAACCCAGAAAACTGCCAGAAGACTAGCAGAACGGAGTCTCCGGAGCCAAGCATAGACGAGAGGACCATGGAAGAGGGTAGGAAGGGCGGAGAGGCAGTGCGTGCTACAGACTGGCGGGAGGGAGTCAGGGCAGAAGGGCAGCCCGCCGGGCAAGCAGAGCCCCCGAGTCTGGCTTGCAAAAGCGGAGGGGCTGGACGGAGTGTGTTCAGACAGCAAGCAGGACTTGACATCTGGAAGGTTATAAGTTAACAGCTCTGCTCAGAGAGCGGGAAGGCTGGAGGACAACGGGAGGGAGAGTTGTTGAGCCCCGGACGACAAAGCTCAAATTGGTGGGGAACAAAGGCGCTCGCCAGCGCCATCTCCCTCGCCCATCCCCCAGCCAAAATCCCAAAGGGAACCGGTTCCTGCCAGGGAACTTGCTTGCACCGCGCAAACATCCAACGTTGTGCTTCTGTGGATCCATCCCACTGGCGGCGGGTCTGACTCCCTCCCGGTGCCGCAGGGCCCCTCCAGAAGCTGATCACGGAAGGATAAGCTAGCTGAGCCTGCCCCTCCCGCCCCTGTGCACCTTGCCGATCCACCACAGCTAATACGCCAGATCCCCAGCACCATAAGCCTGGCAGTGTGCAAGTAGCCCAGATGGGCCACGGCACGCCACCCCACAGTGAATCCCGCCCCTAGGAGAGGGGAAGAGAAGGTACACACCAGTCTGACTGTGGCCCCAGTGGTGGGCTGGGGGCAGACATCAGGTCTGACTGCGGCCCCACCCACCAACGCAAGTTATTCAAGACAGCACAGGAGAAGTGCCCCGCAGTTCCGCACCACTCCAGGGACTATCCAAAATGACCAAACGGAAGAATTCCCCTCAAAAGAATCTCCAGGAAATAACGACAGCTAACGAACTGATCAAAAACAATTTAAACAATATAACAGAAAGTGAATTTAGAATAATAGTCATAAAATTAATCGCTGGGCTTGAAAAAAGTGTAAAGGACAGCACAGAATCTATTGCTACAGAGATCAAGGGACTAAGGAACAGCCAGGAGGAGCTAAAAAATGCTATAAATGAGCTGCAAAATAAAACAACCACGGCTCGGATTGAAGAGGCAGAGGAGAGAATAGGTGAACTAGAAGATAAAATTATGGAAAAAGAGGAAGCTGAGAAAAAGATAAAAAAAATCCAGGAGTATGAGGGGAACATTACAGAACTAAGTGATGCACTAAAGAGAAATATTCTACACATAATTGGTATTCCAGAGGAGGAAGAGAGAGGGAAAGGTGCTGAAGATGTACTTGAAGAAATCATAGCTGAGAACTTCCCTGATCTGGGGAAGGAAAAAGGCATTGAAATCTAAGAGGCACAGAGAACTCCCTTCAGACGTAACTTGAATCGATCTTCTGCATGACATATCATAGTGAAACTGGAAAAGTACAAGGATAAAGAGAAAATTCTGAAAGCAGCGAGGGATAAATGTGCTCTTACATATAAAGGGAGACCTATAAGACTTGTGACTGATCTCTCTTCTGAAACTTGGCAGGCCAGAAAGGAATGGCAGGAGATCTTCAATGTGATGAACAGAAAAAAATATGCAGCCAAGAATCCTTTATCCAGCAAGTCTGTCATTTAGAACAGAAGGAGAGATAAAGGTCTTCCCAAACAAACAAAAACTGAAGGAATTCGTCACCACTAAACCAGCCCTACAAGAGATCCTAAGGGGGATCCTGTGAGACAAAGTACCAGAGACATCGCTACAAACATGAAACCTACAGACATCACAATGACTCTAAACCCATATCTTTCTATAATAACACTGAATGTAAATGGATTAAATGTGCCAACCAAAAGACATAGGGTATCAGAATGGATAAAAAAGCAAGACCCATCTATTTGCTGTCTACAAGAGACTCATTTTAGACCTGAGGACACCTTCAGATTGAGAGTGAGGGGATGGAGAACTATTTATCATGCCACTGGAAGTCAAAAGAAAGCTGGAATAGCCATACTTATATCAGACAAACTAAACTTTAAATTAAAGGCTGTAACAAGAGATGAAGAAGGGCATGATATAATGATTACAGGGTCTATCCATCAGGAAGAGCTAACAATTATAAATGTCTATGTGCCAAATACAGGAGCCCCCAAATATATAAAACAATTACTCACAAACATAAGTAACCTTATTGATAAGAATGTGGTAATTTCAGGGGACTTTAACACTCCACTTACAGAAATGGATAGATCATCTAGACACACAGTCAATAAAGAAACAAGGGCCCTGAATGATACATTAGATCAGATGGACTTGACAGATATATTTAGAGCTCTGCATCCCAAAGCAACAGAATATACTTTCTTCTCGAGTGCACATGGAACATTCTCCAAGATAGATCACATACTGGGTCACAAAACAGCCCTTCATAAGTATATAAGAATTGAAATCATACCATGCATACTTTCAGACCACAATGCTATGAAGCTTGAAATCAACCACAGGAAAAAGTCTGGAAAACCTCCAAAAGCATGGAGGTTAAAGAACACCCTACTAAAGAATGAATGGGTCAACCAGGCAATTAGAGAAGAAATTAAAAAATATATGGAAACAAACGAAAATGAAAATACAACAATCCAAACGCTTTGGGATGCAGCGAAGGCAGTCCTGAGAGGAAAATACATTGCAATCCAGGCCTATCTCAAGAAACAAGAAAAATCCCAAATACAAAATCTAACGGCACATCTAAAGGAAATATAAGCAGAACAGCAAAGACAGCCTAAACCCAGAAGAAGAGAAATAATAAAGATCAGAGCAGAAATAAACAATATAGAATCTAAAAAACTGTAGAGCAGATCAATGAAACCAAGAGTTGGTTTTTTGAAAAAATAAACAAAATTGATAAACCTCTAGCCAGGCTTCTCAAAAAGAAAAGGGAGAGGACCTAAACAGATAAAATCATGAATGAAATGGAATTATTACAACCAATCCCTCAGAGATACAAGCAATTATCAGGGAATACTATGAAAAATTATATGCCAGCAAACTGGACAACCTGGAAGAAATGGACAAATTCCTAAACACCCACACACTTCCAAAACTCAATCAGGAGGAAACAGAAAGCTTGAACAGACCCATAACCAGTGACGACATTGAATCAGTTATCAAAAATCTCCCAACAAATAAGAGTCCAGGACCAGATGGCTTCCCAGGGGAGTTCTACCAGACGTTTAAAGCAGAGATAATACCTATCCTTCTCAAGCTATTCCAAAAAATAGAAAGGGAAGGAAAACTTCCAGACTCATTCTATGAAGCCAGTATTACTTTGATTCCTAAACCAGACAGAAACCCAGTAATAAAAGAGAACTATAGGCCAATATTCCTGATGAATGTGGATGCAAAAATTCTCAATAAGATACTAGCAAATCGAATTCAACAGCTTCTAAAAAGAATTATTCACCATGATCAAGTGGGATTCATTCCTGGGATGCAGGGCTGGTTCAACATTCGCAAATCAATCAATGTGATACATCACATTAATAAAAGAGAAGATAAGAACCATATGATCCTGTCAATCGATGCAGAAGAGGCATTTGACAAAATTCAGCATCCTTTCCTAATAAAAACCCTCGAGAAAGTCGGGATAGAAGGAACATACTTTAACATCATAAAAGCCATTTATGAAAAACCCACAGCTAACATCATCCTCAATGGGGAAAAACTGACAGCTTTTTCCCTGAGATCAGGAACACGACAGGGATGTCCACTCTCACTGCTGTTGTTTAGCACAGTGTTGGAAGTTCTAGCATCAGCAATCAGACAACAAAAGGAAATCAAAGGCATCAAAATTGGCAAAGATGAAGTTAAGCATTTACTTTTTGCAGAAGACATGTTATTATACGTGGAAAATCCGACAGACTCCACCAAAAGTCTGCTAGAACTGATACATGATTTCAGCAAAGTTTCAGGATACAAAATCAATGTACAGAAATCAGTTGCATTCAACAGTTGCATTCATCAGTTGACAAATAAAGAAACTGATCCCATTCACAATTGTACCAAGAAGCATAAAATACCTGGGGATAAATCTAACCAAAGATGTAAAAGATCTGTATGCTGAAAACTATAGAAAGCTTATGAAGGTAATTGAAGAAGATATAAAGAAATGGAAAAACATTCCATGCTCATGGATTGGAAGAATAAATATTGTCAAAATGTCAATACTACCCAAAGCTATCTACACATTCGATGCAATCCCAATCAAAATTCCACCAGCAATCTTCTCGAAACTAGAACAAGCAATCCTAAAATTCATATGGAACCACAAAAGGCCCCGAATAGCCAAAGTAATTTTGAAGAAGACCAAAGCAGGAGGCATCACAATCCCAGACTTTAGCCTCTATTACAAAGCTATAATCATCAAGACAGCATGGTATTAGCACAAAAACAGACACATAGACCAATGGAATAGAATAGAAACCCCAGAACTAGACCCACAAATGTATGGCCAACTCATCTTTGACAAAGCAGGAAAGAACATCCAATGGAAAAAAGACAGTCTCTTTAACAAATGGTGCTGCGAGAACTGGACAGCAACATGCAGAAGAATGAAACAAGACCACTTTCTCACACCATTCACAAAAATAAACTCAAAATGGATAAAGGACCTGAATGTGAGACAGGAAACCATCAAAACCCTAGAGGAGAAAGCAGGAAAAGACCTCTCTGACCTCAGCCGTAGCAATCTCTTACTCGACACATCCCCAAAGGCAAGGGAATTAAAAGCAAAAATGAACTACTGGGACCTTATGAAGACAAAAAGCTTCTGCACAGCAAAGGAAACAACCAACAAAACTAAAAGGCAACCAACGGAATGGGAAAAGATATTTGCAAATGACATATCGGACAAAGGGCTAGTATCCAAAATCTATAAAGAGCTCACCAAACTCCACACCCGAAAAACAAATAACCCAGTGAAGAAATGGGCAGAAAACATGAATAGACACTTCTCTAAAGAAGACATCCGGATGGCCAACAGGCACATGAAAAGATGCTCAACATCGCTCCTCATCAGGGAAATACAAATCAAAACCACACTCAGATATCACCTCACGCCAGTCAGAGTGGCTAAAATGAACAAATCATGAGACTGTAGATGCTGGAGAGAATGTGGAGAAATGGGAACCCTCTTGCACTGTTGGTGGGAATGCAAATTGGTGCAGCTGCTCTGGAAAACAGTGTGGAGGTTCCTCAGAAAATTAAAAATAGACCTACCCTATGACCCAGCAATAGCACTGCTAGGAATTTACCCAAGGGATACAGGAGTACTGATGCATAGGGGCACTTGTACCCCAATGTTTATAGCGGCACTCTCAACAATAGCCAAATTATGGAAAGAGCCTAAATGTCCATCAACTGATGAATGGAGAAAGAAATTGTGGTTTATATACACAATGGAATACTACGTGGCAATGAGAAAGAATGAAATATGGCCCTTTGTAGCAACATGGATGGAACTGGAGAGTGTGATGCTAAGTGAAATAAGCCATACAGAGAAAGACAGATACCATATGGTTTTACTCTTACGTGGATCCTAAGAAACTTAACAGAAACCCATGGGGGAGGGGAAGGAGAAAAAAAAAAAGAGGTTAGAGTGGGAGAGAGCCAAAGCATAAGAGACTCTTAAAAACTGAGACCAAACTGAGGGTTGATGGGGGGTGGGAGGGAAGCGAAGGTGGGTGATGGGTATTGAGGAGGGCACCTTTTGGGATAAGCACTGGGTGTTGTATGGAAACTAATTTGACAATAAATTTCATATATTGAAAAAAAATAAAGTCATCTACAATTACCGTATTATTATCAGTAAGATTGCTTATGTTTGTGATTAATTTATAAATTTGGGTTCTACCAAGTTGGGGGCATAAACATTTACGATTGTTATCTCTTCTTGATGGATAGGCCCCTTAATTATGACAATAATGCCCTTCTTTATCATTTGCTACCGTCTTTACTTTAAAATCTAGTTTGTCTGATATAAGTATGGCTATTCCAGCTTTCTTTTGACTTCCAGTAGCATGATATATGGTTCTCCATCCCCTCACTTCCAATTTTCAGGTGTCCTCAGGTCTAAAATGAGTGTCTTGTAGACAGCATATAGATGGAACTTGGTTTTTTATCCATGTTGATACCTTATGCCTTTTGATTGGGGCATTTAGCCCATTTACATTCAGAGTTATGACTGAAAGATATGGATTTAGTGTCATTGTGTTATCTGTAGGTTTCATGATTGTGGCAATGTCTCTGGTCCTTTGTAGTCTTTGCAGCATTCCACTCACAGAGTGCCTGCAGGGTTGGTTTAGTGGTCATGAATTCCTTCAGTTTTTGTTTGTCTGGAAAAGCCTTGATCTCTCCTTTCACTCTGAATGACAGCCTTGATGGATAAAGGATTCCTGGCTGCATATTTTTCCTATTCAGCACATTGAATATTTCCAGCTACTCCCTTCTGGCCTGCCAAGTTTCAGTGGACAGGTCTGCTACTACCCTTGTGTGTCTGCCCTTGTAGGTTAAGGCCCGTTTGTCCCTAGCTGCTTTCAGAATTCTCTCTTTATCTTTGTATTTTGCCAATTTCACTATGACATGCCTTGGGGCTGACCTGCTTCTGTTAATTCTGAAGGGAATTCTCTGGGCCTCCTGGACTTGGATGTCTGCTTCCTCCCCCAGATTAGGGAAGCTCTCAACTATAATTTGGTGAAACAAACCTTCTGCCCCTGTCTCTTTCTTCTCCTTCTGGAATTCCTATGATACAGATATTATTATATCTCATTGAATCACTTAGGTCTCTAATTCTCCCCTCGTGGTCTAATATTTTCCTCTCTCTCTCTTTTTCAGCTTCATCATTTTCCATGTTATCTTCTATTTCACTTATTCTTCCCTCTGCTCCTTCATCCTTGCTGTCTCTGCATCTAGTTTATTTTGCATCTCATTTACTGCATTTCTTAATTCATCATGACTATCTCTTGTGTCCTTGATCTCTGCAGCAATAGATTCTCTGCTGTCTTCTATAGTTTTTTCAAGCCCAGCTCTTAGTCTTATGACTATTATTCCAAATTCTTGTTTAGATATATTGTTTATATCTGTTTTGAGCAATTTTTCTGGCTGTCATTTCTTCCTAGAATTTTTGAGAATTCTTCTGTCTAGTCATTTTGTCTAGTTTTCTGTCTTTTACGTGTTTTAATAGTTTGTTATGTGTCCTGCCCCTGTGAGTACTACTATGTTAAAAAGGGGTCATATACTATCCAGGGCCTGACCCTTCAGGAGGTGTTTTTGGAGTGTGTCACATGCTCTCTGTTGTTGTGACTCTGGTTGCTTTATACCCCTACTCGCACTGGTGGTTTGGACTTTCCACCAGGCGTGCTTTGATTTGTTCATTGAAGTAACCCTGGAAAAAATTAAAAAGGGGAGGGGGTGGAAGAAGCCTTATCCCATAGAAAGAGGGAAATGACAGAAGCAGGGAAAGAGAAAAAAAAATTGAGCAGGCAGAGAATCAGAGAAACTATATGGCTTAATCTAGAGAGAGAGAGAAAAATAAAGAAGGAGGAGATACAGAAGAGGTGTAAAATGCATAGATTAAAAATGCCTGCTTAAACAAATTAACAACCAGAATAGAGAAGGGAAGGAAGAAGAAGAAGGAGAAAAGACAAGAAAAGAAAATATGTATTTCCAAAAATCAAATCAGAAAATGAAAAACTGCCGGACCGTTGTCCGATGGTGCCCTGGAACCAGTGGTTGTGCTGGTCTGGAGGAGGGACCCTCTGGTTGGGTAAGGGTCAATTCTCCCTCCAGCAGATATGCAGTTGCCAGGCATGGTGAGGCAGGGTTTGGTGTAAGCAGTCCAACCTCCACTGGGGGCCTGCTGTCCTGTTCCCTGAAGCCCCACCATGTTGGTGATTGGAGGAAAATGGCATCGTCGCAGTTTCTCCTCCCTAGACCAAACCACCCTGTTCAGGCAGCCCTCACAGCACAGCACAGGCACGATCTGGTCAGTTTGTCCCGCTCCACAGTCTCCTGCACCTCCCAGGCACTCAGCTGGGATTCAAACCCCAACGTCTTAAAGGATCCCACTCCACACACCCGGGTTCTGGGGTGGCACCACTCTGCCAAGCTGACAAAGGGCCTCTCAGGACAGAATCTTAAGCAGGATCCATGCCCAGCACAGAGCCTGATGTGGGGCTCCATCTCACAACGCTGCGGTCATGACCTGAGCTAAAATCAAAAGTCGGACACTCAACTGACTGAACCAACCAGGCACCACTCTACCCGAGTTCTAATCTTAATTCTACCACATACTAGCTATGTGACTTCTTTAACCTCTGGGCTGTGGTTTTCCCATCCATAAAATAAAAATAATAGAGTTGATGTGAGAATTAAGTGAGTTAATAAATAAAAATTATTTAGAACAGTACTGGCACATAGTAAACCCTCAATAAATGTGAGTAATATAATAAGTATTATTGTTATTACTTGATACAGACAAGTCTAGAATTATAGAGGTGCGTACTTAACACCAGGGCCCGGGTAGCTCAGTCAGTTAAGCGTCGACTTCAACTAAGGTCACGATCTCTCAGTTTGTGAGTTCGAGTCCCCCATTGGGCTCTGTGCTGACAGCTCAGAACCTGGAGCCTGTTTCGGATTCTGTGTCTCCCTCTCTCTCTGCCTATCTGCTGCTCGCACTTTGTCTCTTGCTCTCTCAAAAATAAATAAACATTAAAAAAAAATTTAATACAAAACAAACAAACAAAAAAAAGACAGGGCCCAGCTTTGCACAGTGGCAGTATCATAGCCAATGAGGTTTATCCGAGGCGCGATTATTGCTAATTGAAAACTTTTCCCCAAAAAGACAGGGCCCCGGAAAATCTTTCCATCTGAAAATTATTAATAAAAACACTTTAGTCACCTTTTTAGGAATTCAAGAAGAAAGCCTGTTCTCTGCCAGAGGTATGACTAGAAGGAATAAAATCTCCAATGATAACCTAAATCCCAAGGCCATCATGTGTGAGTGTCAGGTTCCAAATCAATTTATATAATACATAAATCTCAAAGAATTAATATAAAACTGTCACCAGCTAATATCTTTATGGAAAAAAATTAAATTGGATCCCAATTTCACTCTAAACATAAAAATCAATTTCAGGTGAATTAAAGACTTAACTATGAAAAAGAAATACTTAAAAACTTTTAGGAGAAAATATTGGGAAATATCTTAACGTCCTCAAAATAGTGACAGGCTTCTATTTTCCTTATAAAGGCTAAGTTATCTGCTAAATGTGAGAAGGGCTAAGGTTGGAGTAGGAATGGAAGTTTGAGAGAATGGAGATTGTTAATTAGTTATTTCAGAGAGTAAAAGAATAAACTAACTGGGAGAGGGTGGGAATCACATAATTCCTAGGTAGTGCTGAGGGCCACCAGACACTGATGGTCAAGATTTCAAAGTGTTCAATCTGCTGAGCTATATAATTTTCTCTAGAAATGATGTCAGCCACGAGGAAAAGCCAGGGTTGGGAGTTTTGTAAGACAGGTGCAACCAAAGGGCAATTTAGGGTACTGAAGACTGTAGGGTATTCGAGGTACACAGACCAGTGATTTTCAAGTGGATAAGGAAGAAAAGTGAAAACAGGGAGACTGGTGGGTAAGGACAAAGTTGAGGGATAAATGGATAGAAGGTCCCAATGAGGTATACAGAACCAATAAGCTGTCTGGTGAAGAAATGAGCAGCCAGATGAAGAAAAAAGGAAAGCAGTGAATATAAATGTGCAATATTTAACAACAAGAAAGGAAATTTAACTATAGATACGAGTAAGATAATATACTATACAACTCCGTGATAATAAAACTTTTTAACTCGGGGTGCCTGGGTGGATCAGTTGATTAAGCATCCTACTTCGGCTTGGGTCACGACCTCACTGTTTGTGAGTTCGAGCCCCACGTCGGGCTCTGTGCTGACAAGCTCAGAGCCTAGAGTCTGCTTAGATTCTGTGTTTCTGTCTCTTTCTGCCCCTCCCCGGCTCGTGCTCTCTCTGTCTCTCAAAAATAATAAAAATGTTTAAAAACAAAAACAAAAACTTTTTATCTCCACGAAACTAAAATTCCTAGGATAAATGAAGTGACTAACAATGCAAATAATCTCTTCATCCAATTAATCTATTATGTTCCACCTTGTATAGAAAGCAAATTAAATTGATTTCTAGTGTAAGGTAAAATAACTGTTACTTAAAATGCACTATTACCCAACAGCTAAGCACAAAATAACAAAATGCTACTTTTCGCTTCAATTTTTAAACTAGCTTCACTCCATTTAAAATGTACATATAAGACCTTGTATTTCTTTACAGTGAGCTTCTGAGTGGCCAAGACTGTCTTTCTCATCTTAACAGCTCATCAGCTTAACAGAAAGCATATATAACAATGGCTCAGTAAATATTACTGAATAAATTGGAAGATGGAAAAAAATATATAAACAAATGAAAGAGGAAATTCTGCATATGAGTACTCAGCGCTAGTCACTAGATGGCATCACTTCCCCAAACTGGGAAGACGTTTTACATCTTCCGAAAAGGAATTTTATATACACGGTTCTAGCTCTTTATAGTAAGTGTGAGGATAAACAGGAAGCTCATAAAAACTTTCAATTCATTTGCACATGGAAGTGCTCGAGATTTAGAAATCATTAACAGAGAAGATTGAAACCAAACATCAGCAGTAAGCCAGGCATCTGTTTGGCTGATGATCTACAGGATGACTACCTCTTCTAGTCTGCTACACTCTTCTAAAGTTTGTCACACCAGTTGGTCCACTAAAAGCACAATATATGTTGGGGTGGGTGGCTCAGTCGGGTAAGTGTGTCCAACTCTTGAGTTCCGCTCAGGTCACGATCTCATGGTTTGTGAGATCGAGCTGTGCACTGGGCTCTGTAACTGACAGTGTGGAGTCTTCTTGGGATTCTCTCTCTCTCCCTTTCTCTCTCTCTGCCCTGCCCCTGCTCTTTCTCTGTCTCTCAAAATAAATAAATAAACTTGAAAAAGTAAATAAAAGCACAAAATGTGATGTTCTTACATAATTTTTCAGAGAAGCGTTCCGTATTGGTCATCATTGTATCAATGAAATCTTTAAAATTCACTTTTTTCGTTTCTAAGGAGAAAAGAATATTTTCTTCAATATCTTCAAATGTTAATTATGACAACTATAGAATTATGTAAAATAAATTATAGGGAGATAACATGATTATAGCCATCAGCTAATACCACTAAAAATATATGGTTCTAAGAGGAAAAAGCAATTCAACACACAAGGAGAAAGTAAAACTGAAAAATGCCAGGAAAGTTAATCAAAATCTTTCTAGTTACAAGCGTACAACATTTTTAATTTTAACTTACATTATCTTGTCTTGGCCTGACAACAACTCAAAGATATGTCGGTAAAGAATTAGTGTATTATTTTATACATTTTAAAAAATACTTAGACATGATATCATGATTTTTTTCCCCAGGTCACAAAAGGAAATACAAGATCAGAGATTAGAAGTGAGCTTTCTTGACCTCTGGTTTCTCCCACCTCAGGCTACCATTCACTTTGTTATCTTTATTCCAGTATGCTTTTGAAACTATTAAACATTTTAATAGTCATTCTATACTTAGAAAATGTCTTTCTTTGATTATATATAATATCCCAATATTAGAATGGATAAAGATTTCTAAGAATTTTCTAAGGCCGCATATAAAGGTTTTATATAAATAGGATGAGCTTTTGATAACACTACTCCTTTGTTTATCCCACTAAAAAAATCAAATTCCAGTTCTAATCTATAAAAGATAAGGCACAGCCTATTGCCTATTTCCAAGATAAAGAATCTTTGAGAAGTTTACTTTAAGGAGCACCAAATTACTTTGTATTCTTAACCAAATATTTAAAGACTTGAAAAAAATGAGACTTTGAAAAATTCTAGGCGAATGTTAGAGTTAATGAAGATTTACATTCACTAACAGGAACATATAACTTTCTAAAGCAATAGATTCCCTATTTTTGATAATGTCTATTTGATACACAAATGTTTTAGCTGAACCACTGAACCCACCTCCCATTTGAAGAACATTATTGTTTTAAGGACAAAATTACTTTTTATTTTTATTATTTTTTAATATAGTTTATTGTCAAATTGGTTTCCATACAACACCCAGTACTCATCCCAACAAGTGCCCTCCTCAATGCCCATCAGCCACTTTCCCCTCTCCCCCACCCCCATCAACCCTCAGTTTGTTCTCAGTATTTAAGAGTCCTTATGGTTTGCCTCACTCCCTCTCTGTAACATTTTTCCCCCTTCCTCTCCCTCACAGTTGAAGAACATTATTAACACCACTGCATCTGCGTCTGTGCTTCCCCCATTCTATTCTACTGCTTCTCTACAGAGAGAACATTGCTGAATTTTTTAAAATTAACCAAGGTCTTGCTTTTTTACATAAAATTTTACACAGGATAAACAAAATATTCCTTAATTTTGTTTTACAGCTCTATAAAAATAATCACACTATAGCAACCTAGACTTGCTTTTTTCATTCAATATATTTCCAAGAACCATCCATATAGTATATTGCTATAGTTCATTTTCACTAACGTACACATTATCAGTATTTCATCATGCATCAGTGGTAAATACCACAATTTATTTATACATTCTATCACCGATCATGTTGTTTCTTTTTGTTCCTTCCTTCCTTCCTTCCTTCCTTCCTTCCTTCCTTCCTTCTTTCCTTCCTCCCTTCCTTCCTTTTTCTATTAGGATCAGAGCTGCTATGAGCACTTTTAACATGTCTCCTTGCACATCAGTGCAGAGATTTTCTGGGATGTATCACTAAAAAATGGATTTTCTAAGCCATGAAGTATGAAAACCTTACAGAATACTACATAATGTTTTTCAAAGTTCTTTCACCACTTTTGCCTTATTTACCAACAATTAAATTAACAGACCTTAATTTTTGCCAATTTGGTCAGCATCAAAAGGTATTTCATTGTGACCTAAATTTTGCATTTCCCTGATTACTATGATGTATAAAAAGACTTCATATGATTATTAGCAACTTATGTTTCTTCATCTGGCAATGGCTGTTCTTGTAATTTGGCCATTTTTCTCTTGGGTTGTTAATTTATAGGGGTTTTCTATTTATTCTCCACAATGATCTTTCGCTGTTATGAGTGTTACAAATAATCTTTACTCTGGAATGCCTGGGTGGCCCAGTCAGTTAAGCATCCAACTTTGGCTCAGGTCATGATCTCACAATTCATGAGTTCAAGCCCCGCTTAGGGCTCTGTGCTGACAGCTGGGAGCCTGGAGCCTGCTTCAGATTCTGTCTCCCTCTCTCTCTGCTCCTCCCCATCTCATACTCTGCACCTCTCTCTCTCTCAAAAATAAATAAACATTAAAAAAAATTTTTTTTAATAATAATCTTTGCTACATTTGTGGCTTGTATTTTCATTCTGTTTGTATTACCTTTTAATAAAGAGAAGTTCTTATTTTTAATGTAGTCAAATGTATAAATCTTTTCTTTTCTGGTTAGTGATTTTGTATCTTAAAAATAATTCCTTGTAACTCTAAGTCAGAAAATTTTTCTTCTTTCTCTAAAGAGAATTTTAGTGTTCGTATCTGGAAATCATTACTGAATATGATATATAGGTAGGGATCCAATTCTATTTTTTACATTTGAATAATTAATTATTCCAGCACCATTTATTAACTGGTGCTTCCCCTCCCCCCCAGTAATCTGCCACCTCATTATATATGTTTCCTTATATGTGTGTAGATATATTTGGAAGTTACTTATCCTGTCCTATCAGTCAATTTCTCTATCCCTGTGCCATTTTCACACTGTTTTACTTACTGTAACTTTATAATGAGTCTTAATATCCAGGGTAGCAAGATCCCTCCAACACCACTCATACACCCTATCCACGTTTTTCTTCCTCAAGAGTGTTTTAGCTACTCTTGATCTTTGTTTATGCATACAAATATTAGAATCAATTCATCAAAAAAGTCAGGGTTTTATTAGAATTGCTTTAGATAAGTAAATTAATTATGAGAATTGGCAGACTTGGGGGTCTCTGAGTCCATTAATATGGGATATATTCCAATTTATTTAGGTATTCTATAATGTCTTTTAACAAAGTCTTATTTTCTCACGTAAGGCACATAACTTCTATTTGTTCTATTCTTTTTTTGCTTTTCATTATGGAAAAATTTTAATACACACAAAATAAGAAATATATTGTAATAAAAGTTCACATACTCTTCCTGTACTCTTCACATACTCTTCATGGCCATTCTTATTTCATCGATAGCCCCACACACTTGTCTATCTCACAACCACCCTTTCTCTTTAGAAAAGATGCTGCTAAGTTATAAGGGTAGAGATACTCAAAACTAGTACCTTCCTTATGAATTATAGGCTTTGGCATAATAAAGAGTCATTTGTCCCATTTAATGACTTCTGTCCTGACCTCTTCCTTGTCAGAAAGCAAAACCACAAACTCTACTTTCTTTTTGTTTGTACTTTTGCCTATAGGAAAAAAATGTCTGGAAAGACTGTTAATACTGGATATTTCTGGATCATGGGATTTTGTGTGTTTTGTTGTGCTTTTGAGTATTTTTCTGTATTGACTTCATTTTAATGGACTTTTTTCTAATCAAAAAAATAAAGTCATTATTCTGAGGGAAAAAAATAGCAAAGTGACCATCTTTTCACATGTGTCAACCCAGTTTTCACTTACTGTCAGCTTCAGTCAACTCTGTGATCTTCTCAAATTCTGGCTTAGAAAGGTAAACTCCAAAATGCTGAAGACAAGTATTCATATCCTCATAATCAATATTTTCATCTTTAATTTTATCAATGGCTTTAATGACATCAGTCAACACTGAAAATAAAGCAGTATGCTAATGAGTATTAAATATAAGTCAAAAAGAAAACACCAATAGTAAGATGAATTTTAGTTCTAACACTAAATAAACAAGCATAGAAAATAACTTCAGAAATGTTATATATGAAAAGAATTACCAGAATCTTTAATACCGAAAACCAACAAAGTACAAAATGAGAGCCAAAAATATATTCTACTTTGCTATAATCTCTGTATCGAAGGAAGTGCCAATTTAATTGCAATTTAAGTGCACAGGAACAAAAATATTATACAATTTCCCCATTTAATTTTCTAACAATTTAAAATTTCTTAGTAGTCTGTTTCTCGGTAGCAGATACAGAAATAAGTAGAAAACTTTCAATCCTGAATAATGAATTGGGGTAAGATTTTGTAGCAATACATGGCTCAGTCCCTGGTTAATCTTAGTTTATCTTCTGTGTACATAAATATTATCACTTGGAAATAACTATCCCCCATGTCTTTTTATGATACTTTGGAATATATGCTTCACAAATTTGGGCAGTATTCCCTCCATTAAATTTAAACAAATTTTTACTGCAATGAAAGCTTTAATGTTTATTTTTGAGAGAGAGAGAAAGGCACAGCATGAGTCAGGGAGGGGCAGAGAGAGAGGGAGACACAGAATCTGAAGCAGGCTCCAGGCTGTCAACACAGAGCCAGACATGGGGCTCAAACTCAGGAACGGCGAGATCATGACCTGAGCCAAAGTGGACCCTCGATCAACTGAGCCACCCAGGTGCCCATGCAATAAAATTTTCTTAAAATAACTTAGAAACACATAGAATTATTAAGGGGGTCGACAGGTATGCATGCGGGTGTGTTTTTGTGTAAATTTTGGAACAAACTAAACTCAAATAGATTTTCTCTAATAGAAGATTAGGATAGGGAAAGTGAGGAAGCTGGGCAGTGGAGGGCATTAAAGCCATTATCAGGAGTTAATCGACTTTAGGCAGTCACTGGATGTCATTATGGATTACTAAACAAAGAAATGATCAAAATGATGTCTGAATTAGATGATTCTTAAAATGATTCTTAAAAAGGTAATTTTTATGTATAAATATGTAGAACAAGATATATGATACTATCTTGTGAAAGGAATTTTTAGATGAAAAAAATTCTCACTTAAAAGTAAATAGCTTTACTGGGCACCTGGGTGGCTCAGTTGGTTGGGCACCTGACGTCAGCTCACGTCATGATCTCATGACTCATGGGTTTAAGCTCTGTGTTGAGCACTGTGCTGACAGCTCAGAGCCTGAAACCTTCGGATTCTGTCTCCATCTCTCTCTGCCCCCTCCCACTCTCGTTCTCTCTCTCTCTCAAATATAAATAAACATTAAAAAATTTTTTTTAAAAAAGTAAACAGCTTGTGAGTGATGTCAGTAAGATGGTTGAGTAGGATGCCCTGGACCCTTCTTCTCCCCACAAACACACTGATTCAGCAGAAATTAAAAAATAAATTCCTTTTGTGAGAAATTAGAAACTAACGGACAGGCTCTTGTATCCCAGGAGAATGCAAAACCAGACGTACTGAAGCTGGTACAGAGATTTGGGACACCCTCCCACAAGTGCTGCCTCCAATGCAGCACCATATGATCCAAAAAAGACTCTAGCTCCCAGCTTCAACCAAGGGGAAGAAGAGTTTGGTCCACATATCCAGAAATTCAGCTTTTCCAAAATGCCTCCCCAGAAGATTGGCGTCTGTTTTGCCAGCCTTGGAGCTCTGATGGGTCTAGCACAGTCCAGTATTTGGGGTAGAATAAAGCGATGGCTTGGGCTGGTAGAAAGCAGTGATCTTCCCCTCTGTTCAGCACAGGATTAGATTAAAATTCCGAGCTGTTAGTTTCCTCCTGGAGAGGTAAAGAGTTTATCCAGCACATCAACTTTTTCAGGGCGTCCCAAAGAACCATCAGCTATCTTGTCAGTCCTAGAGCCTGGGGAAGGAAAAAGGTGGTAGAGGCCTAGGGCCTATCAGGCTGGGCCGATGGGTGGGGGTCTTCTCCTGTATAGGGACAGTATGTGAGGACTGGGAGAGCTGCCTGCTTTTTCTCTTGCACAAACACCAACACAGAAAGTCCAAATGGAGATTTAATGACTAAAAAATATGATGACTGAAATTAAAAGTTCAGTGGATGGACTCAACAGCTAAAAGGAGGAGAGAAAGGTAAGAATCAATGAATTGAAAGCAACTGAAATCATCCAATGAACAACACTGAGAAAATAAACTGAAGAAAAAAATGAACAGTTCCAGAGACCTGTAGGAATATAAAAATGATCTAACATTTGTGTCCATCAGAGTCCCAGAAGAAAAGAGACTTAAAAAGGCACTCAAAGAAATAATGCCTGCACACTTCCCAAATTTTTATCAAGAGACATTAACCTACAGATCCAAGACGAAAGTGGACCTCAAACAGGATAAATCCAAAGAAATCCATGTCAAGATCCATCATAATTAAACTTCTGAAAACTAAAGACAAGGGAACATTTTGAAAGCAGCCTAAGAAAAACACTATAGGGAAAGAAAACCAATTTGAATGACAGAATTTCCAGCAGAAACCATGGAAGCCAGAAATAAGTGACACAATATTTTTCAAGTGCTGAAAGTAAAGAACTATCAACGTAAAATCCCATATTCAGAAAAACTATTTTTCAGGAATGAAGAGGAAATCAAGATGTTCTCAGATGAGAGGAAACTAAAAGAATTTGTTGTCAATAGACCTAAGAATGGATAAAGGAAGTTCTTAAACAGAAAATAAAGGATAAAACAAAAAAACTCTGGAATATCAAGAAGGAAAAAAGAAAATGGTAAGTCAAAATATGGGTAAATATAGTAGGCTTTCCTTCTCTTGAATTTTTTAATCAAGTCTGATGGTTGAAGTAAAAATAATACCACCTGATGTGGTTTTAAATATATATAAGGAAATATTTAAGGTAATTATATCATAAAGGAGGGAGGGATGTATATGGAGATAAGGCTTCTGTATTTCACTTGAACTGGAAAAATGATGACACCAATAGTGTGATAAGTTATGTATATATACCTGAAGCAACAACTTTAAAAGAGATATACTCTGAAACACTATAGATAAATCAAAATGGAATTCTAAATATGGGCAAAAGATTTGAATATATATTTCACCAAAGATATATGAACAGCTAGTAAGCATGTGCAAATAAACTTGACATTATCAGTCATTAGGGAAATGCAAAATTAAAACCATAATGAAATTCCACTACACAATTATTAATTATAATGATTATAAACAAAAAGATAATACCTAAATGTGGAGGATAGGAAGAAACCAGAATCCTTACACATTGCTGGTGAGAATGAAAATGGTATAGCCACTTTGGAAAACAGTTTGGTAATTTCTTTAAAAGTAAAACATAAATTTACCATATACACTAGCAATTATTCTCCTAGGAATCTACCCAAAAGAAATGGAAACATGTCCACAGAAAGACTGCAATGCAAATATTAATTTCAACATTACGCATACCAGTCCCAAACTGCAAATAAGCAAAGGTCATACATTGGTGAATCATCAACAAAATGGAATATACCTATAAAATGTAATATGGACTTATTTAACCATACAAAGGAACAAACTACTGATACATACAACAACATGAATTAGCCTCAAAAAAAGTGAAGTCAGGCACAAAAGACCACATGTTTTATGATTTCATTTATATTAAATGTTTTTTAAAAAAAGGCAACTTTATGGAAACAGAAAGCAGATCAGTGGTTGCCTGGGAATGGAGGTAGAGATTAATGATAAATGGGCACAAGAGAATTTTAGGAGTGAAGGAAACGTTACAAACCTGGATTGTGTCCACTTCTGATTATATATCCCAAAGAATTGAAAGCAGGGGCTCAAAGAGGTATTTGCATACCCACATTCACAGCAGCACTAGTCACAATTGCCAAGAGGTAGAAGCAACACAGGTGTCTATTAATGGATGAATGGACAAACAGAATGTGGCATATACATGCAATGTGATATTAGCACGAAAAGGAAAGAAAAATCTGGCACGTGCTACGACATGGATGAATCCTGAGGGCATTATGATAAGTGAAATAAGCCATTCATTCACAAAGACAAATACTATATGATTCCACTCAAGTATCTGGAGTAGGCAAATTCACAGAAACAGAAAGTAGAATGATGGTTGTCAGAAGCTGGAGAGGCACAGATGGGTAGTTGTTGTTCACTGGGTATAGAGTTTCAGTTTTGCAAGATGAAAAAGTTCTAGAGATTCGTTGTACAACCGTGTGAATATACGTAACCCTAATGTTATTGAACTGTACAGTTACAAATGGTTAAGATGACAAATTTTATGTTACGTGTTAGATACCACCATTAAAAATAAATTTTAGGGGCACCTGGCTGGCTCAGTCCAAAGAGCATGAGACAATTGATCTTGGGGTTGTCAGTCTGAGCCCCATGTGGAGTGTAGAGATTATTTAAATAAATAAAACGTTAAAATAAGATAAATTTTAAAAACAGTATAACGGGGGAAATGGGAGGGAGAAGTCGGCTACAACCACGACACTACTTCACAAAACAGCAATGAAACGGTGACTAAGTTCGTGAATGAATGATTACAAGGTAAAGCACTCAAGAAATTTGCTAATATTGTCTTTAAGAACACCACTTAAGCAATTCATCATAACTGACAAATTATAATGTAGCTTTTTTTTTAAGTTTATTTATTTTGAGAGAGAGAGAGCACACAGGGTAGGGGCGGAGAGAGAAAGAGAGAATCCCAAGCAGGCCCTGTGTTGCCCACAAGAAGTCCAACACAGGGCTTGAACTCACAAACTGTGAGATCATGACCGGAGCC
The DNA here is from genome assembly GCF_046562875.1 of Panthera onca. Taxonomy (NCBI): domain Eukaryota; kingdom Metazoa; phylum Chordata; class Mammalia; order Carnivora; family Felidae; genus Panthera; species Panthera onca. The sequence goes on from NW_027675820.1 coordinate 203,723, forward strand.
GAAACCAAGAGTCGGACGCTTAATGGACTGAGCCACCTAGGCGCCACAATAATGTAGTTTTTAACATGAGACTTCATGTAAGTATAAGAGAAAAATCTCTTCCTTTGGATTAATTTTTCTCTATCTGAGAAATCCTTTGGGAAGACACAAAAAGCTTATCTTTCATTTTTAGCATATGAATAAACAAAAGGAAATAAAAACAGCAAGGCTTAGTATCTTTCATTTCTCATTTTAATCTTGCTGAAAAATATTTAATTATTTGCATAAAAACCCAAATCATTGCAAGCAAAATTTTTAACAAACTGATTGTGGTGTTGATTGTATGACTCTATACATTTCATGAAAATTAGTGCATGAGTGAGTTTTATGTATGTAAATTATAGCTTAATACAGTTTTTTTAGAAATGTTCTAAAACAAGGGAAACAAAACCAGTATTTCATTCAAACAAGTTCCTTATAAAAAAATTAAAAATCAAATCACCCATCAGTTGCTAAAAATGGGGCTAATCACCTGTTGGAATCCCTCATTACCTTACTATACATTTATGTAGTACTTTACAGTTTTTAAAATCCATCTAACAATTCTGTGAGGGAAGCAAGTTAGCTATCACTACCCTAATACATCAAGTTTTCATGGCTTGCCTGAGAATTTCAGAACTATTAAGTATCTACCCAAAAAGCAAACTCAGTTCAGTTGAACCTCTTTTCAACCTAACCACTTCTTTCCTCCAAATCATTTTAAAATAAATTTCCTACCTACCATCACATTCAGGAAGACTTTGCTCCTTGGAGAGAGCGCTCATAAAGTCATCTAACTTCACCATTCCATTTCCTGTAAAATAAAGACTTTAGATCATGCATTCTTTATATTTTTGCATAAAAGGTAAATTCATAGTTTCATACAACTATGAAAAAAATTACTTCTTCACTTCATCATAATTCTATTTCTCCTTTCATATCCTGTCTCCCTAGATGAGTCTCTGAATTAGGTCAGTTCGTTTCATTTTGATAATTACTCAATAATTTTTAAATACCTATTATAAAGTGCAATGGACTGAGCTAGGTCCTCAATTTTTGATAGATATAGGAAAAAGGAAAGGTGACCATATAGATGGACCATGAGAAACTTAAGGAGTCTATTTCATACCATCATGAAAACCCAGTCAAAATGCTATCCATTAAGACACCTTGACAATACTGACCAATCCTGACAGACCCAAGTGTCCCCATTACTATCAGCTGATCCAATTAACTACCTATTTTTAGATATACACCCTCCACAGTGATCCTACCAATCCTGATAAGCAACATGAAAGGGCTCAATAATTTTAGTAGCACCTACACCTTAGGTTTTTTTTTTTTTTTAATCTTCTTTCCCATTTGCCTTAGCTAAGAAATTTTGCTCAGGTTCTAAGAATTCATTTCTAACATATTCCCAAGTCAGTCTTTCCCCAAAATGTTGCCTCTGCCCTCTCCTCAGCTGAACTTCTGTTGTGGATGGGTCTTACTTAATGATAAAACAACTTCTCCAATACAAAAGCTCTTCCTGGAAACTTAAAATCTGCCTTGAACTTAGGCTGGTGACCGGGATATGCTATTTAACATCTAGATGCTAATCATCTGCCTTGATTGGTTAAGTACCATTAGCCCTAAATTCCTAGTTGTAGCACTTCCTTACCATTTTGGAATCTCCGGTTATTTCTTCTTGGATGCTTTAGGCTATTTGCTCAGAGATTTTTGTACCCCTTGGATTTTGTGCTCTTATTGCCTGAACCTCCCTACAACTGGGCCAGCCTTTCCAGTACCTGTCCCATACGGGAAGGCATAGCTAGGGATAGTGATAGAGTGTTACATAACAATTCTGAGATATAAAAGGCCTAGTCCCTCCAAACCAATGCATTAGGGCAGATTTTCCAGGAATTTTTTTTTCCACTTTCCATTTTTATATCTGTTCTTTTAGAATCTTCTTTAGCATGGCCCATTCTGTTCCATTCCTAGTTGAGAACTTACTCCATCATTTAATACTATCCCATAAAAGTATCTAATTTTTTCAAAAAGTTTGGTATTATCAGTCTCACCATTTTGAGTAGTCTTTGCCACAATCTCCTTGAACTCTTTGTCTGATAAAGTAACTCCTATTGAAGGCAAAATGGATTGAAGTTCTTCTGCAGCAATGTAATTTTCTTGGAGTTTATTGATAGCTTCACAGATGTTTTGTAAATATACAAAATGTAGAAGACTATTCAGCCACAGAATTTATGTGTCTTAAGCAATAATTAGCCCCCAAAGTCTTTAGCAATTAGAAAACAAGTTTTATCTAATTATTATTACCTCATATGACTGCTTTTTTCTTCATATTTCTGTTGTAGCTTACATTATACCTAAATATTTCCCATATAGCTCAAACAGAAAACAATCTTGAAGTTCTATAAATGTTTATAAACTACTTGTTTGGAGGAACAGCCTGTTCCAGTGACCCAGCCAATGCTGCTTGGTTCTGATTAAAATATAATGAACGAGTTCAAGAGATCACAACAACAAAGTGTTTTGTCTAAATTCCAGGATTCCAAGCAAACAATGAGAGTTCTTCCCCTTCCCATCATTTTAGGCTACATGTTTTCAGTTCACAATCTTCAAAATCATAAAATCTTAGCAGTAGATACGCATGGCCGTCATGAGTCCCCTAATATCATGCACTGAGATAGGCATAGTATCACTTCTCTGTAATTCCCACCAAAAATGCATAACCTGAACTTACGAAGAAATATAAGGAAAACCCAAAACGAGGGACATTTTACAAATTAACTAGTCAATACTCTTCGAAAGTGTCATGGTCATGAAACTATCCTAGATCAGAGGAGACTAAGGGACACATGACAACTGAATGTAACGTGTGATCCTAGATGAGACCTTGAACCAGGAAAAATACATTTATGGACCAATTGAAAAAAATTGAATAAGGTCTTCAGATGAAATAGTAAATAATATTGTATCAGTGTCAATTTCCTGATTTAGTTCACTGTACTGTGATTATACAAGATCTTAATACCTGGGAAAACGAGATGAAGAGTATATAGAAATGTCTTTCCCTTTGTGTAATTCTTATGATTTAAAAATTATCATAACATGAAAAGTTAAAAATGTTTTTAAAATGTATATCAAATGACAGTCACATTTCAGAAATGCTCAATTACCATCAATTTATCTTGAGAAGTTATACCAGATAAACTATTTCACACTTCTCTTTACAAAGAATATTAAGTATGGCAAAGGTTGGCGACACCAGCAAGATAGATAAGCACTTTCTTCCACAGGCTGCTTCTACCCATGGGCTAAATGCCTACTATTCCACTGTTCCTTTAACAAGTGTTTTAATCTTACTGGAATATAAAGAACTCAGAATTAGGAATGAGGCACAGAGTAATAGTAGTGTATCAGTAAAGGAATCAGAAAGAACATTGTTGTGCCTCCTTAAAAGAGCACATTTTCTGTTCAACTGAGTTGTTTAAAATTTGTATTACTGTGTAAGAACCACTAGTATTTCACTAAGCACTCATTTTAACAATTACCTTCAATATTAAATGCAATAAAAAGATAAGTTTCTTTCAAGAAAATAAACAACTTGAGTAACTTCAGCCAAGGACTATAGGAAGGAGTATTTAATTAAGTTCCAAACACAGGACTTCTGTGATAGAGGTACCACGGAAGGAGGAAACTATATATTGGTTGGAAAACCTTGCTCATCTTTGAGAAAGACCATAAAGCCCTGGGGACCCAAACTGTAAAATAGTAGTTATTTTATCTTTCTTCATATTCCCATGTCCAAAAGAGATGATATCTGAAGCATTATCATATCATGTTGGATATGGATATCATATATTTAAATTACGGAACCTGAACAAAAATTTCACATAGACTCCTTACATATTTAGTTTAAAAATTATAAAATAAGCATTTCCAAAAGAAAACAGGCCCTCTATTTCTAGGGAACTTGAGTGAGTTGAATTAATCTCTGAATAAACTTCTTGGTCAAAGTTAGGCATCTGAAAAAGGGAACACAACCATCTAAAAAGGCACAACTTAAAACCACTGTGTTGTATACACTGATCTATATACCAGAAGTGGTGATTACTCAATAGCACTGACAAATGAAATGCAAACAACTGTCTAATCAATGGTTAATTCAGCTTGTTTCTGTGATGACTCAAGAACTCAAGGACCTATATTTTGACTTACATATATGATACTGACCCAGAGCATTCACTGCAATCTTTTCTTTCGACGAAACCCGTTTTAGGAGGCTGGAATGCCTTCTCACAGCTGGCTTCTGAAGTTTCGGGATACTAAAATTATCACTTTTATCCAGAGACTTTTTGAGGCTTGTAATGCTCTTCAAGCTATGTGACGTAGACTTTGAGTCATGAATTTCAATCTTCTCTGAACTTTTCTTAAAGTTTATGCCATCCTTTGAATATGGTTCCCAGAATCCTGTATCACTGCTATCAACCCCATTTAGGAATTTTTTTATTTGCAAAGGATTTTTTGATCTTTTAAGTTCAAGGTAATCATTATCCTCCATAATTTTATGATATTGGAGGTGTTTTCCATTTAACTTTGGGAATAATGATGGTTCACGTAGTCTGGAAGAGAAACTGCTTTTCATCCTATACTGTGGATAACATTCTGATATATTTGATAACTTTCTGTTTGAGGTAGATTCATCCAAGGCAGATGATTCCATACCTGCTAAGCAAGAGAAACATATTTAATTATTCTATTTACCTGTACCATTTGTAATAGTTTTTAAAAAGTAACAACTAAGTCCTCATGAAAACTATTCAAGAAATTATCAATTGCTTAAATAAACAAAGTTTAAAAAGTTAAATAAGGTTAATATGTTGAAAAACTAACAGAGCTGATAACTAAGACTGAAATATTAACTAGGTTAAATATAATCTTCTGGTTTAATATATTTAAATTCTTTTATCCAAAGCTATTTGAAGTTGCACCAAATCAAAAGTGATAGCCTACTGAAGGTTGTAGTTCTCATTCCCCACTCTGCCAATTTTGAAAGATTATAGGCTAAATATGCCAATACAGCTACAAATCCCTTAGTTATGAGCATACTGAAGTATAAGGAAGTTGGAGTGGGGAAATTTTTATTTATAAAATCAGAATACAGGGGCACCTGGGTGGCTCAGTTCGTTGGGCATCCCAGTTCGGCTCGGGTCATGATCTCACTGCTCATGGGTTTGAGCCCCAGATTGGGCTCTGTGCTGACATCTCAGAGCCTGGAGCCTGCTTCAGATTCTGTCTCCCTCACTCTCTGCCCCTCCCCCACTCACGTTCTGTCTCCCTCTCTCTCAAAAATAAACATTAAAAAAATTGTTTTTCATTTAACATCAGAATACAAATATTTACCCTCCTAAAGATTCTCAGTACTTGTGGGAAAAAATAGTTTGTATATAAAATAACCTCTTCAGAAAAATATTAATACAATGTCCCACTGGGGCTTCCTTTATAAAATTCATCTGATGGCTCAGAATAGTACCTTACATTTGAATAACACATTTTAAAGTATTTCAAATGTTATAATACTTGATTTTATGATAGACTATTATTCTCCTCTTAGAAGTTTAAAATATGTTTGATCATTGAAGGCAAAACTTATAAAACATTGTCTGAAGTTTTCAGTGTGTATAGTGGTAATACATAATAAAATTACAGCTTAACAGAGGGAGGGTAAAAAGATCTATATAAGGGTAAAACTTCTATATTCCACTTGAAGTGGTAAAATATTTATTTTAGCATACTAGAAAAGGTTAAGTATGTATACTATAATCCTTAAAACAACCACTGGAAAAATACAGAGATATAGTGAAAATACATATAGAATAAATTCACATACTAAAAAAATGCTCCCCAAAAAAGAAGGGAGAAAATGGTTGAAAAACAGAGGAAAAAATAGAAAACAAATAATAATATGGTACACCTGGTCTGAATGTATAAGTAATTACATTACATATGATCTAAACACTCCAATTAAAATACAGGAATTATACAAATAAATACAAAAAACATCACCCAACTCTGTGTGGTTTACAAAATACTTCAAAACTGGTGATATAAGAAGGTTAAAAGTAAAAGGATGGAAAATACTTACCATCTAAGCACTAATCAAAAGAAAACTGGAGTTATATTAGAATCAGAAAAAGTAAACTTGAGAGAAAAGAAAATTACCAGTGATCACATACATATTGCATAATGATAAAAGAATCAGCTCACCAAGAAGATAGAACTATTCTAAATGTGAATTCACCTAGCAACAGAGATTCAAAATGCATGAACCAAAACCTGACAAAACTGAAAGGAGAAATAGACAAATCTACAATTATATTTGGAGACAATATTCCTTTCTCTATAACAGAACTAGTAAAAAAAAATCAGCAAGGATTCAGAAGAATGAATAACATGAATTATTATGCATGGGAGTGGGTATGTGATTATTAGTAATATCTATGTCAGAAAAGAAAAATTAATGAAAAAACTTCCACATCAAAGACAAAATTAGAATTCAAAATAAACTTTGAAACGTTCAGGTAATAATAGCAAATTGAACAGCCTTCAAACACTCCATTTAAACTAAGGAATTTTGGGGATGCCTGGCTGGCCCAGTCAGTTAGGTGTCCAACTTCAGCTCAGGCCATGATCTCGCGGTTTGTGAGTTGGAGCCCCACATCAGGCTCTGTACTAACAGCTTGAAGCCTGGAGCCTGCTTTGGATTCTGTGTCTTCCCCTCTCTCTGCCCTCCCCGGCTCGCTCTCTCTCTCTCTCTCAAAAATAAACTAAAGGAATTTTTAAAACATCACAAATCCATAATAACAAAAAAGAAGAGGAAAAGAAACTACTACAATTAAATTTTGGAATCTGGAAAGCTGATGAACTTAGTAGACCTGAAAAGGCTGAACCATAAGGCAGAATGGGGAAAGCCAAGAAGCAACCCAGTTCATAACACAAAAACTCCAAAAGCTCATAAATTAGTAGCATTTAGGTATCTCTAAAAGTGAGGGTAAGAGTGAAGCTAAAAAGAAAGAACTGGTTAAAATCCCTTTAAGTAGTAATTTGATACCTAGGGTCTCTTCACACGGCCAGATATTCACTTTTATCCACTGGGCACAGCCAGTTATTGATCTTCTCCTACTCCAGCAGGAAAGTGACAATTCATCAGAAAGGGTTAAACACAAGGGCTCTGGATTATGGAATACTAAACACAATAGAGGGTAGGAGTATTACCTGCAAAACTCGGAGGGAGGCTTACACTGAATAATGGGAACTTCAGTCTTTCGTCTTATTTAACACCTGGAATTCTATGAAGCAAGGCTATACCTGCGGGAAGGATATTCAAAGTTTCTTTGAACACTCTGACCATCTCAAAAGGAAATATACCCTAAAGACAGTCATATTAAGGGTTTTCCAGGCAAATAGCCCAGCCAGACCACCCGATAGCAGGGTTTCTCAGTCTCAGCAGTACAGGCATTTTGAGACAGATACTTCTTTATTGAGAGAGCTGTCCTGTGTATTGTAGGATACTCAGAAGCATCCCTGGCCTCTCACCACTTGATGCCAGTAATACAGATTGTGATGACCAAAAATGTCTCCAAATGTTTCCAAATGTTCCTGGGGGAAGGGGAAGTTCGGGGCGGGGGGCGGGGGAAATCTCCGAATCATCTCTGGTTAAGAATCATTATCCTACAATGGAACTGGAGAGTGTGATGCTAAGTGAAATAAGCCATACAGAGAAAGACAGATACCATATGGTTTCACTCTTATGTAGATCCTGAGAAACATAACAGAAACCCATGGGGGAGGGGGAGGAAAAAAAAAAAAAAGAGGCCAGAGTGGGAGAGAGCCAAAGCATAAGAGACTGTTAAAAACTGAGAACAAACTGAGGGTTGATGGGGGGTGGGAGGGAGGGCAGGGTGGGTGATGGGTATTGAGGAGGGCACCTTTTGGGATGAGCACTGGGTGTTGTATGGAAACCAATTTGACAGTAAATTTCATATATTAAAAAATAAAAAAAAAAAAAAAAAAAAAAAAAGAATCATTATCCTACAGCTCATAATCAGCTAGTTTTGCCCTCAGTCTCAGAGCTTCCAAATAGCTTTTGAGTTCACCATTCTCAAATATGAGTAGACAACCAAAGATCACCAGACATTTGAGGAACACTCCTAAAATGAAAAACAAACAGAAAAAAATACCTTGGAGGAGACAGAATATGAATGAAAAAGGAAATCTCAAAAGCATTGCAACAGAAGTTCTTAGTTGCAACAGAAGATATTGTTTGTGGAACAATAGAAATGCTCATGAAATAAGAGGAGGATATTATAATAAAATAACAGAGGGGAAAGAAATTATTGGAAATTTAAAAGTACAAATGAAAAACTAAATAGAAGCATTGGAAGATAAATTTAAGGAACTCTCTCAGAAAACATAACAAAGAGTGGCACCTGGGTGGCTCAGTCAGTTAAGCATCCGACTCTTGATTTCGGCCCAGGTCATGATCTCACAGTCGTGAGATTGAGCCCTATGTTGGGTTCTGCGCTGGGTGTGGAACCTGCTTAAGATTCCCTCTCCCTCTCCCTTTGCCCCTCTTCCACTCTCACTCATGAAATAAATAATAAATAAATAAAGCATAACAAAGAGATAAGAGAAAAAGGTTAAAAAAAAAAGGAATCATCCCATTATGTCACATATCCAAATATCAAGAGTTCCACAGAGACAGAAAAAATAGAGGAAAGGAAATCATCAACAAATTATTTTAATTTTCCAGAATCAAAGGACGCTGTATTCAGCACAATCGTTACAAAGAAACTTCTTTCAAGGAGACTTTCAGAAGACTAGAAAATATCCTATATGCTTGAAAAAAAAAAAAATCAGTGTCAAAGTCAAGAGTCAGAAAATTTTGCACTTCAATGGCAATACTGAAAAGTAGAAAACATAGAAAATTATTTACAATCTAGAATTCTGTACCCAAACTATCAATAAAATATGAAGACAGAATCTGTCATAGGAGGAGAGAAGTGAAAAGTCTCCAGCATGTTAATGAAGAAACATCTCAAGATGACAGTTGCACACAAAATGTAGAGGGCAACAAATTCATACTGAAGAACATCAAAATACTCTAAAGAAGATTTCTTCAAGAAGACAAAACTACTAGAATACCTTGTGCAGACAAACTTACGAAGAGGATATTTAGACAGTTGGCAGAGTCTAAGCTTCAATCAGTAATATATATACTTTTTTTTTAAACCAAGCAAATAAGTAAATAAGACAACTCAAAGAGGGAAAAATTGTACAGAAAGAGAAAGCAGCCACAAGATACTTACATGTGGCTCAGCAGCGAATAGTGTGTACATAAATATATTAACATAAATACAGAATTAAAACTTACTCAATTACCCTATGACTATATTAGGAGGATGGATAGGTATGGGAAGTGGATATGGTGGGGACAGGGAAAATGAAACAGAGCTAAATCCTTATTTTTCATATTAAGGAGTTTACTAGGTCTACCCAAAATTTTAAAAAATCAACAAGAAGCAATACAAACATGTTATTTACAGTCATGAAAACAAATATCAGGTAATCAGCTAAAATGTTTGCCTCTGGAGAAACTGAGGAAAGGATCAGGCAAGAGGCTGCTCTATTTGTAGCAAGTTTATTAGAACTATATAATTCTTTTTTCTAATCTTTTTAAATCTTTATTTATTTTTGAGGGAGGCAGAGACAGACTGTGAGCAGGGGAGGAAGAGAGAGAGAGGGAGACACAGAATCCGAAGCAGGTTCCAGGCTCTGAGCTGTCAGCACAGAGCCCAATGCGGGGCTCGAACTCATGAACCGTGAGATCACGACCTGAGCTGAAGTCAGACACTCAACCAACTGAGCCAAATTGAGCTTAAAATTATACACATAGATAATCTTGACCAAAGGATGTCCGGACAGAGAAAGAAAAGGGAGTGACACCATGTGTAATAGGAAGAGATTTTTAAAAACATACTTAATGGAGAAAAACAAAACTAATCATGAATGATACTGAATAATATACTAAAAACAATTTTTAAAAAATGTTTTAATGTTTATTTATTTTTGAGACAGACAAAGCACAAGCAGGGGAGGGTCAGAGAGAGAGAGGGAGACACAGAATCTGCAGCAGCCTCCAGGCTCTGAGCAGTCAGCACAGAGCCTGATGAGGGGCTCGAGCTCACGGACCATGAGATCATGACCTGAGCCGAATTTGGACATTTAACTGACTGAGCCACTCAGGCACCCCTATATTAAAAATTTTTAACTGTCAATGTCAGGATGTCAGAATGACCCACAAATTGCAAATTACATTTTTTTTCTTAGTGTTATTATTTTGTTTTAAAGTTGACTTCATGTTGCAAAATATTAAGGGAAAGATAAAAGAAAATTATGGTAGTTACATAATCAATACTGATTAGGTATATTTAGGATTTAAACTTTTATCTAAAGAGTTAGAGTAATGGGGGGGGGGGGTGCACACGGGTGGCTCAGTCGGTTAAGCGTCTGACTTCAGCTCAGGTCGTGATCTCGCAGTCTGTGAGTTCGAGCCCCGTGTTGGGCTCTGTGCTGACAGCTCAGAGTCTGGAGCCTGTTTTGGATTCTGTGTCTCCCCCTCTCTTTCTGCCCCTCCCCCGCTCACGCTCTGTCTCTGTTGCTCTCAAAAAATAAGTAAAACATAAAAAAAAATTTAAAAGAGTTAGAGTTAATGGGGTCAGAGAAGGCTTTCAGATTCCATATGATAAAACCTACAAATTAGGATTTAATTTAAAGGCAATTTATTTATAAATAAAACTTGCTGTAGCAACAAGAGCTCACTTACAAAAATCTTCATACTGGTGCTGTAGTTCATCCAAAATAAATAGAATATCTCTAATATCCACCATGTGGTTACCTGTAATAGAAAGAGTAAGTTCAAGTGCTGTTATTTCTTTTTTGAACACAAATCTAGTTTCCATCCCATTCTAATACAAAAACAACACAGAGATGTGTGAAAGTAGGAACAGAGGTTGTGAATAATATCTAGAATTGTTAATAGCTCAGTATACACTGAAACATAAAAGACCATTATTTTCTTTTTCCCTTAATAAAAGAGTTTCCCATCAAAAGAAATTAGTCACATTTTAAGCTCCACAGCTAGGTAATCAGGTTAATATTTCATTCATTTAACAAATAGTGTTTTGAGAATTTACTATAGGTAGAATTTCAAGTTTTAGCTCTTTTGTCTTTCTCACTGGATTGTGAGCTCTTCAAGAGTACAGGATGTCATTTGTTTCCCCAATGCCTAGCAAATTATATACTTCCTAGCACTTAAAAACTAATTTTTTTGAGGGGCACCTGAGTGGCTCAGTCAGTTGAGTGTTTGACTCTTGATTTGGGCTCAGGTCATGATCTCAGAGTTCATGGGTTCGAGCCCCACGCTGGGCTCTGCGCTGACAGTGCAGAGCCTGCTTGGGATTCTCTCTTTCCCTCTCTCTCTGCCTCTCTCCCACTTGCACTGTCTCTCTCTCAAAATAAATAAATAAACTTTAAAAAAATTATTTTTTAAAAATTATTTTTGATAAAACAGGGAGGGGGACAAAACATAAGAGACTTGTAAATATGGAGAACAAATTGAGGGTTACTGGAGGGGTTGTGGGAGAGAGGGTGGGCTAAACGGGTAAGGGGCACTAAGGAATCTACTCCAGAAGTCCTTGTTGCACTATATACTAATTTGGACGTAAATTTAAAAAAATAAAAAATTAAATAAAAAAAATATTTTTGAATGAATAAATATACTAAAGGCTGTAAAGAATCATGCAATGTCTACATTGTGGATAGCAGTAAACCATTTACTTAGCATCTTACACATGTACAGCACTCCCATAATTATAACTTCTACCATTCCTTCCCTTGCCTCTGTCTAAAACCATTTTCCTTCTTGGACAGTGTATGACAGAGAATGGGGTCAGAGACAGTGACCTCAAATAATGTTGTTCCAATTGGACACCCAATAGTTCTTGCCTCCAAATGTCTAACTTCGCTTGACATTCAAGGTGAGAAAGACCAGGTGTTGACTTACCTACTTATAAAAATACTAGGTTTGTTCTTCAGCCTATGCCTAAAAAATCAACTATTCAGTTATAAGCATAAGCAAAGACCCTGAAAAGAAGATGCCAGTTTTTAATGTGCCTTTTGAGTCCAAGAATTATTATATACACTATGGTTTTGGTGTTGGGTAAGATTGATTCATTCTGCTTCTTTGAAAATTGGTAAGCTATGTCAGGTCCAGGACTTTAAATCACTGCAAAGCAAGTAAGTATTTGACCCAACCAAAGAAGTGCTACACCAATTGATGTTAAGTTGCCTTCTGATTAGAACTGCTTCTCACATTCTGGGGGTTTTTTTAATTATTTTTAATGTTTATTTATTTTTGAGAGAGACAGAGACAGAATGCAAGTGGGTTGGGGCAGAGAGAGGGGGAGACACAGAATCTGAAGCAGGTTCCAGGCTCTGAGCTGTCAGCACAGAGCCTGACGTGGGGCTCGAACTCACGAGCCACGAGACCATGACCTGAGCCGAAGTTGGACGCTTAACCGACTGAGCCACCCAGGCGCCACTCTTACATTCTGTTTTTTTATTTTCTTGGTATTTATTCTCATTCTGTTCTTGATTGTGGTTCTAACACCCCAGTGAACTTCTGGAACTTCTGTAGAGTCCATATCCCAAGTTCTTAGATCAAAGCATAAGTCCTAAAATAATTCAAGGCTTCAACCCTCAAACTCGTGAATTTGATCAGTGTAAAGTTTCTGTTGGATCATCCAAAAATTAATCCAATGGAGAAGGCTGTATTGTTTATATCTGGTCTCTACTTAAAGAACTCCCCTTTCTGGAAAGAGGTCCAACATTGACCAGTGAGCATGCAGTAGCCAACCATGTATAGATTTACTAGCTCTCGCTCAAATTTATTCCTTCTTCTATGCAATGACAAATACTTCTCACACACATCTAAGACAAATACTACCCATTTATATAGTCTCTGGTGGCCAAATAAGCATTACAGAATCTGAAATTACTATTTTGACCCCTATCTAGCTTATCAAAACCTCAATGAATAATTCCTGGTTGAGACTGAGACAATCAGTACAGTTACAGGTAGCATTTACTTCATAAGAGAAGTTCAAAACAGCTTCCCACTCTTACATTTGTCCTTCTGGAGGAAGCTCATATTGGAACTTTCCTTTCCATTCAACCTGGAAAATGTAACTATCTAATGTGAAAAAAAAGTATCCTAATCATCAAAGTCATATTCAAGGCAACATTACTTTGAAGGTGTTAAATGACTATTAACACATTTCCATAATCTCCACAATAGCTCCACAATATCAGAGACCTTCTCATCAAAAATCGTACTAGTTACTACTTTTCACCCAATTCAATTACTAGATCGGTAAATACCACGAGAGAAAAAACTACTGCACCAATATCCTATCTCAGAAACCAAACTACCAGAACTGTCATCAAGTGATTTTCCATATTCCTCTTGCCAGATCTTAATGAAGCAAATGCTTATTGGACTTCCTTGCAAATTCCAGCAGCATTCCTCTTCATCATGCATACTCATGAAGATATTCTCCATGTTATCAGTACTGCTCCAAAAAACCAAACCAAATACAAAAACAAGATGTTAAAACAGTACCTATATTGGGGCGCCTGGGTGGCGCAGTCGGTTAAGCGTCCGACTTCAGCCAGGTCACGATCTCGCGGTCCGTGAGTTCGAGCCCCGCGTCAGGCTCTGGGCTGATGGCTTGGAGCCTGGAGCCTGTTTCCGATTCTGTGTCTCCCTCTCTCTCTGCCCCTCCCCCGTTCATGCTCTGTCTCTCTCTGTCCCAAAAAAAAAATAAATAAAAAACGTTGAAAAAAAAAAAAACAAAAAAAAAACAAAAAAAAACCAGTACCTATACCAGGGTGCTACGACTTCTACTAGCAGGATAACCGACTTATATCACTCCTTACTTCAAAATTCTGTTACAGAAGAATCCATATCTCTTACCGGGGTAACCCAAAACTTTTGGCATTCTGAGGGTGTCCTTTCCTTTAATGTTTAAGTAAAATAGCCCCGACCCCACACCATACATTATATGAACAGCAATCAATACTCCCTCCAAAATTTGAAGATTCCTGAGTGTTTTATACTCTGGCAGTTGATTTTCGTTTTTTCTATTCCCGTGGACTCCTGATCTCTCTCACATTATCACATCCTATAGGTGCTATCTTCTCTCCACCCCAAGCCTACCTAACACAGAACCTACAGACCCTTTTCCTTTAAATCCACCCACCACATGACTAACACAAGGCTATTGTATATAACCAACTCTTACTAGATAACTTGAAATTAATGAGAGTAAGGGATTTCTTTATAGCACAGCAAGCACTACATAGTATTGTCCTAAAGTTCTACAGCCACTCTCTATTGATTGCTAGACCCCCATCCAATCTTAGGTTCCCTCAGTGTTCCTCTTCCAGCTGCCGATTAGCCACTGTTGTATTCTAAGTTCCTGTTGTTGTCTTATATAGAGTACTTTACCTTACCTTTTTGCTCAAACTAGGTATCTCCCAATAGGCTTTAGCTCTCATAATCAAACATACCTGTTAAAATGATTTTCCTAGTCAAAAGACAAGGACCTCCCCTATGAGGAATTTTACCTTAAGTCACAACCAGGTTATTAAAAATGACAAAATGAAAAAATCTTATTCTCTCTGGTTGGAGGAGATGGAGTGAAGGGTGAGACTTATTAATTCATTCAACATATATTTGTTGAGCAGTTAATATGTGCCACAAGCACTGTATGGAGTACTGAGGATACAATATTGAGCAAAAGTACACATGATATCTGCTTTCTTGGTATTTAGTCTTATTTGAGATACAGATCTTCACAAAACCATAAGAAATAGGGGTACCTGGGTGGCTCAGTCGGTTGGGCGTCTCATTTTGGCTCAGGTCGTGATCTCGTGGTTTGTGAGTTCGAGCCCCGCATTGGGCTCTGTGCTGACAGCTCAGAGCCTGGACCTTGCTTCAGATTCTGTGTCTTCCTCTCTCTCCCTGCCTCTCCCTCACTCACACTCTGTTTCTCTATCTCTCTCAAAAATAAACAATGAAAAAAATTTTTAAAAATATAAGAAATAAAAATTGCAACTGTGATTAGTGCTGTGAGAGTGTATGAGAACTTGACCTAGTCAGAAAAGTCATGGAAGCATCCTTAAAGAATAGAGTGGAGTTTAGATCCAAAGTATGAGTCGTAATTCACTAGGAGGGAAAGAATGCTCCAGGAAAAGAAAAGAATATATGTAAAGGCTATGGCAGGAGGAAGCCTGGTATATAACTGAAACTCTAAGAGGGCACAGTAAGCAAAGCAGAATGTGGTCTGAGATGACGCTGGAGATCTAAGGTAAAGGCCAGACATTGCAAGTCCTTGTACGTGACCTTAAAGGGCTCTTCATCCCAAGAAGTATTATTAGAGTTTATGCAAGGAGGTAACATGATCAGATGTGTGGGTTTTTTTTATTTTTTTATTATGTTTATTTATTTTTGAGAGGGGAGGTGGGGCAGAGAGAGAGAGGGAGACAGAATCTGAAGCAGGCTCCAGGCTCCGAACTGTCAACACAGAGCCCAACATGGGGCTTGAAACCACAAGCCTGAGATCATAACTTGAGCCAAAGTCGGACACTTAACTGACTGAGCCACCCAGGCGCCCCACAGATGTGTGTTTTGAAAAGATCATTCTGGCCATAGTGTTAAGGGGGATAAGACTGGGTGTGGGTGGGGGCACCTGGGTGGCTCAGTCGGTTGAGCGTCCGACTTCGGCTCAGGTCATGATCTCACAGCTCGTGAGTTCGAGCCCCCCGTTGGGCTCTGTGCTGGCAGCTCAGAGCCTGGAGCCTGCTTCGGATTCTCCCTCTCTCTCTGCCCCTAACCCACTCGCATTCTGTCTCTGTCTCTCTCAAAAATAAATAAACATTAAAAAAAAAAAAAAAAAAGACTGGATGTGGGTGGACTTGTTAGGATGAACAGTGATGGTCCTAAGGAAAAATTATGGTAACTTGGACTAAGGAAATGGTGGAAAATAGAGAGATTTAAGAGATATCTAGAAGTTTAAAATAATAGTAATTCACAACGGTTGCATGAGGAGAACAGAGAAAACAAGAGTTGTCAAGGATAATTCCCAGGTTTCTGCTTCCTATTTCTTGAGACTATTCTAGTGCCAATGGGTTCTATTTAATTCCTACAACAATCTATGAAATCAGCATAATTTTTCAGTTTAGCTCCCCAAGTACAAAGCCTAGAAATCCAGACCAGAATTCCATAAGCCAAAAAAAGAAAAAAAAAAAAAAAAAAAAAAAAAGCCACAGTGGTTTCATATGTAATTTCTGTTGCTTCTGGTAGAGCATGCCCTAAAGGCTATTTAATAATATGACTTGAGATTAAGCTTTAAAATCCCTATTTTATGGGCATCTTTATGCTCCAGAACATCCCTCCACTTATGTCTATCAACCCAGAACTCACCATAAATGACTACCTACTAAAATCCATGCAGCCTGGTTCTATCTTCACACTACATCCCAGCCACCAAAGACCCCCTAAAAGCCACCACTGACAAATGACAAAAACCTGTGGAAGCCCATGGAAAAGGATGCCATGTCTGATAATGTTCCTGCCATATTTACACAAACTGTTCCCTCAGTCTAAAATGTCTTTCTCATTCTTCATTACCACCTTCAACCAACTAACCCCTATTGATCCTTCAAGATTTAGCTCAGACATCACATTCTCTGATTATCTTTCCCTGGTGTTTCCAGTATACATTTGCAGCCTAACTACATTCTGTAACAGTATTTGCTATATACGACATTAAATTTTCATTTTATTTGACTCTTTCCACGCTAGAATGTGAACTCCTTTGGAAAAAGAAATGTGTTCTATTCATCTCTGTATCACCTTGCATAGTTCCAAGCACAGTAGATATTAAATGACTGACTCATTAAATACATGGATAATCAATGAATCAATCATTTATCAATCCATTATTATCAGACACCCCTGGTGACATATAAACATGTAATACAAAACATCTGCTAAATATATTCATAATGTTTTTTTAAAAATCTACATTTTGCAAAGAGTAACTGAATAGCATGAGAAGATTGTGTAATCAAAGCTATCTAATAAAGTTAAAAATTCAAGAAATTTAGGTCTCCTAATTTGTGAAGCCAATGCCCTTGACATTAAAGAAACCATCTCTCCACAAACAAGAAATGGAAAAGAGAGGAAAGTTTGAAAAGAAAATAAATACATTTTTCTCTTAGATTTTTATCAAACATACCAAAATCTAATAATTTTAGAAATTTCTCATTTAATTTTTCTAGACTATCTCTTACCACAGACACCAGTAAGCAACATTGATAGGTGGCAAGAGGTAAGAATCAAGAAGGAGAGATAAAGGATGAATCAGAGCACTGATATCCAAGAAAGGTATATTTACATAGTAATTCAAATAACTCACTGTCTATACTAGCATGTTTTATCACTTCCTGGAAAAGTTTCAGGAATTACAGGAATATCCATGCTATCCAAAACAGCAGCCAGTTCATCAGTCGCAACTCGACCACTTTTTATCCTACAGAAAATCTTCAAGGCATTCTGGAATGCTGCAAAAATATAATAAACAAAGAAGTTATTTTATCATGAGAATCAACAGCTTTTCTTGGAGGGGCTGATTTTGTGTCAACAGCCTACCAGGGTACAATACCTTTACATAGGCATAGGGTTTTCTAAAAATTTACCTGCAAGTAGGCATTTGCCCAATTCCATTTGCCCAATTTATATTAGGACCACATTCCTAATATAAAATGTAATATTTGCTATTATCACTATTGATATAATATTAGCAAAGATAGGTGGTATTTATTGAATGCTATCTATATGCCAAACATTGTGCTAAAAGCTATAGGCATTGTGCTAAAAAGCTCTGGATTATCTGATTATTCTGTATTCACCGCTTAGTTAAGCCTTGTAACTAAAATAATTTCATATCTATCAGTGGTATAATCTATAATAGCAAGGCAGCTTAATCTAAAATTTGAGGGCATCATTGTTTTAAAATGTAATTTAGAAAAAATAGTGTAAAAGAAAGAACAGAATAGATGCAAAATTTCTCTTCAGATTTTTTATATTACAAAGAGTTTAGCAATGGTTTAACCACTATTTAAAGGTCTTCTATTTCTCCACAGAAACTTCATTTTCTTATGCTAACAGTCCTTAACATCAAAAATGAATTGGAAAGATTTGCAACAATATGGATAGAACTAGAGTGTATTGTGTAAGTGAAATAAGTCAGTTAGAAGAAGACAAATATGTTTTCACTCATATATGGAATTTAAAAAACACAACAGATGAACATAGGGGAAGGAAAGGAAAAATAAGATAAAAACAATGAGACTCTTAAATACAGAGAACAAACTGAGGGTTGCTGGAGCGGAGGTGGATGGGGGATGGGCTAAATGGGTGAGGGGTATTAAGGAGGGCACCTGTTGGGATGAGCACTGGGTATTATATGTAAGTGATGAATCAGTGGATTCTACTCCTGAAACCAATACAACACTGTATGTTAACTAATTTGACTTTAAATAAATAATTTTTTAAAAATGAATTGGACAGAACACAGTTAAATGAAAATATTCATATTAATGAGAGAATTTTCCCTAAACAGATGTCCTCCTTAAAATCTAAACAGATTGATACCTGTGTCCTAATGCTAAATTTAAGTGATCCTCCGACTACCGCACCCCTTAATTTGATAAGGAAACACAATTCCCATAATCAACTTCAGAGAGCGAATCACTTTTTGTCAGACTACATTTTCTCAGAATTCAGGATATAACAAGCCTAGTGATCCACAAGTTCTTAGATTTGCACAATCATGGCGGAAGAACTGGGCATTATTCACTCATCCAACCAACCAGTTGTTATTGACCAGGCGAGCAAAAGTAGCAGAGGAAGGACCTCTGGGAATCCTCTCCTCCATAAAAGCTGTGAGAACACGGACGCAAACTGTCAGAATCAACTTTTTTCAAAACTCTGGCTATAAATCAAAGGCTTAGAGTAATCCAAAGAGTGTTTTCTTTCAGAAAAACGGCTGAACTTCAGTAATAGTGAGCTTTGTGGCATTTTAGCTTGCCATTATTCCCATCTTACCATCCCAGCTTCCCAGGAGCCTTGAAAACTAAGAGCCTACCCTCATGATGAAAAACAGCCGCCTGACAGCCAATGGAGAAGAATGAGTTTGGAACTTCTTCAAAGCCCCATTCTCTAAGAACTGTCATTATTAGACCTGTCTTGTGGCTCCCTGGAAGACCCTACTTGCCAAGCTGCCTTATTTGACCGGACTCAAAGCTTGCCCGAGGCAAAGAGCCTTTTCCCTGGAAGTACTCCTCAAACACAATCAGAGGCAATTAGTTAACATTATAACGGTCTGAAGTGGTGGGTAATAGTTGGAGCAAGCACTGGATGTTACATGTGAATGATGAAGCACTAAATTCCACTCCCGAAACCAGTATTATACTATATACTAACTAATTAGTTTAAGTAAAAACTTGAGACAAATGAACAAAAACCAGTCAGATTCAGGAGCCCTGCTCTTAAATGCTATTGCTGCTCTTCCAATGACATACTAATATTTTTTAGGATTAAAAAAAATTTTTTTTTTTTGGAGAGAGAGAGAGAACAGGGGAGAGGGGCAGAGGGAGGGAGGGAGGGAGGGAGGGAGAGAGGGAGAGAGAGAGAGACAGAGAGAGAGAGAGAGAGACAGAGAGAGAATCCCAAGCAGGCTCCATGCTTAATGTGGAGCTTGACTTGGGGCTCGATCCCACAACCCTGGGATTGTGACCTGAGCCAAAATCAAGAGTTAGATACTCCACTGACTAAGCCACCCAGGGGCCCCGACCCACTGATTTTTAAAAATCAAATAAACCCACAACTGTACAAAGAAGAAAGATAAAAGCAACACAAATTTCCCAACCAGGGCATGCAAAAAATGATGC
The DNA here is from genome assembly GCF_046562875.1 of Panthera onca. Classification (NCBI taxonomy): domain Eukaryota; kingdom Metazoa; phylum Chordata; class Mammalia; order Carnivora; family Felidae; genus Panthera; species Panthera onca. The sequence continues at coordinate 223,880 of NW_027675820.1, forward strand.
ATTTTGATTAATATCCTACTTGGATACCTTTCTATGTCTCTTTACGTTCATCAACGATTGTGAACATTTCACTCAATTAAAACAGTACATATAGTATACTGCCTTTTCACTAAAAATATGCCATGGACCTATTTACAAGTCAATAAATGTAGATTCATGCCATTAAAAAAAAAACAATTGGGGCAAATAATAGGCTAACAAACAAGCTTAAAAGGAAAATCTGGGAAATGAGACGTCTGTAGAGGCCTTTGAAAAGTTCCAACATATTCCTGAGCATCTAGATGGCCACACACATAAACAGGTCTGTACCCAGGAATACCAGAGTAGGTTCTGAACTCTCAGGTCTGGCTTACGTTGAGGATATACACACGCAGGAAGTGAAGGCTAAGGAAGAGTTGAAAACTATCTGTCTGAGTGTTGAAGGCATGCCCCAATGCACACATAGGGGTCCCTCTGGTTCTCCTCTACCTAATAACTGGCAACTAATTTTGCCTTGAAAGGAACTTAAGGACACAAGCACACATATATAAACTATAATGTGAAAATAAATATGTATAAAATATAAAATATAAGAAAAGATATTCATTGTGAAAGTGTCTATAATAGGAAGATAATTAGAATCAATAAAGGATTAGTTAAATAAATTATAGTACATCTACATTTTTCAGACACCATACAGCTATTAAAAAATAAAAGGATCGAGCACCTCGGTGGCTCAGTTGGTTAAGCATCCGACTATTCTGGCTCAGGTCATGACCTCATGGATTGTAAGATCAAGCCCCACATCAGGCTCTACACTGACAGCATGGAGCCTGCTTGGGATTCTATCTCCCTTACTTTCTGCCCTTCCCTCACTTGCTCTGTATCTCTCTCAAAATAAATAAAAATAAACTTAAAAACAATTTTTTTTAAGTAAAAGGCTGACCTACACTTACTGGCATGGGGAAAACTTTCCAAGACATATTACTCAGTTAAAAAAAAAAAAATCATGCTAGACAACAAAGTACATAGCATGATCCCTTTCTCTTAAAGTATAAGATGATCATATTTTTCCCTTTTATTTTCTTAGGGTCTCTTGATTTCTAACTGTATGCTTGATCTTTTCACTTGCCTCTATAAGACCCAGGTACTCTAGTTCTCTTCTGCCTAGTAACTGATAACTCATTTTCTCTTACAAAATATGTAAATATATACATTCATAAATGCATATAATAAAAGATGCTAAAGTCAACATTAACTTTAATATAGGAAGGATTAAAGAGGGTATTTTACATTTATATACTATTATATTGCTTGGATATTTTACTAAAAATAGTGTATTTGAGAATTAGGCATACTGTTTTAAGAGGAAGAAAAGAAATTTGGCACTTCTTGGTTGGTCTCAGAACATTTGACCATAAATAATAAATAAGGTCAAAATAGAAAACCAGAACTTGAAAAACAAAGGAATACATGATAGCTCAACTGTGGCTCGACAAGCAGGCAGTACTTAGGTACCCAAACACACTTACAAATCTAGTCAAGAAAAAGCTATAACCTGAAAACCAAGTAGACAAAGAGGAAACCCAGTGCTATAGGAGTTAATCAAAATGCCAAGTAGGAAGAAATTCAAAGAGGGAAAGCAAGCCAAGCATCACATCTATATTGCTAACTGATGCATACGGTAATGTATTAAATAACATTCACTACATTAATGAATAAACATTAAAGAGTTTTTCTTGCCTCTTGCTTCTTATCCAGGTATATAAAGATTATCACATTCATATATCCTTGATTCCAAGAAAATACAGGCTGGTTGACAGAAATATATAATCCCAAGGACAGATCATAGGAATTTGATCTTGCCTAATGGCAAAACCAAGGAACTGGTTTTTGTTTTGATTTGTTTTAACCCAAAGAACTGTTAAAATTAGGTCACAAACCCTAGAGATCTCAGAATATTGGAAGCACTGTTTCTATCAGTAACATGAATATTTCTTCCAATCACTTTCTTTGCTATTTATAGGAGTGTAAACTAAAAGTTGTTAGGAGATCCATCAGTGTCGGAAATTTTTAGGGAGAAATACAAGCAGATTCCAAAGAGAGCAAAGAAAGTACTATTCACAATGGAGAAGAAAACAGATATGAGATTTCAAAGGGAAAAAAAGAAAAAAACACATGAACAAAGAAAGGCCTGGAAACAAGAATGAAATTGGCATGTATAGACATTTGTGTCTATAACTGGAGCATGGGGTTCTTGCCTGGAAAAGATTCTACCAAGAGGAAAGTGGCAAGAAAAATTATAAGGGGGTGAGGATGTCAAGCATAAGGGTTTGGACCACATTCATTTCATCACAGGAAAAGCATCTAAATTTTTGAGCAGGAGAATGATATGACAAAAATCGTGTGTTAAGAAAATCTAGCAGTTGCATGCAGGAATAAGTGGAGATTATGGATAGAAAATTAGGATACTCATTGGGGTGGACAGGTTTTTAGTGCCTTTTATGAAATAACTCGTGTCTAATTTTTCTCAACCTAGGCTACAGGGGAAAAAACTATGTAAGAGATCTGAAAAAAACATAAATTCATATAACCATCCCACCCTAAAATCAGTGACAATCAAAATCATTCTTTTCTGCAATTTTGAAGAATCGTTTTTTTTTTTACCTGGATCCTGGGAGACCAAATAACAAACATCATTCACAGTCTTAAGGAAATCTGAAAAATCCAGCATTCCATTAACTATAATAATGGTTCAGAAACAGAAGGAAAAAAACTGCATTAGCAAACTCATTAAGAACATAAGATAAAAATGCAAACTAAAAATGTGAATAGAATTAACTGATAGTCTAGAGGAGCATTAACATTAAATATAGAATGTAAAAAGAAAACCTATCATAAAAACATAATTACACATTTTAATTATATAGTAAATAGTGCCCAGCAATAATCAAAATGATATAGATTAGAATTTAAGATACTGCAATATTCTTTACTCAAAGCTCTAATTTTTATACTTGTCATTAGGTGCAAAAAAATCATGCAATTTGTCAATTTTACATATATAATGGTTTTACCTGAAAAGAATAGGACTGATTTCATCGTGTTCTAGCTAAGACCCTCTATACCAGTGGTTTTAGGGGAGATTACAGATCCAGATGAGACTCTAATGAAAGCTTTGCCTCAAATCATTCCATCTCCTTCTCTCCTCTCCTCCTTTCTCTCTCTCTCTCTCTCTCTCTCTCTCTCTCTCTCTCTCTCATTACACACACACACACACAAAATGCATTAAACAAATGCACAAAATATTGCACAATATTAAAATCTTCATCCAAAAAATCATCTCATTTATCACGCAAAAAGTAATGCCTATTTATTAAAAGAAAGAAAGAAATCTAAATTGTACAAATGAAAATTTCAGTAAGAAATTATTGCTTGGTTTGAGTGAGAAGTTGAAATTATGGAGCTTTTTTTTCTGCATGTTAATGCACAGGTCATCTCTGATGAGCAGCTAGAGCTGAAAATCCAGATTTACAAAGTGTGACAAAACACAGAATCAGGATTCTTCTGCCTCATTTTCTAGACAAGCATAGATCTGTGTCAAGCAACATCTTAATTTTTCAAGACTCTTCAAGTTAAATAACTCTAATGTCATTTTCCTCTTCATATAGTAAATGAGGCCAATTTTGAAAGGGTTTATCTGTGTTTGGAAGAAACTTATTATAAATTTACATTTTAAATTAATGTAATCTGAACAAAGTAACTTATAAAAGAACATTTCAGTGCTTCTGGTGGTCTGCAGGCTTCTACGTTCAGAGAAATTGACAAGGCTTAGTTGTTCTCATTTCTAAACCACAGAAACACTTTCTGGATTGGAAAATTTGTCAAGTTGTCTACCTCAAAAATTTTTTTTCAGTGTAATAACTTGAGAGTGGTTTCTCCTTTCCTTCAAAGAAACAATGAAACATTTGTGCAAATTTCAATCAATTATTTTGATTTGTTTTCTGACTTCTATGTGATTTAGGTTTAAACAAAAACCTTATAGATAAAACATCAAGAGCACAATCCATACAAGAAATAGTTGTAGACTAGACTTCTTCAGAAGTATGAACTTAAGTTGAAAGATATTCTTCAAAAATTGGGGTGGCTGGGTGGCTCAGCTGGTTAAATTCCGACTCTTGATTTTGGCTCAGGTCATGATCTCACAGTTGGTGAGTTCAAGCCCCGCATAGGGCTCTGTGCTGACAGGGCAGAGCCTGCTTGGGATTCTCTTTCCTCTCTATTCCTCCCTTGCCTGTGCTCTCTCTCACATATCCAGTAAAGGACTCGTATTCAGAATATATACATTCAAAATGCAATAGTAGGAACACAAACACATTTTCAATGGGCATAAGATATACAGGTAGCAAAAAAAGCACATGAAGATATATTCAAAATCATTTGATCATTCAGGAAATGTAAATTAAAACCACAACGAGAAAACACCATACATCTATTAGAATGACAATTTTTAAAGGCTCACCAATTCCAGGATTGACAAGGATGAGAAGCATCTGAAACTGTCATAAATTGTTCATAACAATGTAAAATAATTCAGCTGCTTTGCAAGCACAGTTTAGCAGTTTCTAAAAAATTCAAATATACCTACCATATGACCCAGTCATCCTACCATCAGGTATTTACCCAAGATAAGTGAAAGTATATGACTACACAAAGACACATAAATGAATGTTTACACCAGCTTTATTTGTAATAGCCAAAAACTAGAAGCAATCCAAACATCATCAATTAATGAATGGATGAACAAATCATGGTACATCCATAAGAGAGAACGCTGCTTAGCAATAAAAAGAAATAAACCTGATATGTACCAAAGCATAGATGAATCTCAGTATAATTAAGCTGAGTGAAAGAAATCAAACTAAAAAAATGAGTACTTACTGCATGATATCATTTATATAAAGTTCTAGAAAATACAAACAATCTGTAGTGACAGAAGCAGGTTAGTGTTTGCTTGGGAAGTAGTGAGGGGGGGTTGTGGAAAGAGAATGGGGGCTTACAAAGGGGTATAATGGGATTGAGTTTTCACAAGTATATACATATGTAGAAATTTTCAAATTGTATACTTTAAATATGTCAAGTATATACCTCAATAAAACTATAAAATATGCAGATAATTTAAAATCCATTGGAATAGCCAATTCCAAAAACAGTACAGAGGTTTTGTCTAAAAATTAAAAACAGAACTATCATATCATCCAGCAAGCTCACTTTTGGATATATACCCAAAGGAAATAAAAGCACTGTCTCAAAGAGCTATGTGCACTTCAAACATTGCAGCATTATGCACAATAGCCAAGAAATGGAAACAGCCTAAATGCTCACCAACAGATGAATAAAGAAAATGTAACCTCTATGTATATGACATATTCTGGAGGGTGGAGGGAATGGGCAGATGTTTGTCAAAGGATACAAACTTTAGGTATAAGATGAACAAGTTCTGGGAATCTGATGTACAGCATGGTGACTATAGTTAATAATACTATATTGTATCTTTGAAATTTGCTGAGAGACTATATCCTAAGAGAGTAGTGTTCTCATCACACACAAAAAAGGTAACTATGTGAGGTGATGGAGATGTTCTTTACTTGATAGCTGGTAATCATTTCACAATGTATATGTATATCAAATCATTATGTTGTACACTTTAAATATATGCAATTTATATTTGTCAATTATATCTCAATAAAGCTGGACAAGATAACATGACTTGACATAAACCATGTTCCTATAGGTATATGCATATCCTATGACCCAGCTTCTTCATTTCTAGAAATCTATCCTATAAAAATATTTACACAAATGTGCAAGAATTGATGAACAAGGATGCTCTTTATAGCATTATTTGTAATAGCAAAAATTTTAGAGGTAACTTCACCATTAATCAATATGAGACCAATTAAAATGTATATAACAAATATCCAGGAAAAATACCTACCAAATTATTAAGTGTGTACTATGAAGAATTGTAGGGAAAGATTGAGGTGAAGAGATAATTTTCGTTTTGTAATTTGTAAACTTCTTTAAGCTAAAAATACTAACTTAAAACAAAAAAACCTTTATATTCAGTTATTAAACTTTTTCTTGTATTTGCAATTTTTACCAAGATATTCAATATAGGTCTACATTTTTTCAATGTAAAAATTAAGGAATAAAAATTTAAACTAACATATGTTATCTAAAATTGTTTGTATGGACACTAATAATGAAGCAGCAGAAAGCGAAATTAAGAAAACAATCCCATGTACAATGGCACCAAAAATAATAAAATACCAAGAATAAACTTAAGCAAGGAGGTGAAAGATCTGTACTCAGAAAACTATAAAACATTGATGAAAGAATGTGAAGATAACACAAACAAATGGAAAGACATTCCGGGCTCACGAATTAGAAGAATATTGTTAAAATATCCATACTACCCAAAGCAATCTACAAATGTAATGCAATCCCTATCAAAATACCAACAGCATTTCACAGAACTAGAACTAACAATCCTAAAATTTGTATGGAAACAGAAATGACTCCAAATAGCCAAAACAACCTTCAAAAATAAAAAGAAAGCTGGAGGTATCATAATTCCAGATTTCAAGTTATATTACAAAGCAGTAGTAATCAAACCAGTGTGGTACTGGCACAAAAATAGACACATAGATCAATGGAACAGAATAGAAAACACAGAAGGAAACATACAGTTAAATGGCCAATTAATCTTCAACAAAGGAGACAAGAATATGCATTTGGAAAAGAGAGTCCCTTCAACAAACGGTGTTGGGAAAACTGGACAGCAACATGCAACAGAATGAAACTGGACCACTTTCTTACACTATACACAAAAGTTCAAAATGGACTAAGAACTTAAATGTTAGACCTAAAACCATAAAAATCCTAATAGAGAGCAGAGGCAGTAATTTCTCTGACATCAGCCATAGCAACATCTTTTTAGATACATCTCCTGAGGCAAGGGAAACAAAAGTAAAAATAAACTACTGGGATTACCACAGAATAAAAAGCTTTGGTACAGCAAAGGAAACAACCAATAAAACTAAACAATAACCTACTGAATGGGATAAGATGTTTGCAAATGACATACCCAATAAAGGGTTAGTATCCAAAATATATAAAGAACCTATATAATTCAACACCAGAAAAACAAATAATCCATTTTAAATGGGCAGAAGACAGGAACAGACATTTCTTCAAAGAAGACCTACATATGGCCAACAGACACATGAAAAGGTGTTCAACATCACTCATCATCAGGGAAATGCAAATCAAAACCACAATGAGATATCACCTCACACCTATCAAAGTGGCTAAATTTAAAAACACAAGAAAAAACAAGTGTTAGCAATGATGTAGAAAAAAAAAAGGAACCCTTGTGCATTGTTGGTGGGAATGCAAACTGGTGTAGCCACTGTGGAATACAGTATGGAGATTCCTCAAAAAATGAAAACTACCATATGATCCAGTAATCGCACCTCTGGGAATTTACCCAAAGAATACATAAACATTAATTCATAGGTATATAGGCATCCCTATGTTTATTGCAGCATTACTTAAAATAGCCAAATTATGGGAGCAGTCCAAATGTCCATCGATAGATGAATGAAGATGTGGTGTGTGTGTGTGTGTGTGTGTGTGTATATATATATATACATATATATATGTATATATATATATATGTATATATACACACACACACACACACACACACATACAATGGAATATTATTCAGCCATAAAAGGAATTAAATCTTGCCATTTGCAAAAACATGGATGGAGCTAGGGAGTATAATGCTGAGTGAAATAAGCCAGTCAGAGAAACACAAATACCATATGATTTTACTCACATGTAGAATTTATGAAACAAAACAAATGAACAAAGTGGTGGGGGGCGGGGGTGGGGAACAGGACAAACCAACAAACATACTCTTAACTATAGAGAACAAACTGGGGGTTACCAGAGGGAAAGTGGATGAGGGGATGGATGAAATAGGTGAAGGGGATGAAAAGTATACTTATCTTGATGAGCACTGTGTAATATAGGGAATTGCTGAATCACTATATTGTACACCTGAAACTAATACAACACTGTATGCTAACTAACTGGAATTAAAATAAAATAAAAACAAATAAAGTAAAATAGGTTGTATGGCTTTGGAGTAGACTTTTATCTTTCTGTCCCTCAGTTTCCCCAACGGTAAATCCAGGTAATTGGAAGAAACTCCATCTGAAGTCTTGAAATCTAAAGTTCTAAAGATTTATTGCTTTGAATTTCTTTTTTTTTTTTTTTAATTTTTTTTTTCAACGTTTTTTATTTATTTTGGGGACAGAGAGAGACAGAGCATGAACGGGGGAGGGGCAGAGAGAGAGGGAGACACAGAATCGGAAACAGGCTCCAGGCTCCGAGCCATCAGTCCAGAGCCTGACGCAGGGCTCGAACTCACAGACCGCGAGATCGTGACCTGGCTGAAGTCGGACGCTCAACCGACTGCGCCACCCAGGTGCCCCTGAATTTCTAATAACAGTATTACTTAAAAGCCTTAAAATGTTCACATCCTTTGACCTAGCAATTTCAATTTTAGTAACCTATCTTTTGCCTGATGAGATAAAGAGAAAAAACCCAGCTTATAACAGCAAAAATATTAGAAATAACATATTTATTTAGATTATTTGTTATATAGCTTATTTTTCAAAACAATTTGTTTTTGTGCTTTGATCTGTTCCACAGAATAATTCACAGCTGCCAAAAGCCAAGCTCTCCAACCAGCCTGATGGCAGGGCCCGGGCGGTGGACGGATCGGGACTGCATGGCGGCGCACCGACAGCGAAGCTTCTCGTACTCCTGCTTTTATGTAATTTGGCCTTAGCATTGGTCAGGGAAGCCCCCCTACCAATGAAAGTACCTGGGGATTTGTCGGTTGGGGAATTGCCCATGACAGGCCCCCTGGGAAAAGGACCACGGGGGAAAGAAATAAGATTCCGCAGGGAAATTATGCGGGCCTATATCCAGCCCTTGCCACCCCCTGTAAAGACTCCCCTACCTAAAGGAAGGATAGCCCCATATATTTCCCAGCCAGGGAGGGGGACAAATGGATTTGAAATCCCCACCCTGGCAACAAAGGAATGTATCTATGGATACAAATTACTCCAACCCTAGGCCCACTTGGCCCCCAGGAGGCATTCCAGATGATAACTGGACCTGGTGGGTTAAGGTACAGAATGGTTCATTAGTTCCTAGGTATACACTGTCTCCCTGGGAGCGCATAAGGCGTGGGTTCCCAGGGCCGTCTTGGCTCCCTCCTGGCACCCCGGACCAAAGCGAATAACTTTTGTTCCTTATACGCAAATGGTTCAAAGAAACAATTAAGAAGTCATGTCCCTGTAAATGTTCCACTTGAGGTGTTGAGAGATAGATGACCTTTCATGAAAATAGCAAAGCAAATGCTTTATAGACTATAAATAAACATAGATACATAATGAAAATAATATGAAGAAATTAATCAATTTCTTGTAACGTTACAAGAAAATAACCATGTTGTCCCTTAATGGGTGATTACACAAAGGAACATTTTTAGAATTAGGTAAAGCCAAGAAACATAGATGACGCACGCTACAAGGAAATTGCTAACAAACATAATGCCACGGTTGCCGCAATAAAGCGGCCAGTCTAACACACTGTTGTTGTCCGTGTCCATTTGTTATTTTCGCCGACACCGTGAATCCTTCAGGAACCCCAGGACCTGCTGGGGCTGGACCCTGGCACACAGCCATTTAAAAAGGCAGTGTTGGGGTGCCTGGGTGGCTCAGTCGGTTAAGCGTCCAACCTCGGCTCAGGTCATGATCTTGCGGTTTGTGAGTTCGAGCCCCACGCCCGGGCTCTGTGCTGACAGCTCAGAGCCTGGAGCCTGCTTCTGCTTCTGTGTCTCCCACTCTCTCTGCCCCTCCCCCACTCATGCTCTGTCTCTCTCTCAAAAATGAATAAATGTTATTAAACATTTAAAAAGGCAGTGTGGATCTGTATTTATTTACATGGAAAGTTGCCTAACATATAAAGTTAATAGAAAAAGGTAACAAAATTGTATGCATGTGAGTCAACATATATTTTTTCTAATTATGTGTTTATGCATATGTATATACCACAGTTACACACATACACGCACACACATGCTTAGAAAAATCCTAGAAAAATATATGTAAAAATACCAAAGTTCAGCTCTGGGTAGTGGGATTACACATAAGTTTTATTTTCTCCTTTCTATTCTCCTATGCTTTCAGAGAATAAAGTTATTTCCACTTTGAATAATTATTTTAATAATAAATCTCCAAAAAATTATATGTCAAGAGAATTAACATATGGATAAATAAACATGTCAGAAAAAATAGAGTTGCTTTTTAGTCTTTCTAAAAGTTAGATTTATATTTATTATTTTATTTTTATACCCTCTGAAAGTTGTGCACAGTAGACACTCAAAAAATGTTGGGGTGACTCGGATAGATAGACGAATGCACGCTATTGTAACTTGTCAATTCCTGTTAGGTTGCTAAGTAACGTTCTATTGGTGGTCCATTTGACTCCTAGTATTCTCCATCTACAAATTTTTTATAATAACCAATCCACATCTTTTATTTGAGTAGCTTGATGCTTTTAACCTCAGAGTATTACTGTGTCATTGTGGGTATTAAGTTTATTTTATTTCTGACCAATCCTTCAACTTATCTATACCATTTTTATTCTAAACTTATCTCTCCTCCTTAATAAGCTTGGAATGATCTGTAAATGTAATCAGTTCTCTATTTATTATTTACTTCTTTAAGTATTGGACACTGACAACAAAAGAACAATTACTTTTCCAGAGGTTTTAAAATAAAATTATTAGGATTTTGATTTGCATTTTTTTGACTACTGAGGATGGAAAATATTTTTATATGATTATTGGCTACATATATTTTCTTTTATGTGATATTCTTATCCATGTGTCTTACTCACTTTTCTATTCCATTGTTTGTTACTAATTTGTATGAGTTCTTTACACATTCTGAAAACTAACCACTAGTCACTTCTGTGAATTGCAAATATTTCCAAGTTCATAACTTGTCTTTTTACTTTAAAGTGTCTTTTGATAAATAAAAGTTCTTAATTTTAACATAAATATATTAATCTGGTCTTTTATACTCAAACACTTTTGCCTTAAGAAATCTTCCCTATCGTATGCAAGTAGCAAAAATTAAAAGTCTAAAAATATCAGATGTTGATGAAAGTATGTCATAATCCAATCTAGTAATCAACCAATCCAATTGTACCGGAGGCCCAATTTTTTAATATTATCGTAAATGTGCAAAAAAAGTTTTTAGAACATATTATAAAGCTTAGCTTTCCTATGATGTGTAATTAATCTGACCAACATAGAACTTACATCCATGTTTGCAAACCTTAAACTAATAATGAAAACACAAAACTTACCATCAATATCAACAGTCTTTAGTGCCTTTTGCATTTCCGAATCACTTATAAAAATCTTCAAGGTGTGATGGATCATTGGCAGATCATTCACATAAATTTTACCACTTTGAATTTTGCTAAAAATTTTACAGGCCTTCTGAAGTGCTAAATACACACGACAAAACGGTTAATTAATTCAAACGAATAATTATCGTCAACCCCGCTACACTCTCTCCCAATGAAAAAAACAACAATGATCAGTAAAGGAAGAAAGAGGAGCAAGTCTTTGTGTTCTAATTCTTTGCTTTAAAATCAATCTCATGATTTCTTTAGGTATGTCTAGAGTTAATGACCTCCAAGTCTACAAGTTTCCTAAACAACTCTCAGAAACTGAGAAAAGTCATGCAAAGCTCACATAGCAAAGGCAGTCACCATTTTCCCTGGGAATGTTTAAATCCTTCTTCCATGCTCCCATATCACTTGGTACATATCTCAGACAAAGCTATTGGTATTGTGATTGCTTGCATGTCAATATCCCTCACTCAACTATCAGGCTCTAGGGGGCAAGATTTTTCATTCTTCAAGTGCCAGTGTCTACTTCAGAACAGATCCTCAAAAAATGTCTGTTGAATTAAACTGAATTTAGTTCAGTGGGTACTACCCTTAGTTTTCAGAAAAAGAGGTGCTAGATGACAGTGCTAAATACCAGAGAAAGACTAACATATTGATAACAATGTGTTTTTTTTAATGTTTACTTATTCTTGAGAGAGAGAGAGAAACAGAGTGCAAGCTGGGGAGGGGCAGAGAGAGAGCGGGAGACACAGAGTCTGAAGCAGGCTCCAGGCTCTGAGCTGTCAGAACAACCTATGTGAGGCTCGAACCCATGAACTGCAAAATCATGACCAGGGCCGAAGTTGGACGCTTAACCGACTGAGCCACCCAGGCGCCCCACGATGGCTTTAATAACAGGAGTTTTAGTAGAGTATTAGGGGTGGAAACCAGGTTTCAGTGAAATAGGAAGTAAATAAATAATTAAGGAAACCAACTCTTTCAAGAAGCTTCTTTGAAAAACATAGAGTATAATATTGACACAGTCCCTGAGGAAGCATAAGAAAATTCAATGAAAGAAAATTAAGAGTGAAGGGATTAGTGACATGAAAGGGACTCTTCTCCAATGAGAAAATAGGGAAGGCTATGGATGTTGTTTACAATCCTAACAGTTCTCCTCATGAGGAAAACTTTTTTTCCTTTTTTTCTGTATCTATATGAGATGATGGATATTAATTAAACTTACTGTGGTAATCATCTCACAACATATGTAAGTCAAGTCATTATGCTATACACCTTAAACTTACACAGTGCTACATCTTAATTATATCCCAATAAAACTGGAGGATAAAAGATGTCTGGGGCACATGGGTGAGTCAGTTGATTAAGCATCCAACTGCAGCTCAGGTCATAATCTCGTGGTTCGTGAGTTCAAGCCCCACATTGGGCTGTGTGCTGACAGCTCAGAGCCTGGAGCCTGCTTACGATTCTGTGTCTCCCTCTCTCTCTGCCCCTCCCCTGCTCACGTTCTGTCTGTCTGTCTCTCTCTCTCAAACATAAATAAACATTAAAAATTAAAAAAAAAAAGGAAAAGATGCCTAACATAGGGGCACCTGGCTGGCTCAGTTAGTAGAACACGCAACTTCTGATCTCAGGGTTGTGAGTTTAAGGCCCACGTTGAGCACAGAGATTACTTATGAAAAAAAAAAATAAAAAGATGCCTAATATGATGATCAGAAAGGAAAAATATGCTAAATGACTCCATAAATATAAAGGAGAGGCCCAAGATACGGGAGAGTTCAGTGTCAAGAAGTGAAGGGGGAAAAAAAAAGAAGTGAAGGGTACTATGTACCAAGAACTAAGTCCTAGTAAAATCAGTGACTCTAGTGCTTACTAATATATTCATTGGATGTAATATTCACACTTTTTTCCCAAAATATTTTAACTAAAATAAGCACATATGTTACATTTTGCCTATCAATATAACAGAAGATATTTCTAAAAAAAGACATTTATGAATCCTTATTTTACCTAGTTTGCTTATGCTTACTCACAGACTACAGCATTTGTCACATCATGTAATATTAGTTGATATCATATGCCATTAGGAGTAAAGAAAGCGACACTAATCACTGAAACAATTTCTAAAATGTACACAATCAGGTAATTTATTCAAGAAGTTCTAGAATCTATTATTACCGCTTAATTCTTGTGAGTGTAAGTGTCCTTGAGGTACTTCATTATATGATGTCTTGCAGAGGCTAGAAACCATTTCCCTTTTCCTGTCAAAGAAACAGCCACATTAGAAAGCAGCACAAAAACGAAACAAAACACCACACACACAAAATATTTATGCCATTTTTCCATTAAAATATTAGCAAACCTATCAACAGTTTGAGATTCTCCAGTCTCTTACTCCATAAAAACCTTTGTTAAAAGACCATCCAAGTGATAGTGAATTATATACTCTTCATCCCAGAATTCCCACCTTGCTTCTTTTAGACATCTCTCTATGGAGCAGAATTTACCCTGGTCAGTAAGCAGTGCCCATGATTCACTATCCTTTGGCTGTCGTCCAATTTTTGCTACTCTTAATTCAAGTCACAGCAAATTTTATAGAAAGTTATTATAGAAAGGAAAAACAAGAGTATCTTTAAATAGCAAAGAATCCCAGATTCCACAACCTGTCAGTAAAAATTTTTTGAAAAGATGATTTATCTAATCACCTAACATGTAAATAACTCAAATCATAGAATGTTAGTGTTAGAAGAAATCTCAAGGGTCCGTCTAGTACAAGATTCTTGTACAGATGTGGAGACTGAGGCCCAGAGATATAAAGTGAATTGTACAAGAGCCTAAGCTAGCAAGTGAGGTCAATAAGGACCCAACGTTAAGTTTTTGAATTCCACATACAGTGATCTTAGCTCTACGCCACCCTCCCTAGAGCATAGTCTTAGTTTGCACAAACTATTTTGCATACTTTATGTGGAAATGATAGATGATTCTGAAAAGAAAAACCCAAATCTTAATGCAACATTTAAGGGGAAAAAAAAAAAACAACAACAATGATTTAAATACCGAATAATTGAGGAAGATGTACAAAGGGGTGATAAAGTCTTGTGAACACTGTACTGATTCGGAAACTTGAGTGAAGACCTTTCTTTCTTAGTCATCTTCTCCTTCAACAGCTTCACTGAGGAAGAGGCAATCTAGAGCCAAATGCAGGAATGTTGGTGCCTGAGATCACACTGGTAAACCAGCATTACTGGAAAATAAACCTCTTAAAAAGATAGCTAATCATATCTGGGTTCCTCACTGATGTAAAATTGCTTTTTGTAATGGAATTAGAGTTTACATACACTAAAATTTTAAATAAACTATAGAATTTTTTTTGCAGAGTCATGTTTTTCTAAGTATGCAACTAAACCACCTTATTAATGTCGTGTCAATTTAAAATAGTGGATTTCACAAAGCAGGGCAAATCTATGGTATAGTGAAGAGAAGACCACCAGATTCTAGGCTACATATATGGGCTTTGACTAGATGAGCAAAATAATGTGGAGAATCAACACAGTTATTCAAATAACACAGGTACTTATGCTTTAAATCATCCTCATGACTGAGAAAATTATCCACTTAACATGTATATGCATAAGCATGATTCAAAAGTGGCAAGTAGCTGGGTAGACAGAAAAGCATCACTTTAGAAAATGAGGACTGTAATAATAGGTGTCTTCAATTTTACGTGGAGCCTAGAACCTTGTTTACATGGAGTCTAGGCCCCTTTTGAAGCACAGAAGTATGCAGAGTAAAATCTGTCTTTGTCTCAGCTCCAGGCTGGAAAAAAAAGAGAGAGAGAGAGAAGAAAGAGTACTCCTCTGGATTAGTTATAGTGATAGATCTACCCACACAAGTACAGAACTCAAATCTACACTAAATATGTGGGGTAGGAGAATAGAAACCAAAAAAGTCATTTAAAGTTGTCCCATGTTCATCACATCTCTGAAGTGCAGTGCAGAAGAGAATTCAAATTCTCTTGGAGGAGAATACTCTAGATCCAGACTCACGTGAGATTCCCACAGATTTAGATCAACAATATATGAGAAAATAAACAAAAAGTACAAAGCACCCAAGGACATAAGTTAATGAGTAAGAAGCAGACAAAGCAATAAACAGAAGATTTAGATCCACCAGGGACTTTATATTATATTTATCAGGTATCAGTCTTGAAACAACTAAAGAACATGACCAAAAAACACGACATAAGGCAGATTATAAGAAGAACCAAATGGGGGTTCCAGGGTGGCTCAGTCGGTTGAGCGTCTGACTTCGGCTCGGGTCATGATCTGGCGGTTTGTGAGTTCAAGCCCCGCGTCAGGCTCTGTGCGCAAAGCTCAAAGCCTGGAGCCTGCTTCAGATTCTGTGTCTCCCTCTCTCTCTGCCTCTCCCCTGCTCATGCTCTGTCTCTCTCTGTCTCTCAAAAATAAATAAATGTTAAAAAAAAAATTCTTTTTAAAAAGAAGAACCAGGGGCGCCTGGGTGGCTCAGTTGGTTGAACGTCCGACTTCGGCTCAGGTCATGATCTCGCGGTCCATGAGTTCCAGCCCCGCATCGGGCCCTGTGCTGACTGACAGCTCAGAGCCTGGAGCCTGTTTCAGATTCTGTGTCTCCCTCTCTCTCTGACCCTCCCCCGTTCATGCTCTGTCTCGCTCTGTCTCAAAAATAAATAAACGTTAAAAAAAAATTTTTTTTAATTAAAAAAAAAGAAGAACCAAATAAAGTTTCTAGAGGTAAAAAATATAAGCACTGAAATTAAATTCTCAATAGACAATTTAAACTAGAGATTATATTCAGCTGGAGAAAGATAAACGAGAAAGCAGATGGGAGAAATTACCCAGATGAGATAGACAGTATATCTAAGTACATCATATAGTGAATGAAGCAGGCTGAATGGTGGCCCCAAAAAGATAGGTCCATGTCCTAATCCTTGGAACCTGTATATGTGACTTTATTTGGATAAAAGGTCTGTGGAGAGGGAACAAAGTTAAGGATCTCAAGATGAGATATACAATGAAGTGTTTATAAAAATGGAAGGAGACTTGAGATATAAACACAGGGGAGAAGACCATATATAGAGCAAGATGGGGGCCAAGATTAAAGTTATGCTGCCACAGCCAAGGAATGCTCAGGGTCACTGTTACAACAGCAGAAGTGTTAACAGAGAGTATAGTAATAAAAATAAAGATCTAATGGAGAAGGAAGGGGAAAATGTCATATTCTTCTGAATGGGTTCCTTGTTACATTTTTTGTAAAAAAAAAAAAAAAAAAAAAAAGAAGAAGAAGGAGGAGGAGGAGGAAGAAAAAGAGGAGGAACAGGGGAAGGAAGAGAAAGAAGAAGAAATATTTAAGATTGTGACATTTCAGGGGTACCTAGGTGGCTCAGTAGGTTAAGTGTCTGCACAAATTTCAGTTAAGGTCATGATCTCATGGTCATGAGATCAAGTCCACGTCAGGCTCCAGGCTGGGTGTGGAGCCTGCTTAGGATTCTCTCTCTCCCTTTTCCTCTGCCCCTCTGCCCCTTTCCCCTGCTCACACTCTCTCTCTCTTCTCAAAAAAAAAATGATTTTGATTGATGTGACATTTCAATACTTGGACTAAAATGTGATGGAATGTTTGAAAGCTAAAAACAATGCTCAAAAGTAAAACATTTTCAGATCATATGTACCTCAGTTCTTTCAGTATGCAACTGTACTTGTAAACTTTTCTTTCTTCTGAACTTTTTCTCTCCTGAAAAATCAGAGGATTTCTCTTCTCCACAGAGGAATATTGATGTTTCATACCTAAATTGCACAGAAAATTGGAATAATTCCTGAGTTGCTTTTTTTCTTACTTTTTCTTTTTTTCATCTTTTACCTATAGAAAATTTCAAGCATATACAAAAGTAGACAGACTAATGTGATGATTGGGGCGACTGGGTGGGTCAGTCGGTTAAGTGACTTTGGTTCAGATCATGATCTCATGGTTCATGGGTTGGAGCCCCGCATTGGGCTCTGTGCTGACAGTCCAGGGTCTGGAGCCTGCTTCAGATTCTGTGTCTCCCTCTCTCTCTGTCCCTCCCCCACTCATGCTCTGTCTCTGTCTCTCAAAAATAAATAGACGTGAAAAAGAATAATGTGACAATCTTCCCATGTACCCATCACCCAGCTTCAATAATAGGCAATCCTATTTCAGCTATATCCCTACTCCAGTTTCTTATTATTTTGAAGCAAATTCCAACATCATATTATTTCATGAGTGAAAATTTTAATATTAATTTCTACAAGGTGCTTTTTCTTTTATTTTTGAAAAAAAAAATTTAATGTTTATTTGTGAGAGAGGCAGCGCACAAGCAGAGGAAGGGCAGAGAGAGAGAGAGAGAGAGAGAGAGAAAGAGAGACAGAATCCGAAGCAGGCCCCAGGCTCCCAACGCAGGGCTCGAACTCACAAACTGCGAGATCATGACCTGAGCAGAAGTCAGACGCTTAATAAGCCACCCAGGTGCCCCAAGGTGTTTTTTCTTTTAAAAAACCACATTTAAAACACAATTATGACACCCTAAAAGTTAACAATAATTTCTTAGTATCATCAAACATGGTCAGTGTTCAAATTTCCAATTGTTTCATAAATGTCAAAATTTATTAACACTCTGCATAAGGATTCAGTAAGGTCACCATTACAGTTTGTTGATTGATGTGTCTTTTAGATCTCTTTTTTTATCTATAGGCTCTTTTTCCAAGTCTTTTATCATCCTCATTATCACTATTGCCAGGCAATTTGTACTATAGATTTTCCAGTCTGGATTTTGCTAATTATATCACCATGGTTGTAGAATTTTAAAGACTTGATCAGATTAACTTCAACAGATTAAGTGTTGAACCACTAAACTGTACACCTAAAACTAGTACTATACTATATGTTAACTGGAATTCAAATTAAAACTTAAAAAAGATAGCCAGGTGATTTTAACGTGTAGATAAATTTGATAGTCACTATGCAAACCACAGGCTTGTTCCTATTCAGAACTCCCATCAATTGGTCTATAACTCAGTATTTTATAAGAAATACCTTATTCTTCCTTATAAAGGAACTAAAAGCAAAACTAAAAGCTCTTTAGCAGAAGTGGCTCCTTTTTAGAGTAACCTGCTATACAAGGGCTACTTAAGTAATACAAAGGACAATGATAGGATTGAATCTATAACATCTTCAGATGAATTTGGCCCCAAGCAAAATTGTGATGTAGAGGTAATTTTTATCATGCACTTACCTCAACTGCCCTTCCTTAGCAGGTACCTTGCCCTTTTGACTCTCTATCCCTTTAAATCTAATCCCATGAATTCCTGCCCTGAGAGTGCCATTACCTTGCTCTTAGCCCCCCTGAATCTGCCCTATTATTAGTCTCCTCTGCAGTCCTCCACTCACAAAGGGAATGACTTTAACTCTTTTGATTACGACCCAGAGTATAAAATACATTTCTATTGAGATGTAGTACACATATACAAAGAGAGAGAACTGAAGTAATTTCACAAAATAATACTTATTATGTGAAAAACACTCTAGTGTCTTCAATATTATTCAAATTTCTTTTTAAACAAAATACCAGTTAGTGACCTCCTAAGTTGATTTTATAACACACAAGTGAGTCATAATCTAGAATCTACTGCTACTTTATATCACCCATCCTCTCCCCATATATCTCCATTGAGATCTTCATATTTCTGGAATAATTATGATTTCCACATTACTACATGATTTTTCAAATCCTTTATTATTTTTCTAAAGTATAAGTGTGTTTATGTTATGAGCTGCCTCAAACATTTTACAGAATTGGGATGACTTACTATAAATAATGAATAAGTGAAAACATTTGTTCTGTATCCTATTCTCCTAGGGCATTGTGTCTCCCAGGTAACCTAGTTTATACAGTGCTAATGAAAGAATGTAAAGGAACACTTCCACCATCTCCCATTCCTTCCTAGGTGACAAGTTTTATTGCGATGTTCTAGAAATAATTATTTTGCCTTTTGTCACTGAACATAAAGGAATAGTGGGATTCTCCATGAGATTATCACCAGATTTGTCAGCAGGAACCTTGCAGGCCAGAAGGCAGTGGTATGGTATATTTAAAATCCTGGGGGCAAAAAAAACCAAAAACAAAAACTTGCCAACCAAGAGTACTCTACCCCCCAAAGCTGTCCTACAGAACCGAAAGACAGATAGTTTCCCAGACGACAAAAAAAAAAAAAAAAAAAGGCTAAAGGAGTTCATCACACTAGATAGACTGACCTTATAAGAAATGTTAAAGTGGGGGTGCCGAGGTGGCTCAGTCGGTTGAACGTCCACCTTCAGCTCAGGTCACGATCGCATAGCTCGTGAGTTCGAGCCCCATGTCAGGTTCTGTGCTCAAAGCTCAGAGCCTGGAGCCTGCTTCAGATTCTGTGTCTCCCTCTCTCTCTGCCCTTCCCTTGCTCACACTGTCTCTCTCTCTCTCTCAAAAATAATAAATAAACATTAAAAAAGAAAAAAGAAATGTTAAAGGGAGTTCTTCAAGCTAAAATGAAAGGATGCTAATTAGTAACATGAAAACAAATGAAAGTGTAAATCTCACTGGTAGAGGTAAACATATAGTTAAATTCAGAATACTGAAATCTTGTAATGGTGGAAGGTAAATCACATATAACTCTCACATAAAGGTTAAAAGATAAATGTATTAAAAACAACAATAATCTGTTAATGGATACACAAATATAAAAAGATGTAAGTGGTGACATCAAAAACAAAATGAGAGTGAGGTGTTAAAATGCTGAACTTTTGTATACATTTGAAGTTAAGTTGTTACCAGTTTAAAATAGGCTTATAAGATGTTTTAAATTTTTTTTTTTTAACGTTTATTTATTTTTGAGACAGAGAGAGACAGAGCATGAATGTGAGTGTCAGAGAGAGGGAGACACAGAATCTGAAACAGGCTCCAGGCTCTGAGCTGTCAGCACAGAGCCCGACGCGGGGCTCAAACTCACGGACCGCGAGATCATGACCTGAGCCGAAGTCGGACGCTTAACCGACTGAGCCACCCAGGCGCCCCAATGTTTTATATAAGCCTTATGGTAACCACAAAGCAGAAACCTACAGTAAATATACAAAAGATAAAAAGAAAGGAATCAAAGTATATCACTAGAAGGGCACCTGGCTGGCTCAGTCAGTGGAACATGTGATTCTTGATCTCGAGGTTGTAAGTTTGAGCCCCACATTGGTTGTAAAGATTACTTAAAAGTTAAAAAATATAATTTTAAGTATATCACTAGAGAAAATCATCAAATCACAAAGGGAGAGAGTAAGAGGAAGAAAGGAACAAAGAAAACAAGCAACCAAGCCAGAAAACAAGCAACAAAATGGCAACAGTAAGTCCATACCTATCAATAATCACCTTCAATGTAAATGGACTAAATTCTCCAATCAAAAGACAGAGTGGCTGAATAGATTAAAAGAAAAAAAAAAAAAGACCCAAATATCTGCTGCCTCCTAGAGACTCCCTGTAGCTTTAAGGACACTTATAGACTGAAAGTGAAGGGATGGAAAAAGATATTCCATGAAAATGGAAACCAAAAGAGGGCAAATCTAGCTATAGTCATATTAGACAAAATAAATTTCAATAAATATTTTTTGTTTTTTGCTTTTTTAATTTTTTTAATGTTTGTTTATTTTTGAGAGAAAGAGACACACAGAGAGTGAGCGGGGGAGGGGCAGAGACAGAGGGAGACACTGAATCCAAAGCAGGCTCCAGGCTCTGAGCTGTCAGCACAGAGAGCAACACGGGGCTCAAACCCATGAACCATGGGATCATGGCCTGAGCGAACGTCAGTCACTTAACCAACTGAGCCACCCAGGCACCCCTCAATACGTGTTTTTTTTTTAATGTTTATTTTTGAGAGAGAGAGACAGAGCATGATTGAGGGAGGGGCAGAGAGAGAGAGGGAGACACAGATTCTGAATCTGAGCTGTCAGCACAGAACCCCATGTGGAGCTCCAATTCACGAACCGTGAGAGCATGAACTGAGCTGAAGTTGGACGCTTAACTGACTGAGCCACCCAGGTGCTCCCATCAATGGATGTTGTTTTTTTTTTAATGTTTATTTATTTTTGAGAGAGACAGAGACAGAATGCAAGTGGGTTAGGGGCAGAAAGACAGGGAGACACAGAACCCGAAGCAGACTCCAGGCTCTGAGCTGTCAGTACAGAGCCTGATGTGGGGCTCAAACCCACGAGCTGTGAGATCATGACCTGAGCCAAAGTCGGACGCTCAACCGACTGAGCCACTCATGTGTCCCTCAATGTATGTTTTTAAGCCAAAAATTACAACAAGAGACAAACAAGAATCATTACATAATGATAAAGGGGTGAATTAATCAAGAGGATATAGCAATTGCAGTGTTTATGTATCCAATATTAGAGCATCTAAACATACAAAACAAATACTAACAGATCTGAAGGGAGAAATAGACAGCAATGCAGCAATAGTAAGGGACACTTAAATACCCCCACTTTCAACAGTAGATAGACTAACTAGAGAAAAATGAAGGAGAACATTGAACTTCAACTATACTGGAAACCAAATGGACCTAACAGACATATAGAGAGCATTCTATCCAACAGCAGCAGCATATACATTCTCCTCAAGCACACATGCAACATTCTCCAGGATAGATAATTTGTTAGGCCACCAAACAAGTCTTTAAAATCTTAAGAAGACTGAAATCATATCAAACATCTTCTGTGACCACAAAGGTATAAAACAAGAAATCAATTACAAGAAAAAAAATGAAAAAAATGACATATGTAGCGATTAAACAATATGTTCCTGAACAACCAATTGGTCAAAGAGAAAATCAAAAGGGAAATAAAAAATACCTGGAGACAAAGTAAATGAAAACACAGTATACCAAAACTTATTGGATGCAGCAAAAGCTGTTCTAAGAAAAATGTTTATAGAGATAAACACCTACATAAAGAAAAAAGAGGGGCACCTGGGTGGCTCAGTTGGTTGAGAGTCCGATCGGCTCAGGTCATGATCTCACATGACAGCTGATAGCACAGAGCCTGGAGCCTGCTTTGGATTCTGTGTCTCCCTCTCTCTCTGCCCCTCCCCCACTCACACTCTGTCTCTGTGTCTCAAAAATGGATAAACGTTAAAAAATAAAACTTAAAAAAAAGAAAAAAGAAAGATCTCGAATAAACAACTTAATTTTATACCTCAAGGAACTGGAAGGGAAAAAGGAACTAAGCCCAAAGTTAATAGAAGGAAGGAAATAACAAAGCTCAGAAATATAGACTAAAAAGACAATAGAAAAGATAAAAGAAGCTAAGAGTTTGTCTTTTGAAAAAATAATCAAAATTGACAAATCTTACTAGACTAAGAAAAAAAGAAAAGTCTCAAATAAAATCAGAAATAAAGAGGAGACATTCAACTGATAACAGAAATACTAAAGCTCATAAGAAATTACTATGAACAATTATATGCCAACAAATTAGATAACCTAAAAGAAATTTATAAATTTCTAGAAACATACAAGACTGAATCATGAAGACATAGAAAATGTGAACAGACCAATTATTAGTAAGGAGATTGAATCAGTAATCAAAGACCTCCCAACAAAGTCCAAGATGGCTTCACTGGTGATTTCTACTAAACATTTAAGAATTAACACCAATCCTTCTCAAACTCTTCCCAAAAACTGAAGAGGAGGGAACACTTCCAAACTTGTTTTATGAGGCCAACACTACGGGTAACAAAACCAGACAAGGACACTACAAGAAAAGAAATCTGCCGTCCAATATCCCTGATAAACATAGATGCAAAAATTCTCAACGCAATATTTCAATAGTACATTATATTAGTACAATATTATTACAATACAATATTAATACTAATTAGTACAATACAATACTAATATTGTACAGTATTAGTACAATATGCTAATATTTCAATTGTACATTAAGAGGATCATAGACCATGATCTAGTGGGATTTACTTCTGGAATTCAAGGATGGTTCAACATAGGCAAAAAGGTATGATACCCCACAATATAGGGAAAAACCCATTCTTCTTCTGTGTTTCTCCTTTACTCCTCCATGACTACCACACTCACAACACTTCTGACACCAGATGTGTGAGGTATTCTTCCCCACCACCAAGCAATTCTCTGCCACACCAACTGGGTGTGGCACCAACTGGGTCCTACAATTTACCTCAATTCTAACACTATCTACCTGGATATACTGTCAGATTCCACAGGTTAAGGGATCAGTCCCACAAGACTGCTCCCACCCCACTTGTGCCAATCACAACTCCAGATTGTGACCTGTGCTTCGGACTCATCACCTATAAATGAGAGGCTCCCAAAAGACCCTCCTTGGATTTGATTAATTTGCTAGAAGAGCTCACAGAACTTAGAAAAATAGTTACATATGTTTACCAGTTTATTTTTTAAAATATGATAAAAGATACAGGTGAATAGCCAGATGAAGGGATACATAGGGCAATGTCTGGCAGGATCTTAGCACAGGAGCTTCTGTCCCCAAGGATTTGGGAGGACATCAGCCTCCTGGTATGTGGATGTGTTTACCAACCTGGAAGATCTCTGAATAGGCCTATACTATTGAGATTTTTATGGAGGCTTATTCATGTAGGTAGGATCAATTATTAATTCCATTTCCAGTCCCCTTCCCCTCTCTGGAGAACTTCTAGGTTGGTGAACACATCCACAGACTAGGAGGGTGACACATCCCAACCCCATGGGGACAGAAGCTCCTGTGCTTGGGACCCTCCCAAACCTCACCCAATGAATATCTTCATGTGACTATTCTTCTGTATACTCAGTCATGTCCTTTAATAAACTGCTGAACATAAATGTGTCCCTGAGTTCTGTGAGATGCTCTAGCAATTAATTAAACCTGAGTAGGGGTCATGGGGACCTCTGATTTGTACCCAAGTCAAACAGATTACAAAATCAATAGACAAAAATCAGTTGTATTTCTATACACTAACAAGAAACTATCAGAAAGATAAATTAAGAAAACAATCCCATTTACAATAGCATCAAAAAACAAAATACTTAGAAACAGATTTAACCAAGGAGGTGAAAGATGAGTACACTGAAAACCATAAAACATTAATGAAAAACACTGAAGAAGACACAAATAAATGGCAGGATGTTTTGTGTTTGTGGACTGGAAGAATTAATATTTTTAAAATGTCTTATACTACCCAAAGTGATTTATATATTAAATGCAATTCCTGTCCAAATTCCACTGGCATTTTTTGCACAGAAGTAGAATAAATAATCCTAAAATTTGTATAGAATCACAAGAGACCTCAAAGAGCTAAAGCAATTTTGAAAAGGAAATAGTAACACTTGTAGAACATAGTAAGCTCTTCGACATTGGACAATAATGTTTTGGATTTGACACAAAAAGCAAAGGCAACAAAAGCAAAATTAACAAGCGGGACTACATCAAACTAAAAAGTTTCTGGACAGCAAAGGAAACCATCAGCAAAATGAAAAGGGAATCTATAGAATGGGAGAAAATATTTGCAAACCATATATCTGATGAGTCAATATTCAAATATACAAGGAATTCATACAACTCAATAACATAAATAATCCAATTTTAAAAGGACTTGAATAGACATTTTTCCAAAAAAAGACATACAAATGGCCGACAGGTATATGAAATGGCTCACAATCGCTCATCATCAGGGAAATGCAAATCAAAACCATAATGACGTATCATCTCATACCTGCTAGAATAGCTGTTTTCAAGGAGGCAAGAAACGAGTATTGGCAAGAATGTGGAGGAAAGGAAACACTTGTGCACTGCTGGTGGGAATGTAAATTGGTGCAGCCACTATGGAAAACAATGTGGAGTTTCCTCAAAAAATTAAAAATATAACTACAATATGATCCTGCAATTCCATTTCTGGCTATATATCTGAAGGCAATGAAAACACTCTCAAAGAGATATCTGCACTCCTATATTCATCACAGCATTATTCACAACAGCCAAGGTATGGAAACAATATAAATGTCAATCAACAGATAAATGGCTAAAGATGTGTCATCACACACACACACACACACACACACACACACACACACACACACACAGGAATACTACCCAGCCATGCAACATGGATGGACCTTGAGGGCATCATGTGAAGTAAAACAGGTCAGACATAGAAAGGCAAATACTGGACGATCTTATATATATGTGGACTCTAAAAAAGCCAAATTCATAGAAACAGAGAGTAGAAGGGTGGTTTCCAGGGATGGAGGTGGGGGAAATAAGAAAAGAGAGAGGCTGGTAAAAGGGTAGAAACTTTCAGTTAAAAGATAAATAAGGTCTGTGGGCCTAATGTATAACATGGCTATAGTTGATAACACTATATTGCACAATGGAAATTTGCTAAGAGAGTAGAACCTAAGTGTTCTCACCAACATAGTAAGTAAATAAGGTAAACATGTGAAATGAGTAAAAGGTGGTAATCATTTCACAATGTAAACATATATTAAATCTTCACATTGTAGACTTAAATACATTATTTTGTCAAAAAAGACAAACTTGCAGGCATATGGATAATTGCTCTGCTGTAACTAGAAGCCCATGGTGGCTTATAGGCTTCCACATAGCTGTGAGAGAAATGAGAAAAAAAATGAAAAGAATGGCTACCTAGGAGTTAAAACTATACCAAAAGAAAGGCCACAAATATGCATGATCCTCCACACTTAGTACCTTATGAGAACACAGGAGCTACATTTTTGGTTCTCTCAAGCTTGCAGCAGTATAATTCCATTAAGTGAGTTCAGAGTTTAACTTACCTTTTTTTGTGCTCTAGCCTCAAACCCCTAATTTCATGTGAAATTGTCTTCTGTGTCATTTGAGAAAACTTGATGTCTTTCTTGTTGTCAATATGTCTCGATGGCAAGTTGGTTGCAAGAGAATTACAGCCTTCATCTGATAAATCGCTATTTTCTTCTGCCTGGGGAGTAACCAAGAGCCACAGTCAACCATGTTCTCTTTGCACAGGTAAGTTCAGTATGACCTTCTGGGTCAAATAATTCATTGTAGATAAATATTTTCTCTAAAGTGATGCTACCAGACAGAATTTTGTTGAAAAGGATTTAATTATCAGTGCATTAGTTCACATTAGGTACATGTTCTAAATGTCACCAACTATCCTTAGTGCATTATGTAGCTATAAAATGCCCAGCATTCGTGAACATAGCTAACGGTTGTGGAATCTAGTTCTTAAGGCATCTTTAAACTTACTTCATTAAATTAAAAACTCTTCTCCATGAACATAAGGGAAGGGAAGTGAAAATAATATAAAAACAGGGAGGGGGACGAAACATAAGAGACTCTTAAATATGGAGAACAAACAGAGGGTTACTGGAGGGGTTGTGGGAGGGGAGATGGGTTAAATGGGTAAGGGGCATTAAGGAGTCTCCTCCTGAAATCACTATTGCACTATATGCTAACTAACTTGGATGCAAATTAAAAATATATAAAGTAAAATTTAAAAAAATAATTAAAAAGAAATAAAAACTCTTCTCTACATCCACTATCAAGAGGATGAGAAGACAAGCCACAGACTGAGAGTAAATACTTAGAAAAGACATATCTGATAATGGGCTTTACTCAAAGTACTGTTATTCTGTATATTCAAAAATATATACAAAGAACTCTTAACAATAAGAAAAAGCACAACCCAACTTAAAAATGGGCAAAAGATCTTAACAAAGAAGACGTGCAGATGGCAAACAAGCAAATGAAAAGATCATTTGCTCAACATCATGTCAATAGGAAAGTGCAAATTAAAACATCAAGATACCACTACACATCTGTTAAAATGGCCAAATCCAAAATACTGACAAAACCAAATGCTGGCAAGGATGTGGAGCAAGAGGAACTCTTATTCATTGCTGGTGGGAATGCAAAATGGTACAACCACTTTGAAAGACAGTACTAAACATACTTATACCATATTTTGCAGCAATTACACCTTACTGGTATTTACCAAAGGAGTAGAAAACATATACCCACACAAAAACCTGCACACAGACGTTTAAAACAGCTTTATTCAGAATTGCCAGAACTTGGGGAAAAAAACAGTGCCCTTCAGCAGATGAATGGCAGTAGACTCAGTACATGAACTGTGGTACATCTAGAAAATGGAATACTATCTGGCACTAAAAAGAAAGGAACTATCAAGCCATGAAAAGACATGGAGGAAACTTAAATACATATTGCTAAGTAAAATAAGCCCATCTGCAAAGGCTACATACTATATGATTCCAACTATATGACATTCTGAATAGGTTAAACTATGAAGACTACAGAGACCAGCGGTAGTCAGTGGAGGAGGGAGAAAATGAATAAGCAGAGCACAGAAGATACGTAGGGCAGTGAAACTATTCTATATACTATAATAATGGCTACATGTCACTATACATTTGTCCAAACTCACAGAGTGCACAATACTGAATCAACCCCAATGTAAAGTATGGACTTTGGGTGATAAAGATATGTCCGTGTAGGTTTATTGATTGTAACAAATGTACCACGGTGGTGTAGGATGTTGATAGCGGAGGAGGCTGCACATGTATAGAGGCAGGGAGTATATGGGAACTCCCCACTCAACTTTGCTGTGAATCTAAAACTGCTCTAAAAAATAAAAGTCTATCGAGAAAAAAAATAAAGCAGCTATATTTCTTCTAAACAGACACCTCCCCCTCCAAAAAAGAACTAGGGCCTACGAGCAATGAACATGTTTAGAAAAAGAGGAATGAAGTGAGAAATATACTCTTTTGAAATGCGGCTGTTTGCAGGTCATCTGGGTAGCTCAGTGGGTTAAGCATCCAGCTCTTGGTTTCAGCTTAGGACATGATCTCACAGTTCATGAGTTCGAGCCCTGCATCGGGCTCTTTGCTGACAGTGCAGAGCCTGCTTGGGATTCTCTCTCTCCTTCTCTCTCTCCGCCCCTCCACTGTTCATCCTCACTTTCTCTCTCTCTCTCTCTCTCAAAAATAAAGAAACTTAAAAAAAAAAAAAAAAAAACATGGCTGCTTGCTTAAAACAACTGGACTGCATCTAGCTGATCAAAGGTATATTAGTTTTTAACCCCTGAACAAATTACAAAGGCCATGTATAAAGCAGATCACTAAGGGAGTTTAGAGAATCTCTATTTCTACACAAAATGTAAATTAAGGGAACTATTTCAGTGACTTTTAGGGTCTGCATACATTCATCTTACAACAGAGGCACACCTTTAACAACCTGCTTCAAAAAGGCAATCTGATTTGCTGCCCTAATATTTATTAGGAATGATGAAAAGTTTCCTAGAGATGTTGAGAAAAATGACTCAAAACAGAAACCAGGAAAATAAAAGGAGGAAGATCTAAAAAGACAGAGAGGCACAAAAACCTGTTATCAAAGACCAGATGAACAGAAGCAGTCAAATAGTGAACAGAAACTTTGATGATACAGAAAAGGAAGAAAATAATCTCTGAAATTCTGTGGTTAAAGGTGAACTGTCTGTGAAGTATAAACTACACAGTCTAAGGAAGACAAACTGGTATGATATATTAATGCTGTTAATTATTTTAACTTTTAAGAATCAGCTCTTCCAAATCAGCTCATGAGGATACAATCAACTAAGTATTAGGTATAAAAAAGTGGAACAGGTTAATAGACATATCACACTTCTTGGTACTTAGCAAGAAGCCTTGAAATTTTTTTTTTTTTTTTGCAGGGGTGGGGGGGCGCCTGAGTGGCTCGGTTGGTTAAACATCTGACTTTTGTTTTTAATTTTTTTAATGTTTATTTATTTTTGAGAGAAAAAGAGACACAGATGAGTGGGAGAGAGGCAGAGAGAGAGGAAGACACAGAATCCAAAGCAGGCTCCAGGCTCTGAGCTGTCAGCACATAGCCCGTCGTGGGGCTTGAACCCAAGAACCATGAGATCATGATCTGAACCAAAGATGGATGCTTAACCGACTGAGCTGCCCAGGTGCCCCTAACTTTTGATTTCAGCTCAGGTCATGATCTCACAGTTTGTGAGATCCAGCCTCACACCACGCTGTCTGCTGACAGCACAGAGCCTGCTTGGGATCCTCTCTCTACTTCTCTCTGCCCCTCTCCCACTCATGTTCTCTCTAGTGCACATGTGCTCTCTCTCAAAATAAATCAATAAACGTTAAAAAAATTTTTTTTTAATTTCTTTCGGATTACAGTATAGGTACATGTCATATGGTAGCACCAGATCCATTGAAAGCGTATATTTAAAAGGTTAAGACTCTCAGTTGACAATGTTGAATTTTTCCTGAGCCTTGTGCTCCTGGAAAACAGTGAAGATTAAAGGAATCCCTTCACCCTTTTGTGTTCTGAAAAATGGCTTGCTGCAAGGAATCACCCTTTTCCCCCATAAGCTTTAGATAAAACTCACAGATGCCACCCTTGTTTACCTATGTCAAGGCCAAATATCTTCAAAATTCCTTTTCTTTGCTCTACGAAATGATTTGCTAAACTGTTTTAACCCCACTGATTAATTAGAACAAAAGGATTATTAGCCAAAATGTGGTTAAGCTTTCCTCCTTCCTCCAGGCCCCTAAAATATTCTCTGATCTGTTTATCTCATCATGCCACTCTTTCATCCCACTTCCCCCAATCCAGTTCCTAGCCTTGTTGACTCCTCTCCATGAAAGAAAAGCCATTTTTGCCTAGCCCTTGAGCTCCTTGAAGATCTTATGGTCACAGCCTTCCCTCTCCTATTTCAATAAATAGTCCCTTAAAAAAAATAAATAAATAAATAAATAAATAAATAAATAAATAAATAGTCCCTTTCCTCCCTTGGAATAATCCTTTCGAATAAAGTCTCTCCTTACTAAGTCCGGGTTTGTTTTTTGTTTGACACAATACTGGCCAATGGATAAGAACATCTCCTGAATCACAGGGGAGAAGGCTAGAGACACTTGGTATCTTTTAGATTACCTTCTGGTTAGACTCCCACATCATTAATTATGTTACCTACAACCATTTATGTAGGTTTAAATCCTTTATTCTCCTAAAAAATTATCCCAGTCCCCTACCCCGCAAAATACTCTCAACATACACCACAGACCTCTTGATATTGCTGGGATGAAAGTTCATTATATGCCCACTAAAAGAACTCAAAACTCACCTTAGTTATTAAAAGATCCTATAATTATATTGCTCTATGAATCTGCTTACTGATTATGGGTGTGAGATAAATATAAACTAATTTTTTAATGTAAACTATTTTTAAAGAAGAAGAAGAAGAAGCAGCAGCAGCAGCAGCAGCAGCCTTTAGGAACTATTTTTGAAAAAAATACCTGGCAGAATAAAGGTACTTTACTTTCCATTTTTCAGTTTAGAGATAAATTCGGCCCTTGAGGACTCAAAGGTCTTGATGAACAAGTATGAATGAGCACAAAAGGATTTCCTGCCAAAAAAAAAAAAAAGATAAGAAAAAAATCATATGCCTGCTTAAGAGACTTAATTACATTTACCTACCTGGTTATCCCTGTAATGTAACACAGTATAATACCAAATAGATATTCCCCAAGCCATATATGTGTACAAAAACTAGAAAAAGCAGTTAGTAGATTGTAATTCGCAGGAGATCACACTGTACCTTAATTTTACCTTTTGTGGTATAAGAAGTAGAGAAATCCAAAACAAATGACATAAAAGGCAGAGAAATCCAGTTATATTTATTTATTCAAATAAACCCAGAGAAACAGAACTACTAACATAGCAGCAATTCCCAATGTTATTTAATGCTTACTATATACTAGACATTATGATGAACACTTTAACATAAATTATTTCATTTATTCCTTACAGATATTTTTTTAAGGAATTATCATTATCTTTATTTTACAGATGAGGAAAATAAAGACTCAGATCAAGTTGTCCAAGATTATACCGCCAACAAATAGCGGAGTCAGAATTTGAAGTCAGACAGCCTAACTCAAGAGCCATGGTCTTCAGCACCCTATAACATCGCCTCTCAAAAAAATACTATTGTAAACAAAAGATGCCTTAGCCTGTTTTAAATCAAAGATTTCCACATCACATACCAACCAATTTTCAAAATTCCTTGCATTTTCACAGGTTTTTTTTACTTATATCTGAGTTACAGTGGATGTGCTATTTATTACATTGCTAGTTATATTACATTGTTACAATTTTCAGGGTCATTTGCATACCATGAAGTTTTACTGCAAGTATTAATATTCTTAACAGAGATAGTACTTTAAAATCACTTACTTCTGAAATGTTATACTAATTACTGCTGAATGTGGTATGTCCAACATTCCTGGAATTCAAACCATGTTAAAAATCAAATGAAACCTTGTGACAAATAGCCATCTCAGAAGACATTAGGTGGCTATGCAGATTTCCCCAGCAACCCACTCGATGTAACCTCTTCGAGGTCTTCTCTCATGAGCTCAATCTTTACTTAGCAACTATTTGGTATAGTATGGTCTCCACCATTGTTACTGTCTTCACTATTCAACTGGCATTAATCATTTGCCTTGTATTTTTATTTGCCACATATACATCTCCTATATCAACTATAACTTATATTTCATGGATGGACTGAAAGAATGGATTGGTATCTTATCATTCTTTGAATTATTTCTCACAATAACAAGCACAATGCTATTTGTATAAAACAAAGGAAGGAGAGAGGTTCCGGAAGATGGCGGCGTAGGAGGACGCGGGGCTCACAGCGCGTCCTGCCGATCACTTAGATTCCACCTACACCTGCCTAAAGAACCCAGAAAACCGCCAGAGGATTAGCAGAAGGGAGTCTCCGGAGTCAAGCGCAGACGAGAGGCCCACGGAAGAGGGTAGGAAGGGCGGCGAGGCGGTGCGCGCTCCACGGACTGGCGGGAGGGAGCCGGGGCGGAGGGGCGGCTCGCCGGCCAAGCGGAGCCCCCGAGTCTGGCTGGCAAAAGCGGAGGGGCCGGACAGACTGTGTTCCGACAGCAAGCGCGACTTAGCGTCTGGGAGGTCAGAAGTTAACAGCTCTGCTCGGAAAGCGGGAAGGCTGGAGGACAAAGGGAAGGAGAGCTGCTGAGCCCCCGGACGGCAGAGCTCAGCTTGGCGGGGAACAAAGGCGCTCGCCAGCGCCATCTCCCCCGCCCATCCCCCAGCCAAAATCCCAAAGGGAACCAGTTCCTGCCAGGGAACTTGCTCGCTCCACGCAAACACCCAACTCTGTGCTTCTGCGGAGACAAACCTCCGGCAGCGGATCTGACTCCCTCCCGCTGCCACAGGGCTCCTCCTGAAGTGGATCACCTAAGGAGAAGCGAGCTAAGCCTGCCCCTCCAGCCCCCGTGCACCTTGCCTACCCACCCCAGCTAATACGCCAGATCCCCAGCAACACAAGCCTGGCAGTGTGCAAGTAGCCCAGACGGGACACGCCACCCCACAGTGAATCCCGCCCCTAGGAGAGGGGAAGAGAAGGCACACACCAGTCTGACTGTGGCCCCAGCGGTGGGCTGGGGGCAGACATCGGGTCGGACTGCGGCCCCGCCCACTAACTCCAGTTATACACCACAGCACAGGGGAAGTGCACTGCAGGTCCTCACCACGCAAGGGACTCTCCAAAATGACCAAACGGAAGAATTCCCCTCAGAAGAATCTCCAGGAAATAACAACAGCTAATGAACTGATCAAAAAGGATTTAAATAATATAACAGAAAGTGAATTTAGAATAATAGTCATAAAATTAATCGCTGGGCTTGAAAACAGTATACAGGACAGCAGAGAATCTCTTGCCACAAAGATCGAGGGACTAAGGAACAGTCACGAGGAGTTGAAAAACGCTTTAAACGAAATGCAAAACAAAATGGAAACCACGATGGCTCGGCTTGAAGAGGCAGAGGAGAGAATAGGTGAACTAGAAGATAAAGTTATGGAGAAAGAGGAAGCTGAAAGAAAGAGAGATTAAAAAATCCAGGAGTATGAGGGGAAAATTAGAGAACTAAGTGATACACTAAAAAAAAATAATATACGCATAATTGGTATCCCAGAGGAGGAAGAGAGAGGGAAAGGTGCTGAAGGGGTACTTGAACAAATTATAGCTGAGAACTTCCCTGAACTGGGGAAGGAAAAAGGCATTGAAATCCAAGAGGCACAGAGAACTCCCTTCAGACGTAACTTGAATCGATCTTCTGCACGACATATCATAGTGAAACTGGCAAAATACAAGGATAAAGAGAAAATTCTGAAAGCAGCAAGGGATAAACGTGCCCTCACATATAAAGGGAGACCTATAAGACTCGTGACTGATCTCTCCTTTGAAACTTGGCAGGCCAGAAAGGCTTGGCACGATATCTACAGTGTGCTAAACAGAAAAAATATGCAGCCGAGAATCCTTTATCCAGCAAGTCTGTCATTTAGAATAGAAGGAGAGATAAAGGTCTTCCCAAACAAACAAAAACTGAAGGAATTTGTCACCACGAAACCAGCCCTACAAGAGATCCTAAGGGGGATCCTGTGAGACAAAGTACCAGAGACATCACTACAAGCATAAAACATACAGACATCACAATGACTCTAAACCCATATCTTTCTATAATAACACTGAATGTAAATGGATTAAATGCGCCAACTAAAAGACATAGGGTATCAGAATGGATAAAAAAGCAAGACCCATCTATTTGCTGTCTACAAGAGACTCATTTTAGAGCTGAGGACACCTTTAGATTGAGAGTGAGGGGATGGAGAACTATTTATCATGCTCCTGGAAGCCAAAAGAAAGCTGGAGTAGCCATACTTATATCAGACAAACTAGACTTTAAATTAAAGGCTGTAACAAGAGATGAAGAAGGGCATTATATAATAATCACAGGGTCTATCCACCAGGAAGAGCTAACTATTATAAATGTCTATGCGCCAAATACCCGAGCCCCCAGATATATAAAACAATTACTCATAAACATAAGCAACCTTATTGATAAGAATGTGGTCATTGCAGGGGACTTTAACACCCCACTTACAGAAATGGATAGATCATCTAGACACACAGTCAATAAAGAAACAAGGGCCCTGAATGATACATTGGATCAGATGGACTTGACAGATCTATTTAGAACTCTGCATCCCAAAGCAACAGAATATACTTTCTTCTCGAGTGCACATGGAACATTCTCCAAGATAGATCATATACTGGGTCACAAAACAGCCCTTCATAAGTTTACAAGAATTGAAATTATACCATGCATACTTTCAGACCACAATGCTATGAAGCTTGAAATCAACCACAGGAAAAAGTCTGGAAAACCTCCAAAAGCATGGAGGTTAAAGAACACCCTACTAACGAATGAGTGGGTCAACCAGGCAATTAGAGAAGAAATTAAAATATATATGGAAACAAGCGAAAATGAAAATACAACAATCCAAACGCTTTGGGACGCAGCGAAGGCAGTCCTGAGAGGAAAATACATTGCAATCCAGGCCTATCTCAAGAAACAAGAAAAATCCCAAATACAAAATCTAACAGCACACCTAAAGGAAATAGAAGCAGAACAGCAAAGGCAGCCTAAACCCAGCAGAAGAAGAGAAATCATAAAGATCAGAGCAGAAATAAACAATATAGAATCTAAAAAAACTGTAGAGCAGATCAACGAAACCAAGAGTTGGTTTTTTGAAAAAATAAACAAAATTGACAAACCTCTAGCCAGGCTTCTCAAAAAGAAAAGGGAGATGACCCAAATAGATAAAATCATGAATGAAAATGGAATGATTACAACCAATCCCTCAGAGATACAAACAATTATCAGGGAATACTATGAAAAATTATATGCCAGCAAATTGGACAACCTGGAAGAAATGGACAAATTCCTAAACACCCACACTCTTCCAAAACTCAATCAGGAGGAAATAGAAAGCTTGAACAGACCCATAACCAGCGAAGAAATCGAATCGGTTATCAAAAATCTCCCAACAAATAAGAGTCCAGGACCAGATGGCTTCCCAGTGGAGTTCTACCAGACATTTAAAGCAGAGATAATACCTATCCTTCTCAAGCTATTCCAAGAAATAGAAAGAGAAGGAAAACTTCCAGACTCATTCTATGAAGCCAGTATTACTTTGATTCCTAAACCAGACAGAGACCCAGTAAAAAAAGAGAACTACAGGCCAATATCCCTGATGAATATGGATGCAAAAATTCTTAATAAGATACTAGCAAATCGAATTCAACAGCATATAAAAAGAATTATTCACCATGATCAAGTGGGATTCATTCCTGGGATGCAGGGCTGGTTCAACATTCGCAAATCGATCAACGTGATACATCACATTAACAAAAAAAAAGAGAAGAACCATATGATCCTGTCAATCGATGCAGAAAAGGCCTTTGACAAAATCCAGCACCCTTTCTTAATAAAAACCCTCGAGAAAGTCGGGATAGAAGGAACATACTTAAAGATCATAAAGGCCATTTATGAAAAGCCCACAGCTAACATCATCCTCAACGGGGAAAAACTGAGAGCTTTTTCCCTGAGATCAGGAACACGACAGGGATGCCCACTGTCACCGCTGTTGTTTAACATAGTGCTGGAAGTTCTAGCATCAGCAATCAGACAACAAAGGAAATCAAAGGCATCAAAATTGGCAAAGATGAAGTCAAGCTTTCGCTTTTTGCAGATGACATGATATTATACATGGAAAATCCGATAGACTCCACCAAAAGTCTGCTAGAACTGATACATGAATTCAGCAAAGTTGCAGGATACAAAATCAATGTGCAGAAATCAGTTGCATTCTTATACACTAACAACGAAGCAACAGAAAGACAAATGAAGAAACTGATCCCATTCACAATTGCACCAAGAAGCATAAAATACCTAGGAATAAATCTAACCAAAGATGTAAAAGATCTGTATGCTGAAAACTATAGAAAGCTTATGCAGGTAATTGAAGAAGATATAAAGAAATGGAAAGACATTCCCTGCTCATGGATTGGAAGAATAAATATTGTCAAAATGTCAATACTACCCAAAGCTATCTACACATTCAATGCAATCCCAATCAAAATTGCACCAGCATTCTTCTCGAAACTAGAACAAGCAATCCTAAAATTCATATGGAACCACAAAAGGCCCCGAATAGCCAAAGTGATTTTAAAGAAGAAGACCAAAGCAGGAGGCATCACAATCCCAGACTTTAGCCTCTACTACAAAGCTGTCATCATCAAGACAGCATAGTATTGGCATAAAAACAGACACATAGACCAATGGAATAGAATAGAAACCCCAGAACTAGACCCACAAACGTATGGCCAACTCATCTTTGACAAAGCAGGAAAGAACATCCAATGGAAAAAAGACAGTCTCTTTAACAAATGGTGCTGGGAGAACTGGACAGCAACATGCAGAAGGTTGAAACTAGACCACTTTCTCACACCATTCACAAAAATAAACTCAAAATGGATAAAGGACCTGAATGTGAGACAGGAAACCATCAAAACCTTAGAGGAGAAAGCAGGAAAAGACCTCTCTGACCTCAGCCGTAGCAATCTCTTACTCGGCACATCCCCAAAGGCAAGGGAATTAAAAGCAAAAGTGAATTACTGGGACCTTATGAAGATAAAAAGCTTCTGCACAGCAAAGGAAACAACCAACAAAACTAAAAGGCAACCAACGGAATGGGAAAAGATATTTGCAAATGACACATCGGACAAAGGGCTAGTATCCAAAATCTATAAAGAGCTCATCAAACTCCACACCCGAAAAACAAATAACCCAGTGAAGAAATGGGCAGAAAACATGAATAGACACTTCTCTAAAAAAGACATCCGGATGGCCAACAGGCACATGAAAAGATGTTCAACGTCGCTCCTTATCAGGGAAATACAAATCAAAACCACACTGAGATACCACCTCACGCCAGTCAGACTGGCCAAAATGAAGAAATCAGGAGACTATAGATGCTGGAGAGGATGTGGAGAAACAGGAACCCTCTTGCACTGTTGGTGGGAATGCAAATTGGTGCAGCCGCTCTGGAAAGCAGTGTGGAGGTTCCTCAGAAAATTAAAAATAGACCTACCCTATGACCCAGCAATAGCACTGCTAGGCATTTATCCAAGGGATACAGGAGTACTGATGCATAGGGGCACCTGTACCCCAATGTTTATAGCGGCACTCTCAACAATAGCCAAATTATGGAAAGAGCCTAAATGTCCATCAACTGATGAATGGAGAAAGAAATTGTGGTTTATATACACAATGGAATACTACGTGGCAATGAGAAAAAATGAAATATGGCCTTTTGTAGCAACATGGATGGAACTGGAGAGTGTGATGCTAAGTGAAATAAGCCATACAGAGAAAGACAGATACCATATGGTTTCACTCTTATGTGGATCCTGAGAAACATCACAGAAACCCACGGGGGAGGGGAAGGGAAAAAAAAAAAAAAAAAAAAAAAAGAGGTTAGAGTGGGAGAGAGCCAAAGCATAAGAGACTGTTAAAAACTGAGAACAAACTGAGGGTTGATGGGGGGTGGGAGGGAGGGCAGGGTGGGTGATGGGTATTGAGGAGGGCACCTTTTGGGATGAGCACTGGGTGTTGTATGGAAACCAATTTGACAGTAAATTTCATATATTAAAAAATAAAAAAAATAAAAAAAAAGAACTATGTAAAAAAAAAAAAAAGAATAATTTTAACAAAAGAAGTACAAAACTTATACTCTGGAGACTATAAACCATTATAGAAAGAAATTAAATAAGACCTAAATAAATGAAAAGACATCCTATGTTTATGGATTGGAAGACTTAATACTGTGAATGTGACAATATTCCCTAAACTGATCCATGGAGTCAATACATTCTTATAAAAAATTCCAGCTGGTTTGTTTGCAGAAACTGATGAGGTGGTCCTAATATTCATATGGTAAAGCTCAGGCTCCAAAAAGCAAAAATAATCTTAAAAAGGAAAAAGAAGTAGGGGACTCACACTTTTCAGTTTAAACTACAAAGTGACAGTAATCAAGACAGTGAGGTACTGGCATAAAACTAGATATATAGATTAATGGAATAGAATTTACAATCCAGAAATAAACCTTCCAATGTTTGGTCAGCTGATTTTTGACAAAGGTACTTGCACATTCAATGAAGAAAGAACAGTGTTTTTAATAAATGGTGCTGGGACAACTGGACAGTCACATGCAAAGAGAATATTCTTTTGGATCCCTATCTCACATTTTATACAAAAAGTAACTCAAAATGGATCAAAGACCTAATTATAAGTGTTAAAACTATAAAAATGTTGAAAGAAAACATAACTGTAAATTTTCTTAACCTTAGATTAGACGTTTTTTTAATATATGACACCCAAACACAAGCAACAAAAGAAAAAGTTATACCCTGGACATCATCAAAGTTAAAAATCTTTTGTGCATCAAGGAACACTGTCAAGAAAGTAAAAAGATAATTCACAGGACAGGAGAAAACTTTTGCAATCATGTATCTGATAAGGAACTTATATCTAGAAAATATAAGGGACTTGTATCTAGAATGTATAAAGAACTTCTACGATTCAATAATAAGAAGATAACCAAATTTAAAAACGGATGAGGGTTATGAGTGGATTTTTCTCCAAAGGAGGTATACGTTTAGCCAATATTCACATGAAAAGATGCTTAACATCATTAGCAATCAGGGTAATGCAAGTCGAAACCAGATAAGATACCACCTCATACCCACTAAGATATTATCAAAGGACAGAAGTAACAAGTGTTGACCAGGATGTGGAGGAACTGGGACTCTGATGCACCGCTGGTGGAAATGGAAAGTAATGCAGCCTCTTTGGAAAACAGCCTGCACTTCCTCAAAAGGTGAAACACAGAATTACCATATGACCCAACAATTTCTCTCTTAGGTATATACCCAAGACAAATGAAAATATATACCCATGTAAAAACTTGTACATGAACGTTCATAGGAGAATTATTCATAATAGCTAAAATGTGGAAACAATCCAAATGCGTATCAACCGATGAATGGATAAATAAAATGTGTTATATCCATAGAATAGCCTATTTTTCAGCAGTGAAAAGAAACAAAGTACAGTTGACTTTAGAAAAACAGAGGTTTGAACTGTGCAGGTCCATTTATACGTGGTTTTTTTTTTTATAGTATAGCACTGTAAATGTATTTCCTCTTCCTTAGGATTTTCTTAAATTATTTTTTTAATGTTGATTTAGTTTTGAGAGAGAGCTGTCAGCACAGATCCTGATGCAGGGCTCGAACCCACAAACCATGAGATCATGACCTGAGCTCAAGTCAGACGCTTAACTGACTGAGCCACCCAGGTGCCCCACCTTATGATTTTCTTATTAGCATTTTATTTTCTCTGGCTTACCTATTGTAAGAATAGGGTATATAATACATATAACAACAAAATGTATGTTAATTGACTTTATGTTATCAGTTAGGCTTCTTCTGGTCATCAGTAAGCAATTAGCAGTTAAGTTTTTGGAGAGTCAAAAGTTATACACAGATTTTTGACTGCACAGGGAGTCAGCGCTCTTTACCCCTGTGTTGTTCAAGCATCAACTGTATTAATACATAACAGGACAGAGATAAACCTGGAAAACATTATGTTAAGTGAAACTAGTCACTACGGACCACATATTATATGATTCTATTTATGTGGAATATCCAGAATAGGGAAACTGATGGAGACAGAAAATAGATTAGTGGTTGCCCAGGGCTGAGGGAGATGGAGAAATTGGGAGGTGACTGTTAATAGGTATGGAATATCTTTCTGGGATAATAAAAATGTTCTAAAATTGATTGTTGTGATGAATGTGGTGAATACATCAGAATTCACTTAATTGTATGCTATATTGGGTTACTTGTACAATATGTGGATGATAACTCAGTAGTACCATTATAAATATTTCACTTATGGGGTGCCTGGATGACTCAGGTGGCTAAGCGTCTGACTTCGGCTCAGGTCGTGATCTCGCAGTTTGTGAGTTTGAGCCTCGCGTCAGGCTCTGTGCTGACAACTCAGAGTCTGGAGCCTGCTTCGGATTCTGTGTCTCCCTCTCTCTCTCTGCCCCTCCCCTGCTCGTGCTCTATCACTCTGTGTCTCTCAAAAAAAAAAAACATTAAAAATTTTTTAAAAAATGTTTCACCTAAAATTTTCATCTTTATAGAACAGTGAAATTAAGGAAGAGAAGGCTTTTTCAATATGATAAGCTGGTCCCCTTGAGTGGGCCTACTGTACTGTACAAATATCTCTTTCCTTTCTTTTTAATTCTTTTATTTTTAATTTCTTCCATTGCCCGCTTATCCCTCTCTTTTTCCTTCTTATGGTATAAGCCCCGAAGGGTGACAGTAGACATTTGTTGGCTCTGATGGCAACTTACATCTGAGGAGTTGCTTGGCTTCTAAAATAAACTCTAAACGACACTTACTGTTTTAAGATGTAGCTTACATTTTAGTTTTTTAAAAATGTTCCATCATGTTTGAGAAGAAGTGAAACTTTTCATGCAGATCTGTAAAAATCTAATTTCCCTGGAAGCTCCCACAGACACTTGTATGACTCACCATCAATTGGCAGGATTTTCAGCAGCTTCTCTAGTTCCTTATCTGTGAGCTCAATTCCGAGATTTCCCAGAACATTTTTTAGCTCACTAGATTCAATCTTCTCACCTTTGAAAATAAGAAATTTGGTATACATCTTCATTTCAGATAGCGGTAATCATTTCTTTTTTTTTAAAGTTTTTAAATGTTTTATCACTTATTTTTGAGAGAGAGAGCAAGTGGGCAAGGGGCAGAGAGAGAGGGAGACACAGAATCTGAAGCAGGCTCCAGGCCCTGAGCTGTCAGCACAGAGCCTGATGCGGGGCTTGAACTCACAAGCTGCGAGATCATGACCTGAGCTGAAGTCGGACGATTAACCGACTGAGCCACCCAGGCGCCTCCAGATAATAGTAATTATTTCTAATGAAAAAAGTTATTTTAGGATAATTAATACCATCTCCTTGTTTTCAGACTGAAAACTACAGTAATAAAAACAAACAAACATTTTCAACTACAGAATCAATGTAGATGATAGGTCAAATTTATTTTCTTAATGTGAACAAGAGAGTCTTCTAAAATCAGGACAGACTACTTTCAGATTGAAATTTGATCTATTAATTAAAAAAATAGATGCTTATATGAATTTTTCTTTGAAAAAGTATTTTAATTTAAAAAATAAGAATTATATGATAAATACAATAAATTCATTACTTCCATCAATTTTAGGCTTCACTCTCTAATTTGCTGTGCCATTCTATACTGTGGTTATTAAACACTGGCGAAGTGAATTACATTATTGGCATAAACAACAGAGATTGTAGAATTTGAAAGCAAGAAATCGTATGGTAATTTCATTGCAAAATCAGATAATTTTATATCAATACATGTAACACTAGAAGCAAATATTTCATTAATAAATATAGAGAAATGCCAGAATTTACAAGTCAGTGATGAAGTACCAGGAAATATTAGCAAAAACCAAAATTTAATGTAGATAATTGGAATCCTAATTTTATAGTAACTTTTCAGTCACCTGTAAAATCTGTGATGTTTTCCATCAGTGTTTCTAGAGGAATTTTCTCATCAACTATAAGAGAAGATAAAATCGCAGTATATTATAGATCCCATATATTATGGATCTCATATATTATATAGACTTCAAATATTACATTCTAGATATAATACAAAAGTTTGTGGGAAAACATGGGAAGAACTATAACAGTTGCACTTAACTATGTGTCAGGCCCCATCATAATTGCTAATATTTATTTAAACAAATATTTTTGAACACACTTTTTAGATTATTATTCTACTCAACTTTTATTCTAAGACAAGCATGAATAACAAGAAAATTCTAAACATGAAAACCACGCTATCGCAATGGTGCGGTTTGGCCTATAATATCTCAAATTTATTTGTGTTAGTAAGGGGAAGTTACTTAGAAGTGAATGTGTCTAAAGAATCTGCATTCTTGTATTCAAAACTGGAAAGACTCAACTACTAAACATGATACTTACAGAGAACATAAAAGTCATACATATCACACATATAAAAAACTGGTTTAATTTTGACTTTGTTAACTGGATACTCATAACCTCAAATGACATTCTCTGTGTTTTAGTCATTGATATGGTGTCTCACACTGCTCTTGGGCCTTCCCTTTTCCCTATGAAAAAGGGCATTCCCCCCCCCCCACCCAAGTTTCTTGTAATTAACCTCTCTCTAGGGTTAACTAGTATATATGATAATATGCTTACCACCAACATGCATGTTTTCAGCCAGATCTTTAAGTTCCGTATCTGCAAGCTTTATCCCCAGGTTGTTCAGAACAGTGCCCAGGTTGTTCATATTGACCTTCCCACCTAAGAAAAGTGACAGTCCATAAAGAATATTAAATGACTTCAAAAGAGAAGTTCTTACACTTTTTTGATACACATATCCCATTGTGAATTTCTTAAGCAGTAGATCATTATTCACAAAATTTGCTTCGGACCAAACAGAAAATGTTTGCTCTAAAGTGAAAAAAATAAATTAATGTTCAACAATTTTAGCACAGAGACAAAATATTTTAAGCAGTCAATTACAAATTTAGAACTATGGCTACTTCCCTTGAGACTTGTCTTGGGGACCAGCCTACAGAAACACAAGGTTTTAAATGGCATTTAATACTGAAATTAGTTTGAGAATTAGGTACAGAAATATGGGCTCAGAGTACAGAAAAGTCTCTCAAGAAATGGATGAAAAAGGGAAGAAAGAGATTGAGTTGTGGCCAAAAAGGGGTGTGGAGAGTTCTAGTTTGCTTATTTTATAGGATGGTGTATGTTGAACATGTAAATGGGCTGAAGAGGTTGAAAATGGCCAGTGGGGCAAGGTCTTAAAAGATATGGGAGACAGTGGAGTCAAGGGCATCCTGGTAAGCTTTGAGGAGGAAGAGGGACTTCTCACTCATCCTTTATACTAACATGGGTGTGCTTAAAGATACCTGAATAGGGAGGGATTGAAGATGTAAAGCTGAGGGCTATCACTCTTGCCAGCCTCAATTTTCTTAATGAATTAAAAAAAATCTGGTTGAAAAAAATGATGTTCAATGAATGCTTAGGGAATTCTGGTACTGGAGGCAAACATTATGTAGTTCTAAACAATAGTAGGTTGACTTTTGATGAATGAACTTCCAATTTAGTTTTTTCTATTTATTAAGTTCTCTGAATCACTGCTAATCATTTATATTTTTTCCCATGTAAACATGAAATTTGATATTTCTCTTCCTGAAAATTTCGAATATGACAAGAAAGTGTGGTGCTTTACTTCCAAGATAGAACATCAGATTCAACTGCTAAAATAAAGATTGAGGTCCAAAAAAGCATACATTTGCAATCAGTACATATGACAGATGGCAGCATTCAAATTCATATCTTGGAAACAGTATAAAATGAAGATCTCATATTCATTTGTATTCTTATTATGTTTCTCACTCACCTTTAAGGGACTTCACACCATCTAGCAACCTGTTTTTAAAGACCTTGTTATCATCTATAATAAAGAACACAATTAAGGTCATAGAGAAATGATGTGGCTATTCACTAAAACTCTAGTAAAACTGAGATTTTCATGATTTGCCCTAGAAACTTCCCTCATTAAAATAAA
Organism: Panthera onca; assembly: GCF_046562875.1. NCBI lineage: Eukaryota > Metazoa > Chordata > Mammalia > Carnivora > Felidae > Panthera > Panthera onca. Next base: position 268,218 of record NW_027675820.1, read on the forward strand.
GTTTGAGAGAAAATTAGGGAAAGTTTATAATATGGTAAGTCTATCTAAAATTTAGCATACAAGGCACTCTATAACATGCACAGCTTTTTTGGAAAATATCACCTCTGACCTTTTATCCCCTTCCGGTCTAACACCACTTCTTTCCCTTGGTTGCTTCCCACAACTGCCTATAGGTATCTAAAAAGGTAAGGGTAGCCTCAGAAATGTAGTCCCCTTGATGGCATGAGTCAGCATCATGGGGATGATTATTCCAAAACAGAGAGTTAAACTGCATAGATGGAAATTTCCCTCTACAATAAGTGAACATTTAAATTATTTTGTTTGGCATTTGCTTGTTTATTTACTGTTGCATCTTAGCAAATGGGGATAGTTTGAGTTTCTAAAAAAAAAAAAAAAAAAGCTTAAGAGGGGACAAAACAAACACGGGGTAAAAAAGAAAGGCAAACCAAGAAACAGACTCCTAACTATAGGGAACAAACTGATGGTCACCAGAGGGGAAGATGGTGAGGGAAGGGTGACACGGGTGATGGGGATGAAGGAGGGCACTTGTGATGAGCACAGGGTGATGTGTGGATGTGTTGAATCACCAAATTGTACACCTGAAACTAGTATTACACTGTATGTTAACTAACTGGAATTTAAATTAAAAAATCTTTAAAAGCTTCAAAGAACACTTTAAGGTCACATCAGTATATAAATGCCTACCATTGAAAGGCAGATTTTTCAGCAGCTTCAAACGTTCCTTATCTGTGAACTCTATTCCCATGTTTTTCAGAATAGCTTTCACATCTTTGACATCAACCTCCCCTCCTTAAAAAAATAGACATCATTACATATACGAATTTAAAGGATCATCTAATGACTCCAAACAGGGAAAATTAATCTATGGCTATATAGATTGAATCGGTACAGAATAAAGAGCATAGGCCAATGAGACCTCTCCAAATATACTGACGATGACTTTCACAGAAAAAGAATTTGATCTCTAAGTGCTAATAAAAGAAGTCACAGTCACAATGACAATGGCAAGGCAACTCTGAACCCTGTGAGATTTACATTATGTATCTGCTATTCAATTGGAATATTATAAATTACTTATTCAAATAAATGTATAAAATAAGGTAAGATCTGTTAGTCTCATTTTTTGTCAGTTATCTGTAGTCTTTATCAAAATTTTACTTCATATATTATTTCACTAGTACAGAGTTTGGCCATTCTAAAAAAGAGAAGAACAAAATATACAAATAAAAAATATACCAGAAAACAAATGAGTTGCTAGTAATTTAATGAACCAAGAAATAAATGCCATAACTAATATGGCAATTGAGGAATAATGATGAAATGTAATTATTATAAATACTAAATGTTTTAGATTCATAATTTCTCTCTTACCTGTAGTAGCTTTTACTCCATCCATCACCTCTTTCAGACCAACCATTCCATTAGCTACAAGAAAAGGCACAATGAAAATAATGTCAGAAGCCCAGAAGACAAATTTAAGACATATATTTTAAGGAAACAATTCCATTAAAAATTCCTTACATCTTCATTTTACCTGAGACCATTTAGAAAATGCCTGGATCTCAGGGAGTTAAGATGATCTCCATCAATACAAAGGTCTCTTGTATACTAGAAACTGGGTCAGGAAAAGTGTGCTCTTCCTAGTATTTTGGATGCCATTATAAGCCATAGCTGAAGATACTATTGGAGTTGGCCAGGTATTCTGGTAACTTTACTTCATGTACCCACAAACAGCTGAGGAAGGGACCACTAATCCAGCTTGGTATGTTCTAAGATTGCTTCCTGCAGGAGATGTGTGTGAACTACATTAATGTATCAGAGCAGTTGATACGAAATATGGAAGGATGGAAGAGCCTTCACATGGAGGAGAAGTTGAGAAAAATGTCCAGGGACATCATGCTATGTGGGTAAAACTACAAGCAGCTCAACATGGCTGGAACAGTAGAAAAATGAGAGAAGATATGTCCACACAGGCAGATGGAGCTTGAAGGTCTCATGCACTATGATAAAAATCTTTGAACACGTTTTCGAATGAAGATTTCATTAGACAGGAGGATAGATAGAAGAATGGCTTGTTGACTTCTCTATAAATAGATTTTCAGATCCCTATTATTTTGCTTTCTTATTGTTTAGACTATTAGAGTCCTGACAGCACCCTCTGCAGTTTTTGGTATATTTACGGAGAGGTGATGCTGTTTTAGGTTAATTGTAATGAAGATCCAAGATTTATTCTGACTTTAAAATTGGGCTCTCCTCCAAGTGTCCATCAATAGATGAATGGATAAAGACGTAGAACATGTGTGTGTGTGTGTGTGTGTGTGTGTGTGTGTGTGTGTGTGTGTGTATGATGGAGTATTATTCAGCCTTAAAAAAGAATGGAATCTTGCCATTTGCAACAACATGGATGGAGCTAAAGAGTATAATGCTAAGAGAAATGTTAAAGACAAATACTATATGATTTCACTCATATGTGAAATTTAAGAAACAAAATGAGTAAACAAAGAAAAAAAAAAGAAGAGAGAGACAAACCAAGAAGTAGACTCTTAACTATAGAGAACAAACTGGTAGTTACCAGAGGGGAGGTGGGTGCGGGAATGGGTGAAACAGGTGATGGGGACTAAAGAGTATACTTATCACATATATATAGAATTGTTAATATATTATATACCTGAAATAATATAATTTTCTATGTTAACTACATTGGAATTAAAATTAAAGACTTCAGTAAAAAAAATAAAATTGGGCTCTCCTCCAAGCTTTCTAACATGTATCTGTCAATTAAATCTATTTTCAAACATATCAGATATAAAGGAAAAATTAAAAAACGGCCTGAGGTCATCTGTAGTGTTCACCATCAACTTGTAGATTTTTTGACAGCTTTGCAAGTTCCTCTTCCGTGAGCTCAAGTCCCAATTTTTTAAGGGTGTTGTCCAGGTTATTTACATGAACCTTTCCCCCTTAGGAAAGATAGAAGGTAGGAACATGAAAAAAAAGTGTATTATGCCAAAATTCTGCATGCATATCAACTTTCTATTTATTTATTTATTATGTTTGTTTGTTTAAGGTGAAGTGATTTTTTCGTGCATAGAGAAGGGGTGTACAGAGTTGAAAAAAAATGCAAGTTCCATATGGAACTTCCTACAAGATAAAATATACGCTGTTATCAGTTAAAATGTGGGTAGACTGCAAGAATCATAAATAAGGAATGATACCAAAGTGAGGAGCCAGGATTCATAATTGGAATAAAATTGTCAAGTTGGGGAATGTCAGACAGTATGACTTTTAATTAGGTCTTACTCACCATTGAGAGATTTCACACCCTTTAGCAACCTGTTGTGATATACCTTTCCAGCAGCTGTAAGAAAAGCCATAATTCATGCAATGGGGAAATTAACATGAAATCGCAAAAATGGTGTGAAATAAATAATAATTTAAATAAACAATTTCAAAAATAACATTTTAAGAAGAGTTGTCTCTAATTTTTAGTTTATTTCATCTAATATAATGAAGGTTGGAAACAGAAACCTCTCTCCTTGTGACAAACCTCTTTATTCCAGTACCTGAGGAAGTCTCCTTGCTCAAACATGAGTATAGCTTCCCTTTGCTTTTAAATTTCTGCTTCCCATCTTTATTTTTTTTTCATGGATCTCCAATCTTTCTTTTTTTTTCTCTTCTCATGATATGAACAAATTAGTAGCTTGATAGGTAACAATATGTTTATCTGTTAATGTCAACTCTTGTCTAAAGGGTTATTTAACTTCCAATATAAATTCTAAGCGACAGTGACAGGTTGCTATATACTTATAACTCAATTTAATATTTTTTCTTTTATACTTTTGGGGAAAAATAAATAGAAACAAAGTTGAAAATATTTGCACAGACCTAAAGACCAACAAAAGACCTCCATGACACCTCTATCAATCTCACCATCAATTGGCAGTGTTTTCAGTAGCTTCTCTTTTTCCTGATCTGTGAGCTCAATCCCCAGGCTTCCCAGGAAAATTTTCAGGTTATTAGAATCAACCTTCTCATCTTTTAAGAGAGGGAACAATAGACATATAAGCTTTCGGAACTCTGGTATTATATCAAGTTGTAAAATATGTACTATGAAGTTTAATGATATCCTAATTTCAAGATGAGGTGTTAGGCGAAGATATTCTCAATTGCAGAACCCTTGAGCATATCTTATGGTAATAAAGCATATCTTTATGAGCGTATCTTATGGTATCTTATGGTAATAAAATACCACATTTATTATAAATTGAAGACCATTTTTCCTAAAGCTGGAAAAAAACAACTTTCAGAATAAAATCTGATGAGTGAATTAAGATAACGCAGATTCTTATATAAATTATTCTTCAAAAACATTTGCTTTGGTAAGAATTATTGATGATATCAGGAATACATTATCTTGATCATTTCTAAGCTTCACCATGCCATTTTCTATACATTTCTAGATATTTTTCATTTAAACATTTGTGACCCGAAGCATATTACTTGCACAAGTAACAGAAAACTTAGGATTTAAAATTGACATATAGTCTTGTATCCTAGTGTAGAAACTTTCCTAATGTCAATCCATGATTCATATATTTAAAAATAAAACATCAGAATTTATAAGATACCAGAAATACCACTGAAAAAAACTATTATAAAGGACTGAAACCCTAGATTTACATCAACTTCTCATTTACCTGTAAAAGTTTGCAGTTCCTTCATCGGTGTTTTAGGAGAAGTCCTCCTATCAACTGTAGAAGAAAATTAAAGTCATAATGAGATATAAAAGACTCATGAAATATTGTGAAAGACAATGTTGGAGTAAATATAATAAATCCTAACTTACTATGTGCCAGGCATTATCTTAAGTACTTTATATATGCTTACTTAAGAACTATTTACTGAAGAATATCTTTCTAGGCTATTAATTTATTCAGTTTTCATTGGCTTCATTAATACTAGAAAGAAAAGCCTAAACATAACAACATGCCATTTCAAAAATATTAATTTTACTTATAGTTCTATACTATTTCAAAGCTATATGCATTAGTAATGGGAAGAAATTCAGAAGTACTGTCATCTAAGTGGCCTGCATTTTTCTTTTTAAAATGTGGAAGACTGTCTTCTAGTGACCATAATATGGGTAAAGAACATAAAAGACATTCATACAAAGGGCAATGTTTTCACGGTGACTTGGTAGCTGGCTGCTTATATGCTCTTTACATGCTTTGCCCATATTTATAGCTTCTTACTATCAGTGTAGATTACCATTCCTAAGGGCCCTTTCCCCTCAACCTTTATTGTCCAAGCTCTCCCAACATGGAACTATGGTATCTGGAAACTTGCTCACCATCACCAGGGAGATTTTGAGTCAGAGCCTCAAGTTCCTTATCTGAGAGCTTGATTCCCATATTATCCAGTATTGCGTTCAAGTCGTTGACATTGACTTTCCCATCTAAGGAAAGAGAGTCCATGAAGAAAATTATGTAACTTCAAAAAAGAGGTTCATAAACCTTTTAGAGACACATGCCCTGTTGTGAATTTCATGAGCTATATGCTAGTGTTCACAAAGATTACATATCATTTCAGGGGGGGTCATATATTCTCTAAAGCCTATTCACAGACCCCCCTTAGTAGTAAGGTTAATAATCCTTGTTCTAAAATGTGGAGAAAAAAAAACCACAGCAATTTTAGAACAAGAGACTAAGGACCTTATTATGCCTATAGAGAAAGTCAACTATGACATTAGAACGAAGGTCACTTCTCGTGAGATTTGTCTTGGGGATCAGACTACAAAATACAAAGTTTTAAATATCATTGAATAAATGCTAAGTGAATTCTAGTTCTGGAGGCAAACATTTTTTACTTCTAAACAATAGGTTTTGATGACTGAATTCCCAGTTTAGTATTTATCTGCAGCTGATTAAATTCCCTGAATCAGTACTAATTCTTGTCTGTCACATTTTGCTATGCAAACTTGAAATCTGGTATTTTTTCTCTTGAAAAGTTTGGAAGAATCTTGAGAAAGTAGAAGGCTTTCTTCCTAGATATAAAGTAAAAGATCAGCAGCTACCGTGAAGCTTGATCTTCAGTGGGAGCATAAATTTGCAATCAGTATATACGATCAGTATAGCAGCAACCACTAATACCTTGGAAACAGTATAAAAGCAAGGATCCCATATTGGTCTACACTCTCATTATGCCGCTCACGTACCTTTTAGAGACATCACAACTTCTAGCAACCTGTTTTGAAAGATCTTGTCATCATCTGTAAGAAAAGGCAGAATTTAAGTCACAGAGAAATGTGGAAAATCACAGAGAAATTAGGAAAAATGACTTTTCGAGAGTTTTCTCTTATTTTAATAAAATTTGAGAGAAAATTGGGTGAAATTTAGCACATCATGCACACCTCTGTTCTTCTTCCCAATCCTGCCTTTATTCACTTCCAATTATTAATCCTTTCTTCTTTCACAAATCCCAGTTTAACCTTTGTTTTTTCCTTTTTTGTTTTTCCCTATTGATAAAAAGACTCATCATAATGGAAATGCTGCTTCCTAATCTAAAAGTAAAACCACCTAGGGATTCATTTCAGGTATAAGTGGACTTTCTAAAAAAACATTTTTTTTTTTTTGAAATGGATTTTCTATATCCTAGAACTTAGGAAATGGAGGTAATTTTAGAGCTTCTCGCAGACGCAGAAATCTAAAACTTCTTTTTGGGGACAGCTGGGTGGCGCAGTTAATTAAGCATCCAACTCTTGGTTTTGGCTCAGGTCATATCTCACGGGTTGTGAGATCAAGCTCCGAGTCCAGCTCCGTGCTGACAGTGCGGAGCCTGCTTGGGATTCTCTCGCTCTCCCTCTCTCTCTGCTCCTCCCCAACTCACACATGCTCTCACCTTCTCAATATGAATAAATAAACTTAAAAAAAACCACTCTTTGAATACATCAATATTTAAAATGCTTACCCTTAAAAGGAAGAGTTTTCACCAGCTCCAAGCATTCTTTACCTTTGAGCTCGATCCCCATGTTTCCCAGAACAGCTTTAACGCTACTGACATCAACATTTTCTCCTTAACAAAAAGATCAAAACAATGACATACATGGAATTTAAGTACAATCAAATTATTGCAAATAATTAAACTAAATTATGATGCTAAAACAATAGGATTATGAGCTGGGGAAAGTAATGATCACTGAGCTCTGCCCAAATACATGGAGATAATGTCATTTATGGAAACATAATTGCCTTTTTTTAAAATAAGTTTATTTATTTTTGAGACAGAGAGAGACAGAGCATAAATGGGGGAGGGGCAGAGAGAGAGGGAGACACAGAATCAGAAGCAGGCTCCAGGCTCTGAGCCATCAGCCCAGAGCCCGACGCAGGGCTTGAACTCACGGACCATGAGATCGTGACCTGAGCTGAAGTCAGACGCTTAACCGATTGAGCCACCCAGGTGCCCCAGCTTTCTAAAGGCTAATAAGAGATGGCACTCTCACTCTTAAATACTGAGAACAATACTGAGGGGTGATCGGGGGTAGGGGAGAGGGGAAAGTGGGTGATGGGCATCAAGGAGGGCACCTGTTGGGATGAGCACTGGGTGTTGTATGGAAACCAATTTGACAATAAATTATACTTAATAAAAAAACAAGAGAGAGAGAGATGGCACTCTCAACGGCGGTCATGAGAATGTATCCACAGGAGTTCCAACTATGGAGAACATAATTAACCAAGGGCCCCACCTTCTGCTTTGAAATTAACCTGTGTTTTTTTGCACTAATGCCATATGTATCATTGGCACTGGCCAATCACAAGTGCAGCCAAGATACTAGGGGAGCCCTGTTCCTGGAAGATACAGAATGGTGATTCTAACCAGAGGATTCTTGAAAGCACTTTTGCCAGGCCCTCCTCAGACTGCATGACAATCTAGGATGCTTCCGCCCAAACATTTCTTCCTCTTTCCTTCACCTGGTGCCAGATTTGCCCTGCAGTCTGACAGCCTCCCAGCCTTTCAGGCATCCTCCTTATTTTCTCTTACGCAGGCATTTCCCCTAATAATGTCCTGGCATGTTTAACCCTGCCCCGGCTTTTGCTTCTTGGGAGGCTTGGACTAACATACTCAAAATGACAATGACACAAAGTGGGTATTATAGATCTCTTTTGTCAATTTTCAAGCTGCAGATGGCTTATCTTCATAATTCTATTGACATGAAGAATGTATCACCTCTCCTTTAAGTAATTACCAGGGTCTTTTCCAAAGATTCATTTCACCCTTTATTGTACGTTTTGGCTGTCTTAAAATAAGGAAAATGAAGCGTATTCGTGAAGAATACATCAGAAAATTCTCCAATTTCTGGGCTACTGGCTATGAAAACCTTAAACAAATAGGAGGTAAAAATGATAGAATTAGCCTAGCAATTAAGGCATGAAGAAAAACAGTACTGTAAAAATTAGGATCCTATGTTTACATTAACTTCTCAATCACCTGTGACAGCTTTCACGCCATCCATCACTTTATTCAGATCAACTTTTCCATTAGCTATGAAGAGAAGGGACAATTGAGACATGTAATCAATGTCATGAGCTCCAAAAAACATATACAAAGGATATATGTTGATGGAAAATTCCACATAAATTCCATTAATATCATAATTTTATACATACTTATATTAAATCTGTGAATTTCAAGGATTTAAGCTGATCTATTTTTCCAGTGTTTCTGGATCATTGGTATTTATCAGCTCTCTGGTAGCACTTCAGGTACTGCTGTGAGCCATGAGTGCCATAGCTCATATAGGAACCACTAATTCAAACTAGACTGTTAAATGTATACATCATAGAGTATGTAGTGCCTGGACAAGTTAAAATATCAGATTTTAACTAAAGGAAAGGGGAATGCATAGAAAGAGTCTTCTACATGGAAGAGGGGCTGAGAAATATAAAGTAAAACCACACCTGGGTACAACATATACAACATATACATATGCAGTGCATGGAGAACTATAGTCGGTTCAGCACTGCAGAAGAATAAAGTATGGATTTGGGAAAGGAAAGTTCATACAAGAGAGGTAGGTTGGACTCAGATTATTAAGGGATTTGTAAGTAATTTTAAGAAGCTTAGCCTTTATCTACTAGGTTATATAGAATCATTGAGTGGTTATAAGTTCAGGAATGATATGGACCAATTTGCATTTTATTTTAATTTTCTTTAACTTTAAATTATAATTAATTTTATTATTACAAAATTACATTTATATTGAAATATATAGAGAGTGATGTCATCAAGACGGTGACATAAGTTTTTCCTGACTTCAGTCCCCCTCACAAAAAGACCATCTTGCAAGTATCCACAGACAAGACACCATTGTGAAAATCCCAGGATATGGTTGTGAGGCTGATGAATCTCCCTGAACCACAGAGACTGAGAAGGACCACATTAGAAGGGTAAGACAATCAGCTATGCTCTGGCTGCACTGCCCCTCTCCCAGGCTAGTATAGTGCTGCACTGAGAGGGCTTCCCAGAGCTATGGTTTCTCTGGTGGGAAAAAGAGAGCCCAAGGTAGACATCCAGCTCCTCCAGAGTTGGGGGTTGCTTCCTGGAAGGCCCACCTGGGTCCTGTCCCATAGGTATTGGGGAGGGGGGGGAGGTATCCGTGGGTCTTAACCATTTGAGATCAGAATGAGATGGAGAAGGGAAACATGGCTTACATTAACCAGCACGTGGATCTTGGCAGATTGTTTCTCCTAGCAGCAGTGCCTGAGTAGATATCTGACACAGTGGTTTTGCCCATCTGCAGAGCCAAGATGGTGGTCCCTCTGGCCAGGGAACCATTCTGCTTGAGTTGGGTCCCGAGCCAATAAGCCTTTCTGACCTTGGAGCCTCTTCTATCACCCCATCCAGATGAGGAAGCAAATTCATGGCTCCTGCCTATTGCTGAGTATAGATAGTCCTCTGTCCTGCCTGACCAGAAAACCTATTGAGAGCATCCCAGAGACTGTGTAGATTACCCTACAGCCCCTCTTACAGCAGTGCCTGAGTGAAGAGCCCACTCATTGGCTCTGCCTCTCTGCAGAACTGAGCTAGTGGCACTATCTGGCCAGGGATATTGACGGATACTCCTGCCTGACTCAGGTACCCAGCCAATAAGACTTATCAGCAAAGGAGCCTATGATATAGAGACTGGGCTGGGAAGGAAATTCAAAGTCCTGACCAGGGATGAATATAGCTTCCAGCCTTATCTGACCAAGAAGCCTAACCAGAACACCTGGGAAGTTGCATAGTCCATCCTACAGATCTGGTTATAATGGTGCCTGAGCAGAGACCCCAAAATTGACAACCTAGAAGAAATGGATAAATTATTCCTAGAAACATACAACTTACTGAGATTGAATCATGAAGAAACAGAAAATCTGAAGAGACCAAAAACAAGTAAGGATATTGAGTCAATAATCAAAATCTTCTTCCCCAAAAGTCCAGGACAAATGGTTTTATTGCTGAATTTTTACCATTTAATGAAGAATTAATACCAATCCTTCTCAAATTCTTCCCAAAAAATTTAAGAGAAGGGAACACTGCCAAACTCATTTACAAGGTAGCATTTACCCTGATACCAAAGCCAGACAAAGATACTACAAAAAAATTAAAACTATAGGCCAATGTCCCTGATGAATATAAATGCAAAAATTCTCAACAAAATTCTAGCAAACCAATTCAATAGCACATTAAAAGGATAATATAGCATGATTAAGTGGGATTCATGCCTAGGATGCAAAGGTATTTCAACATGTGCGAATCAATAAATGTGACATACTGCATTAATAGAATGAAAGATAAAAATCACATGATCATCTCAATTGATGCAGAAAAAGCATATGACAAAATTCAACATCCATTCATGATAAAAGCTGTCACTAAATTAGGTAGAGAAGGAAAGAATCTCAACATAATAAAGGCCATGTATGACAATACTCAATACTTAACATCATACTGTAACAGTGAAAGGTTGAAAGCTTTTCCTCTATAATCAGAAATAAGACAAGTGCTCACTCTTACCACTCCTATTCAGTATAGTACTAGAAGTGTTAGCTAGAACAATTAGGCAAGAAAAGAAATAAAAGTCACCAGAATCAGAAAGAAAGAAAGAAAGAAAGAAAGAAAGAAAGAAAGAAGGAAGTAAAAGTGTGTCTATTTGCAGATGACATTATTTTAAGTATAGAAAATCCTAAAGACTCAACCAAAAAAAAAAAAAAAATAATAACTTGTTAAATTTAATGAATGAATTCAGTAAAGATCGAGGATACAAAATCAACATACAAAAATCAATGGTGTTTCTATATACTAACAATGAATTATCAGAAAAAGAAATGAAGAAAATAATCTCACTTACAACAGCATCACAAACTATAAAGTACTTAGGAGTAAATTTGGAAGAGACACAAATAGAAAGATATCCTGTGTTCATAGATTAGAAGAATTATTAACATTAAAATGTCCACACTAAGGCAATGCCATCTATAGATTCAATGTAATTCTTAAGATTCCAATGGCATTTTTTACACATGCATAAAATATAATCCTAAAATTCATTTGGAACCACAAAAGCTAAACCAATCCTCAAAAGAAGGGTAAAGCTGGACGATCACAATTTTTTACTTCAAACTATATTATAAAGCTATAGTAATCAAAACAGTATGGCACTGGCATAAAAACACACACTTGGACCAATGAAAGAGAATCAAGGGCTTAGATACAAACTCATACATATATGGCCAACTTCTATTTGACACAGAAGCCAACAATATTCAAGCAAGCCTAGAATACTCAATGGAGAAAAGAGTGTCTTCATTAAATGGTGTTAGGAAAATTGGATATTTACATGACAAAGAGTGAGATTAGACCACTGTCTTATACTGTTCACAAAAAATCAACTCAAAATGAATTAAAGAATTAAATGTAAGGCCTGAAATCATACATAAAACTCTCAAGGGAAACGTAGAAAAAAGCTCTTTGATGTTGCTCTTGGCAATGATTTTTTGGATGTGACTCCTATAAAGCACAAGCAACAACATAAAAAATAAACAAATAAGTAGGGCTACATCAAACTGAAAAGCTTCTCTGCATGGCAAAATAACCATAAGAGACCCTTAAACACAGAGAACAAACTGAGGTTGATGAGGTTTGGAGGGGAGGTAAATGGGTGACAGGCACTAAGGAGGGCACTTTTCAGGATGAGCACTGGGTGTCATATGTAAGAGATGAATCTCTGGGTTCTACTCTTGAAGGTAAGACTACACTGTATGTTAACTAACTTGAGAATAATAATAACTAAAAAAAGAATCAACAAAATGAAAAGACAGCCTATGTAATGGAAGAAAATATTTACAAACCATATATCTTATAAGAGGTTAATATCCAAACTATATAAGGAACTCATATACCTCAATAACAAAGAAACCAAATAACACAATTTAAAAATGGGTGAAATATCTGAAAAGACATTTTTCCAAAGAAGATATTCAAATGGCCAACAGGTCCATTAAAAGGTGGCCTATCCTCACTAATCATCAGGGAAATGTAAATCAAAACCACAATGAGGTATCACCCCACACCTGTTAGAATGGCTATCATCAAAAAGACAAGAGATAGAAAGTACTGGTAAGGATGTGGGGGAAAGGGAAGCCTCGTGCACTGCTGGTGAAGGTGTAAATTGGTGCAGCCAACGTGAAGAGTATGAAGGTTCCTCAAAAAATTAAAAATGGAACTACATATGATCCAGAAATTATGACTTGGGTATATATCCAAAGTAAACAAAATCTATGTCTTGAAGAGATAACTGCATCTTCACATCCATTATAGCATAATTTATAATAGCAAAGACATGGAAAAAACCTAAGCATCCATTGATGGAGGAATACATAAAGAAAATGTGGGGTATATATACAATGGGATATGAGGGTATATATGGGGTATGTATACAATGGGAATGAGTTTTGGAAGCGTGTGGGTGTTTAGGAATTTGTCCATTTCTTCCAGGTTGTCCAGTTTGCTGGCATATAATTTTTCATAGTATTCCCTGATAATTGCTTGTATCTCTGAGGGATTGGTTGTAATAATTCCATTTTCATTCATGATTTTATCTATTTGGGTCCTCTCCCTTTTCTTTTTGAGAAGCCTGGCTAGAGGTTTATCAATTTTGTTTATTTTTTCAAAAAACCAACTCTTGGTTTCGTTGATCTGCTCTACAGTTTTTTTTAGATTCTATATTGTTTATTTCTGCTCTGATCTTTTTTTTTTTTAATTTTTTTAACATTTATTTTTGAGACAGAGAGAGACAGAGCATGAACGGGGGAGGGGCAGAGAGAGAGGGAGACACAGAATTGGAAACAGGCTCCAGGCTCTGAGCCATCTGCCCAGAGCCTGACGCGGGGCTCGAACTCACGGACCGCAAGATCGTGACCTGAGCCGAAGTCGGACGCTTAACCGACTGTCTGCTCTGATCTTAATTATTTCTCTTCTTCTGCTGGGTTTAGGCTGTCTTTGCTGTTCTGCTTCTATTTCCTTTAGGTGTGCTGTTAGATTTTGTATTTGGGATTTTTCTTGTTTCTTGAGATAGGCCTGGATTGCAATGTATTTTCCTCTCAGGACTGCCTTCGCTGCATCCCAAAGCGTTTGGATTGTTGTATTTTCATTTTCGTTTGTTTCCATATATTTTTTAATTTCTTCTCTAATTGCCTGGTTGACCCATTCATTCTTTAGTAGGGTGTTCTTTAACCTGCATGCTTTTGGAGGTTTTCCAGACTTTTTCCTGTGGCTGATTTCAAGCTTCATAGCATTGTGGTCTGAAAGTATGCATGGTATGATTTCAATTCTTGTAAACTTATGAAGGGCTGTTTTGTGACCCAGTGTGTGATCTATCTTGGAGAATGTTCCATGTGCACTCGAGAAGAAAGTATATTCTGTTGCTTTGGGATGCAGAGTTCTAAATATATCTGTCAAGTCCATCTGATCCAATGTGTCATTCAGGACCCTTGTTTCTTTATTGACCGTGCGTGTGTCTAGAAGATCTATCCATTTCTGTGAGTGGAGTGTTAAAGTCCCCTGCAATTACCACATTCTTATCAATAAGGTTGCTTATGTTTGTGAGTATTTGTTTTATATATTTGGGGGCTCCTGTATTCAGCGCATAGACATTTATAATTGTTAGCTCTTCCTGATGGATAGACCCTGTAATTATTATATCATGCCCTTCTTCATCTCTTGTTACAGCCTTTAATTTACAGTCTAGTTTGTCTGATATAAGTATGGCTACTCCAGCTTTCTTTTGGCTTCCAGTAGCATGATAAATAGTTCTCCATCCCCTCACTCTCAATCTGAAGGTGTCCTCAGGTCTAAAATGAGTCTCTTGTAGACAGCAAATAGATGGGTCTTGTTTTTTTTATCCATTCTGATACCCTATGTCTTTTGGTTGGCACATTTAGTCCATTTACATTCAGTGTTATTATAGAAAGATATGGGTTTAGAGTCATTGTGATGTCTGTAGGTTTCATGCTTGTAGCGATGTCTCTGGTACTTTGTCTCACAGGATCCCCCTTAGGATCTCTTGTAGGGCTGGTTTAGTGGTGACGAATTCCTTCAGTTTTTGTTTGTTTGGGAAGACCTTTATCTCTCCTTCTATTCTAAATGACAGACTTGCTGGATAAAGAATTCTCGGCTGCATATTTTTCCTGTTCATCACATTGAAGATATCCTGCCATTCCTTTCTGGCCTGCCAAGTTTCAGAAGAGAGATCGATCACGAGTCTTATAGGTCTCCCTCTATATGTTAGAGCATGTTTATCCCTCGCTGCTTTCAGAATTTTCTCTTTATTCTTGTATTTTGCCAGTTTCACTATGATATGTCATGCAGAAGATCGATTCAAGTTACGTCTGAAGGGAGTTTTCTGTGCCTCTTGGATTTCTATGCCTTTTTCCTTCCCCAGATCAGGGAAGTTCTCAGCTATGATTTATTCAAGTACACCTTCAGCACCTTTCCCTCTCTCTTCCTCCTCTGGAATACCAATTATGCGTAGATTATTTCTCTTTAGTGCATCACTTAGTTCTCTAATTTTTCCCTCATACTCCTGGATTTTTTTTATCTTTTTCTCAGTTTCTTCTTTTTCCATAATTTTATCTTGTAGTTCACCTATTCTCTTCTCTGCCTCTTCAATCTGAAGCATGGTCATTTCCATTTTATTTTGCAGCTGATTTATCGCATTTTTTAGCTCCTCCTGACTATTCCTTAGTCCCTTGATCTCTGTAGCAATAGATTCTCTGCTGTACTCTATACTGTTTTCAAGCCCAGCGATTAATTTTATGACTATTATTGTAAATTCACTTTCTGTTATATTGTTTAAATGATCAGTTTAAACCTTTTTGATCAGTTCGTTAGCTGTCGTTATTTCCTGGAGATTCTTTTGAGGGGAATTCTTCCGTTTGGTCATTTTGGATAGTTCCTGGAGTGGTGCGGAACTGCAGGGCACTTCCCCTGTGCTGTCTTGAATAACTCGCGTTGGCGGGTGGGGCTGCAGTCAGACCTGATGTCTGCCCCCAGCCCACAGTCAGACTGGTGTGTGCCTTCTCTTTCGCTCTCCTAGGGGCAGGATTCACTGTGGGGTGGCGTGGCCCGTCTGGGCTACTTGCACACTGCCTGGCTTGTGGTGCTGGGGATCTGGCTTATTAGCTGGGGTAGATAGGCAAGGTGCATGGGGGCGGGAGGGGCAGGCTTAGCTCGCTTCTCCTTCTGTGATCCGCTTTGGGAGGGGCCCTGCGGCAGCTGGAGGGAGTCAGGTGCGCCGCCGGAGGTGTGGGTCCGCAGAAGCACAGCGTTGGGTGTTTGCGTGGTGCAAGCAAGTTCCCTGGCAGGAACTGGTTCCCTTTGGGATTTTGGCTGGGGGGTGGGCGAGGGAGATGGCGCTGGCGAGTGCCTTTCTTCCCTGCCAAACTGAGCTCTGTCGTTCCGGGGCTCAGCAACTCTCCCTCCCATTGTCCTCCAGCCCTCCCACTCTCTGAGCAGAGCTGTTAGCTTATAACCTTCCAGATGTCAAGTCCCGCTTGCTGTCGGAACACACTCCGTCTGGCCCTTCCGCTTCTGCCAGCCAGACTCGGGGGGGGGGCTCTGCGTGGCCGGCGGGCTGCCCCTCCGCCCCGACTCCCTCCCGCCAGTCCGTAGCACGCACCGCCTCTCTGCCCTTCCTACCCTCTTCTGTGGGCCTCTCGTCTGCGCTTGGCTCCGGAGACTCCATTCTGCTAGTCTTCTGGCAGTTTTCTGGGTTATTTAGGCAGGTGTAGGTGGAATCTAAGTGATCAGCAGGACACGGTGAGCCCAGCATCCTCCTACACCGCCATCTTCCTCTCCGTCCTAACTCTACTATTCACTGATTTAATACAGAATATTTTTCCCCAACATAGAAGAGGTGTCATACATTAATGTCAAATTAAAAAAAAAAGAATTTGCTACCAAGACACAGAATTGAAATTATTTATTCTTATTTATTATTTTGAAAGAGAAAGAGAGACAGAGAGAGAGAGAGAGAGAGAATGAGTGAGGGAGGGGCAGAGATAAAGAGAGGGACAGAAATCCCAAGCAGGCTCCATGTTTTCAGGGCAGAGCCCCATGTGGTGCTTGATCTCATGAACCTCAGACCATGACCCGAGGCAAAATCAAAAGTCGGCTGGTTAACCAACTGAGCCACCCAGGCACCCCAGAATTTAAATTTTATTACTAACATGTAGAGATTTAAAAGTCTAACTCTAAGAAATTAGATAAAAAGCGATCTATCAAATGAAGGATAAAATGGTAGAATAAGCAAAGAAATAAAAGTCTTTGAAATATAAATTTGAGTAAAACTTATATTCTTAGATTATATTAACTTCTCACCTGTAAGAGTTTTCACTCCATCCATCAATTTATCAAGATCAACCTTCCCATTATCTATAAAAAAAAAGGTAAAGATAAAAATAATAAAATGATGCAGACTCAGAAAAACAGAGTATGAAAACCTTATATTGTGAAAGTCGACTTCTCTTCGTTGTGCTCTATGTCAATCCTCAACTTATAAATCCATTTCTTCAGAAATTCTATGATAGAAGACGTGCCCTATTCCCTGTCAGAGGTGAGCCAACTATCGTCCATTGGCCAAATCCAGCCCACTGCCACGTATCTTTTTATTTTTTCACCACCTATTTTTATATGGCCCATGAGCTAAGAATCATTTTTACATTTTCAAATGATTGTAAAACCCAAAAGGATATTATTTGTGACACATAAAACTTACACAAATTTAAAATTTTAGTGTCCATAAATAAAATTTTATTGGAACACAGCCACACTGATTTGTTTACACATTGTTTATAGCTGCTTTTGTACTACAACAACATAATTGAGAAGTATGACATCATCCACAAAGCCTGAAATATTTATTATTTGCCCTTTATAGAAACATTGCTGACCCTGCCCTAGAAGATAGAGTCCACTCAGAGGCAATTTATACTCCTGAATTGTTTAGATTCACCCTACTTTATAAACCTGGAAGAAACTATTATTGATGTTGGCCATGTTCTATGACCCTGCTCAATTATGGTATATCCATAAAGCCTACCTATCATTGTATAATAAAAGGAAAAATGAAGTAATCTTTCATATATTCCCAATATAATTTTTTTAAAAAGCCTTTTCAATTACTATGATAATCATGGAATGGCTAGTGACATATGACCGGTGTATTTTTGAAGCAATTGTTAAAAAACTTCATTCATCTCATTATAGGCAAATTTCCCTTTTTTTTTTCTATTTTCCACTACTTTTATTTACTTAGTCATCATACATTAGTTACTGACAAGTGGTCAAGAAGTTCCTAAGAAGAGGTATGGTATTTAACAGGATCACAAAGATTGCCACTCAAACTGCTAGGTTGGCTCGTCACATTTCCACAGATTTTGATGGTAATGAGACAATGAGCCCAAATGGATTAAGATAGTTTATTACTTATACCCAAGAAGTAAGATCAGCATGGTGTTGGATCTCTGCCACTTTAGTCCCAGAGTACAACACGGAACCAGCTGGACAGTGGACTGGTGGGACATACGATGAGTTGTTCTGCTGCTGGGGAGCTCACTCAAATGGTACGCAGCAAGTTTTATAGACTTATACAGAAATCTGCAGCTGTATCCTAAGGGAGGGAGGCGGAAAGTTGTGTTCAACTGAAACTAGGGAGATGAATGAGAAATGACCCTGTGACCGTCTCCTGTAGATAGGGAAACAGATGGAGATACTGCTTGGTGGCAGCTCTTCACAAGGCTGTCTACTTCCCCTTGTTCCAGGAGGAACTGTGACGCTTTCAAGAAAGACTTTGGTAAGACTGTGGTCAAGATATATTTATGTGGCCTAGGTGGAGATGTGCAAAGTTGTTAGAGAAGAACCATTTCCCTCAAATTACATATCTAATATTTGAAATATGCTAGGTCTTAAGGGTACAAAGATAATTAAAGTACACTTTCTACTTTCAAGGACTTCGGAGTTTGGAAAAACTGGTATGCTGAGTAAACAAAATTCAGAGATAGTGTACTTTTATGGAAGACTCTGATCAAATTGCCTGAAATTTTCCCATATACACCACATAGTAATTTTCCTTTTCCATAAATAACAAGTTAAATTAGGAGATTATTATCTATTATTGTCGAGCCAAGTATTTTATTTATTTATATATATTTTTAATATAATATACTGTCAAATTGGCTTACATACAACACTCAATACTCATCCCAACAAGTGCCCTCCTCAATGCCCATCACCCTCTTTCCCCTCTCCCCCACCCTCCATCAACCCTCAGTTTGTTCTCTGTATTTAAGTATCTGTTGTGGTTTGCCTCCCTCCCTCTCTGTTTTTAACTATTTCTTTTTTTTCCCCTTCCCATCTCCCATGGTCTTCTGTTAAGTTTCTCAAGATCCACATGAGTAAAAACATGTATCTGTCTTTCTCTGACTTACTTATTTCACTTAGCATAATACCTTCTGGTTCCATCCACGTTGCTGCAAATGGCATGATTTTATTCTTTCTCATTGCCAAGTAGTATTCCATTGTATATATAAACCATATTTGCTCTATCCATTCATCAGTTGATGGACATTTTGGCTCTTTCCATAATTTGGCTATTGTTGAAAGTGCTGCTATAAATATTGGGGTACATGAGCCCCTATGCATCAGCACTCCTGTATCCCTTGGGTAAATTCCTAGCAGTGCTATTGCTGGGTCAGAGGATAGTTCTAT
This sequence comes from Panthera onca, assembly GCF_046562875.1. Lineage (NCBI taxonomy): Eukaryota > Metazoa > Chordata > Mammalia > Carnivora > Felidae > Panthera > Panthera onca. The sequence continues at coordinate 287,538 of NW_027675820.1, forward strand.
TTTTAGTTTTCTGAGGAACCTCCACATTGTTTTCCAGAGCGGCTCTACCAGTTTGCATTCCCACCAACAGTGCAAGAGGGTTCCCATTTCTTCACATCCTGGCCAGCATCTATAATCACCTGATTTGTTCATTTTAGCCACTCTGACCACTCTGATCACTTGGTGTGACATGGTATCTCAGCGTGAGTGTGGCTTTGATTTGTATTTCCCTGATGATGAGTGATATCGAGCATCGTTTCATGTGTCCATTGGCCATCTGGATGTCTTCTTTGGAAAAGTGTCTATTCATGTCTTCTGCCCATTTCTTCACTGGATTATTTGTTTTTCAGGTGTGGAGTTTGCAAGTTCTTTATAGATTTTGGATACTAGCCCTTTATCCGATGTGTCATTTGCAAATATCTTCTCCCGTTCCGTTCCATCGGTTGCCTTTTAGTTTTGTTGATTGTTTCCTTTGTAGTGCAGAAGCTTTTTAACTTGATGAGGTCCCAATAGTTCATTTTTGCTTTTAATTTCCTTGCCTTTGGAGAGGTGTCGAGCAAGAAATTGCTGTGGCTGAGGTCAAAGAGGTTGTTGCCTTTAAGGAAAGTATTTTAAATATACATATGTCCTATTGTAAAAGATAGATTACAAACTGTAAGAAGAATATGAAAATCATCTAGGCCTGGAAATCGGCTAACTTGCTTTTTTTTCCTTATAATTTAGAATATTTATTTTATATCATTGAATGTTTAGAGTTAAACCGATTTTTTTTTTAATTTTTTTTTTTAACGTTTTATTTATTTTTGAGACAGAGAGAGACAGAGCATGAACGGGGCAGGGGCAGAGAGAGAGAGAGGGAGACACAGAATCGGAAGCAGGCTCCAGGCTCTGAGCCATCAGCCCAGAGCCCGACGCGGGGCTCGAACTCACGGACCGCGAGATCATGACCTGAGCTGAAGTCGGACGCTTAACCGGCTGAGCCACCCAGGCGCCCCAAGAGTTAAACCGATTTTTAAAATATCACTCTTATGCAGGGGCGCCTGGGTGGCTCAGTTGGTTGAGCGTCCGACTTCGGCTCAGGTCATGATCTCGCAGTCTGTGAGGTCAAGCCCCCCACCTCGGGCTCTATGCTGACGGCTCAGAGCCTGGAGCCTGCTTCCGATTCTGTGTCTCCCTCTCTCTCTGCCCCTTCCCTCCTTGTAGTCTCTCTCTCTCTCTCAAAAATAAATAAGAAACATTAAAAAAAATTAAAAATTAAAAAAAATTAAAATGTCATGCTTATGTAAACATAAAAATATGCGAGATAAACTTGCAATTACTATAATTTCATATTTAGAATCTAATTCTTTTAAATTGCCATTCAGCTCTTCAACTCAGAATCACTGGTGTCTGCTTTTGTCTCCAAAATATTGTCCAGTGTGCTATCAACAGCACTGGTGACACAGCATTTCTTAGATGAGGGCTCCACTAGAGTTTTTTATTTAAAGCTAACAAGAAATTAAAAATGTTTTTTGAGAGTAGTTGACACATAAGGCTACATTGGTTTTAGGTGTACAACGCAGTCATCTGATAGGTTTTTACACGTGATGCCATAGCACCACAGGTCTAGCTACCATCTGTCACCATACAACGCTATTACAATATCATTGGCTATATTCCTTATACAGTGTCTTTTATTCCCACGACTTATTCATTCCATTACTGGAAGCCTGTATCTCCTACTCCTCTGCATCCATTTTGCTAATACTCACATCCCCACCTCTCTGGCAATCAGTTTGTTCTCTGTATTTACAGGTCTGATTGTTTTTTTGTTCGTTTATTGACTTTTTTTTAGATTCTACGTGTGAGTGAATTGATATATTTGTCTTTCTCTGACTTACTTCACTTAGCATAATACCCTCTAGGTCCATCCGTGTTGTCCCAAATGGCAAGATTTCATCTTTCTTGACAAATATGGCTGAGTAATATTCCAGTGTGTGTGTCTTCTTTGTCCATTCATCTATTGATAGGCACTTAGGATGCTTCCATATTGTGGCTATTATAAATAATGCTGCAATAAACATAGAGTGCATCTATCTTTTTGAATCAGTATTTTTGTTTTCTTTGGGTAAATACTCAGTAGTGGAATTATTGGATTATATGGTATTTCTAGTTTTAATTTCTTGAGGAACCTCCATACTGTTTTCCATAGTAGCTGTACCAATTTACATTCCCATCAGTAGTGCACAAGAGTTCTTTTCCTCTACATCCTCACCAACAATTGTTATCCTCACCAACACTTATTATTCTCATTGTTTTGATTTTAGCCAGTCTGACAGGTCTGAGTTGATATCTCATTGTGGTTTTTATTTGCACTTCTCTGATAATGAGCGATACTGAGCATCTTTTCATGTGTCTTTTGGCCATCTGTATGACTTCTTTGGAAAAGTGTCTATTCAGATCCTATGCTCATTTTAAAAATCAGATTTTGTTTTTGGTGTTGAGTTGTATAAGTTCTTTATATTTTTTGGATATTAACCCCTTATTGGATATATCATTTGCAAATATCTTCTCCCATTCAGTAGGTTGCCTTTTTGTTTTGTTGATAGTTTCCACCACTGTGCAAAAAGACTTTTATTTTGAGGTAGTCCCAATAGTTTACTTTTGCTTTTGTTTCCCTTGTGTTAGAAGACATATCTAGAAAAATGTTGCTACAGCTGATATCAAAGAAATTACTGCTTGTGTTCTCTTCTAGGACTTTTATGGTTTCAGGTCTCACATTTAGGTTTTTAATACATTTTGAATTTATTTTTGTGTATGGTATTAAAGAGTGGTCCAGTTTCATTATTTTATATGTAGCTGTCTAGTTTTCCGGACAAATGGTCCAACAATACCATTTGTTGAAGAAACTGTCTATTCTCTATTGTATATTCTTGCCTCTTTTGTCATAGATTAATTGACCATGTCATCACGGGTTTATTTCTGGGCTCTCTATTCTGTTCCTTTGATCCATGTGTCTATTTTTATGCCAGCATCATACTGTTTTGATTAGTATGGCTTTGAAGTAGATCTTGAAATATGGAATTGTGATATCTCCAACTTTGTTTTTCTTTCTCAAGATTACTTTGGCTATTTGGGGTCTTTTGCAGTTCCAAACAAATTTTAGGATTATTTTTTCTAGTTTTGTAGAACGCGCTTTTGGTAAATTGCACTGAATTGTAGGTTGCTTTGGATAGTATGGGCATTTTAACAATATTTGTTCTTCCAATCCCTAAGCATGGAATATCTTTCTATTTGTTTGTTGTGTCATCTTCAAATTCTTTCACCAATGTGTTATAGTTTTCAGAGCACAGATTTTTTTCCCTCTTTGGTTAAATTTATTCCCATTTCATTCTTTTTGGTGCAATTAAAGTTAACAAGAAATTTTGACAAGTTGATGTCTGATGTCCATCCTCATTGCTTTGAACTTTATTTTACCTTTGTGAGGGATTTGGCAGTTTCTTTTGCCTTCACTTACACTGTATGGTGTATCATAGGCAATTCTTTTGTGTATGCATCATTAACAACAGGTAGTATAGATTTTCTACTTGTGGGTTTCTTTCTTTCTTAGGTCCAAAAAGCATTTTGTTGTAGCTTTGCAATAAAATTTTGAAAAACAGAATTGTGGTCTTTCCTCCAATGGTGAGATGTTTTCTTCACTAATCATAAATTTATACTTTGCCACTGTTTCCATGCTTTTCCTGTAGACACAACTTTCCCTTCAATTCTTAATGACAGCGCAATTTTTTTGGAGAAGTTTTTAAACAGCAATTAAACTCAACACATGGGGTACCAACAATACACAACTTAAAGTGGTAACGTGCCACAGTGACAGGCTAAAACCAAATTCACAAATGCAGACTCAATGACAAGAATGTAATAACTCTACTATGTGATTGGTAACAATTATAAGATGCATCCTGATTCACATGCTAAAATGTGAAAGTATTATTTACATATATATATTTTTTAATTTTTTTTAATTTTAAAGAATATATATTTTTTAAATAATGAAATATGAGGCTGATTCTGATTCTGCCATGGCCGTATCAGCTCTCTACAATCTATTTTTCCTGATGATTAGACTAAAAGTCTAAAGAAAACACAAAAAGCAACAACACTAGACTGTAGAAGAGAACCAAAACTTGCAGAAGTGACTGGCAAGGGGAGTGAGCCTTCTGTTTTTGTTTTCTCTTTTCCCTAATGTCTTTGTCCTGAGGGTGGGGCCCCAATCACAGAACTGCGAGGCAGAGCAGGAAGCTAAGATTGATAAAAACTCCATCTCTTTGACCAGGGAAACCTGGAAAAGAGGCCCCTTCAGGTTGGAAAATATGGCGTAATTCCAGAGAGGAGAGAACAATGGAGAAAGGGATCCCCTAATTCTGTGTATGAATCTGTAAAAGTCTTGGGCTCACTTTTGAGTTGTGCATGCATGAGACAGATACAAAGAAAGCATTCTTGCAACGGCTTTGAGAACTGAATTAAGATTTAAACCAGGGCCCAAGTCTCAGACTAACCCAAGTGGCACATGCAGACAGACCCACAGCAGTAAAACAAAGCTTTGTAGAATGAACTGAGACTGGAACCATCCAGAGAAATGGGAGATGGAATTTGTGTTCTGAATCTCAGAGTTGATTACCTGCTAAAACAAAACCCACCAGCATTGTTCAATGAATTTTAAAAGGACCCAGAGTCTACACAACAAAATAGTTGACAAAGTTGAGGATACAATTCAGAATTATTTAACATACAAAAAGTTAGGAAAATGAGATCAATTATCAAGTGAAAAGGCAATCAACACATGCCAATCCTTGGATGACTCAAGTGTTAGAATTATCAAAAAAAAAAAAAAAAAAAAAAGGCTCTAAAACAAATATTTTGGTCACAGAATCCCTTTACGCTGTTAGAAGTTTTTGGAGACTCCAAAGAGCGTCTGATTGTCTTGTATGCTAAATCGTAAAACAAGTGTTAACAAAATTCAAAGTACTGAAATCATGCAAAGTATGCTCGCTGACCACAACAGAGTTAAATTAGAAATGAACAACCAAAGGAAATCCGAGAAATTCAAATATTTTGAAATCAAACAACACATTTCAAAGTAATCCATGAGTCAAAGAAGAAATTACAAGAGAAATTAGAATGTATTTTTATCTGAATAAAAATTAAATACATGAGACACAGTGAAGGTGGCGCTTAAAGTAAAATTTATAGCCTTAAATAACTATGTTAGAGAAGAAGAGAGATCTCAAATCCATAATTAAGTCTTTATCTTCATCTAGGGAAGTAAGAGCAAGCCAAACCAAAGACAAGCAGAAGGAAGAAAATAATGAAGATTAGAGTGGATATGAGAACAATGACAGAGAAACTCAATGCAACCAAACATTTAGTCTTCGAAAACATCATCAAAATTGACTAGCCAAGAAAAAAAGAGAGAGGACACAGATGACTAAAATTAGTAATGAAAGAAAGGATTAACCTATTGAACTTAACAGTAATTTAAAGGCTAAAGAGGGAATACTGTGAACAACTTTATGCCAGAAATTAAACAACTTACATGAAATAGATTCCAAAATGGACACAAGCTGCCAAAATGGAATAAAAAAGAAACAGAAAATCTGAATAGTGTTGTAACACACAAGAAAATTAAGCATTGGAAATTTTCTCAGAGAGAAGGGACTATGTCCAGATGGCTTCTTTGGTAAATTATTACAAATAATTAAAGAAATAATATCAGTCCTACATAAATTATTTCAGAAAACAGAAGTGGGAAAAAACACCAATTCATTCTATGAGGCTAGTGCTACCTTAATATGAAAGCTAGACAAAGACATCACAAGACAAACTCCAGTGGTGATGCCTTGTAATGATACTGGGAAGGAATGAGTTTTAGTAGAAAAATCAAGAGCTCAGACTAAGACAAGTTAAGTTACAAGTTATTTGAGCTATCCAAGTGGAGATTGCAAATAGGTAGTAAATAAGCCAAATAGAGATCCAAGGAGTGTTTTAGGTTAGGAATATCTATCAGTGATTCATTACCATACAGATAGAATTCAGAGCTCAAAAAGTAGGTAAGATCACTTAGAGAACCCATCAGAGCCTTGAGTTATTTCAACGTTTTGAAAGAAGGTACAGAAAAGTAGAAGAGGGGAAGATAAGATGGGGAGAAAAAAACCCCAACTAGTTTCATAGAAATGGATCATTCTGCCCACTGTGTGTAGAGTGGATTTAAAAGTAACAAAATTATAGGCAGAGAGAGAGAGAGTTATCTAGCAGTCTAAGAAGAGATAAAAAGAAATAGAAATAAGGGTAGTGATACAGGGCTAAAGAGTAGGAATGGATTTTAAAAATATTTAGGAGTTTAAATAGGCAGCAGCAAGTAATTAAGTGGACAGAGATTTCTGGCAGGGTCAGTGAAGGAGAAAAAAGGATGATCAGTTTAAAAAGATATGGAATATATTAGATTACGAATTTTATCCTTGAACAGCTATTTGGGGTGGACTAAATAGAAATGTCTCAGAAGATTTAGAATAAAATAGTTTGAAGACTGGGGAGAAGACTGGAAAGAATATAACTGATGGTTCAAACAGATGGTTAAAAGTAGGGGTTCATAAAATCACTCAGGGAGAACACATAAAGCAAAAAAGCAAATGGTTCAGATTGGAAGAACTAAGAAATGAAGCGTTAGCAAGCGTATGATCACTTTTAAATTTAATCCGTAGAAGTTTTATTCTACATTCTGACTATTCCTCAGATAAACATTCTGGCTTCTCTGGTTTCTATATGAAAACATGTTGATAACTTTACATTTTAAAAATGAGGCAGGATTTCTTTTTACTTTAGAATGGGTTCTACTCTAAGATACATTTCCTTTCAGCATCAAATAATCCTAATTTCAAAAATTCTCATATGCACATTCACAGGCAAAGCTCTGCAGAAACACAGAGTAATAACCACAGTGCTTACCGTTAACTGGTAGGTTATCTGTTAGACTTTGAAGCTCCTCTCCTGTGAGCACGATTCCCATGTTTTCTAGAACAGTATTGACCTTACTTCTTTCAACCTTCCCTCCTTAGGAAAGAGACACAAAGAATGACAAAAAATATTAAAATATGAAAGAACATTAAATACTAGAAATCTATCAGTGCTCTGTTACTATTATATTGAAAATGTTTTTACTATTAATATGAAAAAACTAGGAATAAGGAAAAATAGAATCCTTTTCAGTACTATTAATATTGCTTTGAAACATGAGTACCAAACTCTATTTTAACATTGTGTTAAAGAGCCTTAAGCTTTACCTTGATGAAACTATGGACAAGAAATAATTTATGAAGGGATTTTGCAACTTAAGCTAAAGACAACTAATTGAATTTGCAGTAGAGAAGGATTTTGAAAAAAAACTCTCAGTTGCCAAAAAACTTGTACTGCTTTCCACTGGAACCTGACAATTACTTTATGCCTGGTTTATCCATACTGTGAAACAGTTTATGAACACCGAGTTTTTGGTGAATATTTTAAGATAGAAAACTATTTGTATTAGTTAAAAAGAATAGATAATTATCTTGTAAACTACCTAGCATGGTAGTTTACAGAGGGCTTTAGTTAAAATGTTAAAAATTTAGTTAAAAATGTTCTGAAGCTGAAGCAGGAGCTGAGGCTCAGAGTGCATGGAAAGGAAAATTTATTATTAAAATTGTAAAACAGGAGGCCTAGAGACTAGAAAAACTAGATAGATAGGGAAAGAGAACTACAGGGAGGCCGACAAGTATCTGGCTATCATTGTCTCATTGTTAAGGTGACGATTTAGTTGATAAAGACACATAGCAAGATGCTATCAAATGGGCAGCATGGTGGACAACTTCCACATTAAATTAAAAAATAATCCTGCTCCCACTCTTCTGGAGGGCCTAGGAGTGCAAAGAGGCACTCTTCTTTTGACAGGTGACTCCTCTCAATAGGTACCAAGTGGCAGAGCTTTTAAGTCATTTCTTCATTCTCTTTATGTTCTTCTCTTCTTTTGGACTAAGCACTAGGAGGGAAAGCAAAACCAAAACAAATCCTAGGCACAAGTTGGTACCTTTGCCTACATTTTTTTTTTTTGTCTTAACTGAATCTCACACTAAAAACACATTCTTTTTAGGGGAATTATAATGAACATTAATTTATGATTTGGATTCTATCAGGAAACAATGTCCAATATTTCTAACAATAGAAACTATTTTTATTTTCTTTGCTTAACTAATTTTCAGACTACCTACCATTCTCTTCATGTTTTGTTTTATCTACCTAGAATTCAATTTACACTTTCAAGATTAAGTTATGAAAAATACAAGAAAATGTGGGACCTACAAAGATTTAAAAAAACTCATCACAAAATACCTCTTTTAAAATAAAGAAACTACATTTAAAAATCAGCTCATAAAAGGATGGCTTGGGTAAAGCTCTAATGATATAAATTAAAATGTTAAATCTCAAACTGCTCATTAACTCACCTTTGAAAGACTTCAGACCATCCAACAATCTATTTTGATAGATCTTCCCAGAAGCTACAATGCAAATCACACTCTATGTCAGACAAAGCATTATATAGATGCTCAGAAACATAATACATATACTTCAGAATTTCAGGGAGGGTTTTCATTTACTGAGTAAATATGTTCTTATTCATCCTCTAATAACAACAAAAAAATGAGACGGGATACAATAGTGACAATTATGCCATTCTAAACCCCTGACAGAACACTTGACAGTCTCCCTATGCTGGTTTCTTTATCCTTTGATTTCTCTTGTCCAATTCTTCTAAAATTCTCTCCCCTAATCACATTCCTTCATTTTTTTTCTTATAGTTTTGTCATTGGCTAGAGGGCATGGCATGACAGCATTTATTTTGCCCCTGGTGGCCTGGGTTATATAGAGAGATAGAGATATATAGATTGATAGATATAACTTAAAATCTGCCTTTTCTAATTACTTTAAATATATATATATATTTTTAAATGCTAAAAGAGAAATAAAAAAAAATTAAGTTTATATATTTAGAGAGAGAGAGAGTGAGTGGGAGATGGGCGGAGAGAGCTAGGGAGAAAGAGAGAAAGAATCTCAAGCAGGCTCCATGCTGCCAGCACAGAGCCTGGAGCAGGGCTCAGTCTCACGAACTGTGAGATCATGACCTGAGCCAAAATCGAGAGTTGGACGCTCAACCGACTGAGCCACCCAGGCGCCCCTAAAAGAGAACTTTTAAAACTTCTCCCATGGTATCATAAAGCTAAGTATTCTAGAAAGCTACTAAAGTATCTTTATGGCTCACCATCAACTGGAAGCTTCTTTAGCAGCCTCTTTTGTTCTTTATCTGTTAGCTCAATACCCATGTTCCTCACAAAATCTGATAGATGTTGCACATTAATGTTTTTTCCTTTGAAAATATGAAACGTGATCATTCAAGAATTTTATAGAATTATTTCAAGTAATAATTTAATACTGTTAAGCATGTTTCTTCCTAACTTGAGGAAGTTCAAAGATATAATAAGATATATACATCCATACAGAATTGAGAAGGGTCATATATCAAATTTGCTTAAAAATACTGAAAAGTATGATTTCTTAATCTGACAAGAAGTCAAAGTCGAAGAGAATAGATTTTACCTAAATAACTGTCTGATTAATGAAATATCAACATCAATTCATTTATACATCTTACCAGAGAATACTATATATTTAAATTTTTTTTTCTGAAATATGTTATTTGCTCTTGATACTGACAACAAATAAGCTTTTTTAAATGAATATAATCTATTGTCAAATTGGCTTACATACAACACCCAGTGCTCATCCCAACAAGTGCCCTCCTCAATGCCCATCACCCATTTTCCCCTCTCCCCCACCCCTCCATCCACCCTTAGTTTGCTCTCTGTATTTAAGAGGCTCTTGTGGTTTGCCTCCCTCTCTCTCTGTTTGTAACTATTTTCTTCCCTTCCCTCCCTCCATCATCTTCTGTTCAATTTCTCAAGATCCACATATGAGTGAAAACATATGATATCTGTCCTCCTCTGACTTATTTCACTCAGCATAATTCTTTCCAGTTCCAAGAATGGGAAAAAAAAGCTTTATTTTGCTGTTGCTTGATATACTCTGACTTGGGAATCTATTAATAATGTTGAAGTGAGTATTATTAGTATAAAAACTCCAGAAAGTTCAGAAGTTATTAGTAAATTATAGGCTTTTAATTACTATATATAAAGGTAAACTGGGGGACATTAGGAGCAAATGTTTCATTAGAAAAGGTTGAAAGCTACAATTTACAAACCAGCAATAGAATGGTAAAAAATATGATTTAAAACTATACTACTATATAAAGTCTGCAGATCTTGGTTTTATATAACTTCCCACTGACCTGTAAAAGCGTTTAATCCACTACACAACTTTTTCATTGTAGCTCTCCCATATACTGTAAGAAGAAATGCAAATAATAAGAAGAGACAGTGAAACACACAAGTAATAGGAGAGGAAAATATTCCAGCAACACTTCCGTACTAACAATATTCTCTACTTTTACCCTCTTCTTGAGAATGAGTGTAAAGAAGTTGAATATGAAAAATATAACGTCAACAGTACAACTATGACTTAATCCTTCTATAAAAAATCAAACCTACAATAGTCAAGGGATAAGATTCAAAAGCCATTTGCTGTCCAGGGTCTACTTTTTAGCTCTAAGACTTTGAAGAACTTTCTTATTTCTATCAGGCCATGACAACGGGTTTATGTTTGGTACATGCTATTCAAAAATGTTTAAACTTGGGTTTCAGCAGTGATTTTCTCAGGTAATGTGTTCTCATTCAATATTCCCTGATGTTTTAACAGACCCAGAAAGATTTATTTCCTCCATTTGGATTACAAGATAAATTATTAAGCACTTTGAAGACAAATCCTTTATATTAGCAATTGGGGGGGGGGGCAGTTATCACACTGATAGACTAACAGATTTTATTTCCAATTTAATATTTTTTTTGAAAATTTTATTTGGGTAATTGTAGATGCATATGAAGTTAGTAGAAAAAAATAGAGAGAGATGCCTTGTACATTTTTGCCCAGCTTCCCTTAATGATAAGACTTACAAAGCCATAGAATAATACCAAAAACAGAATACTGGCATTGAGACAATCCACCGATGTTATTTAGATTTCGTTAGTGTTACTTGTACTCATGTGTATGTCTCTGTATTATTAAATTCCAGACAATTTTATTACCTGTGTAGGTTCATGTATGCACTGCCACAGTCAAGATACTGAACAGTTCCAGTCCCACAAGGACCCTATTATAACCACATCCACCTCCTTCTGCCTCCACCAATCCCCTATCTCTAAATCCAGGCAAGCTCTAATCTGTCCTCCATTTCTAAAATTTTGTTATTTCAAAAATGATATGTAAAGATCTTACAGTATGTAAGCTCTGAGGTTGGCTTTTTTTAGCTCTGGATAATTATCTGGAAATTTGTCCAAGATGTTGCATGAATCAGATAGTGTACTTTTACTGATGAATAATAGTATTCCATAATATGTATGTACCACAAGTTTGTTTAGTCATTTACCTGTTGAAGGAGACTTGGGCTGATTCCAGTTTTTGGCTCTTACGTTCATGTACAGATTTTGTGCGAACATAAGTTTCAAATGTGTAATTGCTACGGTAGCTCTATGCTTAGTTTTGTAAGAAACTGGTACTTTTTCTATAGTGATTGTATCACTACATCCCCACTACCAAGTATGAGTGGTCCGGTTTCTCTAGCATCCTCATCAACATTTGGTGTTGTCATTATTTTTTATTTTAGCTATTCTGATAGGTATGCAGTGATATCTCACTGCAGTTTCAAATTGCACTTCCTTAATACCTAATGACGTCAAGCATCTCTTCATGTGTTTATCTGATACCTGTATATCCTCTTTGGTGCAATGTATTTTCATTCATATAGTTTCATATATTTTCCCCATCTTCTTATTGGTTTGTCTGTATTTTATATTGCTGAGGTTTTCTCAAATCAAAAAAAAAAAAACCCTTTTAATGTTTATTTATTTTTGAGAGAGAGAGAGAAAGACAGAGCACGAGAGGGGGAGGGGCAGAGAGAGAGGAAGACACAGAATCTGAAGCAGGCTCCGGGCTCTGAGCTGTCAGCATAGAGCCCAAGACGAGGCTCAGCCAAAGTCAGACGCTCAACTGACTGAACCACCAGATGCCCCTATATTGCTGAGTTTTGCCATAGATGCTGCTTCTTTGTCAGATGTATCATTTGCAAATATTTTCTCCCAGACTGTAGGTTGTCTTCCACCATCTCCACACAGCTTTCCAGAGTGAAAGCTTTTAATTTTAATGAAGTACAATTTATCAATTTTTTCCTTTTGTGAATCATGCTTTTCGCATAATATGTTTCTAAATCAATGTATTCTTACTAGGCAGCATAAGCATAAATTACATAACTCAAATGTTACCAATAAGAATACAGTGAAAAATATATCTCCTTTATAAACATCTCCATTGTCAGAATTCTCTTCCTTCTAAGGAACAAACATTGACATTTTTTGTGTATCTTTTTTAGAGATATTCTATGCATATGTTTGTATATAAGAATAGAGCTGACTGGTTCTTTTGATGGCTCCATATATTAAATTGACTAGATGTTCTGTAATTATGGAATCAATTTTAAAATGCATCAAAATGGGTATAAATTGCTTTTCCTTGCATTTTCAGATACCATTGTTTTAAGAGAATATATCTTGTTTGTTCAAATATTCTCTTCCCCTCTGTATCAAGTCTGTCTTATGGGAGGATTATATTTCTGTTCCCAATGATACCATGCAATTTGCTTTGTCAAATGAAATATTTGAGTCTCTTCTGAGTAGAAACTTTAAGAACTATCACATGGCTCCATCATCTCTCTTTTTCCTGTTACAAAAGTGACACTGTCCAGACAGGGACTGTTCTTGCATCCTATGCCCTATAGTAGAGAACAGATGGACAGCCAACCTATGGGCAGTATCTAATATTGAGTGTCATGCAAAAAAACTCTGTTGCCACTGAGATTTGGGGGTTGTTTGTTGCTACTGCGGCATAGCTAGCTGATAATAGGAACTGGAACCACAGGGCGCCTGGGTGGCTCAGTCGGTTGAGCGTCTGACTCTTGGTTTCAGCTCAGGTCATGATCTCACAGTTCATGAGTTCGAGCACAATGCTGGGCTCTGCACTGACACTGAGGAGCCTCCTTGGGTTTCTCTGTCTCTCTCTCTCTCCCTCTTACTCTGCCCCTCCCCTGCTTAGGCCATCTCTGTCTCTCTCAAAATAAAGAAACTTAAAAAAAAGGAACTGGAACCACAAGTGTGTTGCTGTCTTAGCAACAACAAAAGTAGTAGCAAAAACACCAAAACTATGTGGCATTGGCTCTGGTCCTGGAAGTGTTTGGTGAAGAAATTGTTACTGGAGCCTGGAATGAACCCATGCCTTGCAATGGTGTTGGTGAGTTTATCAATTTCAACAACTTAGAAGGCAGATAATGTACTGAATATGCTTGTACTTTAAAAGAAGAAGCTGGGTGGGGCGCCTGAGTAACTCAGTCATGTAAGCCTCCAATTCTTGGTTTTGGCTCAGGTCATGATCGCACAGTTTGTGGGTTCGAGCCCCACATCGGGCTCCATGCTGAAGCCTGCTTGGGATTCTCTCTTTCTCTCCCCCTCTCTGCATCCCTCCTCCACTCCCTCTCTCTCTTTCTCTCAAAAATAAATAAATAAACTTTAAAAAAAAGAAGAAGAAGCTAGGAAATACAGTGTTACTAGAGTATCTGGTTGATATTGGCAGCAACGGACAAGTTACTACAAAAAGAAATGAACCCAGAAAACAACTGGCTGGCTAGCAAGCAAGGATAAAGGAGAACAGAGAGAATCCAGAGAGTCTGGGTGTGACATGGCACAAAAAATGAACTAGTTCTCATCTTCTACAAGTAGAAGATAACACCTGGAATTTCTTTTAGTGACCAAGGGCATTCAAAACTAAGGCTTCTGGCAAAGACAATATGAAGAGTGTGATCATCATTCCTTTTGTTGAAACCTCTGATTTGATTAACATGGTGCCTAGTAAATCCTCCAAATTTGAAAAAATAATTCAGGAACAAGCATCTTAGGTTGTGCTTCTCCTCAGGGTGGTCTGATAAAACTCAAGGGGTCTACAATTAAATCTAATGAGAAGCACATCTCAAAAAGAATTGTAGATGTAACTACTGGCACATTAAGCAAGTCGTAATCAATCAGATAAAAAGTCAACCCTATTTTAGTGTAAAACTTAAACTAAAAGGTACTCTGTTCATGACTTAAAGTGGGGTTCCTGCCCTCTACAAATAGGAAGTACACTAAGAAAGTTGCCCCAGCCCCCAAGAAGGGGTTATTCTTCAATGCCTTCTTCAGATGTGAGAAGAAGAATAATGGAAAAGGGTAGAACTTCTTCAATCCCATAACCAAGATCCATAGAGAACAATGAGCTGGGAATCTAATCATCATGGTAAGATTTTTCCCAAAGAACTTAAAAATATTTTCAATGCTCACCATCAGTGGGCAGGTTGCATTTGAGATCCTTAATTTCATCTTCTGTGAGTTTCCATCCCATGGTTTTCAAAACTGAATCAAGTTTATTGGCATTAACAATCCCTCCTTAGAAAAGCAAAATGGTCAAGAAATAGCCAAAGGAAAGAAAAATACAGTTTCTATATTTAAATAACCTATGGGCCCACATGGCTGTAGTGTAGGTGGAAATATAAAGGGTGTCCCCTGTCAGAAATATTTTTCTTTTGCAGGCAAGGGATCTTTTTCTAAAATTTTTGTTTGGGGGATTTTAGTTCTTAGAAATTTCCGTCTGCAGAAAAAAAAAAAAACAAAACTGAAATCTTGAACTAATTGTCCAGAATGCATTTTATTATAGTCAATTAGCATGCTGTATAGTTTTTGGATTTAAATAACTTAAATAGGCTCATATATAGCATGACAGTTGACTTGTTTTAACAAATACATCAAATTGTTGACATATACTAATGTTATTTTCAGCAGGAACATCAAGTGTCTATAGTACAAAGAGGGTCAATAATAGATAATAATAGATAATAGCTCTTTAAAAAGAACCTCTTTCTTTAGTGGGATCATGGGGACAGGTTTACAAAGCATAAGCTTTAAAAGGGCCTGCATTACTATTTAATAATTCATAGTAATGAAAAACATTATTTTATCTTCTCACTAATAAGTGGGCTCATTTTTGTTTATTTTATTGATTGTCTCAACGCCTAACCAAATTCCCCAAATATTTTCCCTTTAATTTTACTGTTCTGACACAGACTTTATTTTCTCTTATGTAAAATATTATTTAAATTTCTATATGGAGATGATTTGCTCACAGGTCTATATCAGAAGCTAGGAATGATATCAGTATTTAAGGAGGTTAGTGAAGTTCACAATTGGATATCTAGGACATGGTATAATGTGTCTCTTAGAATCAACTGGCTTTGTATTATGCTTCTCACTTACCATTAAGAGACTTCAAACCATCCAGTAACCTATTCTTGTAGACTTTTCCTTTAGCTACGTGGAAACATAAATCAGGTCATACACAAGTAAGTGATGTGGAGATTCACCAAGGCAGCAAGTCATTATTTAATGTAAGGAGGATTTGTAATTTTCTCTAGAAAATTTCCAATTTACTTTCAAATTTTTAAAAATGATATAGCCACCAATGTATCCACTCTATTCAATTATTGACACTTAAGCATGTTAATCTTGTAATCTTAGTGCTTTTTTTTAAAATTCCTTTTCAGCTCTCTAATGTCCTTTTCTGTTCTCTCACCTAGTTAGTACCCAGTATAACTTTTACAATTCCCCATCTATAGAACCACAACTACAAAAGGTACTTCTTAGCCCTGATGGCAGGTTGTGAATAAAGCAGCAACTGATTTCCAACTAAAAATTAATGGAATTCCTTCTTAAAAATCTTCTCTTGAAATGTTTTTATTGTAAAGAATTTTAAATATATACAAAAGTAGAATAGAAACAATGAATCCCCACATACACTCAGCTTACAGTTACTGATGTTCTACCATTAGATAGCATCCTTTTAAGGTGAAAACGTACCATTCATTTTTTTAAAAAAATTATTTGCGTACATAAGTGTATAAATTGAACCATATCACAATGGCTGTACTTTTTCGGTCTTTGTTTTTGTTTAAGTGCCTTTTTCTATTTCTTCCTTCGGAGTCTATGGTGCAGCCACAAGTCCCTAGATGATTCATGTTAACAACCTAGAATATACCTACATATTATCTATCAGTATGTGAAGATACATAATTACATGAGTGAAATCATTCATACTAAGTAGTTTTTGAAAGCATTTTTTCTATGCTATCAGAAAGTATATAGAAGTTCCCATAAACAAAATAAGAAATGCGTGCTTCCTTCAAGACCATATTAATATTTTAAATGCTTACCATTAACTGGCAGGTTTTTTACGAGCTCTACACATTCCTTATCTGTGACAGTTACTCCCATGTTTTCCAGAACATCTCCTACATCACTGACATCAACCTCTCCCCCTTCAACATAACAAAATGGTCACAGATTAGTAGAGAGAAGGGCCTAACCACAGCCCCCCCCAAACCTGTTGACCCTTTGCAGCTTCAGCTACAATAGCTGAATGAGCAAACACACACAATATGTTAACTGTTCGCCACTGTCATTAATTGGGGGTAGAAATAGAATTTCTCTCTTACGCTTAGTAAAGTAATAGACATACTGATGCAGTTTATATAATACAAATTAGGACACTGTAGGCATAAGATCCATTTATTTTGTAAGGATATCATCTCTCCCCTAATCTCTTAACGATAACGGAATTTTATCTCTGTGAAAGTTTGCTGTATCATTAGCTATGCTAATTCAAATTTAGGCTTTCAAAATCAAGAATAGTGACTATTCTTGGCAAATATTCCAGAAACTAAGAAATTTGCTACTATAAATTCACACTGAAAAATTAGTGCTAAAATGCAAATGTTCTAATGTGTAATTCTGGGCAACTGTATGCAGATATTCATCAATATAGAAGAAAAATGGGTAGAATAGAATAAAAAAGGGAATGTGAAAATGATGGTTCTCTATAAAAATATAAATTAGCTAAAGAATAAAGACATTAGATTTATAGAAACTTCTAATTAACCTGTAATAGTTTCCACTGCTTCCATCAATTTTTTGAGCTCCGTCTTCCCATTAGCTGTAAGAAATATCATAATTTGGCAATATTATAAAAAGATAAAGGAGCTAAATTAAGAAATAGAGATTCTCCCCACAATTTAATCTCACCAGCCAAAAACTTCTATGCAATGGATTGATTGCAAAGAATTCATTCTATGGTAGATAGAGGGTTAACCCAAGAAAGCTTTCTCTGTCTTATGCTTGCAGGAATGTTACAGTAGGCTAAGTATGTTGTTTGGTCTCTGATAGCCCTTCTGATGCAAACGCAAGCTTCTTCCCATGGTTGATGTTGAAAACATTTTTCATGTTCTATCTTTTACTAATACTTTTCTTTAGTTATTTCAACTATTAACTTGGAATGGCTGGTTATGTGTTCTCAATCTTTTGTTACCAGCACATGCATAAAGTTTGGGTAAATGTTTCTACCTTTCTATGTTTGGGAAAAAAGAAATCATTAGCTAAAGCTAGAGAGTTATAGCAATATGGCATTGTTCCAATATCAGGAAGGATTGATCAACCCCCTAAGACCAGCTACTTTATTTACTGGGCCAAGTACAAAATGAAAACGTGGGACCCCTTGTTCAAAAATCAGGAAAAAAAGCTTTGCTTTTTTTTTTTCTTCCACAGTCTTGTTCCCAAACTGTCATGGTGGTGTTTTTGTTTTAGTTTTTGTTTATAAGTCAGCTGGTAAATGTTGCACTGTCACAGGCATGGCATCTTCTAGGGTTGAGTGCAGAACCTCACAGGCACCCTGGGTGGTCCCATTACTCAGCACGCACGAGGCTCACTAGCAGCAGACTTCCTTCCTTCCTCCTGCCGCCAGAACCACACATCTGAAAATTGAGTCACGTGTCTCACTTTCCTATGCACTGGTTGCCTCAACTCACTATGGACAGGCGACTCCCAAGAGTAATGCAGCCTTGACATGGGGACACACTAGATACCTGGAAGGGGATGAGGAACAGGCTTGACCCTGCCAGCCCAGAGTGGGGACTGCTGCTGCCATGTCTTGTCACAAGATGCCTTCAGGTACAGGTTGCCAATGCCAGCCCTCCCTGCAACCATGCCCAGGTCCCTGCTGGGGTCACGGGATGCAGATGTTGCCAGGCATGGTGGTGAAAGGGAGGTTGGCCATACCAGAGGCTGTGGAGTGGTTGATCCAGAATACATCCTGGGGACTAAATGGCAGGGGCAGTAACATGCCTGAACCAGGGTGCCAAGCCCCAGCCATGCTCTAGTTTCCCATCAGACTTCAATTAGGAAACACAAATTCAAAGATAAAATTGTGAAGACTCTCTTGTGGCACTTGGGCAGCTCAGTCGGTTGGGCGGCCGACTTCGGCTCAGGTCACGATCTCACCACCCGTGGGTTCGAGCCCCGCGTCGGGCTCTGTGCTGACAGCTCGGAGCCTGGAGCCTACTTCAGATTCTGGGTCTCCCTCTCTCTCTGCCCCTCCCCTGCTCACGCTCTCTCTCAGTCTCCAAAATAAATAAACATTAAAAAATTTAAAAGCAAATTATGAAGACTCTCTTGATGGCCAAATCAGAGCACTAAACCCCAAGCATGGCACTCTTGAGATCACGGCTCTGTCCAACTAACCTCACTGGTTGCACACCACCATTCCTCAAAGCAAAATAAAGGAAGGCCTACAATTTCACAAATCTATAAACCAAAAGCCTCAAGAGGATAGCTGACTGCATAAACCATAACCCCTGTTCCTTAGGTCTTTCTAACATTTCTGAGTGATGTTTTAAAGCATAATGAGAAGGTAAGTGATTCGACTTGAAGAACATGAAGCTGGAATGGGCAGGTGACAGAGAAGCCAAGCGTGTGCAAGAGAAGCAAAGAAGCCTAAGACTACACCTTTTTTCTTTTCTTTTTTTTTTTTTTTTAAAATTTTTTTTTTCAACGTTTATTTTTTTATTTTTGGGACAGAGAGAGACAGAGCATGAACGGGGGAGGGACAGAGAGAGAGGGAGACACAGAATCGGAAACAGGCTCCAGGCTCCGAGCCATCAGCCCAGAGCCCGACGCGGGGCTCGAACTCACGGACCGTGAGATCGTGACCTGGCTGAAGTCGGACGCTTAACCGACTGCGCCACCCAGGCGCCCCGACTACACCTTTTTTCTATTAATGAGCCAGTTTCCCCATTGCGGAACTTAAGGCTTGTCTAAGTTGTGGTTGGTTGCAGGCTCCTTTAGGCATTAACAGTCCTCAGCTGGGGACAAAGCAAAACTATCTGCTGCAATCTGGTGTTGGGCTTGTTACCTGGAAATATATACTGTTAACCTCAATGAAGATGACTAGGAAACAGTGTTCCTTTATTGATTTATTTTGATTTGATTTAGTTTTATTTTATCTTCTTCAGTTCTAGTCTCACGGAGACTTTTTAGGGAAGGCCTCCTGGGCTTCAAATCACATGGTGCATGTATATTTGAGGCAACTGTCAATGAATACAAAACAAAACACAAAAAGCAGCCAACTACCTACCGATACTCTGATTTCCTCTCAGAGCGTAGAATCATAAATGGAAGTGGATGCCCAGACAGATACTACATCTCTACCGCCCCACCTCCGCCTCACATTTATTTAGGTGCAGCCACGTGACCGGTTCTCCACAAAGGGATGGCTAAGGAAATAACGTGTGCACTCTCTCTCCTTCATGCTCTCCTTTCCATTCCATTATTCGATAGAAACGATGACAAGGCCTTAAAAAGGAATCCAACAGGCAAGGAACCTGGATCCCTGTATCGCTGAATGGAGAAGAGCCACTGTCCGTTACCCAAAGATACTCTCGCCTTGGACTTTCACGGGGGAAAGAATTTAACTTCTGCTGCATTTAACCGGGACATAATTTCAGGTTTGTTTTTAAATAAAAATGTAGTTTACCCTAAATAATACGTGATCTGTTCTTAAATGAAGACTGTTCATCCCTATCTTTGCAAATGCTTCTAATTTCTTTTGGTATACCAAATATCACTAGTTAATATACATTCTCTTACACAAGCCCATAAATGTAAACTCCTAAGGCTCATTATTATCTACAATGCTTACCACTAAGTGGCAGATTTTCTGCCAGAGCTTCACGTTCCTTTTCAGTGAGTTCAATTCCCAGATTTTCCAGAACATTGTCTAGGTTATTGGCTTTAACCATTCCTAAGAAACAAACAGGAAGTAATCATAAAAAAAAATATTACGTGATTTCCAAAGATTATATATAATTTTTTTTCTCACATGCATTTTAGTATGATAAAAAAAACAAAGGAAAAGGTACAATTTATTTGTATTAGTGAACAGGCATATAAGGTTGACTCAGTAAATCACCTAAAATGATGTCAAGAACAACTTAGATAAAATGTTCTGAGGTTGGGGGTGCCTGGCTGGCTTAGTCAGTAGAATGTGTGACTCTTGATCTTGGCGTCGTGAGTTCAGGCCCCACATTGGGCATTTAGCCTACTTAAAAAATATTCTGAGGTTGAAGCATTACTGGGTGACAGGCTGTGATTATGTGTTTAAAGTTACTATTTGTAGTATTAAGTAATACTCATCTGTTAAAAGAGGGGCCAAAAGAATAGCAATGATAGGACTGTCCCCATGGGGAATACAGAGAGAATACTGTGCAGGTCTGTCCCCAAAACAAAGCCAAGGTATCAGCTGAGAGGGATAGTTCAAGATTCAGATCATCAATGTTCTGCTATTGCAATATACAAAAAGTATATTAAAGATGAAAAGACTATAAAAATGGACTCAATGCTCTCAAAGAGAAGTGTCACGAATAACACATTCACCACAAAATTCTCCAAGGAATGTTGCTGACTGGAATTATTCCAAGTATCTGGCATGTCAGGAGGCCAACTGCCACCTGCAAGAGGCTTCTCTCATTAAATAGCAGCAAACCTTCTACCCTTTTCCTCTTTCCCTTCCTACTTCCCCTTCTGGTCTCTTTTTCTAAGGACCTACAGGAAGAGGAAGTAAAAAAGCATTTTGGCCACAATACCATGCTTCTTTTCCACATTTGCTGTTGCTGCTATTGTTGTTAACTGGTCTTTAGGAAAGAATGTTTTATAGAAAATAACTTGAGGGGCGCCTGGGTGGCTCAGTTGGTTGGGCGTCCGACTTCGGCTCAGGTCATGATCTCACAGTTTGTGAGTTCGAGCCCCGCGTCGGGCTCTGTGCTCACAGCTCAGAGCCTGGAGCCTGCTTCCAGTTCTGTGTCTCCCTCTCTCTCTCTGCCCCATCCCCACTCATGCTCTGTCTCTCTTTGCCTTAAAAATAAATAAAATAAAAAAATAAATTAAAAAAATAAAAAATAAAATAACTTGATTTGTGCCATAAAATTATTAAAGATCACTCCAAAATCCTTTGTATTGTTGTTGGGCAAACACTCAGAAAAACTGCCTATGATATTCTGTATATTATGTGTTGTATAAATTAGATTTCAAATGATTCTTTGGGGGTGCTATTTAGAAATATTCTCCAAGAGTGAATGGATCCCTTGCAATACTATACCATGGGTGATTATGCAAAAGTACTTAACATAATGAAATAAAAAAAATCTAAATACAGGAATGTAGACATGACTCAAAACCTGGGGGTAAGATGTTTGTGTTGATATTTGTGTTGACATTTAGCAGACTTTTCTGCTAATCATGGTTCTTAAATACCTTTTACAGACTTCACACCATCCAACAATCTGTTCTTATACACCTTTCCAGTAGCTATTAAAAAAGAAAAACCATAATTTATATCCAAAGGAAAAGAACATGGACACACAGTTTTTGGGCAACTGGGTAATTCTAGGAGCAATCTTTTTTACTCTTTCCCTAGGAAATCTGTTCTATCTCCTCATCAAATAAAAATTATTTTAGGAAAAAAATTGTGACAAAAATGTACCCAGTGTTCAGCAACAAAGAAGACTGCTGGGAAGACTATACTGTGCAGGAAAAAAAAAAAAATCACTACTTCTTTATGTCCCCTCCCCCCTTTTTTTTTTAACCTGTGTCTCACTTCCCTCAGTTTCCTTCCTATCATGCAGGCCTCTCAGGGGCGTGACTGGGTAGTGTTATTACAACCTGCATCAACTCTGATGGCAATATGGTTATGGTTAAAGAGCTGGGTTGACAGGTTGAATCTGTACGTCAGCAAACTTAATTTGTTTTAAAAATTATTTTCAGTACTTTTTAGGAGATACAAAGAGACAACAATTTAGAACTGCTGACAATGACCCCCAAAACCAATGTCCCCGGAAAGGCTGTTCTGAGACTTATATGGCTCACCGTCGATAGGCACCGTCTGTCTCAGCCTCACTAGTTCCTTTTCAGGGAGCTCGATCCCCAGGGCTCCCAGGACCTTTAGCAGATCGTTGGCATCAATCTTTTTTCCTTTCAAAAGACAGGAACATCAGTGCGTGACAATTTGGAATCTAATGATTCCAGATAATGAAAAAATGATCACCTTCAGCTCGGAAGTAGCGAGCGAGTAAAAGGAAACACATACAACTACACAGAATCACAGGGAGGCCACAAATAGAACACAGGTCCTTAATCTCCTAAAAGGCATACTCTCTTAGTGATGGATCTGTGTGCATCTAATGCAGCAGAGGGTAGATTTGCTTTTAAGATTGGCCAGCAAATTAGAATGATGGAAATCATGGAAATTTATAATTTTGGCAGGGGAACTTAGAATTCTGGGGAGATCCTAAATTATGTGATTTTTCTCTTCATATATGCCTATCAAGGTATGGGATTATTTGAATATTAGTGAGGTAAGTGATATTATTGCTTTATTAAAAACATTTGGGCCAGATTTCTTACCAAGACACAGAATTTTCATTGTATTTTTAAAATTTAAGTTGTACAAATAAATACAGCATAAGATTCTGAAAACAAGTATTCAATGAGACATAATATAAAGACATATAAACAGTTTGGGGAAGTCGAGGAGATATTTTAAAAATAGTACAATTTTATAGTAACTTGCCACTCACCAGAAAACATTTTCAATGCATCCATTAACTTTTTCACTTTAACCTTCCCATTATCTGTTAAGAGAGCCATGTAAATCAAATACAAATATAACACCGGCACTCATTAGCAATATGGAATTTAAAAAAGAAAGCAATATATGTATACTCTAATATTTTATCCTATATTCATCTTGAGCCAGAAGTTCTAAAATATTACTAGAGCTTTGAGTCATTGAACTACAGAAAATTAAACCTCTGGTAGTTAAGGATGAGATATAAAATTAAGTCACCGTTTCCCACAGAGTCTGCTTCATGACTCCTATACGTTGGGAAACTCTCCACTGTTTACATCATGCACAAGGAACAGAATTTACAATTTTTGTGTGCTACATATTAATGTTTGTATCTGGCTCTTACAATTGATCTCCTTATGTAATAGGCTGGTACTTAGTAGTTCCTGACTTTTTTGTTTTTTTTTTTTTTGACACAGAGTTTCTTACTCCTTTATTCCCTATGAGTAAATTAATGATCACTTCAGTGATTGGCTTGAGATAATTTTAAAAGGAGAGATTCTGTATATTTTTAAATCAATATTTAAAGACATTAACATGAAAGCATATTACAAAGATAGAAATTTGGGATTCTATAGGATCTCAGATTCATTTTTCCTTACTAGACCAAAAACAACTAAGACATTGCATTTGCACAAATTATTATTTTTTGTCTAATTTGTAGATGACAAATATGTAAATAGAAGCTTCATGTCATTTTTGTTCTTTATTATCTTCTGGCTCTAAAAGTACAGAGCAGGCCAATACTCATTTTTAAACAATTTATTGAGATATAATTTGCATACCAAACAAATTCATCCATTTCAAGTATACAAGTGAACAGTTTTAGGATATAGACTGAATTCTGCAACTATCACTGTAATCTAATTTTGGAACATTTTCATATTCCACAAAAGAAACCTCATTATCAAAAAAGAAACCTCATACCATTAATTTGCAGTTCCCATCTATAGCCCCAACCGCAGTCCTAGACAATCACTAATCTATCTGTGTCAGGGAAAGTGTCAGGACTAAGTGTCAGTATATTATATGAGGAAAAGATTTCTAAAAATCCAAATGGAAACATTAATATGTAGTACATACAGATCTGCTTATTCTGGACATTTCCTATAAATGGAATCATACAATACGCGCTCTTTTGTGACTGGCTTCTTTCACTTAGCATAATATTTTCATTGAACCACTGCATTTCAGCCCTAATTCAGCTTCAATTGTATTTCAGTGTTTCTAGTTCTCCAAGGGAGCTGCCTGAGAATGTGGCCTTTATTTAGATCATGGAATTTGAAATAGGAGTGGGATATTATGTAGCTTCAGAAAAAGGCAAAATTCCGTATGTTATAGCCTGAGTGTTTGCAGACCGCTCTGAGAAAATGAATGAGTGCTATCATACGGCTTTGGAATGTGCCTCTCATGTTTAATCTCCCACATTTTCTCTTTTATTTTCCTATTTTTTTCTGTATCTCCTCTAGACCGTTTTTCATGTTATTTTCACCCCTAATTATTTATCTATTCCCTCACTTTTTGTAGTCCTAATCAAACAACTATGTTTTTAGCATTCCTTTGGATCCAGAATTAAAAAGATTGATGAAATATGTTAATAAAATGACAAGAAAGAATATTACTTTATTTTCTTTCTGAGCTCATTTTTAAGTTTTTACAAATATCTTCTTACTGGCAAACAAACTTCTTCAGAGATGATTTTATAGAAGCTCACAACTCAAGTTATATTCAGTGATGCAAAAATTTATATGCTTACTCACCATCAACAGGTAGGTTCTTTATCAAATCGCTATTTTCCATTCCTGTGAGATTCATTCCCATGTTTTGCAAAGCAGTGTCTAGGTTAGCAACATCAACAATCCCTCCTTGGAAGAAAGAGAAGAATGTAAGCAACATTGAATAACCTTAGAATGTGACAATAGCTATGAATTACTGTGTGTTATAGATATTGGTTTCACCTTAAAGAAAAAGGTCGAATGTATATTCGGTTGTATCTAAGAGTGTCAGTAATAAAGGTGGAATTAGAATTTCCTCCAATGAGTAATTGTGGGAATCCATTCATATAATTAGCTTTTAAAGACTGTGGCAGAACTTCAAGATGATTTACAGAAATACAGAAAACAAAATTCATATGCTTCTGCCAGTAGGAAAGTATTATTTTTGTTTGCTGAACAGTTTACATGGTTCTTTCCTCTGAATAAATTTTCCCAAAAATGTCTAATAATTTCTCTCATTTTGTGAGACTGAAATATATATATAGTAGAATATGCATGACATACATTTACCATTTTAACCATTTTTCAGGATAGAGTTCAGTGGCATGGAATATACTCACCTTGTTTTAGAACCATCACCCACTATCCATCCCAGAAGCTTTTACCTTCCCAAATTAAAAGTCCGTACTCCTCAAACAATACTCCTCATTCCTCCCTACACCCAGCCTCTGTCTCTACGAATCTGACTGCTCCAGGTTATCTTACGTTAATAGAATCATACAGTATCTGTCTTTTTGTGATTGGCTTATTTCACTTAGCAAAATGTCTTCAATGTTCACCATGTTGTAGCCTGTGTCACAATTTCTTTCCATTTTAAGGTTGATGAACACACAGACTGAGCCCATCTCTTGGCTCTTTGAATAGTGCTGGATATACAAATTTGGATACGTACTACAAAAGTCTGAATGTCTGTGTGCCCCCCTACCCCCTGCCATTCATATATTGAAAGCCTAATTCTCAAATTGATGGTATTAAGAGATGGGTCCTAGGGGCGCCTGGGTGGCTCAGTCGGTTAAGCGGCCGACTTCGGCTCAGGTCATGATCTCCCGGTCTGTGGGTTCGAGCCCCGCGTCGGGCTCTGTGCTGACAGCTCAGAGCCTGGAGCCTGCTTCCGATTCTGTGTCTCCCCCTCTCTCTGACCCTCCCCCGTTCATGCTCTGTCTCTCTCTGTCTCAAAAATAAATAAATGTTAAAAAAAAAAAAAATTAAAAAAAAAAAAAAAGAGATGGGTCCTTTGGGAGGTTATTAGGTCATGAGGGCAGAGCCCTTATGAATGAGATTAGTGTCTTTATAAAGGATAACCTGCAGAGATCCCTTGCCCCTCCCACCTTGAAATGATACAATGCGAAGTCACTGTACAAATACAACCCAAAGGAGGGCCCATGCTGGCATCCTGATCTTGGACTCTAGTCCCCAGAACTGTGAGAAATGAACTTCTGTTGTTTATAAGCCATCCAGTCCCTGGAAATTTATTATAGCAGCCTGAATGAACTAAGACACATGCCCAGAAATGGAATTGCTGAATCATGTAGTAATTTTAAGTTTTTGAGGAACTGCCATACTGGTTTTCATAGTGGCTGCACCATTTCACGCTTCCACCACCAGCGCACAAGTGTTCCAACTTCTCCACATTCTCACCAACACTTGTTATTTTCTGTTCCTTTTTGAAAAATTTTATTTTTTTAAATGTTTATTTTTGAGTGGGGGGAGTGGAGAAAGCATGAGCGGGGTGTAGTGGGGGGGGGCAGAGCAAGGATAGAGGATCCAAAGCACAGCGTGATGTGGGTCTCAAACTCACGAACTGTGAGATCATGACCTGAGCTGAAGTTGGATGCTTAACTGACTGACTGAGCCATGCAGGCGCTTCTGTCCCTTTTTATAAAATCGCCATCCTATGGGGTGTAAGGTGGCATCTCATTGTAGTCCACTATAAGTCTAATTGTTCATTTGTAGGTAGTCAGAATGCACTGTGGTTGCCCGTAGGGTTTTTTGTTTTGTTCTGTTTTGGTGTTCTGTGACTTCCTTACGATATGATTAACCAGAGACCTCTTAAGCAACATTTTAGGACTCATTACGTGCCCTGTGTTTTAGGACCCATGTCTTTGAACAATCACAAAAAATTACCAACTGTTAGGTCTTCAAATTAGCATTTTCTTTCTTTGTCTCTGTTAGCTCTTTTGTATGCTGTTGGATAAATTGGCAGATTTTTCACTCTGACCCTCAGGCCTCTTACTCCTCCTTCCTGTTTGTAACGTTTTTGTCTCTATGCTGGAATCTTGGTAATTTTTTCAGAGTTCTATTCCAGTAATCCAATTAATTCTTCATTTACATCTGCTAATAAAACCATTATGTTTTTAAATTTTTCAGGCTAGACGTTTCATTTCTAGAAATTTTGACTCCTTTCAAATCCATTTTTTCCTGTGCTAGTTTTTAAGAGTATTTCCATTTTCCTTTTGTGAATTTAGTCATTTAAAGCATACTTATTTTATGGACTATCTAAAATATTTGTATCATATGAAGTCTTTGGGGGTTCCATTTTTTATCGTATATATTGGCAAATTTTTTTTAAATATACTTTATTGTCAAATTTGTTTCCATACAACACCCGGTGCTCATCCCAACAAGTGCCCTCCTCACTGCCCATCACCCACTTTCCCCTCTCCCCCAACGCCCATCAACCCTCAGTTTGTTCTCAGTTTTTAAGAGTCTCTTCTGGTTTGCCTCCTTCCCTCTCTAACTTTTTTTTTTCCTCTTCCTCTCCCCCATGGTCTTCTGTTAAGTTTCTCAGGATCCACATAAGAGTGAAAGCATATGGTATCTGTCTTTCTCTGCCTGACTTATTTCACTTAGCATAATACCCTCCAGTTCCACCCACGTTGCTACAAAAGGCCAGATTTCATTCTTTCTCATTGCCAATGTAGTATTCCATTGCATATATAAACCACATCTTCTTTATCCATTCATCAGTTGATGGACAGTTAGGCTCTTTCCATAATTTGGCTATTGTTGAAAGCACTGCTATCAACATTGGGGTACATGTGCCCCAATGCATCAGCACTCCTGTATCCCTTGGGTAAATTCCTAACAGTGCTATTGCTGGGTCATAGGGTAGATCTATTTTTAATTTTTTGAGGAACCTCCACACTGTTTTCCAGAGCAGCTCTACCAGTTTGCATTCCCACCAACAGTGCAAGAGGGTTCCCATTTCTTCACATCCTGGCCAGCATCTATAATCACCTGATTTGTTCATTTTAGCCACTCTGACCACTCAGCGTGAGGTGGTATCTCAGTGTGGCTTTGATTTGTATTTCCCTGATGATGAGGGATGTTGAGCATCGTTTCATGTGTCTGTTGGCCATCTGGATGTCTTCTTTGGAAAAGTGCCTGTTCGTGTCTTCTGCCCATTTCTTCACGGGGTTATTTGTTTTTCAGGTGTGGAGTTTGCGAGTTCTTTATAGGTTTCGGATACTAGCCCTTTATCCAATATGTCGTTTGCAAATATCTTCTCCCATTCCGACGGTTGCCTTTTAGTTTTGTTGATTGTTTCCTTTGTAGTGCAGAAGCCTTTTATCTTGATGAGGTCCCAATAGTTCATTTTTGCTTTTAATTCCCTTTTGGCAAAATTTTTTCATCTTTTGTAATTTTCTGTTTCAAGTTCATTTTAAGAAAAGTTTTATAGGGAAAATTCTTCTGACCATGATGTGAGGATGAATTTCTTGAATACTAGAGTTACTACAATGCTGGTGCAAACTTTAAAAAAATTTTCTTTTAATATTTATTTCTGTTGAGAGAGAGAGAGAACGCACGTGCATGTGAGTGGGGGAGGTGCGGAGAGAGACTGAGACAGAGAACCCAAAGCAGGCTCTGCACTCTCAGCACAGAGCGTATCATGGGGCTCAAACCCACAAACCATGAGATCATGACCTGAGCCAAAGTCACACACTCAACTGACAGAGCCACCCAGGTGCCTCACTTTTTGTTAAATTTTTGTGAGTTCCTGGGCCATGCAGGGAGTGCAGATATGAATTGGAACCAACATGAACATAGGTCCATAGTCATGAATTTTCAAAGAAGACATTTCTTCATGATCTTAGAATCCATGACTATACACATAAACTTCCTTTTACCTACTTGTGCTGATTAGACATTTTTCTAGTTTACCATTTCCTTAAGGGTGAAGTTATTCAAGAGTTCTACTTTTATGTGGATTTTTGCTTCCATCTTAAGGTAAAAGAATGGTACAGGAGGCCATTTCGTAAAATAAATACAGAAAAGATCTTTGGAAAAAACATGAATGTAGTTTTACACACACATACACACACAGTGGTAAAGGCTTCTCATCTGCTTTTCAGATTCAGATTCATCTGCTTTTTTGCTATACCTGTCACTCACCTTTAAGGGTTTTTACACCATCCATCAACCTATTTTGGTACACCTTTCCAACAGCTGTAAGAAAGAAAGAAATCAGACCACACCCATGAGAGATTAAGTTAGGCATTTAGGAAAGACAGACATCATAATTTACCCCCAGAAAAGGCCTAATTTAATTGTAAATAACCAAGAAAACAATTAACAAGTAGAAAAAATTTTCAATATGGCTCCCTGGCTTCTGAGGGAGTTATTATGGGCACTCTACTATGCTGAAACACACACATCTTAATTCCCTAGGCCTCCCTTTAATTTCCCCATTTTCCCTTTCTGGTATTTTCTCACTCTTTTTACTTTCCTGTATGTCCCTGTTTATTCTTGAGGATGCCTTCTGACTAGAATCAAAAGTTAGAATAGACACTTCCTTGACTTAATACCAGGTTAGTGACTGAAGGGGCCAATGATTCTATAAATAAAGTGGCACTGCTGGGGTTACTTCTTAAACTGGAACTGCATAATTCCTTCTAAATCCTGTTCTTATCAAATGGAAATAATTCTAGAACTTCTCAAAAAATAAACACAAGTCTAAGTTCCTTAAAGGCTACATTGTTTTTTTTTAAATACTCACCATTGACTGGCAGATATTTCTTTAGTTTTGAGCACTCCTTATCTGTGAGCTCTATCCCCATTTTTTCCAGAATACTTTGAATATCACTGACATTAACTTCTCCTCCTTCAAAGAAAGAAATGTAAGTAGATGAAAAGTTTGGATATGACCTAAAATCTCCAAAATATGAAAAAAAGAAGTCATTTATCTATTTAGCAGATCATGCAACAGCTATGAACAAAGTAGCATGAGACCTTTGCGCCATCAGACATCATGGAAACAGAATTGTTCCCTTTACTCAAAAAATTCAATATCTATAATTATGGAGTAAAGCAATTTTTTTTGAGTAAAGCAATTTAAGCAAGATATAAGTGGCTTGGGGGATTCCAAGTTATTTAAAATATCACAGATATTTAAAATTCAGTGTCTCTGTTATTACCTTAATTATGAGTGTTGTGTCTGGTTTTACTTCACTACTTAATATGTTAATTCAGCATAATGTGCATTTGCCTTTGAGAACATTTAATTCTATTACACAAGTGAAGTAAGTACATTAGTTCAAGTTTGTAGTTTACAAAACACGGGCTACATCTTTTAAGATGTTTTGCAGTACAGACAAGTAGTTAAGTAAAGGGTATGTAAGTGAGATAGAAGGGAATGAAAGAACTGAGCAATATTTAATACTCACGAGGCATTACATGCACATGGAGAACCTGTTCACTAAATATATGCTAGGCTAAATGTATAAGAAGCGTTAAATATTTGCGATACTCTAAAATTGCTTGAGGCACCAAATATTCAAGATGTGGAAAATATTTATGACACTTGTTCAAATGACTCTAATTTGGCAATCCATTGGTGACACCATTTTTAGGTCTTCTGTGTCCTCTGCTCAAGGAACACAAAACCTATGGCTCTTTGATGGCCTTAATGGCAAGCTACAACTATTAGCTACAGGTACTTGTCCTTGTGTCTTTCTTTTTTTGTTTTTGTTTTTTTTTTAAGTTTATTTACTTTGAGATAGAGTGGGGAGAGGGGCAGAGAGATTGAGAGAGAGAGAGAGAGAGAGAGAGAGAGAGAATATCCCATAATGCAGGCTCTGTGCTGTCAGTGCAGAGCCTGACATGGGGCTTGATCTCACGAACTGTGAGATCATGACCTGATACAAAGTCAAGAGTCAGATGCTCAACTGACTGAGCCACCCAGGTGCCCCTAACCCTGAGTCTTTCTGAAAGAGTTTGTGTCACAGGCTAGAGCACTTTCCATCTGTGGTCCATCTGCTTGAATCTCAATTCTGGTCCTTATAACCACATCAGCAGCAGGGAAAACTAATGCTGCTGAACAGAGAGAGACACAAAACTTATTATGCACATCACACACCTTAGATTCAAGTAGTGTAGTCCTTCCATTCACTCTACCCTGAATTTGTTAATGTATTCCATATTTCTGCCCCATTTTTGCTGTGTGTTTTTATTTTATTTTGTTTTGTTTTGTTTTGCTGTGTGTTTTTAAATGATGTAATACTGTGTGACTCAAACATTTTAACTGGGTCCATGAGCCTTTCTGTCCTGCGCACTCTGGGCTAGTACTTTGAGGCTACGTTTGCAGAAAGTCAGTTTCCCTTCATGACACTCAGATTATGCATATCGAAGTACTGTTTGGAAGAAACCTCAGAGGATAAAGAATTTTTTATCAAGCATTGCACTTCAGTATATAGTGTAAATATCAAAAGTTAAAATTCCATACAATTTATCACATATACAAGGACTACTTGGAGTAAAAGAGGGTATTAAAAATAATTCGTTAAAATTAATCTCCCTCCGTGGTAAACCATAACAATCGAGGATGTAAGATCACTCTGAAGTTAAACTCTAGGCTAGGAGTCAGCCAACTTTTCTATAAAAGTTTATAAACAATAGGAAATATTCTAGGTTTTGTAGGACTTATGATCTCTGTCACAACTACTCAGCTCCACCTTTGTATGGTAAAAGCAGCCATAAATAATGCACAAACTAATGGGCTGGATGTGTTCCAATGAAATTGTTTACACAAACGGAAGCAGATTTGGCCCAAGGGTCAGAGTTTGCCAACCCGTAGTTTAGACAATTAAAGTAGAAACACTTCCCCAATAAAATGGTAAAATGGCAGAGTAAAAAGGTAGTGAGGGAGAGTTGGAATAGAGCATTAAAATATAACTTAATGTACGAATTAGGAGCTTAGAGTCACAGTAATTGTTCACTAACCTGTAACAGTGGCCACTGCATCCATCAATGTGCTGAGCTCAACCTTCCCATTAGCTACAAGGAAAGCCAAAATAAGGTAATAAGGCCAGAGAGCCATATATAAACAGACAAAAAATAGGGTAAATTGGGAAATAAGAGATCGAAGTTCATTAGCTCCACTGCTTTATCTGACTCAACTATAAGGATATAAACCCTGGATTTAAAGAATTAACTCCACATTAGTTGAGGGAGAGTCTTTATCTCTTGGACAAAATGGAGTCTTGAATGAACCTCTTGAATTTGAAGGCTGCTCTCCATCTTACTGGCAGGGTGAGAGGTCCCAGTGACTTATTTGGCTGTGTAGCAATTTATCAGCTTTGGTTCAGCCACATTTGTCAGAGGAGTCTTTGGGGACCACCTTTCTTGTCTTCTTACCTTTTCCCAATTTGTCTTTCTCTAGTTTCTTTGTCTATCACAACTGTCTTGGGATTTTTGATCACATAAATTGGTGACCTGTTTCTTCGATTAACACTATATACACTTGTGTGTAAAGATACGTATGTATTTCTCTTTAACCCTAAAAGATGGGTAGATATTTCAGAGAGTCTCCAAACTGAAAGGACTTGTGGTAACATAATAACTAGTTACAAAGGGGATTCAACAGTTCACTGAAAGCTAATGGGTTAATAAAAATTCTACGTGATGAGTCGAATGTGCAGACTTGCTCTCCTATGTCCTAAGGCTTCATGAAGTCCTTGTGTAACACTAGTAATTATTTTTTTTTTAAAAAAGGGTCATGAGTCATAAAAAAAGCAATAAACTTTAGAAGAATATTATGCCTTATTGGTAATAACTTGGAAGTAGGATGGTTCTGAGGGGGGGTTTCAAGAGAAGGCCAAGTTTGCACCCGTGTGCTAAGTATGAACAAGTATTCCCTTGTATACCAATGAAATTGGCCAGGATGTTGCTGGTTGTTTCAAAATGAGTATAATTTCTGCCAA
Source organism: Panthera onca (assembly GCF_046562875.1). Classification (NCBI taxonomy): domain Eukaryota; kingdom Metazoa; phylum Chordata; class Mammalia; order Carnivora; family Felidae; genus Panthera; species Panthera onca. Next base: position 320,803 of record NW_027675820.1, read on the forward strand.
ACCTTCTTTGGAAAGCAGAAAACTGCATGACTGATGATTAGGCAATTGTCTTTTTGCTTTGATAACATTTATACCAATGATTTGGAGCCCTTTGGTTATGTACTGCTCAAATGAAGTGTTAGAAGGCCAGCCTATATTTGACGTTCCTCTTGAAGACTTTCTGTCACTTTGAATTATTTGTATTTTTCACTGTTTTTCATTTGTTTAGTCTAATTATTCCATCATTCCATTCATTCTTCAATATTTATTGCCTCTAAATATAAAATGATGTAGGTATGGTTTCTACTTACAAGAAAATCACAGTTCATAAACAAAGAAGAGTGACATAAAGACACTCACTTTTTATACAATATGCTGAGTATATAATAATATATGTGTGAATAGGATGAATTTTAAACTAAGAGGAAGAGTAAATAAAGTGAATTCCAGGGATCAGGGAGCTCTGGAAAAGGTAAACTTTGAGATTAATTTTATAGACAAGAATTGGCCTGGTGAAATATGCCTAAGTATTTTTGTTCTAGGAGTTGGAGAGTATGTGGAAAAGGACAATTGGATAATCAAATCAGATGCCATGGTACAAGCATTAAATAACAAAGAAGATCTGTATATTAACTGAAGAAAATTTCATGAATTATCTACTAAATTTCAGGCACCATATGAGGCACTAAAAATTAAAATATATTTAATAATAAATTTAATATAATTTCTGAACAAGTCAGTTTCTGGGGTGAGACGGACAAGTAAACATACTGTAATAGAGCAGTTGGGTTGACGTACAGCAAATGATAAAATCAGGAGATGCTCCCGCTAAAATTCATCCATTTATAGCTACTGCTTTGCAACAGGGTGGAGAGCCGACTATATAAGAATCTCGAACCCTGCCTATATCCAATACTATGGTTCAGACACTGAGGTGTTATAGGGCAATGTGGAAGCAGGAAATAATATAAGATAAAGCTAAAAGGAAAGCAAGGGTCAGATCACAGACGTATGAAATAGTCAGCACTCCTAATTGGTAGGACTTGGTATTCAATGAGATGTGGCACTAAGAAAAAGTTGCAGTGAAAAATACCAATTCGGGTTTTCTAAAAAATATTTATTTATTTTTTGAGAGAGAGAGAGAGAGAGAGAGAGAGAGAGAGAGAAAGAGAAAACGAACAATTGGGGGAGGGGCAGAGAGAGACACACACACAGAATCTGAAGCAGGCTGTAGGCTCTGAGCTGTCAGCACAGAGCCCAGCACGGGACTCGAACTCATGGACAGCGAGATCATGACCTAAACCAAAGTTGGAGGCTTAACCGACTGAGCCACCCAGGTGCCCTGAAAAATGTCAATTTTTAAATTTGTTTTACTGAGAACATGATGGTGCCACCAGCTGAGAAAGGGAATGTATAATTAGGAGATAGTTTTTGGTAGGTATTTTTAAATATAGTGAATTTAAGATCTGAGGCTTTGCTGAGCAAGAATGAATTTGGCAGATACAACCCAACAGGAATCTGGATGTGGTTTTACCCAACCCATATTTGGGGAGGAATTTGGGCTGCAGAAAAACATCTAGAAGTTTTCAGCATATAATGACAGTTGGAAATAGGAGTGTGGATAATACTGTCCACTGAAAATTGTAACACGGAATTGTAAAAGTTAGAGTGATTAATGGGGCTTAGGACACAACTATTTGAGGGATACTAATAATAGGGAAATTAGTCATATTTTTCTTCCTTCCTTTCTATTCTATAGCCTATGAGATTCATTTTGCTTCTTGTAAATTCATTACTGGGTCAGAAAGTAGTTATAATAGTTCTGTGTGTGATGCTTGGAATCCAAAAGAGAAGAGGTTAAAGATATGGGGCTTATAGAAATGAAGAGAAGGCTAGTTTCTTCTCTAAGCTTTGCAAAAATGTCATTTCGATACTAGGTAAAACTAATTATGGACACACTCATGTACAAGTGCAGAAAGTCTCCTGTAAGATACAGTAGTATGTGAAACACGCACCGGTAAGTGGTAGATTTTCTGTCACATCTTCGTGTTCCTTTTGTGTGAGCTTGATTCCCAAGTTTTCCAGGACAGTGTCCAGGTTATTCACCTTGACTTTGCCTCCTTAGGAAACATACAGGAATGAAACATGAAAAAAAATGAGTTTAAAATATTAGAAATATATTTTTGAATGTGAATTGTTATCTGAATATATAGACTTTGTCATTATTACAATAAAAAACAAAAGAGAAAATGTACTTATGTGATTATTACTTTTCTGTATGAACTCCCATTTAACATGTCTAAGAGCATTAAATAATCAACAGAAAAATCAGAATTAGTAATTCTTCCTTTAAACCTTGAATAGAAGCCTGTATTATAAACAGCTCATGAAGGGATAGGCTACATGATTTGATTATAACCAATATTAGAGAGAATAGGAATGAGCTTTGATGATAGGACCTCATTAATTTATTAACTAGCTAATATTAAAACAGAGTGAAGATCATAAGGTAACCTTAAAAACAAGCAGAATCTTAGCACTTTTTTAGATAAAATTAATCATTTTAAAGTGAACACTTTAGTGGAATTTGGTACATAGTCACAATGTTGTACAGATATCACTTCTAGTTCCAAAACATTTTCATCATCCCCAAAGGAGAGCCCATACATATTAAGTAGTCACTCCCTACTTCCCTCTCCACCCAGCCCCCCGCAACCCTAATCTACTTTTTGTTTCTATGGATTTGCCTTCGATCTTCCTTCATAACAAGTTTTCCTTACACAACTCCCTAAAAATTTGGTAATCCTTTTCTTCATAATTTGCTGTGTATGATTAGATTTTTTGGGTTGTGAGTATGGATTCCTAGAAAGATGTATTGAGACATTATAGCATAAAATATTATGATGATGAAAGTAACTAAGTAACTGGGGTGCCTAGGTGGCTCAGTCAGTTAAGCATCTGACTCTTGATTTCAGCTCAGGTCATGATCTCAGGGATGGTGAGTTCAAGCCCTGCGTCTGGCTCTGCACTGTCAGTGCAGGGCCTGCTTGGGATTCCCCTTCTCTCTCTTTCTCTCTGCACTCCCCCACTTACTATCTTTCTCTCTCAAAGTAAATAAATAAACTTAAAATAAAAGAAAGTAACTAAGTAATCTATACATAGGAAGCTAGACGGGACTCGCATCTAAATGATAAATGTGAACCTTGAAGATTTCAGATGTCTCTGCCTTTCTTATCAGGCTTTTAACCTACCCTTAGTGGATTTCACCCCATCCAACATTGCATTCTGAAATACGTTTCCAGCAGCTAGAGGAAAAGGAACAATTCATGTCAGAAGGGAAATGGTATGAACATTCACTTACTTACAACTTCAGTAAAACAACTGTAATTGAGTGGGAAATGTGTTCTGTCTCGGTATTAAATTTAAAAAGAAGTTATGGAAAAGAAAACTGTCTCAGTGTGACAAATATATGTATTTTCTGGCAAGTAGGCGACTGACAGCTGAGGGAAACACTATTATGTTGGAACAATCACACATCTTTCCTTTTTCGGTTGACTTCCCCTTTTATTTCTTTTCCTAGTCCCCTCCAGTTTCCTTCCTTTTCTTCCTTAGGATATAGGCTGATCAACTACCTGACACTCAGATGGCAAAGCTATGGCTGAAGGGTTTGGTAAACTGCAGACTAAATCCAAATGACAATGCCTTTTCCTAATCAATTTCAGGATTTTTCAGAAAGCCCTCGACAGGTAAAAATTTTAAATTGTTCACACGGGCCACAAAACCAAGTTCCCTGGAAAGTCTTTGTGGCTTCTGTATAGCTCACCATCCATTGGCAGAGTTTCCTGCAGCTTTTTAAGCTCCTCAGCTGTGAGCTCGATCCCCATGCTTCCCAGAACTTTCTCCAGATCACTGACATGAACTGACATTTTTCCTTTGAAAATACAAGAACATTAATGTCTGAGAATAATCATTCCATGAAATGGTGAAAAATTCATTCTCATTATAATGCATCCCCCCCATCTGAGGAAATGGAAGGGGAAAAGGAAACACGTTTACACAGAATTATGGGGAAGTCACATAATAGAACATAACCCCTTAGTGTTTACAAAAGGAAGGTCTTTTATTTCTGGGAACAAGTCTGCCCTGCTGAGAACAAATTTGTTTTACAATTGGCCAGCAAATTAAGATACTAGATGGAAAACATATAAATTCAGCTATCATTTATTGTATTTATTCTTGTCTCTGAATAATGTGGCTTTTTTCTACATAATGACAATAATTTGATCCTGTCAAAGCTTTACAGTGTAACTGGAATAAGTGTACAATGCACAATATAATGATTCCACAACTCTAGACATTAATCGGTGCTCATGATAACAAATGAACTCTTAATCCCATCAACTTATTTCACTCATCCCCTCACCGCCTCCCTTCTGGCAACAATGTGGTCTCTATAGTTAAGAGTCTAGTTTTTTTTTTGGCTTGTGTTTCTGTTTTGTTTTGTTTTGTTTTTTTAAATTTTTTTTTAATGTTTATTCATTTGTGTAGAAAGAGAGAAATACAAAGCGTGAGTGGGGGAGGGGCAGAGAAAGAGAGGGAGACACAGAAGCTGAAGCAGCTCCAGGCTCAGAGCTGTCAGCACAGAGCCCAATGAGGGGCTCAAACTCACGAACCATGAGATCATGACCTGAGTCGAAGTCGGATGCTTAATTGACTGAGCCACCCAGGCGCCCCATTCGTTTGTTTCTTAAATTCCACATGAGTGAAATCAAACGGCATTTGTCTTTTTCTGACTGATTTATTTCACTTAGCATTGTACCCTCTAGATCTACTTAAAAGTAATTTCTTATTGAAAGATTGAGCGACATTGGCAAAAACAGCTGAGCAGTGAGTGGGTTGCTTCATGAAACTATCCTTCCACCGAAACACTAAATGAGTGAGAAAGAACTACCAGAATCAGTTGATTCTGGAACTGATTAGAACTGATTAGAACTCTGGAAAAGAGTCCAAGTTTGGTACATCAACCAAGTGAAAGCAGAATTGAGAAAAAGGTGACTTATAGTAAGAGAGCTTTGTGGCATTTTGACCCCCTTCCCCAAACTGTTTTTGATCATCCATCCCTGTGAGCAAAATATTTTCCAGGACAAAAGTGACAGTCTCTTATTTACCTGTAAAAGGTTTCATTCCATCCATATGCGTTCTCATTTCAACCTTCCCATGAACTGTAAGAAAATGGAAATCAAATACACAGTGGTATTCACGGAGAAATGCAAAACAGGAAGCACAATGGCATTCATTGGCTACTGAATTTTATCCCCCACCTATCCCAAGGAGCACAAAAGGACATGGAAAATAATCATTCTACTTGTTACAAAGGTGCCTGTTTTAACAACTGCTTTCATCCATTGTCATATGGCAAAACTCTAAAGGTGTGAGATTCAAAAGTCACCTTTTCTCATCAGACTTTATTTTTAGCTTTAGACTTTGGAAAACCAAAGATGATTTGGGCCACACCAGGGAAAACAAAATTTAAAACTGGGATCTTATTCACCACTGTTTCAACTGGACTTTTGAAATTATCTCTTTCTTTACTGAGATTCTAATTACTATTTCCTTTCATGTTCACTGACCCAGGCAGACCAGTTTACTCTTGATTTGCATGACGTATGATTTGCTTGAGGGCAATATTCATTTTGAGCTTAACTTCCCAACTCTAATGATGTGCATAGTTTTCATAGTAGACACCCAATTGAATTTCATACAAATTAATATTTAAAAAGACATTAATATGTTAAAGAACAGAAATATCTCACAAATAGATGATTTTTGAGATCTATATTTTGCCAAGAAAGAAAAACGACCTAAAAAACTGTCACTGTTGGTAAGTTACTTGAAAAATTCCTGATTTTAGATTGTAAGTAATAAATTATAGTATACAATATCTAAAAACCCCTATACGGTGGAAAATTTACAAATGAAGGTCCTGGATAACTCAAAAATATTTACTGAAGTATTAGAAGTACACAGTGACTCTTAGCAGAAGCTGTGTGACACTTACATGTACACAATAACAAGTATTAGAACAGGGAGCAGGATAAATATACATGTATTCATTGGTTGCTAAATCTAGGCTAACGAGAATCTTCCTTGTTTTTCTTCTGGATCTTTTGAGGCAGAATACTCCAAAAGTTATTTCTGTAGTAAAACCATTTAGTGAGGTCAGGAAAGCATGAAGATACATGTCAGTTTTATGGGGCCACTGGAAATTCTCAGAAACAAAGATGATAACACCTATTGGGTGTAAAACTTGCTATTTAACTTGGGTCCTACTTCAACTGAATCTTGCCCTCTCCAGTAAATTCATATCTCCGTCCTGACAGACACAGTATGAGAAAAGCTTTGCCCTAAATGGGGTCTTTCTGTCCCAAATGATATAATTGGGGCTCTATGCTTGAGCCTTAATCTTTCACAAAACTTCTTTTTAAGCTCAATACTGATGGTAACTCTTCAGATGAGCAGATCACCAATAAGCAATAACTTAAAAATTTTAACTCTGGGGGTGCCTGGGTGGCTCGGTCGGTTACGCATCTGACTTCAGTTCAGGTCATAATCTCACGGTTCATGAGTTCAAGCCTGCATCAGGCTTGCTGCTGTCAGCACAGAGCCCACTTTGGATCCTCTGTCCACCCCCCTCTTTGTCCCAGCCCCCGCTTACGCTCTCTTCGTGTCTTTCAAAATAAATAAATTAACTTTAAAAAAATTCTAACTCTGACTTAAAGAAAAAAGGATTAATCATTCCACATGTCCATTTTATTTCATGTGTACTTTTTAATCTCACAATGATTTTCATTATGTTGGTTGATCTGAAATTATTATTTTAAAATAAGGAACAGAAATCAATGGCAATACCAGAGGATAGTTTCAAATAATAGCTATATTTCCACCCATAATTCTGCTTTTTTTAGCAATATTAAAAAAAATTCCACCATAATCTCAAATAGACAAAAAATAGTTTTCTATTATGAAAGCTGATTGTTCCATATCTAGTCTCATTCATGGATACACCATTGCAAGCAAAGAAAACAAGACAATGAAGACCACTTGCATGGTCCTTCTTGTATACTACTAGTGGTAAAAATTAGAGAATAAATTAAATGAATTAACAAAAATATTTTTAAGGGTACAGTGCTTATCTTACACAATGATGTGAATAAATGCGCCTTAATAAGATGAGCAAGTATTGATTCATCTAAGGTTATATGATAGTTAAGGAATGTTCCAGACAGATACTTCTTAGCCCTACTATAACGTTCTCAGGCTGATATTTAACATTTGCTTATTTAGCTTGAGAATTCTTTTAGCCCCAATTCAGAATGTACTAAACTTTAGACTTTGTCTCTAGCCCATCAAGGGAGATTAGAGCTTTGGGAACAGTCAGTCCTTGAACCATGGAATCCAGCTCAGAATGAGGGGATGTAAGCAGAGGCATAGGTGGGGGCCACTGAGCATTCAGGCATTCCACACATTCAGGCCTGAGTGGTTACTGTTCCTTTTCCCCTCAAGGGTATCTGGAAAACTTGGTCCTATTCCTTTGGTGCAGGAAATAGGTCCTACACTTCATATTCCTCCTTTATCACGCTTTTTTTTTTCTTTTAAGAGAGAGAGAGTGAGCGCGCGTGTGCACGAGAGAGACAGAGAGAGAGAGAGAGAGAGAGAGAGAGAGACAGTCCAAAGCAGGCCACACTCTGCACAGAGTTGGATGCAGGGCTCGATCCCACATCCCTGGGACCATGACATGGGCCGAAATCAAGAGTTGGACGCTCAACAGACTGAACCACCCAAACGCCCTTATTCTGGCTTTCTACATGTCCTTGAAAATGGTGAGGCGAAGACAGAAATGCTATTTTAATAACCTCCCACTTAGGGGTACCTGGCTGGCTCAGGTGGTAAAGCATGCAACTCTTGATCTCAGGTTGTGAACTGAGCTCCACCCTGGGCCTAGAGCTTACTTAAAAGAAATTAAAAATAATTTCCCACTTTGGGCTCTGCTCTCTTTTCTCTATAATTTTTAAAAATTTTTTCTGTGTTAAAGCTTCTTCTATTTAATGCACCCCACTCCCTTCCCTCCACAGCAGGGTCTCTCTCTAATTTTGTTCAGTTCTAATAGTGGCCTTGGCCTTGGCCATACTCCAAGTGGAAATGAAGTTATTGAAAATGTCAAGGGGCAAAACATGTTTACTTTCAGTCTGAGTCATCTTTCATGTTTTCCGTCTTCTTAATGCCAAAGTAGAGTTTTCAGAGATTCTTTTATAGAAGCTCAGATTAACCAATTCTAACCAATTCAAACATATCTTAAATACTCACCGTCAGCTGGTAGATCACGTGTCAGATCATTAATTTCCTCTTCTGAAAGGTTCATCCCCATAGTTTGCAAAGGAGAATCCATTTTATCGACATCAATAATCTCTCCTTGTGAAAAAGTAAAGAATATGGGGAAAACTCACTGATTCCAAAATGTGACCACTCGCATTACTCACAGTGCATTAATGATTATCAGTCTCATGAGGAAAACAAGATGTAATATAGTCTATTCACATATATCAAGGGGGTCAATAAGGATGTTAGACTTCGAATAGAAATCTTCCAGGTGAATGAGCAATTTTCAAATCTTTCACAGCAAATGGTAAAATCAAACTGTGGCTGACAATGAGGGTTTTTTTTTTTTTTTTCCTGAACTCCCAGATTAGATGCCTCAACTCCCGACAAAAATCTATAATCAAGTTCTGTTTCCATTTATGTGGAGGACGATGTTATTCAGACCAACCTTCCTCTGGAAACTGAAATCTTGGATAAAATGTAAAAAGCATCTCCTCAAAAGTACTAAAGAGCTGATAAGAGAGTAAGTTACTAGTGCAAAGTCTCATCAAAAGTAGGAACCTAGGGAGGTAAGCAGAGCCCTGTTACTGTTTCTGTTCTAATGATACTTGCTCCATCTGGCTTTGAACTGTCATGTTGATGACCTCATGGAGTGTGGGTGATTCTGTCCAAGTGCCCAGCAGCAGCAAAGGCAAGTATTCCTTAGGAACATGCTTCCATCCTTAGCCTCAAAGGTTTCTTTCTATAATTTTCCAAGGAAAATAGCTCACACTCAAAAGAACCAAACACAGAACGAAACAAGTTACCTGAGAGACAATAAGCAGAAATAACGGGCAGCAGCAACATGCTCATAAAAACTTTAGATTTAGAAGTTATCAGGCACAAATTACAAAACTATTGTGCTTCCTATGTGTAAAGCAATGGAAAACAAGCTAAAAGTATCTGCATCTGCAGGAGATAGGAAACAATACAAAATGACCCAGGATAGCCGAAAAAGAGAAAAAAAAATGTTTAGAAATGAAAAGAAGGGGGAAAGAGGAGGAAGGAGGGAGGAAGGAAACAAGACAGCTGTATGGGAACATGAAGGGGACCTTGAACCACGTGGAACTCATCCTCTACCCACTAGTGAATCTAGGGCTGTGGGAAAGTCCTTTGGGACAATCCTCGGTTTAGTGCCAAGTAGAGGTGGTGTGTCTTTCCCGAGCTTCCTAGTGGGCAGCTCACGGTGTCTACGGGGCACTCTTACTGGTGCACACCGTGCATATGGCATTGTCTGCACCCATGGAGGCCGGAGCTACAGCCAAGTGGGTACATCACCACGTGGTTAAATCTTGACTCACAATAACGCGGATCTGTATTGAATGTGGAAGATTTCGATGTTAAAGTTGAAAGGCTAGTCAGTATTTCTATACCACAGAAAACAAGAAATAAGGGTGCATGATATGCTTTCATATTTCTTCATTATGTTGGGATTTATTTTTTTATTTTTTTTAATTTTTTTTTTTAACGTTTATTTATTTTTGAGACAGAGAGAGACAGAGCATGAATGGGGGAGGGTCAGAGAGAGGGAGACACAGAATTGAAACAGGCTCCGGGCTCTGAGCTGTCAGCACAGGGGCCCGATGCGGGGCTCGAACTCACAGACCGCGAGATCGTGACCTGAGCCGAAGTCGGCGCTCAACCGACTGAGCCACCCAGGCGCCCCTATGTTGGGATTTAAACTTGGCACAACAGTAAACACGTACATGTGATAAGTCCTCTCATAATATAAGTGGTTTTCAAACCCTAAGAAATCAATCTTCTCACCAGGAAATATGTCACACAGCAAGTGGAAAATGAAAGAAAAAAAACCAAGACAAATACACTCCTACTAAAAGTCACACAAAAAAGATGTTTCTATAAAGAACAGCCAGAACTGGGCGGGGTGGACAAGGGAGCGTGTGTGTGTGCGTGTGTGTGTGTGCGTACAAGGGCTGAGGAGTGAGGGGTTAGATCTACTCATAGCAAAAGATTATAAAGCTGTTATACTCAACACAATTTAGAGCATGAATAAGCAGACCAATAGAACAGAATGGAAATTCTCAAAATAGACAAGTGCACGTGGAAATCAAGTATATAGTTAGGATGGCATCTCAAATTCAAGGATGTGGTGACAGACTTTTAAATAAATGATTTGGGACAACTGTAGAGCCGTTTTCAAAAAGATAAACTAGATCTGTATTTCCCGATGGAATGCAATGTGAAATAAACGGTATTACTTATGAAGTATTCTTGTGAAAAAATGTTGAAGATGAAAATAACTAAGCCATCAGAGCTGACTCCTGGTTTATGAGGAATACGGACAACAGAGAAACAAGAGAGATGAGAAAACAGACAAAAACGGGTAAATTTAGTATATGGGAAATTTTTCTTTTTTTAGTATATAGAAATGCTACAAGACAATTGGCAACCCAGTTTCTTAAAAAAAAATCAGTGCCTAAAAAGAAAAGACGAAGAAGGTAGAGGAATAGCTGTAGAGTACATGAGATTTAAGTGTCATAATAGATGCAGTGTGTAAAGCTTGTTTGGTTCTTTATTTGAATAAGCTCACTGTAAAAAATATTTTAAAGAAGGGAAATTTAAAAATAAGCTGTATAATGGTATTGCAGTCATGTAAAAAAATCCATACTTTTAAGAAGATGTATACTGAAGTATATAAGGACTAAATGAAAATTTGCTTTGAAATATTTCAGTCAGAAATATAAAAAATAAATCAGAGGGGAGCCTGGGTGGCTCAGTCAGTTGAGCATTGGACTTCGGCTCAGGTCAGGATCTCGCGGTTTGTGAATTCAAGCCCCACGTCAGGCTCTGTGCTGACAGCTCAGAGCCTGGAGCCTGCTTTGGATTCTGTGTCTGCTTCTCTCTGCCCCTTCCCCGCTCATGCTCTGTCTCTGTCTGTCTCTCAAAAATGAATAAACGTTAAAATTTAAAAAATAAATAAATAAATAAGAAGCAAGTGAGATGAATCTTCATAACTGTTGAATCTAGGTTCATTCTATTATTCTTTATTCTTTATCATTCATTATATTATTCTTCCTACTTTGTATACATTTGGAAATGCTCATTATAGCCAAAAGGCAGAAAGAACCCAGATGCCCATCAAAGGATGAGTGAATAAACAAAACATATACACATACAACAGAATGTGTTATTAGGCAACAAAAAGGAATGAAATTGTATACCCATGTTCACAGAACATATTCACAATCACTAAAATGTGGAACCAACTCAAGTATCCACTGATGGATGAATGAACATATATACATATAGTAGAATATTATTCAGTCTTAAGAAGGAAGGAAATTTTGACATATGTTACAACCTGGATGAAACATGAGGACATTAGGGTAAGTAAAATAAACTAGTCACGAAAATAGACACTGCATGATTCCACTTATATAAAGTATTTAGATTAGTCAAAACCATACAGACAGAAAGTAGAATGGTGCTTGTCAGGGGCTCGTGGTAGGGGAGAATGGGAAGTGTTTGTTTAATGGATATAGAGGTTTTTTTTTTTTTAATTTTTTTTAACGTTTATTGATTTTTGAGACAGAGAGAGACAAAGCATGAACAGGGGAGGGGCAGAGAGAGAGGGAGACACAGAATCTGAAACAGGCTCCAGGCTCTGAGCTGTCAGCACAAAGCCCGACGCGGGGCTCGAACTCACGGACCGTGAGATCATGACCTGAGCCGAAGTCGGACGCCTAACTGACCAAGCCACCCAGGCATCCCTAATGGATACAGAGTTTTAATTTTACAAAATGAAAAGAATTCTGGAGACGGATGGTGGTAGTCATTGCACAAAAAATGTGAAGGTGCTTAATAACACTGAACTGGACACTTAAAAATGGTTAAGGTAATAAACTTTATGTTATGTGCCTTTTACCACCATAAATAAATTGGAAAAAAGGAAGAATCGAATATTGATACATGCTACAATATAGATGAACCTGAAACCATCATACTAAGTGAAAGAAGCTAATCATAAAGACTACATACTATCCCACTTATATGAAATGTCCAGAATAGGTAAATCTATAGGGACAGAAAATAGATTAGTAAGTTGCCTAGGGCTTGTAGGGTGGTGGGGAGAGAATAAAAGGGTGATAGCTAAAGGATATAGGGTTTCCTTTTGGGGTGTTCTGGGTATTCACAAAGTCCTTTGATAAAGCTACTAACTATAATGAAATTGTAATTAGTCCCAATAAAGTAAATGATAACCCAAAAAGGGACATTCAGTGACTCAGACTAGAAGGACATGGGGTAGAATGGGGAGATGACAAAGAAGAAATTGGAAGAAAATAAGAAGAGAAGTTTCGGTCTCTATCTCTGTATTGTCTATGAAACCACCTTTTTACCATGTCATTGAGAATTGAAGAGACTGCAATAGGTTACAAGGTTCCTTGAGCGGAGCACGTGGGTAGCTCAGTCACTTAAGCATCTGACTCGATTTTGGCTCAGGTCATGATCTCAGGGTTGTGGGATCGAGCTCCACGTTAGGCTGTGGGCTGACAGTGTGGAACCTGCTTGGGGTTCTCTCCCTCCCTCTTTCTCTGCCCCTCCCCCGCATGCTCGGTCTCTCTCTATCCAAATAAATAAATACAAAATAAATAAACAAGCTTCCCTCAGAATACAAGTTCCCAAACACAAACAAAATAGCAGTACTTCTTATAATGTCAGAAGACAATTGATTCTGTGTGGGATAACCAGGAGAGCGTCTCGGTACCAAAGAACAGTTGGTATAAGATTACTACAAAGGGTTTATTCAAGTACAAAAGTCAGCAAATATTTGAGGCATCTGTTAATATTGTACTATCACTCGCTAGGATTGCCATTCTTTTTATTTGTTGCTCTCATTTGGGGAAGAAACTCCTTTCATTTATTCTATTCATTAATCAAATATTTATTACATAGCGAATATGTAAAAGATACTTTGCTGGGTCGGGGGAGAAAGATTTACAATGAAGGATCAGGCAGGGTCTCTGACAAAAGAAGCTCACGTTTTATAAAAGGCAAGAGTGGTACTCATTTGTAATACAACTAGTTAAGTCAGAGTGAGGTGAGGAAAGGTCTCTCAGTGTTTTAGCTTATATTACTAGGGTAATAACGATAGTACCACAATTGTAAAAGAGTATAAAAACAGAGTTTTCTCAGCTACTGGAAGAGCCACTGGCATCTTCCTGAGGAATAATTCTTCATTGTGTTGAAAAGCCCGATGAATTGCACAGCACTGAGTATCCTTGACGCTCAGGGAATATGATGCTAAGAGCATCCACTTTTACAATCACTTGGTGACAACAGTTTGTAACAACCAGATATTCCCCCAACATATTTCTAAAAGCCCCATGTAGCTGCTTTGGTCAAATACCACAATGAAAACTATGAATTCAGTTTCTGACAAAATCTATGATGTCTGAAGGACAGTCATAGAAATGTCCTACGCAGCACCTGGGTGGCTCGGTTGGTTAAGTGTCTGACTCTTGATCTCAGCTCAGGTCATGATCTCATGGTTCGTGGAATTCAGTCCTGCGTTGGGCTCTGTGCTGACAGTGCAGAGCCTGCTTGGGATTCTCTCTCTCTCCTCGCTCTCTGACCCTCCCCCACTCTCTCTGTCTCTGTCTCTCAAAATAAACTTTAAAAAGAAAGAAGTGTCCTATAAAACTTATAACACACAATATTTGAGTGAGAAAATTGATCTGAAGATATAAATCTAAATATTTTGAGGATATAGGGATGATGGGAGAAAGGAAGTTTTTTCAGAGAGTGTTAAATGAAACAATGAACTACAAACAGAACTTCATTCTGCTCCCTGGAGTTTATAAAAATGAAGAAATAGGACTTTTACATTAGGAATTAATCCCTCCTTAAGATCTGCAAATATCTTCTGAGTGCTTTAGAAATTCTGGTATGCATGTTCACAAGCGCTAACTCCCTTCAAAGACACAGTTATTTCTAAAATCCTCACCATTAAGTAGCAGGTTTTCTGTCAGTTTTTTCTGTTCCTTTCCTGGGGGCTTAATCCTCATTTCCCCCAGAATGCTGTCCAAGTTACTCACATTAACCTTCCCACCTTAGGAAAGCAATAGGGATGGGAAATAAGAAAAATGGAATGTTTCCACAATATTAAAAATGCATTCGTTTCTGTGTATTATTAACTTAATCAGCCCGTGCTAATGATATGAAAAAAGAGAGAAAGTGTAATTTATGTCTTCATATTATCATTTAACATTTTAAATAGTAGTACCAAGACTCATTTGACTTTTCTAATTATCTGGAAAAATTTAATAGGATGGGTAAAACCAGAACCTGTCTCCTTTCACCTTATCTTGGGACAGCTTGAGACAGCAAAAGGTGCTAAGGTATATTTTAGCACCTTAGGGCTATTAGACCACAGATCTCATTGCTGCAGACAAGAACAGGAGCCATTCTCATTTTCCTGAACTCCCAGGTCACTTCCACTGAACAATTGCCAGTCCTTCACTTCAGTGTCTGCGGTATAGACCTAGATTTGATTTTCCAATTTAAGATTTTTTTTCATCTTATTTCCATGCTCCCTGTCCCCCTGACTCTTCTCTGGCCTTTTGTGGCCTGTGGAAACCTCAGCATTACTTATGATTCACAGTGAAAGAAGTTGTTGATATAATAAACTTAATATAAGTTTTTAGGATAGCATTCATTTCTATTTAGAGATGTGTTCTGTGAGTTTTTAAAATGTCTTCTTAGTGCCAAATTAGTGGCTTTCGAGAGTCTTTCCATCACTTCATACGCCCAAGACTTCCCAAGTGGTTCAATGCTATATTAAATGCTCAGCATTAATTTGTAGATTCTGTCTCATATTTTTAGGTTCCTTTTCTGTAAGATTCAACCTCATGTTTTCCAGAACAGTGATTGTTGTTATATCAACATGATTGTTGATATCAATCATCCTCACCCCTAGGAAACTGAAAGAAATAACACCAAAATGTAGTCACTCTTAAATGTGACCAAAACTATTAACTCGTGTATAATATACAGTTACAAGTTCTAGCACAAAAAACATAGCTAAATACATTGTTCAAATATTTAAAATATGTTCAATAATAGAGTTAGAGTAAAATATCTTCCTTTGGTCAGTCCATAGAGCAGAAAGCTTTAAAGGTAATCGGTGAGCTTCTCAGTGAAATACACCAGTGGGGATAACAAATTTCATCCTTCCATCCAATAAGCATGATTTTTTTGTTGATGATACCCAGAGAAAAATTTATTTTTCTGAGTAAATTTCCTTAACCATTACTAATTTTTTTGTTTATTATAATCACTTTTCAGACTAGACTTATGTTCTTCTTTGCCACAAATTGTAAACTTTTCAATAAATTATGGAACTCTATCCCCCAGGATAGAACATACATTGTCTGCAAAAGCACGGGCGGATTAAAAGAAGCATAAATATCTTATCAAAATATCTGAAAAGTGGCAAGTATCAAAATTTAACATCTTATGTATATTTTCATCTTTAAAGGCCTTCATTGCACAGCAAAGGAAACCATCAACAAAACAAAAAGGCAACTACTGAATGGGAGAAGATATTTGCAAATGATATATCCAGTAAGGGGTTAAAATCCAAAATATGCAAAGAACTCATATGACTGAACACCGAAAAATGACAAATAATCCAATTTAAAAATGGGCAGAGCACATGAATAGACTTTTCCAAAGAAGACATGTAGATGGCCCACAGACACATGAAAAGATGCTCAGTATCACTAATCATCAGGAAAATGCAAATCAAAACCCAATGAGATATCACTTCACACCAATCAGAATGGGTAGTATCAAAAAGATAAATAATAAGTCTTGGTGAAGGTGAGGAGAAAAGGGAGCCCTTGTGCACTATTGGTGGGAATGTAAATTGGTGCAGCCACTCTGGAAAATAGTAGGGAGGTTCCTCCAAAAACTAAAAATAGAAGTACCATGTGGTCTAGTAATTCCACTTCTGGGTATTTACAAGAAACAAATGGAAACGCTAATTTGGCAAGATACTATGCCATTTTGTTTGCTGCAGCATTACTTACAATAGCCAAGATGGGGAAGCAACCTAGGTGTCCATTAACAGATGAATGGATATAAAGAAGATGTGGTGCACATACACATAATGGAATACTACTCGGCCGTAAAAAAGAATGAAATCTTGCCATTAATGACAACATGGATGGACCTGGAGGCTATTATGATAAATGAAGTAAGTGAGACAGAGAAATACAAATATCGTATGATTTTGCTTACTTGTGGAATCTAAAAAGTAAAACAAACAAACAACAGACTCATAAATAGAGAGAACAGGTGGTTGCCAAAGTAGAGGTGGGTGGGGGATTAGGTGAAATAGAAGATTAAGAGGTGCAAACTTCTAGTTATAAAGAAAATAAGTCAGAGGGATGAAAAGTATAGCATAGGGAACAGAGTCAATAATGTAATAACTATGACAACAGAAGGCAACTACACTTCCCATGGTGTTTCATAATGTGTGTAATTGTTGAATCACTATGTTGTACACACGAAACTAATGTTATATGTCAGTTATCCTTTGGTTTAGAATAAATTAATGAAAAAGGCCTCCGTGCCAACCATCAGCCTATCCTGACAGATGTATCAGCTTTAAGAAGCATACAAATCAAAATCTCACCAAAATTCGTTATTAAGCAACAGAGAAGCCATCATTTCACAAAGTCAGATTTTACATTTCCATACAGTACAAATATACTCTCAATAATTTTTAAAAATATATGAAATGGAGAAAATAAGGCCACTCTTCATTCATTGGCACCTAAGGCAGTTATTGCTGGCCCTCTAACAGGCAGAACCCCTCCCATCCATTTATTCTTTGTAATTTCTCATTTATTTCCATTTCATACTTTTCAATGCCTTCCTTTTCCTCTTCTCATTTTAAAATTTCAGAATCACAGTGTATTCAAGAATAATAGCCAGGATTTCTCAACCATGGTCGCAGGATTTCTGACTAAAGCCACCTCATTCCCAACTAAGAATGAGATGACACCGTTGGTATTTCTTCGTAAGAGAAAACAGTCATTACCTTGTAAAAGATTTTTTTGGACAATCTTTTTCACTTAGATATGAAATAGAATTATTAGAGAAATTCTCACCATCGACTGGCAGATTGTTCACCAACTCTCCCTGTTTCTTATCTTTGAGTTCTATCCCCATGTTTCCTGGAACTTTTTTCATGTCATTGACCTCAACCTCTCCTTCAAAGCAAAAGAAGGGAGACTTCTGGTATTATTGTGAATGATGTCGTGATTCCACACAATTAAAAAAAAAAAATTGCCTTTGTAGCATTACAGCTAACTGCTGAATGAAAAGAGACCCAGCCTAAAAAAATAGGCCTTTGGGCCTACAGAGAAGGTTTCTCGTTATTTCTAGCATAATCTCTGAATGATAGGCAGGGCAACAGGGCATGCGATTTGAGTATAAACTTTGCAGTACATTAGAATGATACAGATTGCTGATCTAAATAGTTTTATCAGCACCTTTATTGCTTTGAGATCGCCTCTAACTTTACCAAAACTTTCCTTCACTTTTTACTGTGTTAAACTGGAATTTAGCTTTCCGCCATAAAAGAAGGTATGCTAATTATTGGCAGAGATTTCAGATAATGACTTGGGAAACAACAAAGAGCACTGAAGTTTTATTGCTAAGAGTTCTGATAATCTATTATCTAACTGTAGGCATTTATACATAAACATTTTTATAAGATGTGTAAGACAGATTTTAAAAGTCCATGCAATCATGATGTGGAAAGAGCATTATATTGTAATTTAGTGGAAATAATTTGGTTCTTAGATTTCTAGTAGCATCTTACTCTTAGTTGTTATTCTATTACCTGTTTTGGCTTTTATTCCACCCATTCCATCCATTAAGATACCAACATCAAAGTTCCCATTAGTTGTTAAAAAAAAAAAAAAAAAAAAGACTTAGTTGGGATCCAGAAAATGATAGAGCTTTAGAATGAAAACATAAAGTACCCATACTGTAAAAAAACTTAAGGCAGAGTCCAGTATTTCCACTATTTTATTTGAGTCCATTTTTAATTTTTAATTTCAGGCTTTCTGGGGTTCAATTTGTATTTGCAAAATGGACTCGGAGTCTAGGAAAAACATTTTATGATGCCACACTAGTTCATAAACTCTACAGGACAGTTCATGCTCTCTGTGTTCATCTTTGTTCTGGCAGGGACAAGACTCATGCAGGTACCAAGAGTAAAAGAAGTAAAGGCCATAATTCTCATCTCATGTCTTTTACTAACATACTTTCTCCTCTTCTTTCTAATCACTGCGTCCATTTCAGTATGGCTGCTGACTAATTATTACTCTACCACTGCAGTAATTGCTATTAGTTCTTTATGACTCCAAACAATTATTATTTTTTCTTATTCTTTTCTGCTCTTTTCAGTTGATTCATCTTTCCATACTCATGGATTATTCATTTATCAATTCATACATAAAGGGAGACAGATATAAAGCCTCACTCCAAGGAACCACCAAACAGACCAAATAATGACAGTTCTTTGGCAATAAGGCTTTGAAAGAGCTCCAGTTCCCCTCTGCTCCCTCCAGTGGTTTCCAGGCTACTAGTTTTCACTGCAAATAGAAAATGTTATTTTTCAAGGCTATTATGGAGCTGTGAGACAGAGGATGGGAATAGGGCAAATTAAAATATCACAAAGCTCACTATTCTTACTGAGATTCAGTCTTTTTTCTCTTAAATCCTCCCCAGATTGCAGCAAACCTTTGGTTAATTTCCAGTTCTGAAAATGTTAATTTTGACAATTTTTGCCAGTTTGCTCATTGCTCTTATGGAGGAGAGAGTTTTTCGGTGGCTCCTATTCTGCCTTTTATCTGACATCGACAAGTGAGTTTCTGAAGCTAAAAATAACCTCTGGCAATTGTTGATAGTCCCACTTCATTATTTTTTCCAGATGTCCCAGGGAAACTTAAAAGCATAAAGAAAATAAGCAAATAAAAAACTAACTACATGTTTTTCATTGGTACACAGTAGTACTTGAAAATTAAGGAATGATTTAATAAAAATATCTTTTGGGGAAAAAAAAACTCACCCTATCAGAAGGGTATAAAACCCATGGCAAAGACATAACTAAATAGTATATGAATCAAGTGAAAAAAAATATTTTTCCAGGTAAGAGGCAGTATTCAGTAAAATGTTTCTAGGTGATATTGCTTGACCTCAGTGGATTGTGCTCAGCTAAATATATTCTTTTTTGGTTTATTTAAAGTGGGGATTACTTTGTGATACATCACACTTCAATCCTTATATTTTATTTAATACATACAATACTGACCTTGAATCGTGAAGTCTGGTCCAAGGATATGATGATCCATACCTACATAGAAGTAGCAAAAATGTCATTCATATTGGCTGAAACCAAAGCCCTTGTTCCTGTGAAAACTACTAACCTGACTGAGGCCCCAGCAACATTCTCAGCCTCTACTAGAATACTAAGAATTGTGATACACTAGACATTACGTTCCTTGGGTCAAGGACTATGTCTGTATTTCGTGGTCACTGTATTTCTGGCACTGAGCAGAATACATGATATATAGTGCTCAGTAAATGTTTGTTAAATAAACGAATAAGTATCAACTTTAGATTAATATATTGAGAGAAAAAATAATTCTTATTTCAGCTACATAAGTCCTATAAAAAATGTCAGCTGCAAAACCCAAATTTTCATGAAGGCATAATGATATCTAAATCATTCACCATCAACTGGTACATCTGAAGCATCTGAAGCAACTGGTACATCATTAAGTTCCTCAGCTGTAAGTCTGATTGCCATGTTTTCAAGAATAGAGTCAAGGTCATGGTCATCATCTTGCAACCCAACAAAAGAGAAAGATATGAGGACATTAAAATAAAAATCAAAATATAATATAAATTCCTAATGTATGGTGGTATCAATTTCATCATAAAAAAAGAGGCTAAGGACATTTAAATTTTTAAAGAGAAATACTAATGGACTAAAATTATCTATTCATTTATACCCAAAATATCCTACACTGAAGATAAGCTTACATAACACAATACATCAGAATAAGGCTGAGACACCACTCAGGTTAATTTTAGCAGCAAAACTGCAAACATAATAGTTTTTTTTATATAAACATTTATACAAGGAGATTCAGTTTGGTCACTGTATTTCAAGATATACTATCTTAAATTTTTATAGCTGGGCCTAAATTTTATTATTTCCACATCAAAAATCTAGGTAAACCTAAATATTTAGAACACCTTTTAAAAACAAGACAAAATTATTTAATCAGTATGAACATATGTGTGTATTAAAACTAATCGTGGAAATATATATGAGAATGGCAGGGGGCAATATTTAATAAGAAAAAAAGCAAAACACAAGAGTCTCAATCTGACATCTTTATTTGAATCTCACTCACCTTTTACATCTGCACAATTCAGCAAACTAGTCTTATATATTCTTCTACTAGCTGTAGCTGCAAGAAACACATAATTTAGGTCATAGAGAAAACATCTAGACATGCTAAAACAATATCAAATATCCAAGTTCAGAAATATACAGCATAAAATAATTTGCTCCTAAAATTTACCTAGTATCTTCTAGAAATAATAAAACAAAAAATGTAAACGAAATTCTTAATATGGTAAATCAATTCTTTAGCACCTGAGACAATTATTAATATTTACCAGGCCAAAGAAAAAACACTTCCTTATGTTGTATTTTTTCTGAGTCCACATTTTACCCCCTCTACTAGTAAGTATAGTTCTACATCTCTCCTCGTCCTCCTCTCCAACCCAAGGCATCTCAATGGAAGGAAAAATAACTATCAATATTCCTTAGTCCAAATGGCAAGACTGATGATTGATGAGCCTCTTGATTTAGACATATTTTTAAATGGTAATTTATGTGTTCCTAAATATTAAAAATAATTACCTTTAGAATTATGGATATTTTTAACTCTAACTTCTAAGTGATCTAGAATAAACATGGAGATTTGGATTATAAAAAAATTGTAGGCTATAATTCTAATTCCCTCAAGATTCTACCTGATACTTGCAATGGCTGAACAACTCCCTGAATGACTATATTAACTCTCTTGAAGACTATTCTGATATTTGAAATGCCCACCATTAATTGGAAGTAATTTCTTTAGCTCCGAATGCTCTGGTGAGGACTCTATCCCCGTATTTTGCAAGACATTTTCCAGGTCACTGAGGTCAACTTCTCCTCCTGCAGAACAAAAGAAGTAGAGAAAGATGACATTTTAAAAAATAGCATAATTTCCAATTATTAAAGAGAAATAAAGCATAATGATACCTGCTAAAAAATAAGCAGTCAGTTACAGACACAAAATGAACAGTGTTTCTTTAACACTGGTAAAAGAGATGCTCCCATAATAATGGTTATAAAGTAATATTTCACAATTGAATAAGGTTCATATAATTTAAAAATTATTAGAATAATAAAGATGATCGGTACAAATAACTTAACATAGGGTATGGAAATTAAGCTAGAAATCAATAGCAAAAGCTACTAGGAAACTCCCCTAACTTTGGAAACTAAAGAATGCCTCTCTAAATAAATCATGTGTCAAAAAAATAAACCATACTGGAAGTTAGAATATTTTGAATTGAGTAAAAATAATAATATTACATATTAAAACTTGTAGGATATGGTAAGGTCGTGCTGAGGGAAATTCACAGCCTTAAATGCATGTAATAGAAAAGATGAAAAGATCAATAACCCAAGGTTCTATCTTAAAAAGTTAGGAAAGAACAGCAAATTAAACCCCTCAAAAGGAGAAGAAAAGTTCTAAGGACAAAAGCAGAAACTACTGAAATGAAAAGCAAACTTTAAATAAAATCAATACAACCAAATGTTGGGTTTTGGAAAGACCAACAAAAGTGATACATACCTGCACTAAGACTGACAAAGGAAAAAAAGAGAGAAAGCACAAAGAATAAATATTTCTAATGACAAAAAGGACATTACTAAGAATAGCCAAGAAGAGTTTAAAGAAGTAAATAAAATTGGGAGGATTTATGCTTCAGATATCAAGACATATTAAATCTACATTAAAATAGTAGGTATACTGGTGCAAGGACCAGCAAATAGAACAAAGAACAAAAAGAATAAAAAGTCCAGATATAGCAACACATTTATTATCTTTCATTTATGAAAAAGCTAGCCTTACATTAAAGTAGGGAAAGGATCACCTTGTCAATAAATGGTGAATATCCATTTAGAAGAAAAAGGGACCCTTATCCCACATCATATAGAAAAATCAATTAAGTGGATTATAGATCTAAATGTGAAAGGAAAATAATAAAGCTCCCAGAAGTTAAATAGGAGACGTTTTCATGACCGCGGTGTATGGAAGGATTTCTTCAACAGGCTCCCAAACATTCTAACTATAAAAGAAAAAAGGTTGACTAATTCAACTACGTGTCAAAGAGAAACTTTTGTTCATCAGAAGATAAAATACAAGAGGAGACACCACACGGCACTGCCAATGCCCCTGCGGAGAAGCTGAGATCACCACCGAATTTGAAATATTTAAAGTGGATACAAAATTGTTTCAGTAATGCAGACAATTAAGTGCGTTGCTGTGGGTGACGGTGCTGTTGGTAAAACGTGTCTCCTGATATCCTACACAACAAACACATTTCTGAATATGTACCGACTCTTGGTGACAACTATGCAGTCACCATTATGATCGATAGGGGGCCATACGCTCTTGGACTTTCTGATACTGCGGGGCAAGAGGACTATGACAGATTACAACTGCCAAGTTATTCTACAAACGTATTTCAACGTATTTACGAATACATTTCTACAAATGTATTCCAGTCTGTTATTCAGTGATCTCTGCCTCCTCACTCGAAAATGTGAAGGAAATGTGGGTGCCTGAGATAACTTACCACTGTCCCAAGACTTTCTTGCTTGTTGGGACCCAAATTGATCTTAAAGATGACTCCTCTACGATTGAGAAACCAAGAACAAAGAGAAGTCTATCCCTCCGGAGACTGCTGAAATGATGTGAAAAGCTGGCCCATGACCTGAAGGTGGTCAAATATGTGGCGGGTTCTGCACTCACAGAAAGGCCTAAAGAATGTATGTGACGAGGCAATATTGGCTGGCCTGGAGCCTCCAGAACCAAAGGAGAGCTGCTGCTATGAACAACTCTCCAGAGTCCTTTCTGCACTGCTGGTGTCAGCATTGTACTAAAAGCAATGTTAAACTAAAGATGAAAAATTAAAATTCATTTCTGCAATAATGACAAGTGCCTTGCACCTACAAACATGCACTTGTGTGAGACAAGGCCCATAGGTATGATTCCCTTCCCCTTCTCAATATTAGTTAATTCAGTAATTGTGTATTGTCAGAAAGTGATTAGTACTAGGTTTTTATCTTGTTGTTTCAAAAATATTTTTTTTGTTGTTTAAAAGCAAGGCATGCTTGTGATGACTCTGTAATCGACGAATTTGGGTTGTTAAAGCTACTCCCAGGCTCCATCCACTCTCGAGTTGCAAATATTTATGTACCCAACATGAAAGCAGCCAAATACATAAAGCAACTATTAATAGATATGTAAAGGAAGAAATTGATAGCAATGAACTAACAGTAAAGGACTTTAACATCCCACTTATACCAAATATATAAAGCAACTATTATTCTGGAGAATAATCTGGGAAATCCAGGTTTTTTCTTTTACCTTTATTGGGGGGGGGGGGGAGGAGAGAGTATGTGGGGCATTTGTTTTTATTTAGTCATGTTTTTTAAATTCATTAGCCACTGGACAGCTCTTAGAGGGAAGAGGATGGACTGACTCCACATTCCATTTCCTAGATCAAGTTTAGAACACTTGTCCCCCACCTGGTACTCTTAGGAAGGAGTATAGTAAACGCCTCATTTAATAACATACTCATAGTTAAAAGTTGCCTTTTCTCTCCACCCATGAGTAGGTCCAGTACTTGATGAAATTCCTGAAAGTAGGGAGAACCTGTCTGGCCCCTCCTCTTTTCTAGGATGTACTCTATACGTGACTGTGACTTTCAGGGAAATTTGATTGCCATATGCTATTTTTTTGACATTACTTTCTAACTTCTTTCACTGATAAATGAAGAAAAGTGTTTTGGGGGGTATTTTGAAATACATCCAATGGATTGAGTGTGTAATTAAAAAACATTTTTCCCTATCAAAAAAAAAGAAGATAAAATATAAGTGAAAAGTTAAACTATACAGTAAGATATTTATAATTTATATAACCTGCAAGGGACTTGTATCTAGAGTACATTAAAAAAAACAAACAGGTAAAAGATAAATGAAAAATGCAATATGAATTTCTGGGAAAGATGGCAAAGTAGGAGGATCCTAAGCTCATTTGTCTCATGGATACCCCTCGATACACCCGTATCAGTGTAACCAACCCAGAAAACAACCTGAAGACGGTCAGAACAGACCCTCCACAGTTAATTGAAGAGAAGAGGCCACAATGAAAAGAATGGGAGGAATAATGGAGATGTGGTTAGAACCAGACCCCCAGGAAAACCAACCACAAATGTGAGGGATGCCACAAGCACGGAAAAGGGAGAGGAAGAGATCTCCTGCCAGGCACCCCAGACATGGGTGACCTGCACTGTAAAGACAAACCCCCGTAATATTTGTCTTTGAAAGACAGAGGGGCTTAACTTTTTTTTTTTTTTTTTTTTAACTTTTACAATCACTGGAGCTTAACACCTAGAATTTTAAAAATCACTTGGCTTGGCTCTGGGAGAGCTGGAGGGCAAGAGGAAACAGTCTCCATCCTTAAAGAGACAGCATAACAAACAGCCCTGCAGGGATACAGCATAGAAGTGGCAGTTTGAAAAGTGGCTGGGATATTGAGAAAGGAGATTTATTTACTAATCTCAGAACTTCTCCTGGAAGGGCAGGGATTTTTAGGAGACTTCTCCAAGAATAAAAGACCTGGCAGGCACCATTTCTCTCCCCTACCCCCACCCTAATCCAGATACCCAGACAGCTGCAGGAACCAGCTGGAACACTTGCCATGTAGCTTGCTAACACCGCTTCACCCACTCCTGCATTCTCCTGCAGGCTGCCCCCTCCAACCATCCCCACTGGGCAGGAGTCCATCCAAAGCAGCACTAGATGCCTCTCATCTTGTAAGCAGCAGGCAGCTCCAACACTGTCCAGGACCACTCCCAAGTGACTCTTGCCCTGGGAGAGGGAATATAATCACACACATCAGTTTGACTATATTCCCAGCTCTGGGATGGGTACAGACCTCTGACTGCCAGCTCTACCCACCAACGATGATCTCACAGCGGGCAGCAGAAAGTGAGCACCCTGAAGTTTGGTACAACCACAGTTCTGGCAAATGGGGTGAGGCCAGGCATCTGGTCTGACCCAACTCAAGCCCAAGGTGGCCCCAGACTGGCCCTTTAACATCACAGGGACCAAACCTTGTCCACAACAGGCAAAGAAGGCCATTGCAGATGACAACTGATGGCAAACATGACTCAACAATCACAGCCCTAGGGCATGCAACACCCAGAGAAGACACCTGAAATGCTAGTTTTTGGTGAACAGGGGACATTACACAACAGGACACTACAGGGCCTCTTCTTCATAAGACCACTTTTTTCAAGATCAGGGACATAGCTGACTTTCCCAATACATAGAAACAGACACAGGGAGTTAGACAAAATGAAACTGCGGCTTATGTCCCAAATGAAAGAACAGGTCAAAAGCACAGCAAAAGAGCTAAATGAAACAGAGATAAGCAATATACCCAATAGAGAATTCAAAGTAATGGTCATGAACATACTTACTGGATGTGAGAAAAGAGTAGAGGATCATAGTGAGAAATTCAACAAAGATATTAGAAAATATAAAAAAAGAACCAGAGATGAAGAACTCATTAACTAAAATTAAAAACACACTAGAGTGAATAAATAGTGGACTAGAGGAAGCAAAAGAACAGATCATTACTGAAAGAACAGTAATGGAAAGCAACTAAGCTGAAAAGGAAAGAGTAAAAGAACAATATAAAATGAGAAGAGAGAACTCAGTGACACCATCAAATGTAATAACATTAGCATTATAGGGATCCCAGAAGGAGAAGAGAGAGAAAAGCAGCCAGAAAAATTTGTTAGAAGAAATAATAGCTGAAAAATTCCCTAATGTGGAGAAGGAGACAAATCAAGATTCAGAAGACTCTGAGTCCCCAACAAAATAAACCCAAGGAAGTCTACACCAAGACACATAATAATTAAAATGGCAAAAAATAGTGGTAAAGAGAGAACTTTAAAAGCAGCAAGAGAAAAAAGTTATATGCAAGGGAAACTCCTTAAGTCTATCCGCTGATTTTTCAGAAGAAACTCTGCAGTCCAGAAGGGAGTGGTATGATATATTCAAAGTGCTGAAAGAAAAAAACCTGCAACCAAGAATACTCTATCCAGCAAGGCTATCATTCAGAATAGAAGGAGAGATAGACAAACAAAAGTAAAAGGCATTCCTCACCATTAAACCAGTCTTACAAGAAATGTTAAGAGGAATTCTTTGGAAAGGAAAGGCCATAATCAGGAGCAAGCAAATTAGGAAAGGAAAAAAATTCACGGGGGCATACAAACATAACCAAAGTGGTAGATCAATCACTTATAAAACCAGTATGGAAGCTAAAGCATAAAAGCAGTAAAATCAATTATAGCTATAGAAATCAGTCAAGGAATTCACAAAATAAAAGGAAGTAAAATATGAAATCATACATATAAAATGTGTGTGTGTGGGGGGGTGAAATTTAGTGCTTTTAAAATGGGTTCAAACTTAAGCAACCAGTACCTAATATAGGCTGCTATACGCATAGGATATTATATATAAACCTGATGGCAACCACAAATAAAAAAACGTGTAATAGATATGCAAAAAACAAAAGAAAAAGATATTGAAGCATATCACTAAAGGCCATCAAACCACAACGGAAGAAAGCAAGAGAAGAAAGGAACAAAGAAGAACTACAAAAGCCCCCAAAAGCTACTAGAACCGATAAATGAAATCAGCCAAGTTACAGGGTACAAAATCAATATACAGAAATCTGTTGCATTTCTACACGTTAATAATGAAGTAGAAGAAAGAGAAATTAAGAAAACAATCCCATTTTCAACTGCACTAAAAATAATAAAATATTTAGGAGTAAATTCAACCACAGAGGTGAAAGACCCACTCATTGAAAACTATAAAATATTGATGAAAACATTTGAAGATGACATAAACAAATGGAAAGATATTCCATGCTCATGAAGTAGAAGAACAAATATTGTTAAAATGTCCATAGTATGCAAAGCAATCTACAGATTTAATGAATTCTCTATCAAAATACCAGTAACAACTATAACAAATAGTCCTAAAATTTATACGGAACCTCAGAAACCCCAAACAGCCAAAACAATCTTGAAAAAGAAGAACAAAGCAGGTGG
The DNA here is from genome assembly GCF_046562875.1 of Panthera onca. Classification (NCBI taxonomy): domain Eukaryota; kingdom Metazoa; phylum Chordata; class Mammalia; order Carnivora; family Felidae; genus Panthera; species Panthera onca. Next base: position 348,718 of record NW_027675820.1, read on the forward strand.
TATCACAATTCCAGATTTCAAGTTATACTACAAAGCGGTACAAATCAAAACAATATAGTACTGGTATAAAAGTAGACATATAGATCAATAGAAAAGGGTAGAAAGCATGTAAAGCATATTTAGGCATATAATCCACAATTATATGGTCAATCAATCTTTGACAAAAGATTATACAATGGGAAAAAAAGACAATCTCTTCAACAAATGGTGCCGGGAAAACTGGACAGCTACATATAACAGAATGAAACTGGACCACTTTACACCCCACACCAAGGTATACTAAAACGGATTAAAGACCTAAATAGGAGACTTAATACTATAAAAATCTAGAAAAGAGCACAGGCAGTAATTTCTCTGACATCGGCTGTAGCAACATTTTTTCTAGATATGTCTCCTGAGGCAAGGGGAATAAAAGCAAAAATAAACTATTGGGATGCCATCAAAATAAAAACTTCTGCATAGCAAAGGAAATAATCAACAAAATTAGAAGACAACCTATTGAATGGGAGAAGGTATTTGCAAATGATGTATCTGATAAAGAGTTAGTATCAAAATGTATAAAGAACTTACACCAAGTCAACATCAACAAAACCCCAAATAAACCAATTAAAAAATGGGCAGAAGACACAAGCAGACATTTCTCCAAAGAAGACATACAGATGACCAACAGACATGTGAAAACAAGCTCAATATCACCTATCATCAGGGATACACAAATCAAAACTACAATGAGATATCACCTCACACCGGTCAGGATAGCTAAAATCAAAAACACAAGAAACAACAAGTGTTGGTGAGGATGTGGAAAAAAAGGAACTCTCGTGCACTGTTGGTGGGAATGCAAAGTGGTGCAGCCACTGTGGAAGACATTATGGAGAGTCCTCAAAAAAACTAAAAATAGACTATCCTATGATCCAGTAATCACATTACTGGGTATTTATCCAAAGAATACAAAAACACTAATTCAGAAGGATATGTGCACCTCTATGTTTATTGCAGCATTATTTACAATAACCATACTATAGAAGCAGCCCAAGTGTCCATCAGCTGATGAATGGATAAAGAAGATGTAGTGTGTGTGTGTGTGTGTGTGTGTGTGTGTGTGTGTGTGTGTATGTATGTGTGTGTGTGTGTGTATATATGTACACATACACACACACATACATATATATATATACACATACATACACATACATATGTGTATATATATATATATATAATGGATATATGGTATATATATATACATATACATATATATATAATGGACTATATATATAATGGAATATATATATAATGGAATATATATGTAATGGAATATATATAATGGAATATATATATAATGGAATATATATGTAATGGAATATTATTCAGCCATAAAAAGAATGAAATCTTGCCATTTGCAACAACATGGATGGAGCTAGAGACTATAATGCTAAGTGAAATAAGTCAATCAGAGAAAGCCAAATATCAAAGGATTTCACTCATATGTGGAATTTAAGAAAAAAACAAACAAAGAGAAAAAAAAAGAGTGAGAGAAACTAAGGAACAGACTCTGAAGTACAGAGAACACACCGATGGTTACCAGGAGGCAGATGGGTGGGTGGGTTGGGGGATGAGTGAAGTAGGTAATGAGGATTGAAGAGTACACTTAGCTGATGAGGACTGAGTAATGTATAGAGCTGTTGAATAATGTATAGCTGTCACTAGAATGTACACCTGAAACTAATATAACACCTTATGATAAATATACTTGAATTTAAAAAACAAATAAAAAATGTTTTAAAAATTCAGTATGTAGAACACAGACATCCAAGCAAATAGGCAACAGACATGAAAGGAGCTTTATCGTAGAGGTATCCAAATAACCAGTAAACATGGATGCTCAACATCATTAATCATTAGGGAAATCCAAAAATAACAGTGGTATACCACAGCATGCTCACCAGAATGGCTACAACGGAGAAGAGAGATAATACCAAGTATTAGCAAGGATGTAAAGCAATGGTTGATGTGTCAAATGGTACAACTGCTTTAGAAAATGGATTGACAACATCTAATCAAGTACACACAATCCCATCTAACAACAAAGAAATTTCATTTCTAGGTGGATGGCCTAGAATTGTGCACATATGTTCACCAAAAGGCATATACAAGAATATTCATAGCAATATGTTCTTCATAACTGCTCCAAACTAGAAATGTCCTGTGACGGTAGACTGGATACATATCTTGTGGTATACTGATGCAGTGGAATATCGCACGGCAATTCAGGTACAACGAGCTAGTCAGAAATCATTTTACCTACTACCGCACATTCTCTAAAGATCTCCTTGACTGTAATTTGGTAGACTGTACAATATGCAGCAATGAAAACTAACAAACTGCCGCTACATGCAACAATGTGGACAAATCTCAGAGAATAAGATGTAATACAATGTTACGTGAAAGAAGTCAGACATCATGGAACACAGATCAGATGACTGCATTTATACAAATTCCAAAAGCGGGTGAAACTAATCTGTGGTCCTAGAATACAGGATGCAGTTACCTCCAGAGAGTCCAGAGGACATGACTGTGAAGTGGTACAGTGGATCTTCTGTATTACTGATAATGTATTTCTTCATCCAGGTGATAGATAAATATGTATGTCCACTTTGTAATAATTCTTAAGCTGGACACACTATACAATGTAGTAATTACGTGTTTCATACTTCAGTAAAATATTTATCACAGGAAAAAATATAATTTAGTGTAGACTTGGGATCTCATATTTATAGTAATTTCTCACTGACCTGTAATAACTTGTACTGAATCTATCAATGTTTTTAGATCAGTCTTCCCTTTAGCTAAAAAATAAGACATAATGGAGATACAAAGCAGGTTCTTTAAAAAATTATAAAATAAGAAACCAGAAATAAGCTGAATTTCATTATTCCACATCACCATTTGGGCTCACTTGAACTGCTTAATTCTTAGTTTTATGACATTGATTCTATGTTACTTTTTAAAATTTTTTTTAATGTCTTAATTTATTTTTCTTTGAGACAGAGAGAGACAGAGTGTGAGCAGGGGAGGGGTAGAGAGAGAGAGGGAGACACAGAATCCGAAGCAGGCTCCAGGTTCTGAGCTGTCAGCACAGAGCCTGACGCAGGGCTTGAACTCACGGACTGTGAGATCATGACCTGAGCTGAAGTCGGACGCTTAACCGACTGAGCCACCCAGGTGCCCCAAGACATTGATTCTATTTTAGTAAGCTGGCCTTTGACCCTTGAACCATAAAGTCTGGCCCATGGAAAAATATGCTTTTACTCAGCTATTTTAGTCCTTATAAACAGGATAGAAAATACCATCCATGCAAGTTAATTCTCTAAAGGCCCTCGATTCTGGTAATGCTATGACTCTTAAGTATGAGTCTCTAGTGAAGAAAAGTCTATTTTCATCTCTGGTTTACTGCTAATATACTCTGATTCTCCCTGTTGCTCAGAATTGCTGCAAATGATTACAATGTACAATGTATTAGAAGTAAGTATTAGTGGCCCGACCAAAGGCAGTTTTTGTTTTCCTTAGGAATCATTCACTTTTTCGCTCATTTACTCTATCATCTCTCACTCAACATTTATAGGGTGCTTACTTATAGGCCAGACACTCTGCTAGGTACTAGATACAGAATACCCTTTTCTATTCTAAGGTCACATTAAAGTGACAAGACAGGCAAAGAAGCATACATTTACACAATGTGGCAATTATAATGAAAAATGTATGCAGTTATTGTGGAAACACAGAGAAGAGACATCTAATGGAGCCTGGGTATTTAAAGAACTTACTAGAAAAAGTGCCCTCAACTCTAATAAGCAATGGTGAGGAGTAGGTCAAACAAAGGGGAAGGGGAAACTCTCTGAATAGCGGGGAAAGTATAAGCAAAACAAAGATGCGACAAAAAGCATGATATATGTATGCTTGGAATAAAAGTTCAATGTTAGTGAGGGTAAAATACTAGATTGGACAGATAAGGCCAACCCAGATAATGAAAGAACTTGTTTGCCATAAAAAGGACTTGAGACATTCCCAAGTACCAAACTGAAAGCCATTAAAGGATTTTAAATTGGTGCAGAATGTCATCAGATTTGCATCTTATATGGATCACTCTAATGTCTAATATTTTGTGGAAGCCCTTGTAGTAGCTGAAGTCAGGAATGAAAGGACCTAAAATAGGGCAGTGGTAGCAGGGAGTGAGAGAAACTGATGGATTTACATATGGGATTTTTTCCAATGGTTTATTATGAAAATTTGTCAACATATAGCAAAGTTGAAGGAACTGTGCAATAAACACCCATATGCCCACCATCTGATTCTACTATTTAACATTTTACTATACTTGGCTTGTCACATATCCATCCATCTACCCATCTGTGTGCAGCAATTTTTAAATTTAGGTTTATATAAAGGTAAAACTTACAAAATTAGGTGGCAGATAATCCAGATCGTGGTTGACAGGAATTGGGGGAATCAAAAATGAATTCCATATATCTAGCTTAGGTGAATAGATGGATAGGGAGAGCACAAATGAGATTGAGAATACAGGACTAGGAGACTGGACAGGAAAATACTGAATTCAGTTCTAAATTCTAAATTCAGTTCAGTTGAGAAAAAGAAGCGTCCCACGGAATATCCAAGTAGAAATGTGTAGCAGGCATTTGGATACACCAGTTTGAAGCTGTATAGAAACACAGATTTACAGTCATAAGCATGTAGATGATAGGTTGAACAAAAGACAGTGATGAGATTACCCAGGTAGAGTATGCAAAATGAAAATCAAAAAATGAGAAGATCCAGGTTAGGAGGAAAAAAACACAGAAGCCAAAGGAGAATAATTTCAAGAAGGTGAGAATTATCACTGATACAAAAGACAGTAGAAAGCTCCAATAAAAAGTCAATAATGTCTAATGCAACTAGCAAATGGCAGGTTACTGGTGCCCAGAGAGAACTTTCAGTAGTATTATGGGGCTGTGTCAGAAGAGAGGAATGATGGGGAATGTGAGAAGGGTACACAGTGGGCTTGCATTTATTTCCTTTTCCGTCGTTTAACTGTGTTTCCTCAACATTCCCAGATGTGAAAGATGGTCTTGGAATCAGTCTAGTCAAGTGCTTTGTATTCTATATACATTCAGAAAATGGAAGACAGGATTAGTTCTTGTTCTAGAACTACATTTTTCCCTAAGATTTTACATCACAAAATTAATCTGGTTTCAGAATAACTCTTACATAGACCCTCGAGACCAAATTTTCCTGAAAGACTTTTTATATCTAAAATGAGTCACCATAAAGTGGAAGTTTTCTTTTCATCTCTCCAGAATCTTCTTTGGTGAGTTCAAAGCCCATGTTCCCTAGTATCTTGTCCAGGTCTCTGACAGCTACTGTCTCTCCTTAGGGAAAGAGAAAAAAATATGAAAATGCCTACTAATGCTGAAATGTTCCATATATTTTACCCATTCATTATAGACTTGGCAGAAATATGCAAGATCCATGGAACATGTTTCAGTTTAAGGCAGAGCTTCAATATGGTTAGAATTAAGCTCACTTCTCTTAAACCTTTTTGGAAAAATAACCATATACCCCATAAACTTCTAAAGGAACAGAATTACTTTCCAGTGTATAATTTTTATGATAGAAACAGGCAGGGGGCGCCTGGGTGGCTCCGTCAGTTGTGTCCGACTTCAGCTCAGGTCATGATCCCACAGTTCCTGGGTTCAAGCCCCACATCTAGTTCTGTGCTGACGGCTCAGAGCCTGGAGCCTGCTTCAGATTCTGTCTGTCTGTATGTCTCTCTCTCTCTCTCTCTCTCTCTCTCTCTCTCTCTCTGTCCCTCCCCCACTCATGCTCTGTCTCTGTCTCTCAAAAGAAACTAAATGTTAAAAATTTTTAAGAAAAATAAATAGGCAGTTCCAGTGAAATGAGAAAATCACCATGGTTGGAGTAAGAACACAAGGGTTGAATATTGTTCTCTACTATATATTATCTACTGGAACTTAGGTAAATAACCTAACTTTGAGTCCTAGTTTTCTGTTGTATGAAACAAAGATGAGACTATCTCTCAGAGCTTCTGTGAAGATAAAATAACACTTATGAAAAGATCTAGAACTCTGTCAGGTATGTAGCAGACGTTTGATACGTTTTGTTTTAATTTTTTTTTTTTTACATATATTTATTTTTTAGAGACAGAGCGAGACAGAGCAAAGTGGGGGAGGGGCAGAGAGCGAAGGAGACACAGAATCTGAAGCAGGCAAGCATTCAGCACAGAGCCCAACGTGGGGCTCGAACCCACGAACAGGGAGATCATGACCTGAGCTGAAGTCGGTCACCTAACCAACTGAGCCACCCAGGCGCCCCACGTGATACATTTTAATAACTACATCTAAGCCAAAGTAGCATTGGCTTCCTTTTTTTTTTTTTTTTTTTTTTTAGCTCTAACTAGATCATTGCCTGTGCTAACCAAAATCACAGAATAATTACATTCTTATTCTGCGTTTCACAATTAACCTGCAATAATAAATTCTGTCTCTTGGAAAATTTGTTAAAATTCATATCAATAAGATCAATATAAAAGCCCCAAAGAAAACAACCTACCAAGATAAAATAATTTCAATTATATTGAATCCATATGTTGGAGAGTATCAGGATTCTTTATCACATGATTAGGAAATAAGACAATAAGTGATACATTGCGAGTGGTTTGTTGATTCATCATCAGTCTCACCTTGGAAAGGTAAGATTTCATAATGATACAGCTTCTTGTTAGCTAAAGACAAGGCAAAATTCAAATCACAGAGAAAGAGAAATGGAATTCATGAAACTGCTTAAGTTTCATAAAGAAGCACTTTTCTGATTTGGCTTATACATCTCGAATACCTATCTCCATAATAATATAAAAGCTAGGTCAAAATCTTTTCCCCTTGAAGCAGCTGTGAGTGACATCCTGCCATGTTGAAACATGTGGTACAGGTATGACATCGTAAATTGTACTCATGTATTTTTCTTTTTCATATTCCTTTTCTTCCATAAAACTTTTCTATTCAGCCATAGAATTTATATAACTCAGAGGAAAGAGGGTTTTTTTGTTTTTAATTTTCAAAAGCTACTTTTTATAAAGCAAACCTGAAAATCTAACATTTCATTTTACTGTGAACCAGAGGGTTGAAAGGGAAAAAAAAAATGACACAAGGAAGCTCCCTTTCCTCCTTCTTCCCATAGCCTGTTTGGTAAGAAGAGGAGGGGAAAAGTCCGTTAACTACCTGAAGGGAGTGGGTGAGGGGAGGAGAAACAGGTGATGGAGGAGAAACAGTTTCACATCTGAAACTGGTATCACACTGTATGTTAACTAACTGGAATTTAAACAAAAACTTAAAAAATAGAGTTAACCTAGTTTCTTCCGGTTTAAAATAAAAAGTTCCTTTTTGGTTGACCTAGTTTATTTTGGGAAATTCTCAGTTTTTCAAACCTTTCCGCACTTCCGCTCTGAGAGGCCTCCTCGTAGTATCAGGGAAAGCTTGGGGGTCCTGCTGCCCGTGAAGGAGGGCGGCCAGACCTTGGGTTGCCCTCTGGATTCTCGATAGCCTCTTCAACAAAATCCACATTTCATGAGTCCTGACATCTCCTGCTGAAGCTGATGGCCTGAGAAACTTGTGGTCTGTGTCGTTGTGGTCTGTGTCATTGTTGTTTTGTTTTTTAGCAAAGTCAAGGTTCTTTGGTCCTTCCTTCACTAACTTGGTTGGCTAAGCCCTAGCATTCACTGGTGATGAGGTCCTCTGTGTCTCAGTCAAGTATTCTGTTAGTCCCCAGACCATACTGTCTACTCCATAGCCTCTGGAGGGATCACCTCTCCCTTTGACTTGGTGTCCCATGGCAGACCCACTGACCCCCATCTCTGAGAAACCTTCTACATTGCTTACTGGGAGTACGTGGGAAAACTGGATATCCTTCATACCACACAAAGCCAAAGGGGGCAAAGCGGTGGCCTGTTTCCAGCCCTCCCTCTGCCTAAGAACACCATACCGCAATATCTATTCTGGTGAAAATGGCATCCTGTCTGGACACTCAGTGAGGTGGTGACATCCCAGAGTTCCAAATAGGAAGCACGACAAAAGGTCTCCTTGGTTTTTTCTATACCCTCACTCCCATCCCATCAACACATCTAGAGTTTTTCTTCTATCTTACCTCCTATCAGGGTTTGATTAGAAAGAAGGGTTGAGGGTAGAGATGATGGGGGTGTGCAGCAGGCAGCAAGAACACTTGAACCTTCTTTTGAGAGAGAGAGAGAGAGAGAGAGAGAGAGAGAGAGATCTTTATCTCTATTTCTCCCCCCAGTTGCACTTTCTTAAACCATAGATTCATAAATACAGAGAACAAACTGTTGGTTGTCAGAGGAAAGGGGAGTGGGGGGGATACATGAAATAGGTGAACAGAGTCACAAAGATGAAAAGTACAGCATAGGGAATATAGTCAGTAATATCATAATAACGTTGCATGATGACAGATGGTAACGACATTTACCATGGTGAGCAGTTAGTTAAGTAGATAATTATTGAACCACTACATTGCACACCTGAAACTAGTATAACGTTGTATGTCAACTATACTTCAATACTTTAAAAAATATTGCTGAGAATACTCTTGCAAAAATATGTTTTAAAAGCATTACTATCTCAGGTGCGCCTGGGTGGCTCAGTTGGTTAAGTGTCTGACTTCAGCTAAGGTCATGATCTCATGGTTCGTGGGTGTGAGCCCTGCATCTGGCTCTGTGCTAACAGCTCAGAGCTTGGAGCCTGCTTCTGATTCTGTGTCTCCCCATCTCTCTGCCCCTCCCCCCCTCGCAAATCAATAAAACATTAAAAAAAGTTTAAAGCATCGCTCTCTCAGTTTTATATCAACTTCTTACCTGTAACAGCTTCAGCTTTATTCATTAGTTTATTAGGTTCAACTCTTCCATCAGCTGTAAAATGAGGTACAAATTACAGAGATCATAATGAGGTTCAAACACATGAAATTCTTAACTGTGAAACAGCATAAGAAATCAACAATTTCCCATGATTTTTACTACAACTGTATTTCTCTCCCCCCCACCCCCGCCCATGCCTTCATATTCTTTTCTGTGCTCCACCCCACCAGGTACATAACCCCACACACCAGTATTTCCATTCAGAATGCTTTTATTACCTGCCCTGGTCTATAAAGTCCATGTTAGGACTACTTCACCTCTATTCCCACTTCTCTGCAAACTAGGGGGTCTAGGACATGAGCAGTCATCTTCCCTGTATAATTCTATTTTTACAGACTGATTCATTTAGTCCTGTTTCCTTCACATCCAGTTCCCTGTCGATATCAGTTAGGCCCTTCCTCTTTCATGCTCCCCTTGCCTGTGGAGCCCTGTCTGGTCCTAGCTGTGGTTCCCATTGCTCGCTCATCACCCTCCTTGGCCAATCTTATGACTGTCCCAGGTATGATCATATCACCAAAAGGGGGGAGGCAAGATAAGGGCTTTTTATCACATTTTGATTTTTTTTAACATTTATTCATTTTTGAGAGACAGAGAGACAGAGCGTGAGAGGGGGAGGGGCAGAGAGAGAGGGAGACACAGAATCTGAAGCAGGCTCCAGGCTCTGAGCTGTCAGCACAGAGCCCGAAGCGGGGCTCAAACTCACCGACCGCCAGGTCATGAACTGAGCTGAAGTCAGACACTAAACCGGCTGAGCCACGCAGGTGCCCCTCACATTTTGTAATCATATAAAAATAGTAGATAAATTGCTTAATGGGTAGGTTGTTCCACAACTTTCAACATTTTGATATTTTTTAATCAGATTTGCAAGTTAAAGGATTTGTCAGTGTTTCCTTAAATAACAGTAATGCACGTTACCCTATGCATAAAATGTTCTTAGATTTATAAAGTTGAAACTCCTGCCTTTTAATATTGTAAAAAACACAAACAAACTTGTATCTTGTAAATTTTTTCCTGCATTGAGCTATTTAATAGCAGTGTAATACAGCTGTATTTATTCTATAGTAATCCTTTTCTTCAGAAGCTGATTCTTCATCATGTCTTGATTCTGTTTTCAAAGTGCAGAATAGCATTTTAAAAGGAGAAAGGAGGAAAAATTGAAAAAAAAAAAGTTTAAAGAACAGAATGTTGTGTGCCAGGCCTTTCTTGGTGGATTGGACTGGGTATACATGGTAACGGTGGCAGTTTAGGGTGCTACCCCGCTCCCAAAGTTCGAGCCCTTCGTCGGGCTCGGTGCTGACAGCTCAGAGCCTGGAGCCTGCTTTGGATTCTGTGTCTCCCTCTCTTTCTGCTCCTTCCCTGTTCATGCTCTGTCTCTCTGTCTCTCAAAAATAGAAAACATTAACATTTTTTTTAAATAATAAAAAGAATATTGTGGGATCTTAATGATGCTTTTTGAATCAGTGATACAGAGGAAAGGTTGCCAAAGTATTCCTAGAAACGTAAGTTTGGATCTAAAGTACTAACAAAACAAATACATTTCCATCTTTCTTCCACACCTCCCAAATGGAACTTTTGGAAACCATAAAATTTATTCTCAAGGAAGAGAGCCTAAAGCATAACACTTAAGGTAATTTTTTATTATTTTTTATCATTTTCTATGGTTCTTTCTATAAGAATTTTATATCTAAGAAGTTTACATTAATAAAAAGACTTCTCACAACATAGAACCATGTGAACGATGTCTATGTAAATGTCACCTTCAACTGACAGGTGCTTCAGAATCTTACAAAATTCTTTACCTGACATCTCCATCTTCATGTTTCCTAGAAAAGTGTCTAAGTTGCTGTCATCAACCTTACTTCCTAGGAGAAAAATAGAAGCGGTAAAAGCTACGAGAATGGGAAATGCTAATAATTTTCAATTTCAGAAAAATACTTCCTATTATCTTCACATCGCTATATTCCATTTCAGTGTGAAAAGAAGAGTCTTTTGACATGTATTCAGATGCACACTTTCAGTTCTTCTATCAGAAATAGAAACATGGGGGCGCCTGGGTGGCGCAGTCGGTTAAGCGTCCGACTTCAGCCAGGTCACGATCTCGCGGTCTGTGAGTTCGAGCCCCGCGTCAGGCTCTGGGCTGATGGCTCGGAGCCTGGAGCCTGTTTCCGATTCTGTGTCTCCCTCTCTCTCTGCCCCTCCCCCATTCATGCTCTGTCTCTCTCTGTCCCAAAAATAAAATAAAAAACGTTGAAAAAAAAAAATTAAAAAAAAAAAAAAAAAAAAAAAAAAAAAAAAGAAATAGAAACATGTTCTTTTGATCATTTTAAAGAGAATATGGCTATAAGCACAGGAACATTTAACCCAGTACAGCCCATATGATATTAGACAAGAAGTGTTACTGGCTGATGTTGAGGGAACAGTTAGGAGCCACTATGTAAACTGTGGTAGGGGCACCTGGGTGGCTCAGTCGGTTGAGGGTCCGACTTCGGCTCAGGCCATGATCTCACAGTCTGTAAGTTCGAGCCCTGTGTCGGGCTCTGTGCTGACAGCTCAGAGCCTGGAGCACGCTTCGGATTCTGTGTCTCCCTGTCTCTCTGACCCTCCCCCGTTCATGCTCTGTCTCTCTCTGTCTCAAAAAAATAAATAAACATTAAAAAAATGTGGTAAATAAGGAGTCATGTAGCCATAGAATGGGGAATCAATTTTCAGCTTGTACTCAGAGGAAAAAGTGATTTCTCTTCCAAAATGATACATTCGGTATTCTCTGCCAGCCAATTCATCAGGAAGATATAACAATCATAAATGCAGATGAGCAAAATTAGAGAGTCTAAAAAGTATATAACAGAACTGACAAAATTTCATGGAGAAATAGAAAATATAACAATCATAATTAGAAATGTGAGCATCAAAAACACATGAGAAAAAGGTAGTAAATAACAAACAAGGCCAACATGGTTAATAGTGCTTAAATATTAAGTTTAGATCTGAAACTTTTTGGAAGCTAAGGCATAAAGGGGAACTCGGGTTATTACCTACACAAAGAAGCACACTGGTCTTTGGAAGAGAGATTTTTTTTTTTTTCTGATATTAAATTTCAAGGAGTGCCTGGGTGTCTCAGTCAGTTAAGCATCCAGCTCTTGATTTCAGCTCAGCTCAGGATCTCATGGTAAATTGTGGGATGGAGAGCCACATCAGGCTTCACGATGGAGCCTACTTAAGATTCTTTCTCCCTCTCCCTCAGCCCCTCCCCTGCTGGTGAGCACACCTGCCCTGTCTCTCTCTAAAAAATCAATCAATCATCTAAATTTCAAGACACTTTTCATCACTAAATAATCTAATGGGCAACATCTTCTGAAGATATAGTGACACTCTTGATATGGCCATTTTTTTTTTAATTTTTTTTTTTTCAACGTTTTTTATTTATTTTTGGGACAGAGTGAGACAGAGCATGAACGGGGGAGGGGCAGAGAGAGAGGGAGACACAGAATCGGAAACAGGCTCCAGGCTCCGAGCCATCAGCCCAGAGCCTGACGTGGGGCTCGAACTCACGGACCGCGAGATCGTGACCTGGCTGAAGTCGGACGCTCAACCGACTGCGCCACCCAGGCGCCCCTTGATATGGCCATTTTTAACACCAGTTCCCAAAAGCAGTTGATATATACTATTAGGAAGTTGTCTCAAAAAAGGCATTTCTAGGGACGCCAGAGTGGCTCAATCAATTAAGCATCCGACTCTTGATCTCAGCTCAGGTCTGGATCCCAGGCATCTCTACAAAACATCTCTTCATAAATATTTTTTTGCTTATCAAAGCTACATATATGTGCTTATCCAAAAGTAGGTGGACATGGTCAAAGAAGTAAACCTTGAATTTCTGCAACCATAGAGGGCACTTAAAAATGGACGATATGAAGTGGTTTGAATGTGTGTATAATTTTGGCTTGGTGTCAGAGATATTCTTCTCACTTACACGTGCAAAATGTAAATCATTCCTTCCTTTTCAGCACCATCGTGGCAAGAAAGGGCAGCTTATCAGAGAATTCAGAGGCCTAAGGTTACAGAAATACTATGCAAACCCAAAGAAGAAAAGGGTCCTTAACATTATAATTGACAAACATTGTGCTAAAATTAAACTTTGAATTAGTGTATAAAGAGAAACTAGGGGCAAAAACATGGAGCCCATACAAAGAAATAACCAAAGAAAACAACGTTGAAATAACAAAAGATGGGGCGCCTGGGTGGCTCAGTGGGTTAAGCGGCTGACTTCAGCTCAGGTCATGATCTCGCGGTCTGTGAGCTCGAGCCCCGCATCGGGCTCTGTGCTGACCGCTCAGAGCCTGGAGCCTGTTTCAGATTCTGTGTCTCCCTCTCTCTCTGATCCTCCCCCGTTCATGCTCTGTCTCTCTCTGTCTCAAAAATAAATAAACGTTAAAAAAAAAAAGAGAGAGAAAAAAAAGAAATAACAAAAGAAAAAAAACAAACCTGAAGAAAAATTTTCCTAACAGTAACAAAGATTTTCACTCATTTCTTAAAGAAGAATTATTGTAAATCAATATCAGGAACCCACTATTTATCATTTTAATATGTCTCACACAATTACACTTGAGTTAAAGTAGAGTAACTTGCAAACAGTGTAATTCTAAGTGCTGGTTTAGTCATTTTAATTAATGTGATTTTTTTCTTCACAAGGTCCTCAGTGGAAAGATAACTGCAGTTAAGACTCTGGTCTCAGACTAGGCAGAAGAGGTAACTAGAGCTCTCTAAAGGGCATGTTCTCATGTGCTACATACACATTTGACATGTGTGGAGTAAACATACTAGACAATTATGCCAGTGGTAAATCAGTTTAAGACCATCTCAAAATCTAGCTAGGGTTTTCCCAAGAGATCTATAACCTACATATCATTAGCTATCTCCATTCAACTGAAAATTCTTACTTTCAGGTAGAAATGAAAATCCTGAATTGACTAAATTGCCAATGAACCCTTCTAAATTCACTTTCCCATCTTCTGAAAGAAAAAATGCATGTCAGAGAACAAGGAATATGAACAGAGATTGGCAACTGTAATTGCTATACTGAAAAACGTTTGATATTTTGTAGATTCCATCAAAAAGACAGACTCATGCGTATCATTCAGACACATACCCTCCTACCGTATAGATCCTCCTCTGTATGATGCTACTTAAAATAAGTAGAACCCAAGTGGGTAGTTGGTAGAAAAGAGCTCGGATAATCCATGAAGTGGATAAACCCTTTAAGGATTCTTGAAAAGTTCAAACACATGCATGTCAGCTAAGATAAAGGATACCTAGAAATGTTAAATGCTCACCCGTGATAGCCACATTCTTCAGGGATCTTTGAATCGCATCTTGGGATAATGGAACTCCTATATTTTTCATCATGGAGTCTAGATCATCAGGAGTGACCTCATTTTTCCTAATGGCGGCCAAAGTTTTCAAGGGGCCTTCTTTTTCTATATTCAAAAAAATATGCAATATACGAAGTTAAAAAATATGTAATATTCAGTGGGTCCTGAGTGACAATAATTACTACTAGTAGTACTACTACTGCTACTTCTACCACTTATTAAGTATTCAGCTTAGTGCTTGCTAAGCACTATGCTAAGTGCTTTATACACACCATCCCATTTTATCACTTAAAAAAAATTTTAGAATGTTTATTTACTTTTGAGAGAGACAGAGACAGAGTGAGAGTGGGGGAGGGGCTGAGAAAGAAGGAGACGCAGAATCTAAAGCAGGCTCCAGGCCCTGAGCTGTCAGCACAGAGCGCTAGGCGGGGCTTGAACCCACAGACCGCGAGATCATGACCTGAGCTGAAGTCGGATGCTTAACTGACTGAGCCACCCAGGCACCCCTCCACCATCCCATTTTAATACAAAGATTCTGTGAGGTTGTTACCAATATTTCCCTTATTTAACAGATAAGGAAACCTAGCCTTAGAGAGGCTAGTCTGTCTAAGCATACACAGTTATTAAATGTAAAGCCAAGTGTGAAGTGCAGGCTATCTGATTTCATAGAACGTTTAGGCGCTAGGCTAAACAGGGCATTGTATATATTTAATTTGAGATTGAGGAATGATTACATATAAAGGAATCTCAGGACATCCGCTTATACTCATCTCTGGCATATCAGAGGCTGGGAATTCCATTAAAGCTAGGATAACTAAGCATAAAAGTAATTCTAGCAATTCTCTTGCCAAAAATTAGATAACCAGCCATAGTTTGATGTGACTATTCTTAATTTTTTTCATTCAATGGATACTTGGATATATCCAACACATACATACAAAAAGTCCCCCAAATAATGGAAGGATCAGCACTGCTATCAATACCAAAAAAAAGGTAACATTCATTTCTGAAAGTATCATGGTTCAATTGTTCAAGTAAGAAAACAAATTTTAAATGTATTATGATAAACACTATCATATCATAAACATTAATCCTGTAAGAGATTTGCTGATAAACAACATACCTAGGAGAGTTTTATAGATCCCATTCAGAAAACCAGAGATTAAGGACAAAATATTTTGTCAGTTGAAAAAACATACCATTTTGGTTACATCCTAAACACCTACAATCTAGGGAATAATTTCATTTTTGTAGCTACCTAAATTAGGCCTTCTGAATTTTGTTCAGTTTCAATCTCGGGAATTAAAATTTAGAGGAAATGAAGCCATTTCAATTAATCTCAAGAACAAAGGCTCCAAGGAGACCCAGAAGTTCCACAGATATCACAGATATCTCACAGTTGGAGATGTCAATTAAATGAACACATTAAAACCAGATTACATTCAATGCCTCATGGCTAAGGCAGTGGAATAATGAGAAGAATACCTCTTACAAAATATGGAGGAAGCTTGTATGTTTCAACATATTCCTACATGTTTCAATAGTTAATCTTCTCATGATAAAATCCCATTTTTATGAACATATAATAGGATAAAAAAAGAAAAGGTAACATTGATTTTTTTTTTTTTTTTTTAGTATAGCTGACACACAATGTTACATTAGTTCCAGGTATACAACTTAGTAATTTGACAAGTTTATACGTTACGCTCTGTTCACCACAAGGGTAACCACCATCTGTCCCATTACATCACTATTACAATATCATTGACTGTATTCTTTATGCTGTGCCTTTTATTCCTGTGACTTATTCATTTCATAACTGGAGGCCTGTATCTCCCTCTCACCTTCACCCTTTTTGTCCAACCCTCAAGACCCTCCCTTCTGGCAACCACGAAGTTGTTTCTGTATTTATAGGTCTGATTCTGCTATTTGCTTATTTATTTATTTGTTGTTTGTTTGGCTTTATTTATTTATTTATTTATTTATTTATTTATAATTCTTCTTTGTATTTTTAAGTGAACTCTACACCCAATTTGGGTCTTTTTTTTTTTTTTTTAACATTTATTTATTTTTGAGACAGAGAGAGAGCATGAACAGGGGAGGGTCAGAGAAAGAGGGAGACACAGAATCTGAAACAGGCTCCAGGCTCTGAGCTGTCAGCACAGAGCCCGACGCGGGGCTCGAACCCACGGACCGTGAGATCATGACCTGAGCCGAAGTCGGACGCTTAACCGACTGAGCCACCCAGGCGCCCCCCCAATTTGGGTCTTGAACTTAAAAGCTTGAGATCAAGAGTCACATGCTCCACCAACTAAGCCAGCTAGGTGCCCCTGTTTGGCTTTTTTTAGATTCCACTTATAATTTGAATCATATGGCATTCATCTTTCTCTGTCTGATTTATTCCACTTAGCATAATACCCTCTAGGTCCATCTATGTTGTCTCCAATGGCATGATCTCATCCTTTTTATGGTTTCCTTATTCATTCAGCTATTAACACTTAGTTAATCCCTTTTGAGTGATGGAAAAATACTATAAGTTCATAAAATTTAAGTCAAGAAAAGGTCAGGACTAGGATCCCTTACTGATTCATCATCCAGAGTACATTTGTTATATACATGATGTGCTTCAGCATTAGAAAACTGCACAAATGCATATAATCAAAACTAAAGGATTCCACTCAAAATTTTTATTGTTAAAAAATTCTCACTTACTTTGAACTTTTGTAAAATATGGCATTTTCATTAACTGAGTCAGGAAATCTTTTAAGTTCACTTTCCCCTCATCTGAAAATGAAACATCAAGAAATGAATGGTCTTTAACCCAAAGATACAAAGGGATGAGCTCAAAAGATATGCATGCTTACCAAATCTTCAGAACCAAGTTAGTCCTGTTTTCTAACTCTGATTCTGCTAAACACACCTCAGACTATAAAAAGGAACATGATTATGATAACTCTTGCAGTCTTTTTTGTTGTAGAGCCAATGAGTGTTTTATGAATTTTACATATATTTTAACCACTTGGGACCAGTGTTTTTTGGTATGTGACATTCTCTGAATTTTTCAGCATTACAAGTCCTACTACCACTATCTATGTTACGAAGGAAGAAGATATTCCCTACAAGTACCATAAACCAAACCCCAACCGAAATACCTAATGGAGACTATATATATACTTATAAGCAAAGATATATTAGTAAAGGAAGTGTGCATCTTTTGTTTTTTATTGGCCATGTATTTGGAACTGAAGAAGAAGAAAAGTACCCCTTTGCTTTGCATGTAAGTTAAACCTCCCACTGGCAGGATTCCAAAAACACCACTGTAGCCCTTTGAGGACTGTGGGGAAACCAAACTGGTAAGTGTGTGTCACCACACTAAGGCTTGGCCCTGCATTTCAGGGGCTTGAGAGAGCTGCACAGCTCCTGTCCAATAAAAACGTATGATTCAAACCTCAGGAGGCAAAGCAATGGGATGAAGACAGGATCCCTAGGATAATTCAACATCCCTAGGATATCCAACATCCCTAGGATAATTCAATATGAGAATAATCCAAAGCAAATTCTCACCCAAGCCTAATAGGGAAAATCTAATGTTGTTGAACTCACTGCATTTGATTCCTAATCAATCAGCTCTGTGGGTTTATGAGTGAAAGTAAACACAAGTGTGATATGTAATAAATGACTCAGAAAAGAAATACTTACTATCAAGAGAAATGGATGTAAGCATCTCCTGCAATTCTTCCTCTGGCAAATAAATCCCCAAGCCTTTCAGTATAGGTTTTATATCATCAACAACAACTTTTTCATTGGTGACTTTGTTTAAGGCCTTTGCAAGTTCATTAACCTCTATCAAGAGAAAATACTTTCAGTTTAGATGCAAATTCTAAACAATTAGCTTAAACTATGATTCAAAAAACTAATATAGATACCTAGCATTTTTTTAAGCATTCACCTTAAATATTCTCTTGAGGTACATACACATCTAACTCTCATTTTATACCTACAAAATAGATCACTTATAGGGCAAACTCGTAGTAGAAATTAAGCCTTGCTATCTGTCTCCTTCTGTCCATCTATCTTTGCCTCTCAAGTTTCTTACATCCTTTCGGTATGTGTCCAGGGATCTCTCTGCTGCCCCTAGTCACTGCCACCTCAAATCTACCTCTTTCCCGTTCCTTTATTAAACTTAATTTGTCTTATACTGATTCTCTTGTACTTAGATCTGAGAACCTTGGTATACACAAGTAACAGCTAATTAATCTGCTGATAGAATTGTTATTGTTTTTAATATATGAAATTTATTGTCAAATTGGTTTCCATACAACACCCAGTGCTCATCCCAAAAGATGCCCTCTTCAATACCCATCACCCACCCTCCCCTCCCTCCCACCCCCCATCAACCTAGAATTGTTATTTTTTAAATAATTTTTTAAATAATTGATTTAAAAAATTTTAATATTTTTTAATAATTTTTTAATAATTTAACAATAATAATTGTTAACAGAAGAGAGAGCTTTGCTTCCCCCTCCATGTCAGTTTCCTTCTTATTTAATAACAATACTTTAATAGTGGCCTAAGATAGGTAATACAAGAGAATGTCTTAATGATAGTAATTTCTGATGCTGTGAAAGATCCTACAGAGCTTTTTTTTTAGAGGTTAACTATCCTTCCTATCACTTTAAGTAGTTATGTATTCTGTCTAGGAAAAACCCGTATTTATTCTCTAATAGTATATAATCAATCTGAATTTAGCACTTTGGAATATGGATTTATAACTTCTGACTGTGATGACTGTACTTCCTAGGTACAAAATTTGCTGACACTGCCTTTGTATTCAGGTAAAACTTTTCTGCCTAGAAATAGACACCTAAAAATATGATAGCTATAAGGTAGTTAGTAATTCCATTATGTATTTGGGGAAAGACAAACTCAGCCATATTATAATTTGCAATGTTATAAAGTAGGTATTTTATCATTCAGATTTTGTGCATTCCCAAATCTATCCCACATCTTTCTACTTTATTCCTCATAGACATCTAAGTCATTCTCACATGTTTTGTTTGGGCAGGCTAGTCTCCTCATCTAGAATATACATCTAAATTCTCTCCCCAGTCCAGCAACCAGTTCAAGCTCTATCTGCTCCTTTAGGCTTCCCCAGATTATCATAGTTCGTTCTGATATACCATTATATATAATAATGGCATAATATCAGTATATATAAGATGTATTCTTCTCATTATACTTAAATTCTTGTAGCTCTTATGGCTGGTGCCACATGATCTAGTATACAATCTTCTAAATGTCTTTTTTTCTCTAATCTCACCATAATCTCCCTTGTGAGCACAAGACCCTTGTGCTATAATACTTCTACGATCTCTACTATGCATACCAAATAGACTCACTAATTGTTACTTGATTATTGACTATTTAATGTATTTTCTCCTCTGCTCCCTTAATGTTTCCATTCCTCTATCCTATTGTCATGCCTACCTACTATTCTACTTCCCTCCATTCTGTATTACTGAGCTTCTCAAATGAGTAATTTAGTATTTCTTGCCCCTATTTCATCACCCAATCCCTATTTTAAGCTCCCATAGCTCTCTTGGAACAATACTACTTTACATTTGACACTTTTTATAACTTATGGGGTACTTCTATATTAGTTCTTTTGACAGCCACAAAAAAATCTTATGAAATATATAGGACATGTACTATTATCTATAGTTCAGCACATATACCTGTATTTTATATTTAGATGAAGTGATTTGTCCAAGATCATGAGGAAGAAAACATTAGACTACAGGTCAAACATTCTGATGCAGAGCACAATGCTTCTGCTATTACAAAGAACAGCAAATAACCTCTCAATCCCCTTCTTTGTCAGATCTAATAATCTTAGCCTTCACTGTCCTCTGTACAATTTGGGTAGCTGACTACCTGCTCTCACGTCTTAATTAGCTTCCTTCCTTCCAATTACAGAATTAGTACACGCCGTGCCACGTGCTTAATGATTTACATTTTAACGGTGTTTGGTCTTAATACTCTTTAATATCAAGTTTCGTTTCATTTAGCAATGTATTTTCAACATTTTCCCTTGTCAGCATATTATTCTAGGAGTATTATTTTTAAATGACCACATAGTATTCCACTGCATCCTATCTTCCTAAACCAAAATTCAGTGGAATCTTAATAATGAACCCTCTTAGAATTTTCTTTCAGAAGAATTGGCCCAATTTACACAAATACGTAGGTAGTGAAAAAAAAAAAAAAAAGCCATTCATTTCACCACATCCTTTCCAACTCCTATTTCTCCTTATTCTCTTCTTATTCTTCTGGAAGAACTTTAAGATCATGCTGTCAATCATTTCCTCCAACACCTTCCCACAAAAACATCTCTTCAGGAATTATATTACATTTATCAATTAAAGAGAAGTGACTTATGTATGATATGCGACATCTATCCATAAAATGGTAAAATCTTTCACATTTTACCTACCACAATCTTTCTCATTTTACCTTAAGGGGATTAGCATTAACTCAAAGATTGATAAAACAATCAAAGTAATGAAATTGACTAAACAGATTAAGAATCTAGGCTAGAAGGTCTTGGTCATTGCTTTTTCTTCTCTATATCATCTCTGAGATTTATTTCTCCTGATTGTTATCCAGCTGTTACCTCCATGAGGCAATTACATGGCCAAATTGCATCTCCAGCTTTTCTCATGTGCCTATTTCTCTGGATAGTCTCTGAGGTACCATCATTGCTACTAACTTGAAATAAATATACTTTCAACTAGATTCATTCCTTCATTAACCTAAGTTGGAACCCATGGTTCTGTTTTCATTTGTTTCTCTCTAAACCCAGACACCACAGTTTTTTCCCCTTTTAGCATATCTCTTTCATTCATTTTTCCTTACTAGTCCATACTGAGGACCCTATTCAGGTCCTCACCTCCCCAGGCCTGTATTATTTCCAAATTTTTCTAAATACCATTAAATACTTTCCCTCTCTCAATCCAATCTCCACACTGCAATGGGAGTGACTAAATTGATCATATCACTCTGTTGTTTAAAATCATTTCATTGGGGGCATCTGGGTGGCTCAGTCAGTTAAGCCTCTGACTTCGGTTCAGGTTATAATCTCGTGGTCCGCGAGTTCGAGCCCCACATTGGCCTCTGTACTGACAGCTCAGAGCCTGGAGCCTGTTCAGATTGTGCCTTCCTCTCTCTCTGCCCCTCCCCTTCTCACTCTCTCTCTCTCAAAAATAAACATTAAAAAAAAATAAAATAAAAACACTTCATTGGTTTCCATTATATTTTGAATTTGATTCAAATTCCTTACATTTTTTTTTTCAATATATGAAATTTATTGTCAAATTGGTTTGCATACAACACCCAGTGCTCATCCCAAAAGGTGCCCTCCTCAATACCCATCACCCACCCTCCCCTCCCTCCCACCCCCCATCAACCCTCAGTTTGTTCTCAGTTTTTAACAGTCTCTTATGCTTTCACTAGACTTCAGCCAGAAAGGCCTTTCAGTTTCTTAAACATATGTGTTATTTCCTACCCTAGAACCATTCACAGCTTCTTCCTCTTGTCTGAAAGACGCTTCTGCCAACTCTTCCAGCAGCTGATTCCTTCTAATCCTGTAGGTTTCAGCCTAAATGTCACATGTCAGAACATGCTTCCCTGGCCATCCTATTTAAATTAAGTCCCTGCACCTTAACGCTCTACCTCCTCCTTGTACATTTTCTCCTTAACATTTAGCACAATTTGTAGTTATTTATTTGCTCATCTGTCTTTCTTCAGTGAATTCTCTGGGGTCAGAGACCAGTATTTACCTATCTTGGTTACCGGCATAGTGTCACTCATTTGCTGACTGAATGGATTAAATAAACGATCTTCCTGCTTCTAGTGGCTCCTTAGTCCAATCCACTGTTAAATCAATTTTTAGAGACAGCTTAGTACCTGACACTCTCTTGCCCAAAGACTATAGTGAGACCTGTTTTGAGCAAAACATTTAATATCTCCTCCAATGTAGACCTACCAACTATCTCTCATTCCTTATCTTTCAAATCCTACTTACGCCTCTGATCTTTTCTTCCCTTTTAAATCTCTAGGTGTCAATGTTTTCTGGTTTTCCCTCTACCTATCAAGCAAGATGCTACCCTTCCTTCACAGTTCCTCCATTTTTTTCATAGGAATCTAATCTTCACCTAAACTCTTAAAATAATATGCATCACTAATTTGCCCTTACAGAATACTAGTTATATTTTTATGTAAATGACCTATCTTTTCATCTAGATTTTAAGATTTCTCACGGCCTACTTTATGCATATTTTTGTGTTCAATATATGTGTGCTGATCATGATAATATTAATCTGTAAGTTATAGCATTAAATGAATTTTGAAACCGAACCATTAACCTATAATACAGTAAAAAAAAATAGCTGCACATGGAGTCCAACACTTGCTGTGGGGTCTTAGGTAAGGTACAATTTCCTCGAACTTTACTTTTCTCTTTCTTTATTGTAAGATTTCTACTTAACAGGATAGTCATAAAGAATAGTTAAAAAATAAATTATGTGAGGGGCGTCTGGGTGGCTCAGTCGGTTAAGCGTCCAACCTCGGCTGAGGTTATGATCTCACGACGATTTGTGAATTTGTGATTTCAAGCTCTGCATCAGGCTCTGTGCTGATAGCTCAGAGCCTGGAGACTGCTTCGGATTCTGTGTCCCTCTCTCTGTCCCTCCTCTGCTCATAGTCTCTGTCCCTCTCAATATAAATATATATTTTTAAAAAAAGAATAATTATTAAAAAATAAATTATGTGAAAGTGCTTGGTAAAACATCAAACACTATGCAAAAATATTATTTGCCAACCATTAATGATATTATTTGAAACCAAAGAAAATAAAGTATACCTTTAGAGACTATGAAATAAAACTATGTACTTTTGACCCTAAGATACTTTTAATACTGAAAATAAGAGTTAAAGAAGAGTTTTGGTAAGTTCATAAAACATTAGGCAATTAACTCTTTTTTTTTTCAATATATGATTTTTTGTCAAATTGGTTTCCATACAACACCCAGTGCTCATCCCAAAAGGTGCCCTCCTCAATACCCATCACCCACCCTCCTCTCCCTCCCACCCCGCATCAACCCTCAGTTTGTTCTCAGTTTTTAAGAGTCTCTTATGCTTTGGCTCTCTCCCACTCTAACCTCTTTTTTTTTTTTTTTTTCCTTCCCCTCCCCCATGGGTTTCTGTTACGTTTCTCAGGATCCACGTAAGAATGAAAACATATGGTATCTGTCTTTCTCTGTATGGCTTATTTCACTTAGCATCACACTCTCCAGTTCCATCCACGTTGCTACAAAGGGCCATATTTCGTTCTTTCTCATTGTCACGTAGTATTCCATTGTGTATATAAACCACAATTTCTTTCTCCATTCATCAGTTGATGGACATTTAGGCTCTTTCCATAATTTGGCTATTGTTGAGAGTGCTGCTACAAACATTGGGGTACAAGTGCCCCTATGCATCAGTACTCCCGTATCCCTTGGGTAAATTCCTAGCAGTGCTAATGCTGGGTCATAGGGTAGGTCTATTTTTAATTTTCTGAGGAACCTCCACACTGCTTTCCAGAGTGGCTGCACCAATTTGCATTCCCACCAACAGTGCAAGAGGGTTCCCGTTTCTCCACATCCTCTCCAGCATCTATAGTCTCCTGATTTGTTCATTTTGGCCACTCTGACTGGCATGAAGTTATATCTGAGTGTGGTTTTGATTTGTATTCCCTGATAAGGAGCGACGTTGAGCATCTTTTCATGTGCTTGTTGGCCATCTGGATGTCTTCTTTAGAGAAGTGTCTATTCATGTTTTCTGCCCATTTCTTCACTGGGTTACTTGTTTTTCGGATGTGGAGTTTGGTGAGCTCTTTATAGATTTTGGATACTAGCCCTTTGTCCAATATGTCATTTGCAAATATCTTTTCCCATTCCGTTGGTTGCCTTTTAGTTTTGTTGGTTGTTTCCTGTGCTGTGCAGAAGCTTTTTATCTTCATAAGGTCCCAGTAGTTCATTTTTGCTTTTAATTCCCTTGCCGTTGGGGATGTGTCGAGTAAGAGATTGCTACGGCTGAGGTCAGAGAGGTCTTTTTCTGCTTTCTCCTCTAGGGTTTTGATGGTTTCCTGTCTCACATTCAGGTCCTTTATCCATTTTGAGTTTATTTTTGTGAATGGTGTGAGAAAGTGGTCTTGTTTCATTCTTCTACATGTTTCCGTCCAGTTCTCCCAGCACCATTTGTTAAAGAGACTGTCTTTTTTCCATTGGATGTTCTTTCCTGCTTTGTCAAAGATCAGTTGGCCATACGTTTGTGGGTCTAGCTTCTGGGGTTTCTATTCTATTCCATTGGTCTATGTGTCTGTCTTTGCGCCAATACCATGCTGTCTTGATGATTACAGCTTTGTAGTAGAGGTTAAAGTCTGGGATTGTGATGCCTCCTGCTTTGGTCTTCTTCAAAATTACTTTGGCTATTCAGGGCCTTTTGTGGTTCCATATGAATGTTAGAACTGCTTGTTCTAGTTTCGAGAAGAATGCTGGTGCAATTTTGATTGGGATTGCATTGGATGTGTAGATAGCTTTGGGTAGTATTGACATTTTGACAATATTTATTCTTCCAATCCATGAGCAGGGAATGTCTTTCCATTTCTTTATATCTTCTTCAATTACCTGCATAAGCTTTCTATAGTTTTCAGCATACAGATCTTTTACATCTTTGGTTAGATTTATTCCTAGGTATGATGCATAGGGGCACTTGTACCCCAATGTTGATAGCAGCACTCTCAACAATAGCCAAATTATGGAAAGAGCCTAAATGTCCATCAACTGATGAATGGAGAAAGAAATTGTGGTTTATATACACAATGGAATACTACGTGACAATGAGGAAAAATGAAATATGGCCTTTTGTAGCAACGTGGATGGAACTGGAGAGTGTGATGCTAAGTGAAATAAGCCATACAGAGAAAGACAGATACCATATGGTTTCACTCTTATGTGGATCCTGAGAAACGTAACAGAAACCCATGGGGGAGGGGAAGGAAAAAAAAAAGAGTGGGAGAGAGCCAAAGCATAAGAGACTGTTAAAAACTGAGAACAAACTGAGGGTTGATGGGGGGTGGGAGGGAGGGCAGGGTGGGTGATGGGTATTGAGGAGGGCACCTTTTGGGATGAGCACTGGGTGTTGTATGGAAACCAATTTGACAGTAAATTTCATATATTAAAAAAATAAATTAAAAAAAAAAAAAAGATTTATTCCTAGGTATTTTATGCTTCTTGGTGCAATTCAATTAACTCATTTTTAAAGTGAGTTAGATATTTTCAAAATTATACTCAAAAGTTAGATAATTCACACAGGGCATCCATCATGTGACGCTGCAAAATGTTTCTTGGTACCACAATCGAAAAGACAAAGATTCAAGTTGGAAGGATCACTGATCCCAATAAGTTAAATATATGAAGTTCCAAAGGGTGTCTGGGTGGCACAGTCAGTTGAGCGTCTGACTTTGGTTCAGGTCATGATCTCACGGTTCGTGAGTTCAAGCCCCATGTCGGGCTCTGTGCTGCCAGCTCAGAGCCTGGAGCCTGCTTCGGATTCTGGGTCTCCCTCTCTCTCTCTGCCCCTCCCCTGCTCACACTCTGCCTCTCTCTCTTTCCAAAATAAATAAACAAAAAAATTTTTTAAAAATAAATTAAAAGAATAAATTTCCATCAGAATGAGAATTCACATGTTCTCTATGCAACTATAAAAGGGAATGAGAAAGGCCTTTATATTCTGATAGGAACAAATATCCAAAATATATTACTGTATTAAAAAATCAAGGATACAGAACAATGTACATATCATGCTCTCACGTAAAAAGTGAGGGAGGGATATATATATATCATATATATATATATTCATACATATATATACATACATATATTCATATTTTCTTGAATGATCTAAGTACTTCCTGCCTCAAAAATAAATAAAACATTAACAAAAAATTAAAAAAAAAAAAGAAACTAGTTACTTATTAGTTAGTTACTGGGGAAAAGGAATAGGAACTGAATAGACCAGGCAAGAAGATTTTCATTGTGTATCTTTTTTTTTTTTTTTTTTTAACGTTTATTTATTTTTGAGACAGAGAGAGACAGAGCATGAACGGGGGAGGGTCACAGAGAGAGGGAGACACAGAATCTGAAACAGGCTCCAGGCTCTGAGCTGTCAGCACAGAGCCCAACGCGGGGCTCGAACTCACGGACCGCGAGATCGTGACCTGAGCCAAAGTCGGACGCTTAACCGACCGGGCCACCCAGGCGCCCCGCATTGTGTATCTTTAAATACTTTTTTACTTATTTTTACTTAAAAAAATTTTTTTAATGTTTTATTTTTATTTTTGAGACGGAGAGAGACAGAGCATGAGCAGGGGAGGGGCAGAGAGAGAGGGAGACACAGAATCCAAAGCAGGCTCCAGGCTCTGAGCTGTCAGCACAGAGCCTGATGCTGGGCTTGAACCCATGAATTGTGAGATCATGACCTGAGCCAAAGTCGGACGCTTAACCGACTGAGCCACCCAGGCACCCCAATACTTTTTTATTTATGATCTGTGTGAATGTATTACCTAATCAAAACCCTTAAATTTATTAAAATATTTTTAGGGTCATGTATTTTTGGCAACCTTGTTAGAAGATATATTATTTGCTTCAATTACAAACTTGCAATGTTTCAAACTAGACTTACATGAACACAGGAAGCTCACCTTCATCTGAATACCCAAAATACTGAGCGTATACCATTCATTTAATCTTGTAGCATATTAGTTATATGTTGATGTAAGTAGTCCATCACTTTTCAACAACTAGCTAAAAGTTTCCTATATTCTAACTGTGTTCAAAACTTCCTAATTATTCTCACCTCTAAAATCTCGAAAACGCTTAATGCTCTTCAGTGCTAAAAGGGCAGTCTTTAGAGAAGTATCTCCCTTTTCTGTGAAGACAAAAACAGAAGAAAAATTAGTAGATTCAAGAAACATAAAGTACTTCCACAGTGAGCTAAATCGGTTCTCTTGCTGCCCCTTAAAGCATCTTATGGTTTTCTAGCTACGTAAACTTTTGTCCTGAATGCAATCTACAGTCTGCCTATTTAAATCCTATTCATATGTCAAAACCAGCTCCTAAGTCTAGATTTCTAAAAAGCCTTCTGTTGAACCTAGATGATACCCTCTAACCACTACTCTTTCCTTTTTCTTTCCTTCCCAAACTATTTTCTGGAAAGAAATGTTCTTATTCATCATAATCATATTGTCATTCACACATCAAACTGGTCTTATCTAGCTTCCACCCTCTCAAAACTGCTTTTACCAAGTTCACCCATTAACTATTTACTGCCAAATCAATGAATACTTTTTTTTTGGTCTTATTTAATACTTTCCTCTTTCATTCCCAAATTAATGAATGCTTCTTAATTTGTTGGTCTTATCTAATACTTTCCTCCTTCAAACTCTTTTTTCTCTTTGTTTTGTTGCTATAGCTTTCTTTTGGTTTCTCTCCTACCGTTCGTTCTAGTTACTTCCTGTTACGTCCTTTATAAACTATTCTTTCTCCACCGTTACTTAAATGTTAGCATTTCAATGTCCTTGGCCCTCTTCTTGTTGCACTCTATAAACCATTCCTGAATTCTCTTGTAACTACAAACTGTATGTTGCTGACTCTCAAGTTTCTATTTCTAGGCTAGACCATTGTCTACTGCACATCTTCAACTCCGTGTCCACTCCATGCCCTCAAACACAATATTTCCTTTTTGTGTGATATATTGAATGTGGTTCAATGAATCCAATGTGCGATATATTGAATGTGATTCAATGAATTCAGTGAATT
Organism: Panthera onca; assembly: GCF_046562875.1. Taxonomy (NCBI): domain Eukaryota; kingdom Metazoa; phylum Chordata; class Mammalia; order Carnivora; family Felidae; genus Panthera; species Panthera onca. The sequence continues at coordinate 376,995 of NW_027675820.1, forward strand.
CAAATGAACTGATGATTTTATTTCCATGCAAATAACAACTCTTTGGGACAGATCAGATACATTTTTTTACTTCCATATTGCCAAATTTTAATTTGATCAGTTCTATATTTATCCCCCTGTGGCAGCTGGAGCACTGACAGTAGACGGAAACTTTCCTCATTCCAGTCTATCAAGGAAAATCTGCAGTTAAAAACTTTGATCAGCAGGCATTCAGAGAATGGTAGGTGGCAAATAAAGATCCTAGTGGATTATTCTAATTACATTTTGTTTTACCTTCATAACTTAAGAAGCTGTAAGAAAAGAGAGAGGACAACTTTCTGTGTGTGTGTGTTTTTAATATAATTTATTGTCAAGTTAGCTAACATTCAATGTATACAGTGTACTCTTGGCTTCAGGAGTAGAATCCATGATTCATTGCTTACATACAACAATATACAGTGCTCATCCCAATAAGTGCCCTCCTCAATGCCCATCACCCACTTTCCCCTGATCCCCACCCCCCCATAAATCCTTAGTTTGTTCTGTGTATTTAAGAGTCTCTTATGGTTTGCCTCCCTCTCTGTTTGAAACTATTTTTTCCCTTTCCCTTCCCCTATGATCTCTTGTTAAGTTTCTCAAATTCCACATGAGTGTACACATAGATCTCTCTTTCCTTGACTGACTTATTTCACTTAGCATAATACCCTCCAGTTCCATCCATGTTGTTGCAAATGGCCAGATTTCATTCGTTTTCATTGCCGAGTAGTATTCCACTGTATATATAAACTACATCTTCTTTATCCATTCATCAGTTGATGGACATTTGGGCTATTTCCATAATTTGGTTATTGTTGATAGTGCTGCTATAAACATTGTGGTACATTTGCCCCTATGAATCAGCACTCCTGTATCCTTTGGATAAATTCCTAGTAGTGCTATTGCTGGGTCGTAGGGTATTCTGCTTTTAATTTTTTGAGGAACCTCCACACTGTTTTCCAGAGAGGCTGCACCAGTTTTCATTCCCACCAACAAGTGCAAGAGAGTTCCCATTTCTCCACATCCTCACCCACATCTGTTGTTTCCTGAGTTGTTAATTTTAGCCACTCTGACCTGTGTGAGGTGGTATCTCAGTGTGGTTTTGATTTATATTTCCCTGATAATGAGTGATGTTGAGCATCTTTTCATGTGTCTGTTGGCCATCTGGATGTCTTCCTTGGAAAAGTGTCTGTTTGTGTCTTCTGCCTGTTTCTTCACAGGATTATTTGTTTTTCATGTGTTGAGTTTGGTAACATCTTTATAGATTTTGGATACTAGCCCTTTATCCAGTATGTCATTTGCAAATATCTTCTCCCATTCCATCAGTTGCCTTTCAGTTTTGTTGACTGTTTCCTTTGCTGTACAGAAGCTGTTTATTTTGATGAGGTCCCAATAGTTCATTTTTGCTTTTATTTCCCTCGCTTTTGGAACTCTCATCACTGTTATTTAACAGAGTGTTGGAAGTCCTAGCTTAAGCAATCAGACAACAAAATGAAATAAAAGGCACCCACATTGGCTAAGAAGAAGTCAAACTTTCACTTTTTGCAGATGACATGATACTCTACGTGGAAAACCCGAAAAACTCCACCAAAAAGCTGCTAGAACTGATACATGAATTCAGTAAAGTCACAGGATATAAAATCAATGTACAGAAATTGGTTGCATTTCTATACACCAATAATGAAACAATAGAAAGAGAAAACAAGAAATCAACCCCATTTACAATTGCACCAAGAACCATAAAATACCTAGTAATAAACCTAACCAAAGATGTAAAAGATCTATATGCTGAAAACTATAGAAAACTTGCGAAAGAACTTGAAGAAGACACAAAGAAGCGGAAAAACATTCCACGCTCATGGACTGGAAAAACAAATATTGTTAAAATGTCGATACTACCCAAAGCAATCTACACATTCAAGGCAATCCCAATCAAAATTGCACCAGCATTCTTCTCAGCGCTAGAGCAAACAATGTTTTAATTTGTAGGGAACCACACAAGACCCTGAATAGCCAAAGTAATGTTGAACAGGAAAACCAAAGCAGGAGGCATCACAATCCCAGACTTCAGGCTCTACTACAAAGCTGTAAACATCAAGACAGTATGGTACTGGCACAAAAACAGACACATAGACCAATGGAATAGAATACAGAACCTAGAATTCGGCCCCCAAGTGTATGGCCAACGAATCTTTGACGAAGCAGGAAAGAGTATCCAATGGAAAAAAGACAGTCTCTTTAGCAAATGGTGCTGGGAGAACTGGACAGTAACATGCGGAAGAATGAAACTGGACCACTCTCTCACACCATACACGAAAATAAACCCAAAGCGGGTGAAAGACCTAAATGTGAGCCAGGAAACCATCAAAACCATAGAGGAGAAAACAGGCAACAACCTGTTTAACCTCAGCCGCAGCAACTTCTTACTCGACATGGCTCTGAACTTTCTGTGGTTTTGACAGTTGTATTAACATCCTTCTTTAATGAACGCTGTACGAAGTTTTCACAGACTCTAAGTATGAGTCTAGTTTGAAGTGTCTAGTGTCAATTGGCACAATGGATGCAGAGAAAAAAGAACTAGGATAATTGGATGCGCTAGATATATAAAAGTATTGACTAATGTTATTACAAATTATTTTTATGATATTCTCTTACTTATTTTCACCACTTTCTTTCCTGGTGTATTACTTTATATTGAAGACAGAAGAGGTAAACACAAAATTTAAATAAAAGAATGAAAAATTAAGATGAGGCAAAATTAGGTCTAAAGCAAGCAATAACTGGATTAATTTGCATCTTCTTTTTAAAACAAAATCATTTTATTATAAATCAACCCTCCCATCTCAGTTTAAACTGTTATTTTGGGTTTTATAACATATATCTGAAAGGAATTAGTTTTCACATATTAATTGGTTAAAAGAATGAGCATTTCTGAGAAGTCAGTTTTAATGTAAACCAATGACTATTTGTCTAACAATTTCTTACTTTTTAAACAATTGAAAACAAGAAACTTGAAGATTCATCTAGGGGGCAAACTTTAAAAATGACCACCTACCCAGTGGTAGTGTAGTTCCTATTAATTTTTTTATGTTTTTATTTTATTTCTGAGAGAGAGAGAGAGAGAGAGAGAGGGAGGAAGGGGCAGAGAGATAGGGAGACACAGAATTCAAAGCAGGCTCCAGGCTCTGAGCTGTCAGCACAGAGCCCGACACGGGGCTCGAACTCACAAATGGTGAGATCATGGTCTGAGCTGAAGTCTGATGCTGAGCCTCCCAGGCACCCCTCCTGTTAAATTTTTTTTTTTTTTTCAACGTTTATTTATTTTTGGGACAGAGAGAGACAAAGCATGAACGGGGGAAGGGGCAGAGAGAGAGGGAGACACAGAATCGGAAACAGGCTCCAGGCTCCGAGCCATCAGCCCAGAGCCCAACGCGGGGCTCGAACTCACGGACCGCGAGATCGTGACCTGGCTGAAGTCGGACGCTTAACCAACTGCGCCACCCAGGCGCCCCCCTCCTGTTAAATTTTTTAAAGCAATATGTACATATTGTATATTCAGAAATATGCAAGTACTTATATTTTTCCCGTTAGCTGGAAGAACCTGCAAAATAAATGAGATACTGTGATGTAGGTCAAAGTAAGAAGTGGAAACCCAAACAAAAACATATGTTTCTCATTTGATCTTTCTACCTACCTCACATTGTATTATGGCTGTAAATATTTAACCTGTTCTCCCCACAGAATACTTTTAATTTGCTTACAGTTTAAGTATTCATTTTTCATCAGTAACCAAATGCTCAAAATGTATCCTCTCCTCATAATTCTCATGGAAATTTCTCCAAAATAATATCACTTTTCTCAAACAGTTATAAAGCAAAATTGTCTCAATGATGCTAAACATGGCATGTTATTGAAATGTAAAAGGCTTCCACATCTAACTGAATGAATTAAGAAAAGCTTCAAGGAGGTTACATTTTTACTGACTTGGCGGCATATTTGAAGGTTGACAGAAAGACTCATACGGAAAATGTATATAAGTGAGTATGATGCGTTCTGGAAACTATAAGTAGTTTTTTAATTTTGGATTTAGTTTAAATTATTCTATTTGTGTCTAGTAAGTGTCTTGAAACCTTACAAAAATGTGTCAGAAAGTTTGTGGGCAAAGGTTAATCTTAACAGGTCCAGTAACGGGAACTAGATTTAAAAAGGCCTTGTGCATTTTGTGAAGGAATTTAGATTTATCTATTCTCATTTCAATCTCTTCCCTCCATCATGCCCTTCATCAAACACAATATATCCTAAGCTGAATTCATCTTTGCACTAAAGCCTCCTCCTATATTCCCCAGCTTATTAAAATGCATCACTTGGGTGCCTGGATGACTCGGTTAAGTGACCGACTCTTGATCTTGGCTCAGGTCATGATCTAGTGGTTCGTAAGTTTGAGCCCCACATCAGCTCTGCGCTGAGAGGATGGAGCCTGCTTGGGATTCTCTCTTTCCTTCTCTTTCTGCCCCTAGCCAGCTCACACTCTTTCTCTCAAAAATAAATCAATACACTTAAAAAAAAAAAAAAAAAAAAGACATCACCATGAAATGTCTCCCAAACCAGAAGTCTGTTAATCATTCTCAATTCCTCTCTCTTTTCCTTCCCTAACTTAACCAAACAATGAAGAATTTCTGCCTCCTAGAACTCATATCTGTTCCCTTCTTCCCATCCCTGGAGCCAATGCCTTACATCAACACTCATTACTTTTAACCCGAATTCTTGCATGCCTTCTAAAATGTGTCCTTGCTTCCAATCTTGCCCCCCTCTGCTCTTTCTTAACACTGCTATCATAATGCCCATTACAAAGTGCAAAATTAGTCATGTCACTTTTCAAATTTGACTTCTTCAATGACTCCCTAGAGTCTTCAAGATAAAATTCAAACTCTGTTGCTCAGAGAACAACAAAGATAAAAACAAAGCCCTTCTGGATCTGCTCTTGACTATATGGCCACTTCATTTCTTTCTTTTCCCACTCCTTCCACCACTATGCACCATCAAGTTGATAGTCAAACATCAACCTGAACTGTAAAGCTTGTTAAACACACACACACACACACACGCACGCACGCACGCACGCACGCACACATACACCTTGGCCATGATTCAGATATTCTGGGTTTTTAACAAATTCCTAGGTAGTTCTGATGTAAATCAGTCTGAGATCCAATGCTGTAAGTCCTACTGGACTACTTAGAGTTCCTTGGCTTCTCCATGAGCTTTGTTCTTCTGTACTTTGTACATACTGAACATTCCTTCCTAACTCCTTTCAGCCCCTTTCCCTGCACCTGCAATTCTTGGCTAGTTCCTACTCATATTTCAAAACTCAACTCCAACAGCATCTCCTCCAAACAGCCTCTCTGACTACCTTATCCAACCCTGTGTGGGTTAGGTACCTATTGTATACGTTCCCATAACACTCTGTTTACCTCTGCCGTGGTATTTAACAATTGGAATTCGCGTTGTTTGTCATCTTGACAGACTGTAAGCTCTTTTATCTTTATATACTTAGTGTCTAGCAAGCAACAGTGCTTAATAAACTTTCATTGAATGAATGAAATAGCTCACCTCTGAACTCTCATACAACTCACTATCATCACTTGTGGAGGAAAAAACTCAGTCCTCCTCCTGTGTTTCTTCTTTACTCTCACTCTACGGCCACGCTTACAGCACTCTGACACTAGATATGTGGGGGGTTTTCTCCCACCAAGCAATTCTCTGCAACACCAACTGAGTGTCATACAATTTAACGCAATTCTGACACTATCTACCTGGAGATGGCATCAGGTCTCACAGGTTAAGGGTTCAGTCCCATGAGACTGCTCCCCCTCCACTGCAGATGCCAATCACAAGTAGTAGGTCCCCAGGTTACCTACAACTTCTGTCCAACTTGGCTACAAATTGGAGGTTCCCATGACTTTCTCTCCCTTGGACTCAATTATTTCCTAAAATAGTTCACAGAACTCAGGGAAATACTTAACATTCATCAGTTTATTAAAGGATATGATAAAATATACAAATGAACAGCCAGATGAAGAGATACATAGGGTCTGGGAGGTCTGGGAGCATCCCAAGCACGGCAGCTCTGTCCCTGTGGAGTTGGGTCAGTTATCTTTCTGGTATGTAGATGTGTTCACCAACGTGGAAACTCCCCAAACCCCATACTATTAGGATTTTATGGAGACCTCCTCACATAGGCATAATCAATGATTCACTCCATTTCCAGACCCTCTCCGTTTTCTGAAGAATGCGGGTGGGGGATAGAGCTGAAAATTCCAAAGTTCCAATCATGGCTTATCCTTATGGTGACAAGTCCCCACCTAGAAACCAGAAGCCTTCCCAGAATCACCTATTAGAACAACAGATGCCCCTAGAGTTCTCATCACTTAGGGATTTGCCAGTGTTTTAGGAGCTCCGTGCCAGGAATGGGGTTGAAGGGCAAATATATATTTCTTATTATAAATCACAACACATCACATCACTATGTCCCTGGCTATTACTCAAGTACTGCCATATACCATTGTAAATTCACTAAACTTTTATCTCTTATATTGTTATATACCCTTTTGTTGTTTACAGCTTGCCTCACCAACTAGACTGAAAGCTTCCTATGAATATTTTATATTTACTCGATTATCTGACACATTACATGACCCCTTACATATCAAAGACACTCAGGATCAGGTCTGTCCCATAGTCATACAGGCCAGGCACTGCCTAACGCTGAAGGGTGCTGTTTACAAGCACCCATAAGTTGTGCTGTACAGCGGCTCCAGTCAATATGATTAATGAAACAATGCTTAAACCCATTTAATAATGGGATAAAGAAAATACTTTTAGGAACTGAATTTAAATGAATAAAAGAACCACATAATAATTGGCAAAATTTGAAAATTATACCTTGTTTTCTCTGAAACCTCTTAGGATTCAATCAGTCTCCTCCCACAAATGTCTCCTGCAGAGGGGAGAAAGTCCTCCCTCAGTCTCTTCCTGGCTCAGAGCAGTTTCCCTTCAGCACAGCTTTCACAGAGAATGACCTTGCCTTCCCTGAAGATGCTAAAAACATACACACAGATACACTCTGATGGAATCAACACAGGATACTTCATGGGTCATAAAAAATCTTATTAATCTTATTCAAAGATTTTTCTGTCAAGATAAATCTATGATCTCAGTAGACACGCTCTCTTAGAGTACTTTTTCCATTAGGATAATAAAGAAAAAAATTATTGGGGAGTGATGAATGGAGGATAGGGAAGGGGAATGGAAAATTTGCTATCACTTTATTTGGAAAGTCAACGTAGTTATATATACCATCAACATCAAGCGTTTTCACTAACATCTGGTGTTCTTCAGGCTTTACAGAAACACTGAGGTCATCAAAAGCATCTTTCAAGTCACCAATCTGAATTCTGTTGCAGTTCATCAAGTTGACAGTTTGGAGGGCAGTACATAAACCTGAAAACACAGGGGGATTCTATAGGTCATATATTTCAATTAATATTATCATTATGATTCCAAAATTAATAAGCCAAACATCCCTTTATTCCAAGCATATTTCCCTGAGATGTTCAGTTATTTTTGTCTCAAACTAAAAAAACTAAGATGACTCAGTTTTGTTTTTGTTTTTTAACTTAACTGCCTTACCAATGAGTTACACAAATCATCATACACTCAAGGTATCAGCTTCTCAAAAGTTAAAATAGGCCATTGCATCTTTTAGGGAAATGTTTCATTGTATATGCATGAGACAGAATTTGGGGCTTACTTCTGTCTATATGAAATAGCCCAAATTTCAGAGTATAAAAATATTAGTCCTGAATTTTCTTCTGCTTATTTTGCTACTGCTTTCATTTTTTGCATATTCTTCATAACTTTCACTCTATTATTAGAAGTCCGCCAAGGAGTGTGGGAGTATTAAGGTGCCCCATTCCCAGCTCTTATCTAAAACCTCTAGGGATTTTCCCTTCTAAATGGGGTCCTTAGGATTAGAGCCAAGCCTCTGTCTGCCTTTTCAATGACTCCCACAAATCATGGTACACTCAAGGTCACTGTTTGGATTATAATCTCTAGTTTATCTAAGAGAATATTTAAAAGGAGGCAAAGTACTGGTACTCAAAAGAATTGCAGGAAAGAGTTGTACTATTTAGTAAGACATTATTAGATAAGACATTTTCCAACAAATCCTAATTCATGAGTGCCTTATTTCTCCAATAAATCCCAGCAGGGTTTTTTTGTAGACATTACAAACTGATTCTAAAATCCACATGGCAGTGTAAAAGTCCTAGAATAGTCAAAACAACTTTTTTTTTTACATTTTTTTAATGTTTATTTTTGAGAGAGAGAGAGCGCGAGAGAGCGAGCGAGCAAGCAGGGGAGGGGCAGGGAGAGAGGGAGACACAGAATCCGAAGCAGGCTCCAGGCTCTGAGCTGTCAGCACAGAGCCTGACATGGGGCTCAAACCCACGAACCATGAGATCATGACCTGAGCTGAAGTCGGACGTTCAACTGACTGAACCACCCAGGTGCCCCAGTCAAAACAACTTTTTAAAAGTAGAACAAAGTTAGAGGGCCAATACTACCTGAATGGTTTCAATGTTTATTGCAAAGCAACAGCAGTCAGACAATGTGGTTTGTGTAAAAACTGACAAAGAGGGGCGCCTGGGTGGCGCAGTCGGTTAAGCGTCCGACTTCAGCCAGGTCACGATCTCACGGTCCGTGAGTTCCAGCCCCGCGTCAGGCTCTGGGCTGATGGCTCGGAGCCTGGAGCCTGTTTCCGATTCTGTGTCTCCCTCTCTCTCTGCCCCTCCCCCATTCATGCTCTGTCTCTCTCTGTCCCAAAAATAAATAAAAAACGTTGAAAAAAAAAAAAAAAACTGACAAAGATTAATAGAACAGAAGAGAGAATCCAGGAAATAAATATATATGTATATTTATATTATTTGTTACAAAACTACAAAGGAATTTCCGTATAGAAAGTATAGAGAAAATACAATCTTTTCAACAGTGGTGCTGGAACAAATGAAGGTCCATATGCAAAAACAAAACAAAACAAAAAGGAACTCTGATCCATACTTTATTCCACATATAAAGATTAACTCAAAATAGATCACAGAGCTAAAATACAAAACCAGAGGTGCCAGGGTGGCTCAGTAAGTTAAGCATCCGACTTCAGCTCAGGTCATGATCTCCCCGTGAGTTTGAGCCCGCCTCAGGCTCTGTGCTGATAGCTCAGAGCCTGGAGTCTTGCTTTGGATTCTGTCGCCCTCTCTCTCTGCCCCTCCCCCACTTGTGCTTTCTCTCTCTCTCTCTCTCTCTCTCTCTCTCTCTCTCTCAAAAATAAATAAAAATATTAAAAAAATATTTTTTAATGCAAAACCAAAACCCATAATACTTTTAGAAGAAAATATAATAAAACATTTGTAACCTTGGGTGAGGCAAAGATTTCATACATGTGACACCAAAAGCACAATATATAAAAGAAAAAAAAAACTAATTAACTGGACTTCATCAAAATTAAAACTAATGCTCTTGACACTTAAGAAAATGAAGACACTCAGAGAAAAATGTGCTCAGTAGAAGACTCGGAGAAAATATTTGCTAAGTATATATCTCATAAAGGACATGTATCCAGAATACAAACAGAAATACAAAAAAACCCATCCAACTTTATTTTTTTTTATTTTTTTTTAACGTTTATTTATTTTTGAGACAGAGAGAGACAGAGCATGAACAGGGAAGGGTCAGAGAGAGAGAGGGAGACACAGAATCCGAAACAGGCTCCAGGTTCTGAGCTGTCAGCACAGAGCCTGACGCAGGGCTTGAACTCACGAACCGTGAGATCATGACCTGAGCCGAGTCGGACGCTTAACCGACTGAGCCACCCAAGCGCCCCAAAACCCATCCAACTTTTTAATTTTTTTTTAACGTTTATTTATTTTTGAGACAGAGAGAGACAGAGCATGAACGGGGGAGGGGCAGAGAGAGAGGGAGACACAGAACTGGAAGCAGGCTCCAGGCTCCGAGCCATCAGCCCAGAGCCCAACGCAGGGCTCGAACTCACGGACCGTGAGATCATGACCTGAGCTGAAGTCAGACGCTTAATTGACTGAGCCACCCAGGCGCCCCCCCATCCAACATTAAAAAAGATCTGTACAGACACTTTATAAAGATACACAGATGACAAATAAGCACATGAGAAGATGCTCAACATCATTAATCAGTGAGGAAACACAAATTAAAACCACAATGAGATACTACTACACACTTATTAGAATGATTAAAATTAAAAAGACTGACTCCACCAAGCACTCCCAAGGATATGGAGGAATTGGACCTCTTCATACACTGCTGGTGGAAATGTAAAATGGTGTGGCCACTCTGGAAACCAGTTGGCAGTTTCTTAAAAAGTGAAACATACACCTACCATGTGAACCAGCCAATCTTTGGTAACTACTCAAGAGAAAGGAAAGCATATATTCATACGATGAATATTGTTGTACACAACTGTTCATAACAGCTTTATTTATAAGAGCCCCAAACTGGAAATAGCCTAACGAGCCGCACCAGGTAAGTAGACAAACTTCAGTGTATCAGCAAAATGGAGTGCTATGCCAGTAATAAATGACAATGAACTGCTGATACATCCTACGTGGATGAATCTCAAAATAATTATGCTGAATGAAAGCATCTAGCAAAAAAGAATATACCCATTTTATAAAAGTCTGGTAAATGCCAATGGATCTATACTGGCAAAAAGCAGATCAGTCGTTGCCTACGGATGAGGAAGAGGATGGGAAAAAGGCAGGAGAGATTACAAAGGAGCATGAGGCAGTTTTGCAGGTCAGGGATGTGTTCATTACCTTGATTGTGATGACAGATTTATAGGTGTGTGCATATGTCAAACTGTGTACTTTTAATTATAAAAATATACAGCTTTTGAATATCATTTATAGCTCACAATACTGTTTAATAATAACAAAAGGCAATGGGAAATATGACCCACCTTCAAATTCAGGAGCTGGCTTATTTGTGTTCAAAGCCTCCAAAATTTGTTTGAGACTTACTTCACTATTTTCTAAAAAGTAAAGTATAAGGATTATAAAATGGCAAGGTGTCAATATTAATAATCATCATTAAAATAACCATGACAGGGAATGGTGTGTGTGTGTGGGGGGGGGGGGGGGGGGGAGGGGACAAATTTTGTTAATGTCTGAAAATTAGCCAGATAAAAACTAATCAATTTAAAATAATTTTACCACGAATCTATTCCCTTAAAACAAGAAAAAATTCTAACGGTATTATTTGTCTTAATTAAATATTGATGTATACATTTTACAAATGTGATGCCAGACAGAGGGTGACTCTTAAAAATATTTCCAAGAGTAAAAAAATATTAATTTTAATTTGTTCTCAGTATGCCTACATTCTCATTATGTTTCTAAGACCTAGTTTATCTAAAACATACATATATAAAACATATCCCAAGCACACAGTAAAACTAGGACTTCAACAGAGATTGTTCTTTTAAAAAGGACTCACCATCAATAGATGCTTGACCCAGAATTTCCTGGAACGTCTTGTTGCTTAATAGAATTCTAGCCTTCCGGAGTTGGGACCTCAGCTCATTTATAGGCATCTTATCATTTCTGATCTTATCAAGAGTTGTAATCTCTTTAAATAAATCTGTAAACATGTCAAGAATAGAGAAGTGATGAGGAAGTTGAGGCAAAGCCCTTTTTTAGACTTAACACCCTAACCTGCACAGAGTAGATGCATTACAAAAGGAATTCTGAGTTAGAGGGCTTTCAAAACATGTCAGTGGGCTCTGTTTTCAGAAGTCACTTAAACAATAAGCAAAATTTAACATACCCCTAGCCAGCTAAAAGTTGAGTTTCTGCAACATTTTGTAGAAGTTTGCTTTTATTTATTAACTATTTCTCCTCAAAGGTTTTTCTACTACATGCTCCAGTCTTTCATAGACTGTAAAGCATTTCAAGAACAGCTTGATAATAAATAGCTCTTAGAATGAAGTCAAATATCAAAAATAGAACCCAGCTAGTTGGCAAAAGGAAAACTGAAAAATATAAATCTGTTATACTCTGAAAAACAGTCACACCCTCTCCTAGGCATTAGAAAGCCTCTCTTTCTTGCTAGCCTACCTACTAGTATTACATGCAGTAAATCCTTTTTTTTTTTTTTTTTTGTACTTTTTTTTAACGTTTCACTATAGGTGAGAAAAAGAAGCATATGGAAATTATCGGAGGTGAGAGAAAATTGTATTAGATTCACCAGGGGAGAAAATGTGTACCTTATACTGGAGCATATACTGAGACAAACTATTTTGCTTTAAGAAAGCATATTCTAGGAATGTAATTCTAAATAATTCATTACAGTCAAAGCACAGATTAAATATGATAAGGAATAAGAAAGCAGATTATAACATCTTGATACAGCAAAGAAAACTTAAGGAATTAAAAATACAGGGGAAAACAAACTATATTTTAGAAAAAGAATACCATTGAATGATCTTAGAAATTTACTTTTAATTTTCATTCTTTTACTATACTTACTATTGAATGGTGTTGATGGTTTAGGTGAATTAATGAAAACATCAATTACATCTTTTAAGATCTTTTTACTTTCTGCAAAGTTAAGAAATAAAATGGAATTTAAATAGATTTTAAGCTCATTAAAGCAGGGATCTGGTATTGTTTCAATTTCATTCAGCTTTCAAACTTCTGTGACCATAATGCATGGTAAGAAATACACTTAGATTATGAGCATGTGCGTGTGCACACACACACACACACACGTACACACACACAAAAAGGGAATGCAAGGAAACACAATCTGGGAATTGCAAGGTACAGTTAGGATTCAGACCTCCCCATCCCCTGCCCCGAGGCAGGTCATAAGACACTCATGTGAGAGATGCCCTTGCTATACCCAGAGGGAGGGTGCATCCTTATCTCTGAAGACTGAGGGTTGGAGGGACACCAAGAGGAATCTGAACGAACAGACCTTACTAAGTTTCCCCTGGTTTACCACCCTCAGCTCATCTCATTTTGTCCTATCACAGTTTTCTACCACTTTCCACACTTCATCAAAGCTAACACCAAAACATTCAGCTTTAACAACTCCTTATGAATATTTCCCTTTCATGTAAAATTTATATTAACTTTGAATGCTTTTCTCTTGTTGATCTGTCTCTTGTTACAGAGCTCCAGCTGGGAACCTAGAAGGGCAGAAGGAAAAGATTGTTTTCCCACTCCTACAGAAGCCTGCTTCAGGGGTCATAGGCTGGTAGCCCACAGACTGAATATAGCTGAGAGTCAGTCATGTCCATTGTCCTAGGGAGTGGTGGGGTTTTCTTTCCATTTGAATTTAACTATCTTCATCTAGGACACATGCTCTCAAGTTACCTTACAGTCCACACCCCTTCCTTTTGTCTTACAGCCAACTCATTTTATTAATTTTGCATTACGTGCCTGGCTACCGCAGGCATTTGAGTTAGCGGACTCTGCAGAGCCTGATTCAAAAGTTACCCTTCTCTATTGAAGTCTATTGTAATTTATCTAAATGGCAAATATTGGAGCTATGGCACTATACCTTTTGAAGTGGCAGGATAATTTGACCCATCTTTCCTATTCGAAGCAGTTAGCTTGGCCTTAAATATTTCCTCACTCCTGAGATTTTTGTAGACTGAGAGTTTTGGTAGGGACTATGTTTGCAAAAACCTAGAATCATTGAAGAAAATATGCCAAATGCCTAAATAGAGAGGAAGAGTTTGTCTGGAGACAGAGACAGAAGGAAAGAGAGGGACAGGGAGGGGTTGAGAGACTAGAGGTTTGATGGGAAAGAGTGAGAATTACCCTGTGGGAGCTTCCCTTCACACAGATGCAGGATTACCACAGGCTCCAACAACAAAGCATCAGTAGAAACACAATGCAAGGAAGTTTTAAAAGCTCTTCCTCTGTCTCCCACATTATGGTGTGACTTTGGAATGGGAGAGGGTGCCAGTAATCAACCACCCTGCCCCCAGGGTCTGATTTAATTTAATTGAAAGAAAAAAATGATTTCAATTTCTGGTATTTAGTAGCCAGATATCTGGATCAGCCCTCCTACTAAAAACAACTAAAAATTCTAAATAAAATTATTGCTATAAAAAAAAAAATCTTGGGGCGCCTGGGTGGCTCAGTCGGTTAAGCGTCCGACTCCAGCTCAGGTCATGATCTCACAGTCCGTGAGTTCGAGCCCCGCGTCGGGCTCTGTGCCGACAGCTTGGAGTCTGGAGCCTGTTTCAGATTCTGTGTCTCCCTCTCTCTTTCTGACCCTCCCCGACTCATGCTCTGTCTCTCTCTGTCTCAAAAATAAATGTTAAAAAAAAAAATTTTTTAAAAATCTTGAATTCATCAATGTGTTGCCAAGAAAGTAAGAAATTCCCAGACCAAACAACTGATGAAAGGCTGTAATCCAGAAACACGGCGACTGTTTTTACCCAAAGAGTGTTTGCCAAAGACAAAACAAAACAAAATTGGATGAATTTTAGTTTGTAGTTTCAAAGGCTCAGACAAAGCCTAAGTTCCTCCCAAAGTGGAGGGGAACGTGGGGTGGTTATCCTCAATTTACAAAAATGTTTCTCTAGATTTCAAGACCCAGAAAAAAATATCAAGAATAAGAAAACGTTCCTCCTTTATAGATAATTTGACTTTTCTCTCTAGCTACCTTTAAGATTTTTCTTTCTCTTTGGTATGTCACAGTTTCATCATGATAACCCTATGTATGGATTTCCTTTCATCCTATGTGGGATTCACTGGAATTCTTGTATTGGTAGGTTTAGGTCTTTCTCATTCTGGAAAATTCTCAGCTATAGTTCTCCAAATATTTTCTCTGCAACCACTCTGTCTCTTCTCTCCTGTGTGGCTATATATCACATCTTTTCATTCTTTCTTTTTCTAGCTTTACTGAGATATAACTGACATGTAACATTATATTAGTTGTAACTAATATATAACGTAATCAGATACACATATATATTTCAAACTGATTGCCACAATAAGTAGACCTCTTCATTCTGCCTTCCTTTTAGCTTCTTCTTCTTCTTTTTTTTAATGTTTATTTATTTGGGGGAGAGAGAGAGAGTAGGAGATGTGCAGAGAGGGAGACAGAGGATCTGAAGAGGGCTCCATGTTTACAGCAGTGAGCCCAATGCAGGGCTCTAACTCACAAACCACAAGATCATGACCTGAGCAGAAATCTGATACTCAATCAACTGAGCCACCCCAGCGCCACTAACCTCTTTCCTATATTCCAACTCTGTCTTTCTATGCTGCATTCTGTATAATTTCTTCAAACTCCTTTGCACTTCATATTTCTCTCTTCACCTATGTTTAATCTGCTAATATTGTTGTCTGCTAATTAATTTTAATTATTATATTTTTAATTTCTTTAAGTCCTGTTTCTTTCTTTTCAAATTTTAGTTTCCCTTACATGTTTTCAAATTTATCTTTTTTTAGAAGAGTACAGAAAGAGTGAAATTAAAAGAATAGAAAATACATATATATCCAAAAATATACTGTATTGCATATTCGCAGGTTGCTCAGAGAGTAAATCTTAAAATTTCTCAACATAAGAAAAAAACCCCTTTTTAACTATGCATGGTGACGTGTTAACTAGATCTATCGTTGTGATCATTTCATTCTATATGTGAAATATATATACAAAATGTCACAAAATCAATGGTAGAGAAGAAAATGATACAGATGAAAACATAAATTGAGGAAACAATAAACACGATAGAGAGGATCAGAAAGCCAGGAATTAGTTAAGAGTTATTAAAATTGACAAACCGCTAGCATAAATGACCTAAAAAGAAAAAAGATGGGGCGCCTGGGTGGCTCAGTAGTCAAGCGTCTGACTTCGGCTCAGGTCATAATCTCGTGGTCCATGAGTTTGAGCCCCGTGTCAGGCTCTGTGCTGACACCTTAGAGCCTGGAGCCTGCTTCAGACTCTGTGTTCCCTCTCTCTGACCCTCCTCCACTCTCTCTCCCTCAAAAATAAATAAAAACATTTTTAAAAATCTTTAAAAAAGAAGTATCTGATTTTATTTATTTTTTAAAATGTTTGAAACATCTTTTTAAACATTTTTAATGGTTATTTATTTATGTTTGGAGGAAGAGAGAGAGGGAGAGAACAGGGGAAGGGCAGAGAGCAGAGAGAGAGAGAATCCCAGGCAGGCTCCGTCCGTCAGTGCAGAGCACTGTGAGATCGTGATCTCAAACCGTGAGATCATGACCTGAGCCAAAATCATGAGTTGGACGCTTAACTGACTGAGCTACCCAGGCACCCCAAGAAGTATCTGATTTTAAAACCTGGATAAAAACAGTACTTGTTTCTACTAGTCTTCTCCAAATAAAGAAGAGTATCCACACACTTTCCAAAAGGGTTACAACAATTCTCAGTAACCAGTTTATAAACATAGCAGTCCCATAACAATCTTCCTAAACCTATGGTATTAGTATTCTTAAAAAAAAAAAAAAAAAAAAAAATGAGCCAGCATGAACACGTATAGTCTAAACAGGAAAACTGAGAGGTAACTCAAGAACTCACCATCTGTTTCAGAGTTCAGTAACACCTCAGGTTTTTCTTCATTTAAAGGTTTCTCCAGGCCCTCCAACGCAGATAAAAGGTCTGTAACTTCAACTTTCCTATCAAAGACACTATTAACAACGTTACATGCATCTTCTATTCCTAAACAGAGACATGACAAAATACAAAGATATCTAGTTGGTCAGTCTATCCAGAGAAGCACATAACAACTTGATTTGGGTGAGATGTATTCATTTTCTAGAATACCCAGTCTTGAGAGATTTTGCCTCTCTGAAATATTCTCCAAACTGAAAGCTCTACAACATTTATAGGTTTACAATGCTTATATCAGAAAACAAGACACACTGAAATAGTTTACCTTACTAGTTCAACACAGGAAGGTAAACAAAACAACAAAATACCAAAATTATCTCTAAGAAAATAGTGCCATGATGGGGAAACAAAAGGGGGCACTTGGGTGGCTCAGTCAGTTAAGTGTCTGACTTTGGCTCAGGTCTTGATCTCACGGTTTGTGAGCTCGAGCCCCACATCAGGCTCTGTGCTGTCAGCGCAGAGCCAGCTTCAGATCTTCTGGCACTCTCTCTCTCTGCCCCTTCCCTACTCATGCTCGCTCACTCTCTCTCTCTCAAAAATAAATAAACAAACATTTAAAAAAAGGCAGCCCTTTCTGTCTTTATCTAAACATTTGGAAAGAATGACAGTGTTGTTGATGACATGCCAATAATTTGTTGCTTTACTAACTCAAGTGTTATTCATTTATATCTTTTAATCTCCCTTGTATCCAAGTTACAACTGTCTTCTTTATTATGTCCTCCCTATTTTTTCCCCTTCATCATACTTCCTAAAGAGTTCTTTATTAGTCTTTTGAAAGAACCAACTTTTGGTTATATGGATAAGTGCGTGTGTGTGTGTGTGTGTGTGTGTGTGTGTGTGTGTGTGTGTTCTATTTCACTAACTTCAACTTTCCACTTTGTTAGCTCCTGACTAGCACTTTTCAGGGGGATTGTACTGCTCTTTTGTTGTTTATGCTGCTGGTTAGCTCTGTAAACTGAACGTTTAAGATAAATTGTTCTGGAGGCGCCTGGGTGTCTCAGTCGGTTAAGCGTCCCACTCTTCATTTTGGCCCAGGTCATGATCATGTCAGCTGCGCTGACAGCAAGGAGCCTGCTTGGGATTCTGTCCTTCTCTCTCTCTGCTCTTCCCCCCCGTCATATGCACTCTCTCTCCGAAAATAAATAAACTTAAAAAAAGATAAATTATTTTTGATATTTCTTGTTTTCTAATAAAAGCATTTAATGCTATAAAATATCCTGTAAGATTGTTTTGGTCACACTCTACACGATTTGATACATAGTGCTTTCACTGTCATCATTTCTAAAATCTTTCAGGTTTCTTTTATTCTTCCACCAAGGAATTACTTACAAGGCAATTTGTTTTTCATCTTAAAAGCAACACTTTTCCTTTCTGTCACAAATAATTTTAATGTCACAACATCATGGTCAGACTATGTGGTCTGAATGACTTCTGATTTTCAGAATTCACTGAAATTTTTATTTGTGGCTTAAATACATCATCTATTTTTGTGGATATTCCATAAGTATTTGAAAAGAATGTGTATGTTTTTAGCATACAGAGTACTCTAATCTGTTTCTGAAGTCAACTTTGTTAATATTGTCACTTCAATCTCAATCTCTTTCTCAATTTCTTTCAATCCGTCTATTTCAATCTTATCTATTTAGAATTCAGTGTTTACCTGGAAATAGATATAAATATGGTTGTGTTTTATGGGCATTAGTAGAAATCCAACTTATATAAAGCATTCTTTGTTATACACGTATTCCATTTTTTCCTTTCTTCATGGAACCGTATTATTACTGAGGTCTCTCTCTGGTGCAAATGTAAATCTAGTTTACTGTTATGACGTGTATGTATGGACCATATTTTATTCAACCATTTCCCAAATCATGGACTCATAGATTGTTTTCATTTCTTCCCTCCCATAATGTTGCAGGGAGCATCCCTGTACATGTCTCTACAAGAAACTTCTCTGGGCTATTTATCTGACAATAGAATTATTGGATCATAAGAAATATGCATACTGAATTTGACAAGTACTGCTAGATTGCAATCTGGAATGCTGTACCATTTTACCTACTCACTAGCAATTTGTGAGTATTGCCAACTCTCTTCATACACATATTTAGCTATGTGGGTTTCTCCTCCTGTATACTAAGTCTTATATCCTTACTTATTTTTCCAATTGATTTCTTTCTTTCTACTGTTGATTTGCAGAATTCCCTTATATTTGAGATATTAATTTTTTGTTAGTTATCTTGTAATTATCTTCTTCCAGTCTGTTACATGTTTTAGAGTCCTTCATTTACCAGAAATCCTTAATTTTGATGTGATCAAATCCTTTTTTACCCCATGGTTGTGCTTTTGGGGAGTAACATCTTTAAGAAGGCATCCATAACCACAAGGCACAATAGTTTTTCTTGCATTTTCTTCCAACAGCTTTATAGTTTAATCTTTGAGATCCATTTTAACATTCATTTGATTCTTTGAAGGTTATTTTTGTATATGGTATGACATAGGGATTCTACTTCATTTTCTCTGCATTGTAAGGCAATTTTCTCAAATCAGAAGCTAAATAATACATCTTTTCCCCCACTAACTGATGATGTCATTTCTATCACATTCCGAGTTCCCATTAATAGAAGTCTCTACTGGGTTCCATATTGTGATGCACTGGTCTATTTTCACAGGTCTATATTAAAACAGCATTATGCTATGTACTAACATGTGACAAAGCAAGATCTTTATCTTTTTTTTTCCCAAAAGGGTCTTAGCTATTCATAGATCTATAATCTTCTATAATGAATATAGCATTAATTTGTCAAGGTTCCCACCAAACTTATCCTGAGATAGTGAGTGGAACTGCATTCCAAGTACAGATTATTTAGAGAGAATCCACTTATTTCAATACTTCTTTTAAAACCCCAGTTTTAGGACTACAGTTCTCAATCTCAATGTCTGTGGTCCAAGGCTGTTTTTAGTGTCCCCATGATAGAACTGTGCTGAAATTTCAAAACAAACCGAAAAAAGTTAAGCATTTAGCCAGTGTTTTTCACAAGGAGATAGAGAGCAAATGTAAAAAAATATATATATGAAGAAATAAACAAGAAAGATAAGAATACAGAGGGGAAAAGTCATTAGATGTGATTTAAAAAAGCAAACCTGTTACTTTGATTATAAGATGGATAACCCCATCAGCATTAGTGAGGACAAAAGAAAGAATATAGCAATAAAACACATGACAAGGAAGAAAGAGAGACAACAGAAATTTTTTTAAATAATTCAAGAATATTACAGTATGGAAAATATGCATCTATGTGTGAAAACCTAGAGTTTACAACATGAACTGAGTTTAAATGAGAAAATGCATAAAAGGGGGGTTTGGTAGAGTATATATAAAGTCTATATACACACATACCTATACATACACCAACCCCCAAAAATGAAGTTTCTGTTCATATGCATTTTGAATTTCATACTTACTGTGGCACTCGATAAATTCATCACTGTTGTTCAATTCTCTGATGAAATCCTTAAAACTCACCACTTCATCTTTTTTTAAAAAAGAAAAAAAGAAAGAATTTAGGTATTATTGTAAAAAGGACCATTTGATGTTATAACACCAGAGCTATAAACACAAAAATAATGGAGAGGACTGGTAATCCTATTGTGACACATGTGATATGCAGAATAGACCTAAAATAAAGCTGTCAGAGATGCACTTTGAACATCAATTCCTCTGATAAAAACCCGTAAATTGATAGACAAGAAACAACTTTTAATTTCTCTTTTAAAAGATATATGGCAGTATATTTCCTTTGGCATTTAGAGTGAAACTTCTGAAATATGCAAAATTTGTTATTTTAAATTGAAATAATTACTCACCGTTAGGATTAGTGTTATCCAAAGTCTCCTTTATTTTATCATCTGTTAGATAGATTCCAATGGCATTTAAATTTTGCTGAAGTACAGGAATGTCTTTAAGTTCATTTTTGTAAATGTTGATGTTGTAAAATTGATTTTTATTTCCTGGGAAGAGATAATCACCTTCAGTTAGAAAGGAATTTTCATGTTTCTCCTTTATATTTTAATTTTTTTTAATGTTTATTTATTTTTGACAGAGAGAGAGAGAAAGACAGAGCATGAGCTGGAGAGGGGCAGAGACAGAGGGAGACACAGAATCTGAAGCAGGCTCCAGGCTCTGAGCTGTCAGCACAGAGCCTGACACGGGGCTCGAACTCACAGACCGCGAGATCATGACCTGAGTTGAAGTCAGACGCTCAACCGACTGAGCCACCCAGACACCCGTCTCCTTTATATTTAAAAAAAAGTGGGGAAAAAAATCTCCCAAGATATAAAATTATACTTAAGAGAAAAGGCAGTATTTGTATTTATTTATGTACCTACAATAATTTAAAATAGGTGACAATAGGTACACAGAAATGTATAAATATAAGTAAGGAAACTGGGGGAAAGAAACAGAAGAGCAGCAAAAATAAGACAAAAGAGAGCAACAGACAAAGTACATTTCATAAGGTCATATACATTAAATTTTGCAACAATATCAAATGTGCATGCATCTAACAAGAGCCTTCCAAATATAGCAAAAACTTGCAGAATTAAAGGGAGGAATGCATGAACCCATAATCAGAACTGCAGATTTGAAAATCTTGCACTTAGTAATTAATAGAACAACTAGAATAAACATCAGGAAGAATTAAGGGCGCCTGGGTGGCTCAGTCAGTTAAGTGTCTGACTTTGGCTTAGGTCACGATCTCACAGTTCATGAGTTAGAGCCCTGTGTTGGGCTCTGTGCTGACAGCTCAGAGCCTGGAGCCTGCTTTGGATTCTGTGTTTCCCTCTCTCTCTGCCCTTCCCCTGCTCGTTCTCTCTCTCTCTCTCTCTCTATCTCTCTCTCTCTCTCTCTCTCTCTCTCTCCCTCCCTCCCTCCCTCTCTCTCTCAAAAATAAATATTAAAACAAAAAAAATTTTAATGTTTAAAAAGAATCAGAAATTAGAATATCCAACAAAACTAGCAAACAATCTAACCAAATGATATTTATAGAACACTACCCAACAACTACAGAATATACATTCTTTCAAGTGCACATGGAATATTCACCTAGGTAGACCACATGCTAGTCTTTGAACCAAATCTTAATGAATTTAAAAGAATTTAAATTGTACGAAATAAATTCTCTGACCAAGGTGTATTACATTAGAAATCAGTAACAAGATCCCTAGCACATGTCCAAATATTTGGAAATTAAATAATATAGTTCTTTAATTTTTTTAATGTTGATTTATTTTTGAGAGACAGAGAGAGGCAGAGCGTGGGTGGGAGAGGGGCAGACAGAGAGGGAGACACAGAATCCGAAGCAGCTCCAGGCTCTGAGCTGTCAGCACAGAGCCCGACACGAGGCTCCGACCCAGGAACCATGAGATCATGACCTGAGCCGAAGTTGGACACTTAACCAACTGAGCCACCCAGGTGCCCCTAAATAGTACATTTCTAAATAACTCATGTTTCAAATGAGATATCACAAGGTAAATTAGAAAATATTTTAGGGCGCCTGGGTGGCGCAGTCGGTTAAGCGTCCGACTTCAGCCAGGTCACGATCTCGCGGTCCGTGAGTTCGAGCCCCGCGTCAGGCTCTGGGCTGATGGCTCGGAGCCTGGAGCCTGTTTCCGATTCTGTGTCTCCCTCTCTCTCTGCCCCTCCCCCGTTCATGCTCTGTCTCTCTCTGTCCCAAAAATAAATAAAAAACGTTGAAAAAAAAAAATTTAAAAAAAAAAGAAAATATTTTAAATAAGTGATTATCAAATCACAACATATAAAATTTTGTGAGATGCTGTGAAAGTGCTCAGAGGGAAATTTGTAGTTTTAAATGCTGGAAAGGTATAAAATCAGTAGTACAAAAAGTAGTGGTATGAAATTCTTTTTTCTTAATGTTTATTTTTGAAAGAGAGAGAGCGCGCCTGCGAGCATGAGTAGGGGAGGGGCAGAGAGAGATGGAGACACAGAATCCAAGGCAGACTCCAGGCTGGCACGGGGCTTGAACTCACGAGCCGTGAGATCATGACCTGAGCCAAAGTCGGACGCCTAACCGACTAAGTCATGCAGGCACCCCTGAAACTCCTTTTTAAAAAATTCTTTTTTAGAGTTGTATAATACTCTACTGTACATAGAAACTAAAGTTTATTCAACTAACCTCCAATGTTTACACATTAAGTATTTTCATTCTTTTGCCATCTCAAATAATTCTGTAATGAATAATCTTATGTATCTATATTTTCACATTGTTGGAAGGTATCTTCAGGGAAAATTCCTAGAAGCAGGATTGCTGGGTCCAAAGGTAAAGGCATATGTAGTTTTGTTAGACATTGCCAAATTCCCTCCATTAGACTGGTAGCATGTTAAACGCCCACCAGCTATAGGTAAACGTCTTTTTCTCTACAACCTAACAGTTGTGAAGGTTTTCAATTTTTGCCAATCTAATGGGTGAGAAATTGTATGTCCATTTCAATTTGCATATTTCTTATTATGAGTAAAATCAAACATCTCTTAATATGTTCATAAGCCATTTAAGATCTTTTTTATGATTTATATATCCATGACTTTTGCCCATTTTTCTATTTTTCTTCTGTGATATACATTATAGTTTCTACCATATTGTTATTTGTTCTTTGACTTTACCTATGATATTGTATTAATAGATAAAATTGTTTTTTTTTTAAATTTTTTCCAAGATGGATGTCAGAGAGCTTACTGCCTATGTTTTTTCCTAGATTTTTTTTAAACGTTAAAAAAATTTTTTTAACATTTTTCATTTGTTTTTGTGAGACAGAGAGAGAGAGAGAGAGAGAGAGAGAGCGAGCATGAGCCGGGGAGGGGAGGAGAGAGAGGGAGACACAGAATCCGAAGCAGGCTCCAGGCTCCGAGCTGTCAGCACAGAGCCCGACGCCCACAGACCGCGAGATCATGACCTGAGCCAAGCCAGACACTTACCTGAGTCACCCAGGCGCTCCTCTTCCAGGAGTTTTATGGTTTCAGGTCTTACAAGAGCAAGTATTTAATCATAGTCTAAGATAGGAATCCAGTTTCATTCTTTTGCATGTGGTTGTCTAGTTTTCCCAACACCACTTATTGAAGAATCTGTCCTTTCCCCACTATATATTCTTGCCTCGTTTGTCATAAATGAATTGACCGTATATGCAAGGGTTTATTTCTGAGCTCTCTGTTCTGTTCCACTGATGTCTGTTTTTATGCCAATACCATAGAGTTTTGATTACTATACTTTTGTAATAAAGTTTGGAATCAGAAAGTATGATGGCTCCAGCTTTGTTCTTTCTCAAGATTGCTTTGGCTATCAGGGTTTTCTATGGCTCCATACAAATTTTAGGATTGTTTGTTCTAGGTGTGAAAAATGCCATTGGAATTTTGATAGGGATTGCATTGAGCCCGTATATCGCTTTGGGTAGTATGGACATTTTAACATTATTAATTCTTTGACTCCACAAGCATGGAATATCTTTCCATTCATTTGCATCATCTTCAATTTCTTTCTTCAATGTCTTATAGTTTTCAGTGTACAGGTCTTTCACCTCCTTGGTTAAATTTATTCTTAGGTATTTTATTCTTTTCAATGCAATTGTAATGGGATAGTTTTCTTAATTTCTTTCTGATAGTTTATTAGCAAATAGAAATGCAACTGGTTTTTCTATTTGATTTCATATGGTGCAACTTTACTGAATTTGTTTATTAGTTCTAACAGTTTTTTTTTAATAGGGCCTTTAGGGTTTTCTACATATAATATTGTGTTATCTGCAAATAGTAACAGTTTTATTTCTTTCTTTCCAATTTGGATGACTTTGTTTCCTTTTCTTGCCTAATTGTTCTCGGTAGGACTTCCAATACTATGAACACAAGTTGAGTAAAAGTAGTGAGAAAAATTACGGCATAGGGAATATAGTCAATAACACTGTAATAACATTTTATTGTGACAGATGATAACTACACTTATCATGGTGAGACGTGAGCAATACATAGAATTATTGAATCACTATGTTGTATGCCTGAAACTAATATAACATTTTATGTAAACTATATTTTAGTAAACAAAACAAAACAAAAAAACTGGCAAGAATAGGCATCCTTGTCTTGTTCCTGATCTTAGAAGAAAAGCTTTCAGTTTTTCCCCATTGAGCATATATGTGGCCTTTCGTATATGGCCTTCATTAAGCTGAGGTATGTTTCTTCTGTACACACTTTGTTGAGAGGTTTTTTTTAATCATAAATGGATGTTATCTATCATAAATTGATGTTTGGCAGTTTCTATCAATTTAAATATATATCCCAGCAATCCCATTTCTAGGTATTCAACTAGGAGAAATGAAAATATATGTCCACACAAATACCTGTACATAAATATTTATAGCAGCTTCACTCATAATCACCAAAACCCAGGAAACTTCAATAGTTTATCAATTGGTAAATATACAAACATTACATTCATGTAATGGAATAATACTCATCAATAAAAATAAACACACTGCATGCAAAAAGTTGATGAATGTAAAGTATAATATGCTATGTGAAAGAAGCCAGACTCAAATGAGCTTCATATGTTATGATTCCATTTACATGACAACCTAGAAAAGGCAAAACTTTAGAGTCAAAGAATAGATCAGGGGTCACCAGGAATGAGGGTTAGCGAAATGGATGGACTACAAAAGGACACAAAGAAACTTCTGTGGTGATACAGTCTATGTGCTGTTTAGTAATGGTTACATGACATTATTTTTAAGAATTCAAAAAACAATATACCTAAAAAAAGGTGAATTTTACTACACGCAAGTTATACTGCAATAAATATAAATTTGCTCCTCAAAAATATAGTCAAGAGAGTAGTTGAGAATACATAAAAACAGAAAAGATAGGTATAAAATCCACTTTGCTAGGTTGGTCAAAAGTTTTAAAGTTGTCTTCTTTTTATTTTTCAAATTTTTATTCAAATTCTAGTTAGTCAACATATAGTGTACTATTGGTTTCAGTAGAATTTAGTGATTCATCACTTACATATGACACCCAGTGTTCAACGTAACAAATGCCCTCAATACCCATCATCCTTTTAGCCCATCCCCCGCCCACCTCCTTCCACCAACCCTCAGTTTGTTCACTATAGTTAAGACTCTTCATATGGTTTGCTTCTCTCTTTCCCCCACCTTCCCCTATGTTCATTCGTTTTGTTTCTTAAATTCCACATGTGTGAAATCATAGGTATTTGTCTTTCTCTGCCTGACTTATCTCACTTAGCATAATCCAGTCTGGTTCCATCCACATTGTTGCAAATGGCAAGATTTCATTCTTTTGATGGCTGAGTAATATTCCATTACATATACATATACATACACCATAACTTCTTTATTCATTCATCAATCCATGGACATTTGGGTTTTTCCCATAATTTGGCAATTGTTGACAATGCTGCTATAAACATCAGGGTGCATGTGGCCCTTCAAATTAGTATTTGTATACCTTTTGTGTAAATACCTAGTAGTGAAATTGCTGGGTCATAGGGTAGTTCTATTTTTAACTTTTTGAGGAAACTCCATATTGTCTTCCACAGTGGCTGCACCAATTTGCATTCTAAAAATTATTTTCTCATTGTTTATAATATTCTAATAAATTCAGGTCAGATATACCTAGTGAATAATCTCAGAGAACAGTATATAATCTAATATTTTTCTAGCACTATCAAAGTAAAACCACCCATAACTTTGAGTTTGGGGTAAATTTAGCAGTCTTTGCCATATAATTCAAACACAAGTTATATAAACTAATACTGTATTGTTTTATCTTTAAAAAAATTTAATGTTTGTTTATTTTTGAGAAAGAGAGAGACAGGGAAACCGAGAGCGAGTGGGGGAGGAGCAGTGAGGGAGGGAGACACAGAATCCGAAGCAGGCTCCAGGCTCTGAGCTGTCAGCACAGACCCTGATGGGGGGCTCCAACTCACAGACCACAAGATCATGACCTGAGCCGAAGTCTGACGCTTAAACAACTGAGCCACCAAGGTGCCCCTATATTGTTTTATCTTTATATTGTTTCTTACTTACCTGTGCTTTATCTAATCCTGTGTGTTTTTTAAAAGATGTTTTAAAAAACATCTTTTTTTTGAAAACATCTTTGTTTGTTTGTTTGTTTACTATTTTAGGGAGAGAGAGAGCACAAGCTGGGGAGAAGGATGAAGGGAGAGAGGAAATCTTAAGCAGGCTTCATACTCAGCGCGAATGGATGCAGGTTGAGCCCATGACCCTGGAATCATGACCTGAGCCGAAGTCAAGAGTCAGTTGCTCAACCAACTGAGTGACACAGACGCCCCAATCCTGTGTTGTTTTAACATGAAAACCACTGCCTGTCCTTCCACACAGAGCCAGTAGATACATATTAAGTGGAACTCACCTGAGGCTTTAGGCATGTTCAATGTATCACAGAACTTAATAAAAAAATTCTTCAAAGGTAATCTTGCCATTTTCTGTAATGCAAAGTAAAATGTAGATGAAGGAATTACTGCTTCTGAATTAATCTGTCAGCAGTTAATAGTCAAGTTATAACAAAGGTGAAAAGCCCGGGGGTCAGCCTGTACTGTTCCTTCTTCCTTAACTTCTGCATACATATGATTATCAATTTCTATTCAATTATTTCCAAATACTGCTTGAATATATCACTATATTAGTTAATGCCTATGCTATTACAATAGCATTGCTAAAAATCTATCGCATCAGTCTCATTTCTCTCCATTTATTTTAAACAATGCAGCAAGAGAGGTCTTTCTCTTTAAAAAAAAAATCTGGTTACTCCTCTGAATAAAACCCTTCAGTAGCTCCTACTTGTCCAAAAACTACAAAAGCAAAACAAAACAAACACACGGTGGGCAGGCAAAGAGGCTATAGGCCAATATTCCTTACAAATGTGTTAACATCTAAGTGAAATTCTAGAAAATAGGGTTTAGCAGTATAAGCAGAAACTAAAGTTCTAGATACCTTTAGGACATGCATTTTCACTGAGGGTGATAGGCTTTCAGGAAGGAAAACAGGTTCTTGGAGGGGAAAAAATCTTAGCCATTACAATGGTTTGTGGCCACAGTACATAAGCAAATATTTATTTTTGGCATTAAACATTCATAGCGTGTGGGATGGTGAAAAAGACAAAAATGTCTAAAAAGTCTCCTTAGGGGAGTGATATTTTTTTTTAAAGGTTAAGAAACACCACTTTTAGGATAATGGTAACCACCTAAATTTACTCTGGAGAAATCTAAGAAAAAGGCTTAGAAATCCATAGGACCAAAGATGGCATCTTGATGTGGAACTCAGTGCACAGAATTTGGTGGTGAAGGAAAAGAAAGAAGCAGTTAAAGATGAAGTCCCTACTAAACAGTATCAAAATGTCAGAAGGCTCACTACCCCCACCTCCCACCCTCTGCCCCAAAGGTGCCATTAAAGTAAACGGACTTCATTTACTTCAGTAGAAACTGAAGACAGAGCTCCACACTGAATGTGCCACCCAACACCCTCAACTCTTTCAACAAATCAGGATAGAAATGGACAAAGGAAGATCTGAGATGGGAGCCAACAACTCAGAAAATAGACTGTGTAGAAAGACCAAGTCAGCTCCAAAATAAAGACTCAAGTAAAGTAAAGGTACACAAGGTAGAATGGATATGACAAACTATAGTAAGGGACATAAAGGATAGACATGAAAAGAACCAAAAGGAAAAAAAAAAAAAAAAAAAAAGGAGGGGGAGAGAGAAAAGGAAGAAAAAAAAAAAAACCCAATGCAAAAAAAAAAAAAAAAAAAAGTAGAAAAGTTTACAGCAGAAGTGACAGAGCCCAGAAATAAACCCCACATATGCTCAACTAATATTTGACGAGGCAGCCAAGAACATTCAATGGAGAAAGGATGGTCTCTTCAACAAATGGTGTTGGGAAACTGAATAACCACTTGGGATACTCCCCAAAATTACCTCAAAATGAATTAAAGATTTAATTGTAAGATCTGATACTGTAAAGAAAACATAAGGAAACAGCTTTCAGACATTGGTCTTGGCAATGATTTTTTGGACATGACACCAAAAGCACAAACAACAAAAGCAGAAATCAACAAGTAGAACTAGATGCCATTTAAGATTTTTCTTTTTTTTAATGTTTATTTATTTGTGAGAGAGAAAGACACAGAGCATGAGCAGGGAGGGGCAGAGAGAGAGGGAGACACAGAAACTGAAGCAAGCTCCAAGCTGTCAGCACAGAGCCCGACATGGTGCTTGAACTCAAGAATCATGAGATCAAGACCTGATGTCGAAAGCTTAACTGGCTGTAGTCGGACGCTTAACCGACTGAGCCACCCAGGCACCCCAGAACTACATTCAACTTAAAAACTTTTGTACAGCAAAAGAAACAATCGGCAAAATGAAAAGGCAACCTACAGAATGAGAGAAAATATTTGCAAACCATATATCTGATAAAGGATTATTATCCAAAATATATAACAAAGAATTCACACAGCTCAATAACAAACAAGCAAATGAACTATTTTAAAAATGGGCAGAGCAATAGAATAGGCATTTTCCCAAAGAAGACATCCAAATGACCAACAGGTGCATGAAAAGGTGTTCAACATCACTAACCATCAGGGAAATGCAAATCATAACCACAATGAGATATTGCTCAAACCCGTTAGAATGGCTATCATCAAGAAGACCGGAGATAAGGATTTGTGATGATGTGGAGAATGGGAACCCTCATACACTGTTGGTGGCAATGTAGATTGGTGCAGCCACTATGGACAATAGTATAGAAATTCCCCTCAAAATTAAAAATAGAACTACGATATGAACCATCAATTCCCCTTACAAGTGTATATTCAAAGGAAACGAAAACAGGATCTTGAAGACATACTCCTGTGTCTATTTCAGCATTATTCACAATAGCTAAAATATGGAAACAATCTAAGTGCTCATCAACAGATGAATAAACAGAGGTAGTGTGAAAATAGACAACAGAGTATTTTTCAGCCATGAGAAAGAGAGAAATCCTGTCATTTGCAACAAGATGGTAGGATCTTGAAGTCCTTATGCTTAGAGGAGATAAGCCAAAGACAAATGTTGTATATATCGCTAATATGTGGAATCTAAAAAAGCCGATCTCACAGAAAGAGAGCAGAATGGTGGTTACCAAGGACTTAGGGGGTGGGGTGATTGGGGAGATACTGTTAAAAAGTACAAATTTGCAGTTAAAATGAATAAATTCTGGAAATCTAATGCTGTGCTGATCTAATACTGTATTACATAATTGAAAGTTGCTAAGAGACTAGATCTTAAATGTTCTCACCACAAAAAAAGAAATTGTGATAATTACGTGATGTGATAGAGGTGTTAGATAACATTACAGTGATAATTATATTGCAATATATAAATGTATCAAATCAACACATTGGACACTCTAAACTTACATAATGTTATTATATGCCCATTCTATCTCAATTTTACAAAAAGGAAAAGAAAAACTCTGTGGAGGTGGAGTGGGGGGAAAAAAAAGCTCTAAGTCACTAATATTGAGGATGAAAATGAAGGTATCATTACAGATGAAGCAGAAATCAAAAAAGATAAAAAGCAGATGTCAAGGACAACTTTATCCAATACATT
Source organism: Panthera onca (assembly GCF_046562875.1). NCBI lineage: Eukaryota > Metazoa > Chordata > Mammalia > Carnivora > Felidae > Panthera > Panthera onca. Next base: position 407,441 of record NW_027675820.1, read on the forward strand.
TGAAAAGTCAGATGAAGTGGACAAATTCCTATAAAGACACAGCCTGCCAAAATTGACAGGAAAATAGAATATTTTCTTGGTAATACCATACAATTTCAGAAATTAAATCAATAGTCCAGAATTTTTCCATAAATAAAACTCTAGGCCCATAAGGCTTCACCTGTGAGTTCTGCTTAACATTTGAGGAAGAAAAAAAATCTCTTACAGAGAATAGGAAAGTAAAGAATATTCCCCAACTCTTTTGAAAACGTAACAAAAATGATATTCAACAATACCAGTCATTAAAATAACGCAGTTATTTTGTACATTTATAAACATCTGCTTCCTTGAGCCAATGCCGCAGGCAACACCCCCTGAGGTATTCCTGGATATCAGCATAGTTTACCTTCCAAAGGGTTAACACGTGGCGAAGGGCCTCACGGACTCTGTTGTACTCTGTGCATGGCATTCTGACTGAATACTGCCCGTGCCAGTCAGTTCACAAAGTGACCTCATCTCCCAAGTACCACCACCCACAGGGATAAAGTAGGCCCAGACTCACCCATCTGTTCAGTTTCACAGAGCTCAGGCTTGGCACACTATGGTGGCACTGGTGCTCACCAGTCATCTCACTGCAGCGCCCCCCCCCCCCCCAGGGTGCCCTCCATTGCTGTATATCCCATCCATACATCTCCCATCCCCACTGGTAGATGATGGCCTTTACAACTAGATGCATTCAGACTACTAACCATGTTCAGGTCCATGTCTTAATACTTCATCAAGTAAAACATTAGCTGCATGAAAGTCATTGTTCATCAATAATGCCTTGAGGCTAGAGACATCAATTAGATCATTCTGGAGAATTTGAATAGTAATGAAGAGTAGCTGTGTAACTGAGAAAAAAAAAAAAAGAGCAAAAACGTGCTTCAACAGCAGAAATAAGAGTACATTGTTCACTTTCACTTAATGGGCTTGAGTTGCATAAAAGAACTTTACATGAAATTACTAGTAGTTTTAAAAACCATTGTGTAGGGGCGCCTGGGTGGCGCAGTCGGTTAAACGTCCGACTTCAGCCAGGTCACGATCTCGCGGTCCGTGAGTTCGAGCCCCGCGTCAGGCTCTGGGCTGATGGCTCGGAGCCTGGAGCCTGTTTCTGATTCTGTGTCTCCCTCTCTCTCTGCCCCTCCCCCGTTCATGCTCTGTCTCTCTCTGTCCCAAAAATAAATAAAAAATGTTGAAAAAAAAAAAAAAAAAACAAAAAAAACAAAAAAAACCATTGTGTATTGTAACAGCTAGCAGTTACTGAACACTAAGTGCTGGAGACTCTTCTGAGTACTTCTACTTTACCTACTTAAGTCTATTATTACCTATAATAATTCCAAGATAGGCATTATTATCCCCATTTTTCAGATGAAGGAATTGAGGTTAGTGAGATTTAAAAAAAAAATTTAATGTTTATTTATTTTTGAGAGAGACAGACAGACAGACAGACCACGAGCGGGGAAGGGTCAGAGAGAGACAAAGATGCAGAATCTGAAGCAGGCTCCGGGTTCGGAGCTGTCAGCACAGACTCCAACGTGGGGCTCAAACTCACTAACCGCGAAATCATGACCTGAGCTGAAGTTGGGCGCTTAACCAACTGAGCCACCCAGGCGCCCCGAGGTTTGTGAGGTTAAGTGATTTACTAAAGAATACACTGGTATTAAGTGGCAGGGCCAGGATTCAAATCCAGGCACGATATTTCCAAAGCCCATGCTCTTAACTACTGTGCCTTTCAAGTAGACGTATGTAACTGGTCAACCATGATGCCTACAGCTACATAATACTTCATATGTGGACCCTGAAATAATTGTGAAGCATTACAAAGAAGTTTACATCAAAACTTTATTGCCTTATTTCACTTAAAGTTATGTTACAGAGACAAAATAAGAAGAAGAAGAAGGTGCTGTTTCTGTAAGTCGTGCTCTTTATATTTATCTTATAGCCCCACAAATCTTGACAGCCTTGGTCACTTTCCAATGCCTTCAAACAGTTGTGGTTGTTGATGCTGTTTAATTTAATCCACATTTTACTAGCTGTTCTCAGCAGGAGGGTTGGTTTCACATAAGCTACTCCATCATAGTCAGAAGTAGAACCAGGTAACTCAAGCTTTATAGGTAAATTTGATGCCCTGCTCTGGTTGAAAATTACTGTTTAGGTTATTACTTTACTACAAAGCTATAGTGATTAAGACCATGTGGCATAAGAATAAATAAAAATCAATGGAATGGAACTGGGAGTCTAGAAATAAATCCATACATTTCTGATCAATTGATTTTTTACAAGGATGGCAAAACCATTTATTTAAGGGGGAAAAGAATGATCTTGTCAACAAATGATGCTGGGGTAACTGGCTATCTGCATGCCAAAGAATTAAAGTGGACTCCCATCTCACACCACATACAAACATTAACTCAAAATGAATCAAAGATTGAAATTAAAAGGCTAAAACTATAAAATTCTTAGAAGAAAACATTAGTATAAATCTTAATGATCTTGGATTATGTTTAGACATGATATCAAAAGAAGTGACAAAAGAAAATATAAACTGGATTTCACCCAATTTAAAAACGTTTGTGCTTCAAAGGACACCACCAAGAAAGCGAAAAGACCCATAAAATTAGAGAAAAGATTTGCAAATCATCTATCTGATAAAGCTATAGTATCCAGGACATAAGAACCCTAACAACGTGACAAATAACCCAATTTTAAAATAAGCAAAGGGTACATATCTCTAAATGGCCAGTAAACACATGTAAAGATGTTCAAAGTTATTAGCCATCAGAAAAATGCAAAACAAAACCACGGTGAGATACTTGTGAGACTAGGCTAGAATAAAAAAGACAGACAATGTAACAAGTACTGACAAGGATTTAAAAACTTTTTTTTTTATTTTTTAATGTTTTTATTTATTTTTGAGACAGAGACAGAGCATGAACGGGGGAGGGGCAGAGAGAGAGAGGGAGACACAGAATCGGAAGCAGGCTCCAGGCTCTGAGCCATCAGCCCAGAGCCTGATGCGGGGCTTGAACTCACGGACCGCGAGATCATGACCTGAGCCGAAGTCGGACGCTTAACAACTGAGCCACCCAGGCACCCCAGTACTGACAAGGATTTAAAGAAATGTACAATGCTGTTGGGAATGTAAAATGGGGCAGCTGCTTTGGAAAATGTTCCAGCAGCTCCTCAAGTTGAATGTAAAGTTACCACGTGACCCAGCAGTTCCATTCCTAGGTAGGTACCTGAGAGAAATGTAAATGTACGTCCACACAAAAACCTGTACTCAAAAAAATGTACACATGTTCATAACAGCATTATTCTTAGTGGCCAAAAAAGGGAAACAACCCAAATGTCTATGAACTGATAAATGGCCAAAGAAAATGTGGTATAACCACAGAATATTATTCTACCACGAAAAGGAATAAAGTACTCATTTATGTTATAATGCAGGTGAACCTTAAAAACAGTATGCTGGGGCGCCTGGGTGGCTCAGTCGGTTGAGCGGCCGACTTCAGCTCAGGTCATGATCTCATGGTTTCGTGGGTTCGAGCCCCATATCGTGCTGACAGCTCAGAGCCTGGAGCCTGCTTCAGATTCTGTGTCTCCCTCTCTCTCTGTCCCTTCCTCGCTCTCTCTCTCTCAAAAATAAACATTAAAAATTAAAAAAAAAAAACAAACAACAGTATGCCAAATGAAAGAAGCCAGACACAAAAAGCCACAAATTATATAATTCTAGTTATATGATGTTCAAAAATCAACACAGATAGAAAGCAGACTAGTGGTTGTCAGTGGCTGGGGAGAGTGGGGAAATAAGCACTACAGGGTACAGGGGTTTTTTTGACGTGATGAAAATGTCCCAGAAGTAGAGTGTGATGGTTGCACAACTTTGTGAATATACCAAAAACCACTGAATTGAACACCTTAAAAGGATGAGATTTGGGGCTCCTGGGTGGCTCAGTCGGTTAAGCAGCCGACTTCGGCTCAGGTCATGATCTCGCGGTCCGTGAGTTCGAGCCCTGCATCAGGCTCTGTGCTGACCGCTCAGAGCCTGGAGCCTGTTTCAGATTCTGTGTCTCCCTCTCTCTCTGACCCTCCCCCGTTCATGCTGTCTCTCCCTGTCTCAAAAATAAACATTAAAAAATTTTTTTTTTTAAAAAAAGGATGAGATTTTATGGTACGTGATTTATATCTCAGTAAAAATGTACATTTGATAAATAATGCCATTGATTATAAAGGTGTTCTAATTTTAGAGATATTCAAACGTGAAGAAAAAAAGACATTTGTTTCCCCAACGCATTTAGAAATACATTGTTGGCAGGGGTGTCTGCATTTGCGGAGAGTTCTTTGGTAGGTGTTCTCTGTAGACATGGGCGTTTAGGGAAAGATGCTGGTGTTGAAATGGTTTCCCTAATTTCAAGGAGCACGAGAGGAACTTTGGGGACAAAGACCAAGCAATTGTCTTTATGCAGCAGGGGCAAAATGATGTGGTTAGGCCACAGAAATGACATGGTAGTAAGAATGATACAGGGATTAATGGCCCAAGCATTTAAAGAAACTAGATAGATGAAGCTAAGATTTCTATAAATGAAATCAATGGCCAGTCCATTTGGGTAAACCTGAAAACTCCAAAGGCCTGTCTTGAGACAGCACAGAGGGTAGTGGTCCTTCACCCAATTTCCACACCTGATTTAATTCATAGATCCAGAACCCCTTGAGTGAAGAAAAATTTATCTCCTCTTGAGGAAGGACTTTATATTAACAGCAAAGGTATTTACTGTGTATCTTCTTCGACCCTGTTTTATTTCTTTTCCCTCCTTTATAACTTTGTCCCATTTTCACTTGTTTTTTTTTTTTTTTTTTTTATATCGCATAAGCTGCTTGAAATCCTTTTTGACACTATAGAGACTACAAATTAAACACTTGAAATCCATTTAGTGATTTTTTTTAAATGTGATTTCATTATCTTTATTTTACAGTCACTTCTTTAAACTGGAAGTATTCACTTACCTACGGACTCTTTGAAAGGTGGACTTCCTTTAATTCTTTCAAAGAAATCTTTTAAATTCACCTCATTATTATCCGGAAATATCAAAATCAAGCATATTGTCATTAAAACCCTGATACTCAGTCAGTACACAAAATAAAGGCTCTGATTAACAATACCTAAAATCTCATTCTACCTTATTTTCTCTCTCAAATGGCTGAAACTATTTCAATGTAATTTTTCATACTTTCAGGAACCACACCTATTGATCAGTTAATGATATTAATAGTTCACTTTTTTTGACTTCTTACTCAAAAGTAAGAACTTAAAATAACTTTTGAGTTCCTTATGTATACTAAGTATCCTTTTATGATGCTTCACATTTATTAACTAAAATATGCACAAGAATTCATTCTATAACATGCTTGATGTGCCTATCCTTAAAAGATGAAAGCAAAGAGAAATTAAATAACTTGTCTAGGTCACAAGAGCCAGAAAGTGCTCGAGGCTGTATTTGAACTAAGGCAGTCTAAGGCCAGAGGTGACAATGTTAACTATTGGGACACACACACACACACACACACACACACAGGAAATAAAATGCAGTAATGTAACCACAGCAGAAAATATAGGGCTATACCTACAATGAAAAGACTTTAACTTATAACAAAATGGCAAGCTGGGTAGCACAGGAATGATTACAAATTCCTAAAGATGCTGTATGAAATACTTTATTCTATAAATGCATTATCAAGTTGTATGAAAAGGAAATAATAAAACGTTAAGTGGGCACAGAGATCCAGAGGGGAAAACCAAGTGAATACTAAGCCTACAGCTATTTGGGGATACATATTAGATCCAAAAGCAGCAAGGTGCTTGATTTAAATGTTCATGCATATTCATAAAAGAAATCTTGGGTCCTGCTACACGGAGAGTTTGAATTTAGATACCAAATGAAACTGGGATGCTTAAAGAATTTCAATCCAGTGAAAGGGAGATTAAAATATTATATTCACTGGCCCATGTAAACACCAGGGTGACCTAAATCTTCCCAATTTTGAGAGGCAGTGGGTAAAAAAGATCACCTGTGAAAAATCTCCTGCAACTCATGTGGGCTTAGGGTCTAAATTTATACCACTCTCATGATATGAAAAACTCCAGGTCAAAACATAAAAATTGATTGAGGTCAATAATAATCTATGGCAAAAGCAATAACCAATCAATGCTGGGGAGGTACTCTTAAACCTAAGACATGCTCATGGGATTCCCATAGAAAAAACAAGCTGGTTAAGATAAACCCCAAATAAAAAGCCACCTAAAACTGGTAAAACTCACCAGCTTCTAGAAGTATTCCCACACGATTTGACACTTAAGAGTGGATGTAAATAGGAAAGGAGATCAAGTTCACAATACATGAAGTCAAAGATGGAAAACAAAGATAAATATGTGACCACTTGGAAACAATGATCAAGACTAAATAATTATTCTTCTGAGATGTAATGAAACCTTGGGTATTTCCTTTGGTTAAAAAAGCAGAATGGGACAAGCAAAATAAAAGGTGAAATTGGGTCTCCTCTGAAGAAAGACTGCAGATCAAAATGAAGCTGCTGATGTCATGTCTTTGTTTTATTACATAATGGTATTTTCCCACCCATGCTTACAAGAAATGAATGCTAATTATCTAAATAAGCATATGTAGAGTATGAACAGATAGATACGGTCAGTAAATAAATTAGCAGACTATTTTGGCTCTAATTTATATCAACCTAGGCCTCACTGCGACTGCCTTTAGCATTTTACCTCCATATAAAACACTCTAAAACTGGTTCCTATAAACAGGAAAAAATGAGCAGAATCTCAAGCCAAAAAAAATGCTCACCACCGATGTCACAATATTTAAGGGCTTCACTGACGTCCTCCTCAGCTAAATTAACATTCAAACTTTTCAGGGCATGCTCCAAGTTACGTATGCCAATCTTGCCATTATCAACACTTGTCAAGATATAAGCAGCTTCTTTAACTGCTACAAAGATAAATAAATATATATAAGATACTATTATTTTAAAAAATGCAAAATAGTTTGCCCAGAGTCCACTATAGGTGAACTCTCAATTTAAGTATATATATTTAACTAAAATCTCTGCAGAAAAAAAGCAAAGTATTTTCTACTTGTAACTGACAACCTATTTATTTCAAGCAGCATTTAAAAAAATTAAGGGCGCCTAGGTGGCTCAGTCGGTTAGGCATCCAACTTCAGCTCAGGTCATGATCTCATGGTTCCTGGGTTTAAGCCCCGCATTGGGCTCTGGGCTGAAAACTCAGAGCCTAGAGCCTGCTTCAGATTCTGTGTCTCTCTTTCTGCCCCTCTTCCACTTGTCCTCTCTCCCTCTCTCTCTCTCTCTCTCTCTCTCTCTCTCTCTCTGTCTCTTAAAACTAAACATTTTAAGAAAAGAAAAAATTAAACCAAAAAATTATATGCAGAATATGATGGGTTACCTGAATCCACTCATCCATTAAATACTGAGTAAGCTGTGACCCTTTCTTAAATAATAGTAACATCCTGTACATGTAGATCTAAAGACTTCTATCAACTGATGAAATAAACGAAAAAAAAATGCTAAAATTTGAGATTAAAGCTCTTGATCTCCAGGGCCACTACCAGTCTATATTGTGCTTTTGTGTGAATTGAAAAAAGGCACCCCTCTCTATGTATCAATTACAAAGAGGCATACCTTCCTCTAGGTAGCTGCAATCTAGCATTGGTGGTCCTAGCCTGGAGAGCACAGTGGAATGTAGAATGCATTTCAGTCTCTACTTGTACCCTCTCAACCAGGCATCTTTGTGCAAGCACAACCCATACAACCAAATGTAGTCCTGTTGATACCACACCAATTTAAAATATAAAACATGATCATTACTGGGAGTTTCAATTTTTTGTCAATACCATTTCTCACCCCATTTCTCTCTCAACCCCAAAACGAAGTTGTCATGTATGTTTCCACAGTCCGAAAATCGTTGCATTATACTAACAGATCTAAACCTTCAGTTGGAAAGAATACCATAATACCATTTTAGACCTATATTCATTTTTACTAACATTTATCTTATAGCTACTAAGACCAACAATGAAAATTTCAGCCCTCTTAAAGAGTTTCCTTTAAATTCCTTGAAGACAGGGACTGAATTTGTCATGTCTGTAAATAAAATTATAATACATTATATAGTTGGTACTATGAGAAAAATGTGTGCCAGATATGAGCACTGAGCACTCAGATATAAAGCACTGAGACAGTTCACCTAACCTATAACTCTGAAAAGTCTTATGGGTTGAGGAGTGATGTTTGAGCTGAGTTTGGGGGGAAAATGTGAATTTGTTTGACAGAAAATATACAGAAAGGAAACAGCACATGCAAATATACGGAACCAAAAGCACATGGAAGATATGGAACCAATTTAAATTATAATAAGTAATATGGTTACAGAATAAATACAAATGCAGAAGTGATGAGAGATGAGGCTAATGAGATAAGAAGACAGATTTATTGTCATTCTTTAATTCCATAAATATTCACAATTATATAAGTCAATAATATAAAAGATTTGAAACAATGCCTAGCACAGTAAATATCATCTAATATTAGCTATTCAATTAGCTATTAATAAGGGGCTTCTGAAAGCCAAAATTGTGCTAGGATCTGGAGAAACAATGCTAGGACTTGTAGCAAAATGGAAACATGGTTCTTGGCCCAATGATGCTTCCAGGCACGTAAGAAAAAGAATCATTAACCAAATAATCAAAAATATGACTAGAAAACAACCAGATTTTAACATGGGCAGAAGACCTAAATAGACATTTTTCTGAAGAAGACATACAGATGGCCAACAGACACACGAAAAGATATTCATCACCAATCTCAGGGAAATGCAAATCAAAATAACAATGAGATATCACCTTACACGTGTCAGAATGACTAAAATCAAAAACATAAGAAGTAACAAGTGCTGGCGAGGACGTGGAGAAAAAGCAGCCCTTGTGCAATGTTGGTGGAATGTAAATTGGTACAGCTGATGTGGAAACAGTATGGAGGTTCCTCAAAAAGTAAAAACAGAAATACTATTTGACCCAATAATTCCACTACTGGGTATTTACCCAAAGAGAACAAAAACACTAACTCAAAAAGGTATATGCACCCCTATATGTTTATTGCCGCATTATTTACAACAGCCATGATATGGAAGTATCTCAACTATCTATCAATAGGTGAATGAATAAAGATGTGGTATATTATGGAATTTGACAAAACCATGGAAAAGAATGAGATTTTTTTTGCCATTTGCAACAACATGGATGGACCTAGAGGGTATTATACTAAGTGAAATATGTCAGACTGAGAAAGACAAACACCATATGATTGCACTCATATGTGGAATCTAAAAAACAAATAAAAAAAAGAAAAGCAAAATCAGACCTATAAATACAGGAACAAACTGATGGTGGCCGGAGAGAAAGGGGGATAATGGGTAAAAGGGGTAAAGGAGAGTAGGAGATACAGGTTTCCAGGAATGTAATGACTATGTCATGGGAATAAAAGGCACAGGAAAGGGAATATAGTCAGTGATATTGTAATATTGTTGTATGGTGACAAATAGCTATGTTTGTGGTGAGCATAGCAAAATGTATAGAGAATCACTACACCTGAAACGAATATAACATTGTGTGTCCACCGTACTCAAATAAAAAAAGTTTAATGAGAAATTATATTATTTTGGTCTTAATGAATTAAGATAATTCAAAGTTCTCTAATATTTTTGCTACTTTTTTTCCTAAGTAAGCTCTACACCCAACATGGGGCTTGAACTCATGACCCTGAGGTCAAGAGTTGCATGTTCTACCAACTGAACCAGTCAGATGCTCCTACTTTTGTCACTATATAAGCTAAAATATATTGAGCATTTCTAGTGTCATTTAAAAAAATATTAATGGGTATTTATAGTATGAAGTAAATGCTATGAAAAAGACATAGTTTAATGAAAGCTTATAATAAAAGAAGCTGACCTCGACTAGCAGATAATGACAGGCTCCCTAGAGGAAATTGACATTCATTCAATTTTTTTTTTAATGTCTATTTTTGAGACAGAGAAGGAGACACAGAATCTGAAGCAGGCTCCGTGCTCTGAGCTGTCAGCACAAAGCTCAGCACAGGGCTCAAACTCACAGACTACGACATCATGACCTGAGCCAAAGTGAGACACTTAACCAACTGAGTCACCCAGGCACCCCATCACTCATTTGAAAGATGAGTAAACATTAACTAGGCAAAGAGTGTCAGGGAAAACTATTCCAGGGAACAAAATACGCAAAAGCTTTGTAGTTGGAGTTCTAAGGAAATGAAAGAAAGCCATTGTACTTGAAAATGCAGAAAGCAAGGGTAATGGTACAAAATTATACCAGAGAGCTAGGACATGCAGGATTTTGATCTTTAACAACAATGAAAAATGTTTAAAGAGTTGAAAATAGGGGGACATCACACAATCAGATTACTTTTTTGAAAAAAAAAAAATTACTCTGGCTGGAGTGGGAAGAATGGACTAGGAATCCATTGGCACCTGGCAATGATCCTAAAAAATAACTCCTTCATAGGGAATGCTTTCTTGTATACATATATAAAGTCCTTACCATCTGCTGTTGGTAGTTTCAGATTTGAAGACAAAGCCTCTTTCCTAAAGTCTGCAAATTTAAATAGAGAGATTATGCCATAAGGAACAGCATCCTGATTTTACCCAGTTTGGAAGAAAACCAATGGATAAATTACATACTTCATTTCTCAATAACATTTAGCATTGACCATCCCCTTCTTCTCAAAATCCTCCACTAGCTTCCAGAATAACGTTCTCTACTCATCTTCCTCTTACTTCTTAGACTCCATGGATTCGTCAAGCTCCACCAAGCTTCTTAAATGTGGCTGAGATTCTAAAGTTACAAATGCTTCCTTTATCCCTAAGAGAACAGCTTAATCCCCAGGCTCATATATTCAATAACGTGTTTAATTATTAGTCTGAATTGTCCTTTTTTAGTCCTGCCTGCCTACCTATCTATCTAATTCTGGAGCTTTTCCTAAGGACAAGGTGCAGTTATACGCTTCATCCTATACATTTTCTACACAAATGCAAATTGATACAGAGATCTATTTGAGGGACAAGTGATAGAAACAAAATATGTCCATTTGCATAGATGGACCACATCGCAGTTAGAGAGCAGTTTAGAATAACTCACAACTAGTACAGGTATTACCTTGAAGCAAAAGGAGGTTAGAATCAAGATACATTATATTTACATTAATTTTTAAAATGTGATCCAAGCAGGATTAAAAAAATATAACTAACCTATTAAAAAGTACTTTCAAAATAGTAGGTTTGGCAATTTTACAAGATAACTCTAAAACAGAATTTCTCAACCTGAGCAAAATTACATTTGGGGCCAGCTAATTATGTGGGGGAGTGCTGTCCTATACATTATAGGGTGGTTAGTAGCATCCCTCACCTCTACTCACCAGATCCCAGCATTCCTCCCCCATCAGTTTTGACAATCTAAACTGTCTTTGCAGATTGCCAGTTTTCCCTGAGACACAGATCTGATCTCATTTTTTAGCTGAAGTTAAATTTAAAGGCAGGGGATGGCTTTCCAAGTATTGATAAAACCCATCTGGGTATATCCCAGATAAGAATATGGATGGATCAGGTAAATTCTTTGTAAATAGAGCAAATAGCCAGATCAACACTTACACAGAATGTTATATAGACCAATGGTTTAATTGTTCAACAATAACTTGTATTTTTCAAAGAGCCTGTCACCTAAAAGAAAAAGAAAGCTAGACAACTATTAGGACCTCTCTAAAATTCATAAAAGGAAAGGGATTAACTTTGAAATGAAATTACTCTAGAAAGAAACATTTTAAAGCCATATGACAACGTATATAAATACTTTCAGACCAAGTTTACAATGCAGTCCAAGAGATCATCCAGGAATTTGATACTGTAATAACTAAATCTCCGTGAATATAGAATATAAGATATATCTCTAAATCTGATCTGTAGTAAATTGCATTTCAATACATTTACAGTAGTATTTAGGAACTAAGTATTAAGATTTAATTAATTAGTATTTGGTAAAATATTTTAAAACCTTGGATAAAATTTTAGAAGAAATTTTTATTACAAGTTGCTGGTTATCTGCTCAATCAACTCACCGTCGAGCAAGGAATCATCCAACACTTCTTGAAAACTATTATCAGTGAAATAAATTCTATTGGTGTTTCCAAGTACATCTGCATAGTTGTCCTTGCCAGACTGATCACTTTCTTCCATACATTCCAATGTACCGATGATGTCATTCAATACTACAAACACAGAGAATATACATGCAACATGTAATTCAGTCCATGGATCTAAATTTTTGGAACATAACAGTAAAACTGATGGATTCTTCCAGTTTTGCACTGTCCAAAATGGCAGCCACTACCCACATGTGGCCATTTAAAAAGGTAGAGCAATCCGTTCTCCACTATAGTTTTCTATAGCCCCTTATCTTTATTCTTAAAATTATTTTGTTAAAACTCTGGGTTCTGCGTGGGCTATTCCTTTATGAACAAAAAAGTATGCCAAAGTTTCTCTAGTGATTCTATTAACGAGCTCACCATTTCATAAAAAATACCCTCCATTCGTCACACCTGCTCCCAAACTCCAATCCTTCCCTTTCTACTTTCTTTCCCTACACCCCTTGCTCCTGTCAGCTCACTTTACCCAATTTAGAGAATCAGCAAAGCCTATTATGTTTAGCATGATAATATCAAACATCTGAACTAGGAAATCCATGACTGACCACCCCCCCCTTAATTAAAACAAACAAAAACCTCTTCACATTTCTAAAGTACATGTCTAAAAAAATAATCTTTCAGAATTCATTAAGAGAAATATATAATAAATTACTTTAAAATTAGCTAATTTATGTGAAAGTATAATTTAATATATTATGTTGTTCCATGAGTTAGTCATTAGTCATTGGTAAGAAGTTTCAAAAATAGGCCATGTGAGGAATGGTTGAAAGGAAATCTGAGTCCAGAGAAAAGATGATTCAACATAAAAGAAAGAAAATATAAGAGCTCTCCTCCCATCCCTGGAGGGCTACTGACGGGGAAGAGTCCAAATGTTAAGTTTGGGAATGGAATTATAAGGCAGGATTTCCATCAAATATGTGGAACAATTGACTAGTTCTACAGCTGTCCAAAAATTATGGAATGCGCTGCTTCAAAGAGTCATAAGGATTTCCAAGACAAACAGTAGGATGAGTGTCCCTTACGATTAGCCTGTCCCTGAAGCCCACTAATGTGTTTTTTTAATTTTTTTTTAATGTTTATTTCTGAGACAGAGAGAGACAGAGCATGAGTGGGAGAGGGGCAGAGAGAGAGGGAGACCCAGAATCTGAAGCAGACTCCAGGCTCTGAGCTGTCAGCACAGAGCCCGACACGGGGCTCGAACTCACAAACCGCGAGATCATGACCTGAGCCAAAGTCGGACGCTCAACCAACTGAGCCACCCAGGCACCCCTAATGCGGTTTTTAAATAAACATGTAAAAATCGAAAAAACTCCGTATCTAATTAACACAGAAACTATCAAATCCTCTACTATAGACCTCATTCTCTGACCACAGTAAACTAAAAATAAACAACAAAGAGAGGACAATAATGAAATTCAAATTCAAATTTAAAATTTTTAAATTCATTTAAAATTTTTCAAATAATTGCTTTAAAATTTAAGGTTTTTCTCTTAGGCAACTCTTACATCAAGGAGAAAATCAAAATACAACTGAATATGCTTAGAAAAAAACAAGAATAAAGACTTTGATAAACCAAAGTCTTACTGAAATGAAAATTGATAGTCTTAAACATTTATTTCTCAGTAAGAAGAAAAAAGTAAGTTCATAATTTAAACAACTTAGAAAAACTACAAAATGGACAAAAGGGAACAATAGAAAGGACATCCTAAAGATAAAAGCAGAATTTTTTTTTTACTACAAATAGAAACACTAAAGATAAATCTAAGATGTAGAGCTTTAAAAAGAGAGATAATTAAAAGATCTGCTAGGAAATCTAGAAGAAGATATATATATATATATGTGTATATATGTGTGTATATATACACACATATATACACACACACACACACACACAAATATATATATACAAATTTAAGAATGAGAAAATAACCAGACACAAAAAAATCAAAAGAATTATCACTGCATAGGATTGTACTAATATTCCCAAAAAACACTTGAATAAAATAAATTTCCTAGGAGAATAAAAATTACCAAAACTGACAAAATAAAACAGAGGATGGCAATAAGCAGTCCACCAAAATCAAAGTCAAAGATGAATAATAAACTAGAAAAAAAATGGCAATAGACAAGACAGAACATTAATGTCCCTTATATATAAAGAGCTATTTAAAAAAAAAAAAAGAGCTATTTATAAATTCATATGAAAAAGACAATCTAATTAAAATAAAAGAAAAGCATATTCGACAATCATATGAAAAATGTTTTACCTCACTAGTCATTAAAGACATGCATATTAAAACAATAATAGAATTCTTTTACCAGCAGAATTTTCAATAAATAATATCCATTACTGATAAAAGTGTGAATTTTTACAAACTTTTTGGAGGATAATTAAGCAGTAGCTGTTAACATCTCACATCTGCATATATTTCAGTCTAGCAGTGTGACTTCTGAGGGTTTTATCCCCCAGGAGAACTTTATGCACATATATACATACAACAATGCTCATCAAAATGTTTCAGTGGTGAAAAATTGGCAAATTTTCAGATTTTTAATTGGCAAATATCATCAAAAGTGTTGTGGATAAAATGACAGTACATCCCCCAAATGGAATATTATTGCAGTCTTTAAAAAGAATGAGGTTGCGGGGCGCCTGGGTGGCGCAGTCGGTTAAGCGTCCGACTTCAGCCAGGTCACGATCTCGCGGTCCGTGAGTTCGAGCCCCGCGTCAGGCTCTGGGCTGATGGCTCGGAGCCTGGAGCCTGTTTCCGATTCTGTGTCTCCCTCTCTCTCTGCCCCTCCCCGGTTCATGTTCTGTCTCTCTCTGTCCCAAAAATAAATAAAAAAAAAGTTGAAAAAAAAAAAAAAAAAAAGAATGAGGTTGTTTATGATACAATGGAACATGGAACAATATCTAAGATACACTGTTAATTTCTTTAAACCTGCAAGTCGTGGAATATTATGGACATGGTAATTTTATTTTAAATTTTTTTTTTAACGTTTTATTTATTTTTGAGACAGAGAGAGACAGCGCATGAACGGGGGAGGGGCAGAGAGAGAGGGAGACACAGAATCGGAAGCAGGCTCCAGGCTCTGAGCCATCAGCCCAGAGCCTGACGCGGGGCTCGAACTCACCGACCGCGAGATCGTGACCCGGGCTGAAGTCGGACGCTTAACCGACTGAGCCACCCGGGCGCCCCCATGGTAATTTTATTTTAATTAATTAATTATTAATTAATTGATTTATTTATTTAGAGAACAAGCAGGGGCAGAGAGAGAAGAAAACAGAGGATCTGAAGTGGGCTCTGTGCTGACAGCAGAGAGCCCAATGTGGGGCTTGAACTCACAAACCATGAGATCATAACCTGAGCCAAAATCAGACATTTAACCAACTGAGCCACCCAAGTGCGTCTAATTTTTAAATAATATCAGAATACACAAATATTCATAGATTCAAATAAAAAAGGCTAAAGGGATATTTACCACACTTTAACAGGGATATTTCCAGAAGGTGACATTACATGAGCCTTGCACTTTATATCTCTTACATTTCTGGTCACTAAATTTTTTTATAACAGTTTCAAAATTACCATTATTATATAATAAAATGTCCTTACTTTAGCTATTGGAAAACATCATAACCTTGTCATTTTCCCAATCTTTTCCATTCAAATACAAATTCTTAAATGAAAAACAAATGTAATCAAGTTTGCCATAACTGGAAGAGTTCAAATGTAGATGAAACAAACATTTGGCACAGATACTACAAAGAAGATCTGAGCACCAAATATAATGTTTGGCTACGTGACCTCTGAATGAGTCCTGTGTTGTTTGCCATTCAACAGTTTTACCATAAAGTTCTTACCAACAAAAGTGGAAAATTTCTGAGTGTCCTTCAAAGCCCTCATACAGTCTTTAACATTCACCACGTTGTCATCTGTAAGAGAGAGAGGGGAGGGGAACAGACAAGAATCCCTGGAAAACGTAATATTAAAAAGCTCATATGAAAATCAAAACCAGCATACAATTTCTTTACTTTACATACAAGATACTTGGGATTCATTTTCACCCACTGTGCCTTGCAATTAACCTTACAAGATTGTAGATACGCTAGTTCTGATTCTACCTGTAAGGCAACTAACCTACTAAGAAAGTTGTAAGTCCAATAACTTTACTTGGTACAAACCAGCAAAGCTAGGTTTTCTATTCACAGAGCTGGAATTTCCAAACTATGTGTTAGTCACTAAATCAAGATCTATCTAAAGAGAGTGGATACCAATGAGCCCACTCCCCCACAAAATTTCTACCTGCTTGCTAAGAGTATTCTCATTAACTGTAAAAAAGGACTTTAAAAGAAAGTCTCCTCTTTAAGGACATTTACAGCAATACAAGCAAATACCTATAGATATTAGCTCAAAGGAGCCCTATTCGCTTGAACAAAAACCTTGCACACTTTCTTCAGTTACTCCTACCCAAAACAAAAAAATGGATAATAATATTTAAATGCTTACCAGAAACAAGATCTGACTGAAGAATTTTCTCTACCTCTTCTTCAGGTGACTTAATCCCAATATTGCCTAGAAAGCTCTCCAAGTTCTTCCCAGATATCATGTCACCTTCAAGCCCATCAAGAGCTAAGACAATGTCTTGTAACTCTAGAAACAGAAAAAAGTGATTCGGTAATTGAACTAACCTCTGACTTAAAAAACAACAGTAGCCATCACTCAAGACTTTTGTCAGTGGTAGTCCATGAGTTATGATCACCTCTTGAATAAGAAATCTCAGTGAAGAATCCAGCCCTCAGGAAATTCTAAGTCCAGCAAAACAATATGCTTGGTCTGCCATGTTTCTTTGGTGCTAATATAAAATTGGCACAACCAAAATGGTTGCTATGGCTGAATTTTTCACTGCAATGACACAAAGTAGTTATTTTAAACTAGAGCTCTAATGGTAGCAAACAAAATTAACTCATCCTGGTGGAAGTGAAATAGATTTCAGAATCATGAGAAATGTAAAATTGTAAACACAAGTATCACAAAGACTCACTCACCTTTTCTTTTCAATTCTACCAAGATCCAGTTGTACTCTGGCATCTGGAATTTTGCTTTATTTCCAGCCCTTTCAAAGGAGGCAGTGTTAAGTACATTCAAATCCTGGCTCCAGGATTTGTGACCTGAAACTATCTGACCTTGAGCAAATTATTACTATTTAACCCCTCTATCAAATTCAGTAGTCTTATATCTAAAATAATTTAATAATACTATCTACCTCACACAGTTAATATGGAGATTAAATATATGATGTATGAAAAACACTTAAAACAACATTAGGTATATAGCAAACACTAAGTGTCATATTAATAGCAATAAAGTTACTATTATTATTATTATTATTATTATTATTATTATTAAGCCTTCAGGAATAGCTGCAAACAGTAATCACAGCTTCTTAGTACCTCCGATCCCGCTTCACTTTCTGTCCCCCTAACATCTCAGCGAGGCAACTGCAAATGACAGTCACCTAAAAACCTGTATCAGCTCTGCTTGTTTTACCTAAAGCTTGGTTCCCTTTAAAATATGGTTTCTTTGCACAGACACCTTAAGAGGAGTCTGCTCATCCTCCCATGCTCCACATAGGACCAGGAAGCAGAGAAACACTCCTAAGATTCTGCTGTCTGGCTATTTTAGTTCCACCTTCAATCAAACCTATCCCTCCCCTGAGATTCAGGCCTGTCATTGACCTACACTACCCTCCGGACACCATCATCTACTGACTTTCTGATCACTCTTTCACCTTCTTGGAGGATCTTTGGTCACCCTGCTCATAATCCTCCCTCAGCCCCATTTCCCATTATCATCTGATGACAATAAGAATGACCTTGACCTCTCAACTCCAAAAACTTTCACTTCCTTTCCAAAGTCATCCAGATCAATGGCTATCCTTAATCCTCATCAATACCTAGAACTGCCTGCCCAACCTCTAAAATCTTCAACTACAAGATCAGACACTGACCATAATCCCTTAAAACTGTGTGTATACTGAAGGAAAGCATAGAACTTGATCCACAATATGCCTGTTTTCTCAGCCCCTCCAAGTTTGTCAACAAATAGTCCAGGCACAGTGAACTAACCTTATCAGTCAGTAATGAAGGGAACAGTCTGAGCATATGACAGTCAACCTTGCAAGGAGACTTTTCTAAAAAGAGCAGTTTCAGGCCTGCTATGTTAACACTTTTCTTCCAGGGTGGCCCTTCCTCACTCTTCCCTGTAATTATTGGCCTTTTCTTGCACTGGCTGACAGATTCCAGTGTCAACCCCCAATCATTATGACCAGCTCCCAGATTCAGGTACCTAAACTACACCTTTCTCCTTTTTCACTGTTCTCCTTTCTCAATGGTTTAGTTTCCATTTTTTTTTTCCTTCCTCCACATAAAAAGTTATCTGTCCTGAATACCAGTCTTTCTGAACTCTGTTTTCTGATTTCAAAATTAACTACCATTTACCAAGTATATAGTATGTGCCTAATAATTAGATTATGTGCTTTATATGTGTTTTTGCAGTTGATCCTGACAACTCTAGGAGAAACGTGATTTTATTAGCTTCCTTGTTTTAAAGATGAGGAAACCAGAATGACCTACAGAGACTACCCAGCTGGTAAGTCAAAAACCCACAAACCACCATGTATCAAACTCCATAGCCCATGTTCTTTTCTACCTGTGTGCATTGTTTCCTATAGCACGGCTAATCTATTTCACTATACTATATTGATGCTAATTATGTTACGTGACCCAGGTAACATATTTATATGTCAACAGGGAATTATTAAGTACTTTTCTTAACCTAAAAGAGAAACAATGATGTTAAAAATTTTATACCAGGGCAGAGTGGTTATGAAAAATCTGAAAAGTATCTATCTACTTCTTTACACCCAGAAATGACTCCGCTTCCGTTTTCCTAAACATATACCTATGTTGTTATTCTTCTCCTGACAGCGCTCATTGACCAAACAGTCATTTGAATGTTATTCAAATAAATTACCAGTGATAATTAAGTTTTAAACTTATTTTCCCAATAGAAAAGTACACAAACTCCATGAGTATGATCTCCATTGGTTTTAGGTCTATGATTTAACTTTTAAGCAAAAATGGAAGTCAAGTGGTAGGAAATAGCCATGGTACCAAAATGCACATGGTCACTCTTGTATGTTAACAAAATCCAAAGAAAGGAACATGAGGAATGTCTACTAAAGGAAGAGGTAGAAGATTTCTGAGAAATTCTATAATATATAAGCCTTTACACAGGGTAGAGTCCTAAGTCTGAGGCTAAAAATGGTATAGAAAATTTTCATATCTGAAAAATTGTAAAGCTAGTATCTGACTTTACATAAAGTCCAGAACAAAACACACACACACACACACACACACACACACACACACACACACAAATAACAACAACAAAAAAAGGGATTTAAAATAGGTTACACAGGCCCCATTCCAGAAAAAGGCATTTTTCTTTCATCATGGATGCTGCCAACTTTTAATCAAAATCAAGTTTTGCCTGCCTTAAAACAGATCAATGCCAACATGGTAAGCAGAAATTAACAGAACTAGAAATTCTAAAAAACAAAACACAAAGACATCCATTCAATAAAAGTAAATTTAACAGTCACAAATAATTTACTAGTTACCTTTTAACCTGGAGGCATCACGAATATCCTTTACCACTTGTCCAAATTCTTCTATTTGTACTTCATCATCTTCTGCAAGAAAAACATTTTTTTTCAGTTTATTTATTTATTTTGAGGGGGGGGGGGAGGGGAAGAGAGAGAGGGAGAGAGAGAATCCCAAGCAGGCTCCATCCTGTCAGCACAGAGCCAGACAAGGGGCTCGAGTCAATCAGATTCTCTATCCCAGCCCCTTGGACTCTGGGGCTGAGACTAGCCAGTCTCCGTGACTGCTCAGAACATTAGCCCGTTAACTTGGGGGCAGCCACAGTCTGTCCTCTGGAATGGGGAGCAGAATATACTGCTCTACAAAGAAAGTAGTGAAGGAAATGCACGAGGAGGCAGAAACTTGTCAGGAAAGCCACACTGACAGTTCCCAGCTCCGCCTCCGTTCTCTTCCAGAGAAGAGACCCCTTGGGTAAGCTCGGTGAGACACCTTGTCCCCTCCGAAGCCATCTCCCTCAGCTAACTCAAGTTCCTTTGCTACTGTGTCCAAAACAGTTTTAATACAACATCAGAGAAAGACCCAGATCCCAAGTCTTGTAAGTCCCAGTTCCAAGCCCGCCGCTCTCCCACATTTTTCTAGATGGTTAGAAGGGGTGGAGTCCTTGCCTCCTGTCCCCTCCTGTCACTACATCCTTCTTGGGGCTCTGCCTGCTGACTTAGTCCCACAGTGACCTCCTCACCAGTTCTTCATTCCCCCTGCTCCAGACACAATCTTTTTCACACAGTTGATGGTTGAGAGAAGATCGGGGCTCAGCAGTTCTGAAGGGGAGACAGAGAATACCTGTGAGAACACAGAGGACAGTCCCAGAGACTGAGGCACACACCGGCTCTCCCCGCCCCCCGGGGGCTGAGTCCTTCCAGATTAGGCAAGGGCTCCCTCCCAGAGGCCCATGGAGATATCCCTACAATGGCTGCTAGAGGTCAAGGGTGGCTAGGGGTGGGGGCAGGAGGGGCAGGAGTAAATGTATGTTTACTACCACACATCCTAGCTAGGGTACATGCTGGTTCGCGCCACGTTTGAGGGTTTCTAGGGAAAGGAAATGTCAAAACAGGCAGCACAGAGGCCGAGGTAAACCTTGCCTAATGAGAGAGGCTCTTCAGGTGAAGAGTGCAGGGATGTTGATCAGAGTACGAAAGAGGGAGTAAGGGGCAAAGTCATGGACCTGTGGAGCCTCCACGAGTGGCTCTGAGGTGGGGAGTTTGCCCTTGGCCTCGAATCAATCAGGCCATTGACCAAAGTCAGGACTTGATGGTTAGAGCTGAGCCTTCAGGGCCACCAGTCTGGCATTCAGCACTGGTTCTATGAGCCTCAGTTTGCTCGTCTGTAAAGCGGGGATCATAATAGTTTCCACCGCATGAGAAGCTGGCATGTGAAGTGCTCAGCATACAACACACTCTCGCTAAATGTTGGCCGCTGCTGTCCTCTGTTACTGGGTGTGCAGAGCCTTTCTGGAGCCTGCACCCCGGAGAATCTCCTAACCGGAGGGGCATCGTAGCCACTAGTGAAATCCTCTGCTCAGCAAAGGCACTCCTGGGTGCATTCCCAGGCTTGGAGTGGGACGAGAAGTCCTGTGAGTAGACCCCACTCATCCTCTCCCCTCTCCCACCCTGAGACCCCGGCCAGACCTTTGCAGTCCTCGTGGCAAATGTTTTCCGAGTGACTCTTGTGATCATTGCACCAATAGTGGCTGTTGATCTGGAAGACGCCATAGTCGAAGCTGCCGTCTGCATTTTCATTTACCTTTGATAGGTTGAAGTTGCTCTCCACAAAAGCCAGGCACAGCCCTTAGAACAGGGAGAAGAAGGTTTTTAGAGGGCTCTGAACTGAGGGACAAAGGACACGGAGGAGAAAGGGAGACGGGGAAGCAGAAGAAAGGAACAAGGCCTAAGAGGCTAGACGGGGCGAGCTGGCCGGAAACACCCATTAGCTTCTCTCCTCGCCCTTCGGTCCATCCACCTGCCCCTCAGTACAACCGCTCATCATCCCGCTGTCCATCCGCATCTCCTGCACTTGATGATCGCCTACTGTGTGCCATGACCCGTGCAAAGCCCAGTGAGGGACATTCAGCTGGGGCAAAGGCAGCTGGTGCCTTCAGCAAGAACGAAGACGCACCCCTTAAAGGACCACAAGACAAGATAAAACGAGAAGGACGGCACAAGACAGGTGTGTGCAAAATCTGGGCAAAAGGAAGCTAGCCCCACCAGGGAGGAGGACGAAGCCTTTGCACTGCCTGCTCCCTCTGCCTGGAATGCTCTTCCCCAGACATTTGGGTGACCCGGTCCTTTGCCTCATTCAGTGCTGCTCAATGTCACCTCCTCAGAGAGGTATTCCTTGACTTCCCCTTCAAGGACAAGGTTACCTCTCACTCCCCTGGCTTTATTCTGCTGCATAACATTTATCACCACCAGGAAGTGCTTCATATGTTTGTGTGTTTGTTTGGGACTCGCCTCTCCCCCTAGAATGCGAACACTGTGAAGGAAGGGGCTTTGTTGATGTCTCTGTCCCCAGCCCCTAAAATAGTTCCCGGTACATAGTAAGTGCTCAGTTAATAATATTCAGTGGAAGGAATATAGAATGTTGGGAGGGGCTTCTCGGGGAGGGCTGCTTTTTGAACTTGGCTTCGAAAGATGAATGATGGAAAGATGGCCACATAGGAGGTGACCAGGAGCAGAAGAGGAATGGGGGGGCGGGAGTGTGAGAAAGCAGCACTCACAGTCACTCAGGGAGTAGCCCTCACACCTATCCAGATCCTCCTTGTGCAGCACTCTGGCCAAGTCACAGCGACTGATGAGCTTGGCCTCATTTATGGCAACGAGGCAGCTGACCAAGGACATGAGTAGCATCCTCATCATCTTCGGAGGGGAGAAGGTGCAGCTGAGGGCCTGTGGTCCCGAGGATCTCCCAGACGTGCTGCTGGTCTCCTCTGAGCACCTGAGGAATCTGGAGACAGCAGCCAAATGTCCCGGCTCACTCACGGCTCCCCGCCTGGCTATTTCTCTTTCCTCTCACCATTTTATACTTTCTTTTACTACAGAAACTTTCAAACATTTACAAAATAAGAGAGAATAATATCATGAATCTCCATGTAGCCACTGCCCAGCGTCAACAGTGAAAAACCGAGGCTGATCTCCTTTCATCTATAGGTTTTCTCCTGTTTTAGCCATTCTCACTCTTGTAAAGGACACCTGGCTATGGGCAGCATTTGGGTACAGGGGTGGGGAGTGAGGCTGGCAAAGGAGACTGATGAGCACTGGACTTTACTGGTACTTGCGTGTGTGGGTTTGAACATGTGCTCTCGTAGGAAGGGCCAGGCCACTGGGTGTTGGTCTGCCCTCAACCCCACGCTCCCAGACGCATGATATGTGACTTTTCCCAAGGGTATACCCTGCCATGTGCAATTCCTGAGAGGCTGTCTTATAAGCTCTACACCTTTGTTTCCACTCAAAACTGGGGTCACTCAAGTAAAAGTGACCTTGTTGAAGAAATAAACTTCACTTTCACACTCTGTGTGTGTGTGTGTGTGTGTGTGTAGGGGGAGGTGCAAGGGGCGGGGACTCTGGATTCACATCGCCTGCTTTCAAAGGTTGGGCTGCAGTGTGACCTTGGGCAATATACTTTACCTCTCCGGGCCTCATTTGTAAAAGGAAGATATGCCAGTACCCACTTACTAGGGTTGTCATGATGATTAAACGAAATGATAAATGCCTAAATCTTGGTTTTGCATTCCCCCCCAAAATAGGAAGCAAGACTTCTGGGACAAAGGTTGATTCCTAGGCTGGAGTTAGGAAAGAGTATAAAATAAGTCTGAATTATCTTGTGCTAGAAAGTAAGAAAGTGCTCAAAATATGGATTGGGGCACGTCAAATGGACATGAGAGCCAGCTCAGAGGGGCACCCACTGGCCAAATCTGGAACACTTTCTTGGTAACAGCTTTATTGAGATAAAATTCACAGTACATAATTCACATACCGCACAATCACTTAATTTAAAGCGTGCAGCTCAATAGTGTGTTTGCAGAGCCGTGCGACTATGATCGCGGTCAATTTTAAAACATTTTCATCAACCCAACAGGAAACCCCATACCCATTAGCTGTCACTAATCCACCCCTCCTCCAACCCCTGCCCACCACAAGCCTACTTTCCATTTCTCTAGATTTACCTAACCTGGACACTGCACACAAATAGTCACACCATAGGTGGCCTTTGAGCCCGGCTTCTTTCGCTTAACGATGTTTTCAAGATTTATTCATGTTGTGGCAGCCACTGGGATCTCATTCCTTGTGATGAATCCTTCTTTTGTCTCTCTATTGATCGTTTTATAGACTTTTGGGCTACTTTGGGGCTATTATGAATGACGGTGCTGTGAACATTCACGCACAAGTGTTTGTGTGGACAAATGTTTTCATTCCTTCGGGCATATACGCCAAGGAATGGAACTGCTGAGCCATAGAGTAACTTCAAGTTTCAACTTTGGAGCAACTGCCTGACTTCAAAGTGGCTGTACCATTTTACATTGCCATCGGCTTTTCCACATCCTTACCAACACTGGTTACTTTAAAAAAAAAAAATTATAAAGTTTATTTAGTTATTTTGAGAGAGAGAGAGAGAGAGAGAGAGGGTGCACAAAAGCTAGGGAGGGGCAGAGAGAGAGGGAGAGAGGGAGAATCCCAAGCAGGCTCCTCACTGTCAACGCAGAGCCCAATGCGGGGCTTGAGCCCACAGACTGTGAGATCATGACCTGAGCTGATATCAAGAGGCTCAACTGACTGAGTCACCCAGGTGCCCCAACGCTTGTTTGTTTTTTTAATTCAATTTACTCTTTTTTTTTAAGTAGGTTCTGCCCATGACCCTGATGTTGAGAGTCACCATGCTCTATACCAACTGAGCCCACCAGCACCCCCCCCCACTAACACTTGCTATTAACTGTCTTTCTGATCAAAGCTCTCCTAATGGGTGCCAAGTCGTACACATGATGGTTTGGATCTGCATTTTCCTGGTGGCTAATGACGCTGAGCATCTTTCTATGTGCTCTTTGGCCATTTGCATATCTTTGGGGAAATTCAGTATTCAGATCTTTTGCCCATTTTCTAGTTGGGTTATTTGTCCTTCTTTATTGAGTTGTAAAAATTCTTTATCAGATGGGAATGCAAGCTGGTGCAGCCACTCTGGAAAACAGGATGGGGGTTCCTCAAAAAACTAAAAATAGAACTACCCTACAACCCAGCAATTGCACTACTAGGCATTTATCCACGGGATACAGGTGTGCTGTTTTGAAGGGACACATGCACCCCCATGTTTATAGCAGCACTATCAACAATAGCTGAAGTATGAAAAGAGCCCAAATGCCCATCGATGGATGAATGGATAAAGAAGGTGTGGTATATATATACAATGAAGTGTTACTCGGCAATCAAAAAGAATGAAATCTTGCCATTTGCAACTATGTGGATGGAACTGGAGGGTATTATGCTAAGTGAAATTAGTCAGAGAAAGACAAACATCATATGACTTCACTCATATGAGGACTTTAAGAGACAAAACAGATGAACATAAGGGAAGGGAAACAAAAATAATATAAAAACAGGGAGGGGGACAAAACAGAAGAGACTCATAAATATAGAGAGCAAACAGAGGGTTACTGGAGGGGGTGTGGGAGGGGGGATGGGCTAAATGGGTAAGGGGCACTAAGGAATCTACTCCTGAAATCATTGTTGCACTAGATGCTAACTAATTTGCATGTAACTCTTAACAAATAAAAAATAAAATTAAAAACAATAAATTAAAAAAAATAAAAAATAAAAAATTCTTTATGAGATACATGGCTTGCAAATATTTTCTCGCATTCTGTGGGTTGCCTTTCACTTTCTTGATGGTATTCTTAGAAACAAAAGAATTCAATGATGATGAAGACTGTTTTCTCTATCTTTTCTTTTGTTGCTTACGCTTTTGGTATCGTAGCTACAGAATTAATACAGAATGGTTTCTAAGGTAGTCTGGGACAGTTTGGCCATCGACACAAATAAAGATAGTGACAGGGGAGCTTGGCCGGCTCAGTTGGTGGAGCGAGCGACTCTTGGTTTCAGGGTCATGAGTTAGCACCCCACCTTGGGCCTAGAGCGTCTTTGAAAAAAATAAGGATAGGGACAGATTATAATCTAGTGAAAGAGATAGGAATCCCTGAGTCCTTAATAGTAATAAATAGACAAACAGATACATAACGGGGATGGGGTTGGAGCTCTTCCTGACAATAAGATGGTGAGTGATAAACGTGGAGGTGGTCATGAGGTTGGAAAATCATCACTCTGCAGCCATCATAGATTAGTTTGGGCAAGAATCATCAATGGATATTAAATCTAAGGTGGTGGGAAGCTTGGTGAAGAACTGGATGGGGCACCTGGGCTGGCTCAGTCGGTTAAGCATCCAACTTCGGCTCAGGTCATGATCTCGTGGTTCATGGGTTCAGGCCCAGCATCGGGCTCTGTGCTGACAGCTTGGAGCCTGGAGCCTGCTTTGGGTTCTGTGTCTCCCTCTCTCTCTCCCCCTCTGCCGCTCACACTCTGTCTCTCTCTCTCTCTCTCAAAAATAAATAAACATTGGGAAAAAAAAACTATCAATGCCATGAAAACACAGAATGGGGCTATTTCTGTCACCGTGTGCATGTGTGTGTGTGTGGTGGGTGTGTGCATGCGTATCTTTCCCCTGAAAGCAGGTGTATGTTCCTGAGAGCAAAGGCCTAGGTTCCTCCACCCACAGGCTGCTGCTTGGGCAAGATGGCTGCCCTAATGGCCTTGTTTCCTCACAGATGTCTTCTAAGCTCACTCCGTACCAGCCCGACTCTTGATTTTGGCTTGGGTCATGATCTCACAGTTCCTGGGATCAAGCTCTGCATCACGCTCTGCACTGACAGCGAGGGGCCTGCTTGGGATTCTCTCTCTCTCCCCCCGCCTCTCTCTCTGCCCTTCCCCCACTCATGCTCGCTTGCTGTCTCTCTCTCTCTCTCTCTCTCAAAACAAGTAAATAAACTTGAAAAAAAAGTTTATCATGTTCTACCTATTAGATGAGCAAATATCCAAAAGTTTGATAATACCTTCTGCCTACAAGGCCGAGGGGGCACAGGTACATTCCTGACAGAGTGTAAACAGGCGATTATCTATGAAAATTGTAGATTCATTTATCCTTTGCCTCAGCAATTCTGTTTCTGGGACTTTACTGAACAGAGATAGTTGCATAGAATTCAAAGATCACATACACACGGTTATTTACAGAAAGAGTGAACTCCAGTGTCCAGGAAATACAGGGCTGGTCAAATAAACTAAGGTACATTCATACAATGGAAACACATGCCATAGGGGGGAAAAAAAATTAAGAAACTGATATGAAGCTCCAAAACAAAAATCCTGATCTCTTCTAAGACAAGGTATCAAACAGTATATTTATAATAGCTTTGTGGGGATGGGGCAGAGATAAGAAATATAAAAGACATTTAAAAGTCTATTACAGATCTATTAACAGATATTAACAGTTATTAACAGATCTATTCATATCTGTTAGATGCATTTAGAAACATCAGAAAAAGACATGTAAAGGGGGTGCCTGGGTGGCTCGGTCAGTTAAATGTCTGACTTCAGCCTAGCTCATGATCTCACGGTTCGTGAGTTCGAGCCCCACGTTGGGCTCTCTGCTGTCAGCACAGAATCTGCTTCAGATCCTCTGTCCCCCTTTCTCACTGCCCCTCCCCTGCTCATTCTCTCTCTCAAAAATAAATAAATAAACTTTAAAGAAAAGAAAAAGAAAGATGTAAGGAATTAATAATTATGGTTACAAAGGTGGAGAAGACGTTTCACTGTAGGTAGACTTTTTTTTCTTACCATAAAAATAAATCTATTAAAAAATGAGTGTTTAAAAAGGGCCTGAACGAAGAAGGCTCTGCTGGGGTGAGCATGGTACAACATAGAGAGATGGTGACTCACTACCTTGTACACCTGAGACTAATGTAACACCGTGTGTCAACAATACTCAAATAGAAAAAAGTTCTTTTAAAGAGACAGCTCTGCCCAGCGTCCCTTCTCTAGTCAAGTTCATTGCTCCCTGTGCTCTTCCTCCACTCACTCGCTTGGCCCCTTTTGTGCACCACCTCCTCCAGGCCTCATTCAGGGTCTGTGTCCTTCAGAGGCCTTCTGGGAGGTCGCAGCGGAGCACCCAGACGCGCTGGGCTTCACTGCGTCTTTTGGAAGTTGTATATCTAACTCCGAACCGTTGGTTTCCGCCCTAGAGGCAATAATATTTTACACGAAGCCTCAGAGAAATTAGGTAACTGGTCGAAGATCAGCCAGGGGCAGAGCTGGAGCCTGATTCAGCTCGAGCCCTCCCTGAATCCATTCTCCTCGCTGCCCCATGTTGCCTCCAGTTACAAGTCCCGGCAACTCCAGTCCCTGAGGAAGAGCCACGATCCCCTTTTCCTTTATGCCCTTAGAGAGGTCAATGCTCAGTGACAGGCAATCACATGCTATAGGGAGGGAGAGAAAGAGGAAGAGGAGAAGGAAGGAAGGCAGGGGGAGGAGAGGAGTGGGGGAAGGACACTCACTCTTGCAGAGACGGGTCTGAATCATCGGCATTTGCTGTCCCCAGGTCGGAGTCGTAGGACATGGGCTCCTCGGAACGGTCTGGACTCTTGGAGCCATTCTCTTGGAGTAGGCAGCTATCAGAGTTTAGGCTGCAAGACAGCTGGGATGAACCGGCGGTGTCCAGGCTGAGGGAGGAGGCCGTGAGCTTCCGGTTCCGTCGGATCTTATGGCCTGAGTGCTGGACTTCGATGTCCTCCGAGCCTGAGGAATGGGAAATTGAATCCAGAGACTCTTTCCGCTGTAGTTCTGTCCCAGAGGTGGTGAGGGGGTCGAGCTCAGAGAGCGGGCAAAGCCCAGAGAGAGCCAGCGGGGTGAGCGTCCACTCGTTTAAGATGGCGGACTTGTAGGAGGGCTCGAAGGATAAGGACGTCAGTCCCTGCAGGAAGCTGAGGAGGAACTCGCCCTCCTCGGCGTCTCGAAGCAGGGCTGTGGGCTGATAGTACTCGCACAGGCGGGCGGGCTCCTGGAGGAGCAGCTTCAGGTAGCACTCCATCAGGCCGTCATTGAGGGCCAGCCTCAGCCAGGCCCGGCAGCGGCCCACGTCCGTGCTGACAAAGATCAGGTGCTCCAATTCCGAGACGATGTGCCTGGGGGTGGAGAGGACAGGCTTGTTTCAAGAAGTGAGTTCAGATCACAGAGGATCATTTTATCCACTGGTGAGCAGGAGCCAGTAATAACGACTGCAAGTATATACAGGCTTGGGAAAATATCTCAGATAGCAGTGTTCTACAGGGAATTGAGAAATATTTAGCTACAACTCCCCACTTTTTCAAGGTTACTGTCATGCAGGATAATTGCCATTTTAGTTTCAACTCCCCAGGCGCCCTTGACATCACCTGCTCATCCGGCATACATGTGATGAGCCCCTAAGTGCCAGGTCTTTGGAGCTGTGAAGATACAGGATACAGACATGGTCCTGCCCTCAGTCCAGGTTACTACCTTTCAAGGGCACACGGAAGTGAACCCTGTTGTCAGTAGAGCTGGGGTGGGGGGAAGGCAATCACTTCCAGGTTGCAGTAAGGACAATGCCTTAGGCAAGGCATTGCGGGATTAGGCATAGGGATTAGGCACAGGCAAGGCATTGAGCTGGGCCTTGAGCGATTTCAAGCCGCAAAGATGGAAGGGGAACCTCAGGCACCAAGGACTGACAGAGAAAAGGCACCAAGGGTAGGGAAGCAGCAGCTGTGTATCAGGAGTGGTGAGCACTCCCGTTACAGCACGGGGAGGAGGAGGAGTGGCTGATTGGGTTGCAAAGTCAGGTGATGCAGGGTCTTGAGCATCCAACCGGTGAGGCAAGGTGGGGCAAGGGTCCCCACACCTGGCTGTGCGTCAGAATCACCTGGGAACCTGGTCAGGATACAGATTCCGGGGCCCCAACGAAGTGAATGGAACTCCAGGCTAGCACTGGGGAGCCTGAGAGTTTTTACACCGGGAAATGACTTGACCGCAGTCGCGCAGACTTCTGGGTGGGCTGCTCGGGATAAGATCATGTACCCAACTCAGTTCCCGAACCCTTGGTCTGATGTAAATGCCCTTCCTCTGACCATCACAGTGCCCTGAGCACGTCTCGCCCATAGGAGTGCGTGCGCCACAGGGCTCAGGGAATGAGCTCGGGTTAGCTTAAGCTCAATAAATGTTGACCAGCTGCCTGACCTAAGGACAGACACAATGAGATAAGGGGGACAATCAGAAAGCCACTGCCACCTAGGAGTGAGGTAAGAACCTGAGATAGGGCGGTGGCAGTCAGCATGAAAAGGAAGATACAGACTGACAAGGCACCTTCAGGCTGAAGGTGGCATTTAATAGCCCTTAGAGGCAACGTGCCAGCAGCTGCTTGCTCCAAAGCCCAGGCAGTTAGGGCCAGGGCCGCAGAGGCAAACGTCCCAGGGTGGATATTCAGATGATCTGGATTCCACGTCTTTAAAAAATGCCATAGCCTGTTAGGATATAATACTTAGCATAGAGATGTTCAAACATTCCAAGGCAGGGTCAGCAAACCTCTTCTGTTAAGGGCCACTTAGTAAAGATTTTAGGCTTTGCAGGCCACACATTCTCTGTTCCAACTACCCAACTTTGCCACGGTGTGGCAAAAAGGCGGCTCCTGCTAAAGGCGACCAGCCAGGGGCCTGAGCAGCCCCAGGCCATTGCCTGTGCGCTGAGGGGCTCTTGAGGCTTGGTCTAACAATAACCCCTATCTCACCCATCTCCATTCTAGAACACAGAGCATCTCTGCTGCTTTCCCATATAGCTGTAGAGGGAGAGCCCAGGGTCACCCACACTGAAGCTCCTCCCCAAAGCAAAGCCTCCCCTGCTGATCTCACTTGTGGGTGACAGCTTTCAGGAGGGGCCAGAAGACAGGCTGAGGCAGAGGCTTCTGGTGGGCGCTCTTCTTCCTTTTCCCTCCGGCCTCGGCTCGGATGTGCTTGGCATGCAGGCCGTGGATAAATACGGCCTCCAGGGCACTGCACATGGTGTTGGCATCTCCGTCTTCGCTAGTGACCACTGTGTCCGAGGACACGTACTGCTTCTGCAACGCCTTCACAGATCCCACTAGCTTCTTCTTGATGACCTAGTCGGTGTCAGACATAACACAGGCCTTTAGAAGATCCTGCGGTGACCCCTGGAAGGTAAGTGCTTATCACCAAATACACGCACACCCACACACGTGCTCACGTCTACCTGTGGGTGTGTATACAGCAAAACTAGCACAAGCTAATCATAGAAAACAAAGATGGGCGCCTGGGTGGCTCAGTCGGTTGAGCGTCCGACTTCGGCTCAGGTCGTGATCTCACGGTTCATGGGTTCGAGCCCCACGTCGGGCTCTGTGCTGCCAGCTCAGAGCCTGGAGCCTGCTTTGGATTCTGTGCCTCCCTCTCTCTCTGCCCCTCCCCCACTTGCACACGCACGCACGCTCTCTCTTTCTCTCAAAAATAAATAAACGTTGGAAAAAATTTTAAAAAAAGAAAGAAAACAGAGACAAAGCATAGAGGAGAAAAGGAAAATTACGTACTTATACCACCCAGAGATAGTTATTTTTTTGCAAAGATATTTGTATATTTTTCTTTTGTTTTGCTTTTTAAACCGAACTTCAGTGATTTGATAGCCATAGAAATCTTGTGTTTAAATACCGGCTCCATCATAGTTACAGGTGTGGGAGCCTGGGTGATCCATCTAGGGCAGGGGTGAAGCTTTCCACCTTGTTTAGGGGTCTACGATTCCATGAAGAGGCAACAAGTGCCACTTTAGAACCATAAAAACACCAAGAAAACAGGAGCATGGTCCACATTAAGAAAGATCGTAGGGGGGCGCCTGGGTGGCGCAGTCGGTTAAGCATCCGACTTCAGCCAGGTCACGATCTCGCGGTCTGTGAGTTCGAGCCCCGCGTCGGGCTCTGGGCTGATGCCTCGGAGCCTGGAGCCTGTTTCCGATTCTGTGTCTCCCTCTCTCTCTGCCCCTCCCCCGTTCATGCTCTGTCTCTCTCTGTCCCAAAAATAAATAAAAAACGTTGAAAAAAAAAAAATTCAAAAAAAAAAAAAAGATCCTAGGGGCACCTGGGCGGCTCAGTCAGTTAAGCATCTGACTCTTGATTTCAGCTCAGGTCATGATCTCACGGTTTTTGAGTTTGAGCTCCGTATCTGGCTCTGTGCTGACAGTGTGGAGCCTGCTTGAGATTCTCTCTCTCTCTCTCTCTCTCTCTCTCTCTCTCTCTCTCTCTCTCTCTGCCCCTCCTCTGCTCATGCTCACTCTCCCTTTCAAAATAAATAAAATAAACGTTATTTATTTAAAAATATCTTTTTAATGTTTATTTTTGAGAGAGAGAGAGAGAGAGAGAGAGACAAAGTATGAGGAGGGGGGAGGGGCAGAGAGAGAGGAAGACACAGAATCCGAAGCAGGCTCCAGGCTCTGAGCTGTCAGCACAGAGCCTGATGCAGGGCTCAAACCCACGAGCCGTGAGATCATGACCTGAGCTGAAATAGGACGCTTAACTGACTGAGCCACCCAGGCGCCCCTAAAATAAATAAATAAACTTTAAAAAGAAAGAAAGAAAAAAGGAAAGATCCTTGACCTGGCAGTCAGAGGCAGATGTTAGTCTCAGCTCTGTTGGTCAACAGCTGGGTCACTACAGACATTTCACTTAACCTCACTGAGCTTAATTTCCTCATCTGTTAAACGGAACGAATACTTCCTGACCTACAGCACAGGAGTTGGGGGGCGGGGGGATTACTCTGAGGGCAGGACTTGCTTTTTTTTTTCATTCTTGCATCCTCAACACTTGGCTTGGTTCCTGACACATGTAAGTATTCCGTTAAGGTCTGTTACATAAATCAATTATAAAATACATATATGTAAAATCCTTTGGAAAGATAAAGACAGTTCTGTCATAGTATAAGCATGTCAAAATTACCTATGTGTTTTGGAAAAGGATTGGGAGGGAATACAGAAAACCTGGTTTGAACTGTTAGCTGATAGGATTATGGATAAATATTTTACTGTTTTATTTTTATCTTAGCCCAAACAGTTCATGTTAATGTTCTTTGAAAAGTCGAATGTTCTTTTTTTTTTAAAAAAAAAAATTTTTTTTTTTTAATGTTTATGTATTTTTGAGACAGAGAGAGACAGAGCATGAACGGGGGAGGGTCAGAGAGAGAGGGAGACACAGAATCTGAAACAGGCTCCAGGCTCTGAGCGGTCAGCACAGGGCCCGACGCGGGGCTCGAACTCACGGACCGTGAGATCATGACCTGAGCCGAAGTCGGACGCTCCATCAACTGAGCCACCCAGGAGCCCCTGTTTTTTTTTTTTTTTTTCTTTATAACAGCTTTAATGAGACACAATTTACATTGCCTAAAATTCACTCATTTAAACTATACAGTTCAGTGATTTTTGGTATGTTCACAGAATAGTGAAACTACAGCCACTACCTAATTTTAGGACATTTTCATTGTCTCAAAAAGGAACACTGTGCCCATGAGCAGTCACTCCTCTCTAGTCCCCTCTCCCTCAACCCCTAGCAACTACTAATCTACTTTCTGTCTTTATGGATTTGCCAATTCTGGACATTTTGTGTAAATGAAGTCATACAGTATGCAGTCTTTTGATGTTAGACATCTTTTCATATGACTTATGGGTCATATACTTCTTTTATTGTTTGCTTATTTGACTGGAGAGAGAGAGAGAGAGAGAGAGAGAGAGGCAAAGAGAGAGGAGGACAGAGGATTCAAAGTGGGCTAGGGAGTGACAGCAGCAAACTCCCAAATCGTGAGATCATGACCTGAGCCAAATGGACGCTCAACCGTCTGAGGCACCCAGGCCACCCTAATGCCCTCTTTTCTTTTTTTTAATGTTTATTTATTTTTGAGAGACAGAGAGAGACAGCATGGGAGGGAGAGGGCAGAGAGAGAGAGGGAGACCCAGAATATGAAGCAGCCTCCAGGCACTGAGCTGGCAGCACAGAGCCCGATGCGGGCCTCCAGCCCATGAGCCGTGAGATCATGACCTGAGCCGAAGTCGGATGCTCAACCGACTGAGCCACCCAGCTGCCCCTTCTTTTAATGTTTACTTATTTTTGAGAGAGAGAGAGAGAGAGAGAGAGAGAGAGGGAGAGAGAGGGAGAGAGAGAGAGAGAATGTGCATACATGTATGTGCCTGTGGGGGAGGGGGCAGAGACAGAGCGGACCGAGGATCCAAAGCAGGCTCTGCTCTGACAGCAGAGAGCCCAATGCAGGGCTTGACCTCACAAACTGCAAGACCATGAGCCGCTTACGATCATGACGCTTAACCGTGTGAGCCACCCAGGCGCCCCATATGTATGACTTCCTTTGAGAAATCCTTGGTCTTCAGGCAGCCCCTATTAAAATCCGTTGTTTTTTATCAATTCCCATTCTATCACCAATAAGATGTTCTAGAAAGGGCAGGGTCTCCTCAGAGCCTGCTTCTGCTATAACTCTTTCTCAGCCCGAAGCCTCGCTTTCCAGACAGTACTCATTCATTTCAAAGTGAGGAAGACCAATGACATGGCTGTCCCGTGCCCCCTTCCCCACCCTTGAGCCTCTCCGACTGCCTACCGGGATGGCAGCCCGGGGGTCCAGTCCATTCTCCACCACCGAGAGCATTTCCGCTCACACTGCAGCTCCCTCGGAGAATCACATGACACCTGCAGAGACAGACGGCGCGGCCAGATGAGCAGGTTCCAGCTCACCACCCCCAGCCAATTCTCCCCCTCCCCCCAGCAGGCAGCGGGTCAGCCCATCTTCCTCAAACTGCAATGCAAAGGCCTCTGAATTCAAAAGTAAAAGCCAAGAGTGGATTTTAAGGAAGGAAACAAGGGAAGAGAAGAAATCTGAGGGCTCGAATCTCAGGAGGTGGGGAATCCTATGTGCCGTGGGTGGGTCCACCCTAATCAGGGCATGGAGAGGCCTCTGTATGCCACACCAAACGCTGGCACAAAAAAGCAGGGAATGAGGGGCCGATTTGGATACAGAACTAAGGGTGCGAGGGGGATGCTGCCGCTGGAGGTGCCAAGAGCCCACGTGGACCAGGAAGCAGGGGCTCACAATTCACATTCGGAGCCTCTGACTCCTGTGCCAGCCCGATGTCTGCCAGCTCGGCAGGGACAAGCACAACTGAAGGAAGTTTCCAAAGGGAGGGCCTCTTGCTACATAGCTGCTTCCCCTCCAGGCACGAGGGTCCAGCTGGAGCAGCACAGGGACACGCCTAAAGGGAAACAACACGGGTTCGAATCTCAATTTGCCACTAACCACTTAGGCATGCTAGGTGGGGCACCACGGCAGACGTCTCAAACGGAGGTTATGAATGTGGAAAACGCCCAGCACAGTGCCTGACGGTACTAAGGATAAATGGTATCTATTACCCCGGTTGGATGTGGCCAAGCCTTATAGGCAAAGGCCACTGTCTGAATGAGTCCGCTCAACTACCTGAAGTCAGTACACAGGTAAATCCCTCAGGGCACTGGCTTCCCCCCCACCCCCCCGGGGGTGGCTTAGGTGGGGGGGGGGGGGGGGGGCTCAACCTGAGCCTCGGGGGGTGGCTGTTGGCTCGCCTGGACCGCCCCAGCCACTTGGACGGACCAGGATTGGGCAGGCACATTCCCATCTAAACAGATCTCTAGTGACCACGCTGCCGAGCATGGAGGGACACCAAAAAATAGGTCATCGCTGTCTCTGTTCTCAAAAACCTATGGCCCAAAGAAGTTATCAAATGGAGGCATGATGAATGGATTTTGTACTGTTTACACACATTGCTTCATTCATTCCTTGTAACCACCCTAGGCGAGCTCTTTTATTATCCAGATAAATCAAAGCTGACCCAGGTCAGGGAACTTCCCAAGATCCCAGGGCTGATCAGTGGCGGGCTCTACCACCTTCGGCCAGGATGACATCCACCCTTCTGGAAGAGGCGGGTGTGAGCTAGGGCTAAGGGGTGGCTGGGGAGGGGGCAGGGAAGTCTTGGGAGGAGGGCTCTCCAGCTGGGGGCCCAGGTGGCGGGATGCAAGGGAGCATCAGGGTTGAGTCTGGCAGGAAAGGTTTACAGGCGAACAGTGAGGCATGGAGAACGGCAGGGTGGCCCTAAATGATGAAAGACGCTCTGATTCAAGCCCTGGCCTCTGGATCCGGCAGAGGGTGAACAGGACCCAGCGCCGACCTTCCTAAGTAAGGACATGCAAAGGCAGATAGGTGTGTGGAGGACGGCCCCCACGAAACCAGCTCTGGTCAGCGCACAACAGACTGACAGGAGGAACACTAGCCCCTGGCCACAGCCCATCAGACTGTCTCTCCCTCCACCACTTTCCCAGCTCCTACCCACTGGGAATCCTCAGGACCCTTCGCTGGAGACCAGCTCCATGCTCTGGCCACCAGGGCACCGGGAGAAGGGGACATACTATAGAGTCGGTCCTGAAACCGTGCCTGATCCTAGAGGCTGGGTTTCTTCAAGGCTACCCTACGCAGCCCTGCAGGCCACGTTCAGGCTCGCTGGCTTTGAGACCCTGGCATCCAATCCCCTCTGGCAATTCCGGGGGCCTGCCCTTCTAGACAGAGCCTCAAGCCCTAAAACTGCCCTTCCCTCAGCCGGCCTCAAGGCTTGGGCCTCAGCAATCTGAAGAGGAAGACCATTGAGGCCTCATCAACTAATTCACTGAATATAATATTCACTGGAGGGAGGGAGGCTTATCATTAAGTGGGTGCTCTGGCCAAGTCAGGGTCTGCTGAAAAAACAAAGTAAACTGACACTGAGGTCAGAGCAGGGCCAGACAAGAGACAACTGTGACCTAAAACAGTGTCGGGAACGTCACAAAAGGACAACAGTGCAGAGAAACCTAGAAGAATTGCCACTTGACAATTCACAAAACAGAACTGAGACGTGGGGGTCAGGCCAAAGTTCCGGGCACATCTTTCCTTGCAGGAAGCCAAAGCTCCCTACCTACATAGGCCTGTCGGTTCTAGAACGCCTCAGGAAGGCAGGAAATGGCTCAGAGGCAGGACCACGACCATCTACGATGTGAGATCTCTGGGCTCTGGGTCTCCTGACTGCTAGGTCAGCACTCCAGCAGGCTCCTTGGGTGAGCCAGACCCCCATCTACCATGCTATGGGACTGGTTTCACTTTCTATCTTCAGAGCTGTCTTCACTGACACCAAGAAGCAAACGAAAGAGGGGTGGGTCTTCAGGAGACCCAGAAGAAAGAGAGCAAGTAGAGAGTTCAAACATCCCTGATACAGTGGAGCAGAAAAGGTGAGTGCCGTGTGCCTTTAGGAAACTCTTAAGTCACCCTTCGTCTACCTCTGCCCCTCTGTATTGGTTCACTCTGGCACAGGATCTCATTCTCTATCCTCATTTAATTCTTAAAACAATCCTGTGAGAGAAGGATGAGTATCCCTCATTCACAGAAGAGAAAACTGAGGCTCAGTAGAAACATGCCTCAGGTGAGGGACAGAATTTTCTCATTCCAAGCTCTGTGCCTTTCGTCAGTTCATACTGTCCCAGGTCCTTGGTTCAAAGAGTTTCAGGCAAACTTATTATTCACAGACTCTTCAGAAGCTCCACCTTATCAAAGAAGGCCTAACACTGACAAGAAACAATCTTGCCCATCAGATCTGTGGCCCCAACTAGCTGACCACAGGTCCTTTCCATGGCAGCCAGGTTTCCGAGCTGTCCCTCCTCAAATGTTCCAACACACAGGAAGGAATCGTTGGGGTTGATTCTCTTCGTGATACTGCCTGGCCTTCTATAAACATCCAATTTCACTTCCTCCAGAGACTAAGGAAGAACGAAAAGAGGAGAAGGACTCAGATGAGACTTACATTAGAAGAAGAAATGGATAACCTGGCTTCACCACTTTCGAAACACTCCGTTCATCAGTAAACAGCAACCTCTTCTTCTTAGAGACTTCCCCGCCATCCGCGACAGCCTCGTCTCTACGGCCTGACTCCGATCCTGCACCTGGCTATGCAGGACAACAGGCCGGTGTTTAAGCCCTCCAGCTGCTGTACCAGGTGATGAGTCAGGGTTTTCAGCTGGAAACAAATGACAAAGTTATCTTCTGATTCAGAAAGACAGCTGATACTTCAGACATGTGAGTGCTGAGTAAACAGCACCTCCTTCTACCTGAAGAAAGTTGGATTTCTAGACAAGAGCCCTGTGGGGGGTGGGATGGGTGTGGGGGGGGGGGAGTGGGTAGGGCGACAAAGCAACTGAATATCAGCTGGAGGGCAAGCAACTTCTAGCTCGTGATTCCCAGTCCAAAGGCTAGTGGGTGAGGCCAGAAATGTGAGGTCTAGGAACACTGGGTATCTTTCTTTCCTCCCTCCCTCCTTCCATCCAACAACACCCATCTCTCCCATATTCTTGTCCCAGATCCCTTAAGATTCTGGCAAGGACCAAACTCTGAGTGAATGAAAGCAGGACCTTTGCCTGACTCATTCACCATTGTCTTTCTAATGCTTCAAACAGTGCACGGCACACAGTGGTGCTCACAAAATACTTGCTGAATGAACAGATGAGTAAAATAAAAAGGCTCAGACCGTTTCAGACTGTAAGAAGTTGAGGTATACAACTTCTCAGTGGTGGGGTCACTGCAGAACTCCTTCCATTACACCAAGCTGCCAACAGGCTGAAACCCTTCAGAGATCACACCTTAACGGAAGGGGATATTGAAGGTAAAAGGACATCCGATTCTCAAAGGCGTGAGACTATAAATGCAAGCAAACACAAGGGGTCTTCTTTGGGGTCCTTTACAATGGCTGTCAAGTGGCCAATCCTTTGGAGTTTGGTCACCAGAACTTAGAGGGGATGTGCACCCCCAAATCCCAGGAGATTATAAATGTTA
This sequence comes from Panthera onca, assembly GCF_046562875.1. Classification (NCBI taxonomy): domain Eukaryota; kingdom Metazoa; phylum Chordata; class Mammalia; order Carnivora; family Felidae; genus Panthera; species Panthera onca. Next base: position 446,473 of record NW_027675820.1, read on the forward strand.
ACCATGGAGCCTGGGTGCCTCAAGAATGTCTAGCTACTCTGAGATAACTTGACTCTCTGTGTTCATGGGTAATCAAAATGGTCAAAACTCAATGATCCAGCACCTGCAAAAAGAGGAAGCAATTCAACAGCCTCCACGGAGGCCTCGGCGTCCCCAGGATCCACTCATCTCTACTCTTCACAACATGTAACGTCACCTCTGGCACATTCGGTAGCGGGACTAATCTACAACCAGTTCTGGCCAGGAGGAGCACTGGGTGAGGGTCCTTTCTGAGCGGCAGGGCAATGCACATGGACATGATTCTGTGACCACAGCCAACCCCACACAGTGGAACCGCTTGAGTTTCTCCAGATCGTCACCCAAAAGGAAGTGATAAGCTTCCACTGCCCCAGCTGAATGAGTAGCTCCCTCACCTTCCAGGTATTTGGATGATACCTATCATTCCAGCAGCCAACGCGAGTAATGTAATATGGATGCCAGGAATACAATCCTTAAGGACAGGTACAGGGGGCCTGACATCCAGGAAAAGCACTTGACCCACGGGAGAAGGATCTCTACTCCTCCACACTTACTTACCATCTGAGGCCCTGCCTCAATTGAGGTGTTCGGCAAGTGCCTGGCTCTGAGAAAGCAGGTGGGGTTGGCAGGGGACTGCACTAGGTTCTCAGATCAAATGGGGACCACATCAAGGGAAGAGTGGGCACAGAGCTGGGATGAAGAGTTGAAATGGGGATAGGAAGACGTCAATCTAACAAGATTGGGTAGGGGTGGTGGGAACTAGGGCAGCAAGAGTTGGGGGGTGGTTTAGCAAAGACTCAGGAATGAAGTGTCCTCAGGCTGGCTGGGGATGGAAAGAAAGTATGCGGTGGGCTTGGAAGTTAGGGGTTGAGTGGGTGAGGGCAAGAAGATACATACAAGACTTGAGATAGGGCTGAGATCAGAGTTATCAAGAAGAGGGGGGTAAGCGCAATAGGGCATCTACTGTAGTGGTAGGTATTAAATGAGTGGGGGGAGGTGGGTGTTTTGGCTGAGCAGACCTTGGGGGGCTGAGCAGGGGGGCTGGGATAAGAAAGCTGAGCCTGAAAAGGGGTAAGCCAGAAAGACGGGGAGGGGGAGGGGGGGCTCGAGGAGGTTTGCGTGGAGCACTGGGATTGCCAAAGGGGTTGAGGGGTGAGAAGGAGATGCGTTAGAGGGAGGCGGAGGGAAGTGGCTGTCCTAGGGGTTGGAAGTGGGCTACCGTGGGATCGAGTGTGGCTGCACTTACGCAAGACCAGTGGTGAAGGGGTGAGGGTAAGGGCTGGGCTCGGGTCACGGGTGGAGAAGAGGAAGGGGACGGGTCAGCACTGGCTGTTTGGGCTGAAGGCTCGGGTCCGAGTGGGGTAGGGTGCGGGGCTCAGGCCGGGCAGGGAAAAGGCTCTGAAGCAGGACAGTTTCAAAGCAACCAAGGGTTTGCGATCACGGACAGGGCTGGTGACCCATCGCCCGTTCTCGTCTCGGCCCCGCCGTCCCCTTCTCACCCTCCTCGCCCTCTGACCCCTAACTCACCAGAGGGAGCGGGGAGGGGGCGCGGGGCACTCCTGGCCACTGCAGCCCCTAAGCCTCCGACCAGGCGCTGCGGCCTCCGGGCCAGGGACAACAGGAAACGGCGCTCGCGGCGCCTGACGCCATCACGTTGGTTCGGCGTCCGGCCCCGCCCCCGGACCGCGGAGCCCAGCGCAGGGCCGGCGGAGCCTCGGGGCGGGGCCAGCGCTCAGGAAAGCCCAAGTTCCCAGCTCCAGAGCAGGTGAGTGATCTGGGAGGCTGGGGACTCTGCGACCCGAGATGCGCACGAAGAGGCGAGGCCACCAGGCTAGCCCACCAGTGTCGGGCGGAACGTGTCCTACTGCCCGCCCCCAGCAGTGTCTGCGTCTCACTAGATCCCGGCCGCCTTCTGGGTTCACGACCTTGCCTGGGCACAGCACTATCTACCGTGCTGTCTACGGAGGCTGTCTGTTGGCCTCCTGCCCGGAAGGTTCCCACTTGTAAAATCGGACCAATAACGTCTACCCTAGTTTTGCCTCCCTGAGGGCATCAGTGCAGTTGGTGCTTCCCGCCTGGTGGTTCTCAGGACAAGCATACAGGTTTTGATCACCCCTATCACCAAGGGAGCACCTTTAGGTACCCGTCAGCCCCCAGGCATGAAGCTTAAGGTTCTGGTTATTCTCATCTAGCCAGGAAGTTGTTTGTTTCCTTTACTTGGTAGAGTTGACATTTCTCTTTCACATGGACCCAGAACAAAAGGTCAAGAGTGTGTGTTGGTGGGGGTGGGGACAGATGTCTTGTGCTTTGGACACTTCATACCTGCAGGCTCAGGTCAAGTGGGATCTTAGGGCCTGAGTGTGGGGTGAGTACTGGGGTGGAGAGGTACTGCTACCTGCAGGTCCAGGGGGACTTTGGGGGTGTCTACAGGGCTGGTCTGGGAACGGGACAGTTCTTGGAAGAAAGCTCCACTGATCTGGGCCAGGCTCTCCATCAGCCTTTCTGGGAAGGGGAGAAGAAGGGGTCCCAGTGCCTGTTTCCATTTATAAAACCAGCTGTTGGAGATGTGGCACCTGAGTGTGTGCGGGCTGCCTCTTCAATAATTCTGTCTCTAGGAGCGAGAACCACCTCTCCTCGATTTTAGACTAGATGAATCTGAGTACATTTAGTATGGTTAACAGTTGAACAGAAAGTTAGAAATAAGGACACGGAGGGATGCCTGGGTGGCTCGGTCGGTTAAGTGTCTGACTTCGGCTCAGGTCACAATCTCACAGTTGTGAGTTCCAGCCCTGCATTGGGCTCTGCGCTGACCGTGCAGAGCCTGCTTGGGATTCTCTCTCTCTCTCTCTCTCTCTCTCTCTCTCTGCCCCTCCCTCGCTTGTGCTCTCCCTCTCCAAAGTAAATAAACGTTAAAGATAAATAAATAAGGACACAGAAGCAAAGCATTATCTTAGCGTTAAACAACTTGGAAAGTAAGGAATTTACTGGGAAATCCAGTTTCCTGGGCAAAAGGATAGTGTTTCTGGTTATAATTATAGCACATCAAGAGCATCAGTGTCTTGATACAAGCATGCCCTCCCCCAGATGGAGCCAGCAACATTCCTCAGTTCTTCCAATGAATTTTTGCGCAGCCGCTGTCTGCAAAAGCTGTGGGAACCCCGCATGGTAATCTCTTATCTATCTTTTCAGGAGCCCCTGTCTCCTGGTCTTCTCTTACTTCTCAGGCCTCTCGGCCCCTCTGCAAAGTCTACGGGCTTGTCCTCCTCTCTCCATCTTACTCTGGCGCACATTTCCACCATTCGTGGGCCACGAGTCCACCAGGTAATCTGAGGCCGGAAAAAAAAATCTCCCATTACCCTGTTATTTGAGCAATAATAAAGGTACGTGCAAAGTGCCATGGTGCCAGGGAAGAGGCCTTGAAGGTTATCCTGGCGGAAGCAACTTTTATCTGAGCCTTCCGGGTGGACACAGGAAAGGGCAATGCCTGCGAAGAGACTGGTAGAGAAACGGCCGGTGGGTAGGAATGCAGACTGAGCTCAGGGGAGGGTGCACGGAGAGGTGGAGAGGAAGCTAGGAAGTAAGGCTAGAGTAAGGGGAGGGGGCTTAGAATGGAAGGGGGAGATAAAGACAGATTGGGCAATGGGGAAAGGGAGGAGGCACAGACAGAGCTGGAGGCCAGTGCAGGAAGGGCTCAGACGCTCACAAAGGCACTGGTCTGTCAGATTTCAAGCACTACGCATAGTCATTCAAAGCCAGGCAGGAGGACTGCAGGCATCTGAATTTCTCGGGGGTCTAAGGTGTAGATTCCTGAACCCCGCCCCTGCCCTGGAGAGTCACTCTGGGATGAGGTCCAAGTATTTAGCCTTGACCCAAACCTTTTCTGTCTCTTGCCCTACCACCCGTGGATCTGAAGGGTGAGAAAATGTGAGAATCTCTCCTTAACCTAGGAGCTGAAGGGCAAGGCATTTAACAGGTGTGGAAAATAGAGGCTCCTATTTGCCAGATAGGAATTTTGATTTATCCTTAGCAACCACCCTGAAGGTAAGCACCATTGTTATCCCCATGGCATAGATGATAAAACAGGCTTAAGAGAGGTTAAGGAACTTGGGGGCCCAAGGCCATACAACTCATAATTACTACAGGTGGGATCCTCACCCAGCTCTGATTCTAGCTGGAGAACTAGCATAATTCAGTGGCCGAGCAAGTGGGCTTTGGAGCCGGGAATGCTTAGGTTTGAATACCGGCTCTACCCCATACTGTTTTCTAGGCCTTCCCTAAGACAGCGCAGGGCCCAGCACAACCCAGCAAGTGTGGGCCTGAGACCACTGCCACAGTCAGTGGTTTTCATAGGCCCCTCGAGATGGCACCAGAGATAGAAACTTCTAAGTTTGATTGGTGGTTAGAAAAGAGAAGTAAATCACAACACGCTGAGGCCCCTCTGCCTCAGGCAGAGGGGCCAGAGTGTGTGACTTCCGGGAAGTTCCCCAAACTATCTGAGCCTCAGTTCCTCATCTGTAAATTGGGGAAAATATCAGTTGCCATGAGGATTAAATAAGATAATATCCTCAGGACGGTTTCTGGTCTGAAGTAAGCACTTGAGGATAACTAGCTATATTATTATTATTATTATTATTATTATTGTTACAGTTTTGGCTAATTCGTACCTACCCAGTTCAGTCAGATCTCCGTTTTCTAACTGGTCTTTGAGCACTGGAGTGAGAGCCTCTCTTGTTTGAACCCCAGATGTATGCTTACTTGGTCTCTGACCGAAATCATCTAAGCAGAACTAATGCCACCATTTCTTTTGAAACCGGAATAGGTAATGTTCTCATGGCTTCTGTTGCAGGAAGCTGGTTCTTCCCACTCTCTTTAAAAAATGGATTTAAAGGGTTCGTAAAAATTATGTGTCAATTCTATCTCAATAAAGTTGGACACAAATACAGCTTTGAGGTGCCGTTGACAAAAGAATGGACTCTTTAAGCCTCCCAAATGTTATCACACATAGTTTACAGTTCAAATAGTACGAAATGAAGTGGTGAGGAAACAGAATGACCCGCAGCAGCTTCTTGCCTCGACCATCCCCACCCTCCTGGGCCAGCTCGCCAGTCCTCGGTCCTCCTTACCTCTCGCTGGATCTTCTGGTGCTTATCTCCACCTATCTTGTGTTTCTAGCTCTTAATTCTTCCATTTAAAAGAGTTTTTTAATTTTTTTTTTTTTTTTGAAAGAGAGAGAAGGAGAGAGAGAATCCCAAGCAGGCTCTGCGCTGTCAACACAAAGTCCGATGCGGGGCTCGAACCCACGAACCGTGAAATCGTGACCTGAGCTGACGTCAGACGCTCAACCGACTGAGCCACCCAGGTGCTCTGATTCACCCATTTTAGACGCTATCTGTGGACTTCCTAGCAACACAGGCAAGGAGTTAGGTCTTTAACACCCCCCACCCATTCCATTCTTGGGGTTTAGTTTTGTCACTCTTGCCCCATGATTGATAGTGGTTGCAGAATTGTGACTAGGTAAGCATTGTTCACCGCAGAGCTTGCTCATGTAGTCCGATGGCACTCGTTTCTGTCCCCTGACCCCCCGGGGTTTAATTTCTTCTCCTTCTCTTTCTGTGCTGCCCGCCACGATCACTCCTCCACTCCGCTCCAGTGCTCTGGCATGACAGTTAGTGCCGTTTCCCTCGGCTACCTCCTTGACCTGTCATACGCTGCTGTCCTGGAACCTTCCTTCGCTGCTTCCTGGGCTGGGGTTTTCCTGGCTCCCTTCTCTTCTTGCTTTCTTTACTCTCTCTCTTAATCTGCAGTTAAGAATCCCTTTCTAATATTAAAAAATAGAATGGTCTTCGGACCTGCTCGTGATCGTAGGGATCCTTTCGATATCTATTAATTGGGACAAAAAATACAGAAAGACCAAAAGTTACTATGAAGGCACTCCTGCTCTTAAGTGAATTTGTGTTTTACTCACAATAGCATCTATGAACGTGTGAAAGCCTGTTCAAAGTTTAGGCTTAGGGTTAGTTCAATCTAGCCTCAATGTCTGGTCTTCCATTTGTCACCTCGCCCCCTCAACTTGCCGTGAGACAACCCCCTCTCTTGACTTTCTATTCAGTTCCTGTGCCCTAGCAGAGACTTAAGTACTGGTTTAAGGCCCACCTTGCAGGTGCACGCTGACCATGGCTGGCCAATCAGGGTCTCCTCCTGCCAGATACAGGGTCCAAGCAGACCAATCAGAGGCTTTTTGAAGACTGGCTTTCCTTTATGAGGCTTGCTCAACCTCAGTGGAGAGTTGGAGTTACTAAGGACTATCTTTGCAGTCTTGGGGCATCCATCCTGTGGCCTGAAGCCGTCATGGAGGAAAGCACAACTGAGGGATAGTTGGGGAGAGAATGACGTTTGAGCGCTAGATGCGGCCAGCTTGAAGATCTTAGGCTTCCCGGTTATGTGAGCCGATACACCGTATGACATTTTTGGCTTAAGCATATTTTAGTTGGATTTCTTTCACTGGGAGCATAAAGAGCGGCGACTGATATCCTGTCTTTGTGAACTTGGGCAGGTTATACAAGCGGTGCGTACAGACTTGGACCGTGACAACGCAGCTCCCACTAGGTCCCCTATGGCTGCCCTGTTATCAGCCTGAGCCTGAGACAGCTTGACATTGAATAGCCCGTTTTAGGGACTGGAGGAAACGACTTACCATGAGTCACTGCCCTAAAATATGCTTTCTACCCACATGCCCGGTGCCTGGAATTCTGTGGTGATGGTGGCATTCGTCAGGGTTAACCATGGCTCTCTTCAAACGGTTCTCCTTTGGAGTGTGAAGTCTGCGATATTTAACTTGTAGAAGTCCTTTCTTCTGGAGGTCCCTCTGGCAGGCAGTGGATCCAGGATGCGGTGTAGACAGACCTAGGTACACATCTCAGTTCCCAATGGCACAGTCCCTTTGCAGCTTTGCGGGCAAACCCCTAGCACTGTGTGCTGACCTTTAGGAGGTCAGTCTGTATCACATAAGGAATCCGACGCAGAGAGTGAAGAAATGGTCTCAGATTCACCCAGTAATCTCCCTGAGTCAGCCCTGAGGGCAGGGCCTGGCCCTAGGCGTTGGGAAGAGGAAGGAGATGTGATTCTTGTCTTGTCAGGGCTCCTGACCTGATAGAGAACTGCGGTTGAGTCTTCACATGGACGGACGCTGTCTTTCACTCTGCGCCATTCGTAGGTGACGCCTAGAAGAGCAGGGCCACCGTGTTGTAGCCTCTGACCCAGGACTCTGTCACATTCTGGGAGAGAGAATTATGGGCCCTCCCCGCATCCCCGCTCCTGCTGTGTCTCCTCGTGGCCACAGTGTACTTTCCCATCCCCTGGCTTGGGGCTGGGGGCTGGTTCCGTGCTTAGGCTCGAAGAGGCCCGATGGCTCTTTTGCTTGCTCTCTTACGCTTCTCTTGGGTAGCCGCTGCCTCTTCAGCCTGGGTCCCGGCAGCAACACAGGGAGAAAAGACCAGCAGTGAGAAGCAGCGCCGATCCAGCCAGCAGGGCATTAAAGTACAGCGGTAACGGCCAACCTGTGAGAATCGGTTTCCCAGCCTCCTCTGAGTTTTGAGGATGGTCTATTAGTTAGCACTGTTGTGGCAAAAGATAACAGATACATGGATTCCCTCCGTTATCAGGTTACGTACAGGTTCAGCTGCTGCAGTAGAGACCCAACACAACAGTGGTTAAGTGATTTTTTTTAATTCTTTTTTTTTAATCCTTTTTTTCGGGGGGCGGGGGGGAGAGTGCAAGCGGGGGAGGGGCAGAGAGAGTGGGGCAGAGGATCCAAAGCGGGCTCTGTGCTGACAGGCTGACAGCACAGAACCCGATGTGGGACTCAAACTCACGAACCCCGAGATCGTGACCTGAGCTGAAGTTGGATGCTTAACCGACTGAGCCACCCAGGCGCCCTTTAATTCCTTTGTTTTTAAATGTTTATTTATTTTTGAGACAGAGACAGAGATTGAGTGGGGGAAGGGCAGAGGGAGACACAGAGTCTGAAGCGGGCTCCAGGCTCCGAGCCGTCAGCACAGAGCCCGATGTGGGGCTTGAACCCACGAACGGTGAGATCCTGACCTGAGCCGAAGTCGGACACCTAACCGACTGAGCCATCCAGGCGCCCCAACAGTGGGTTAAATTAAAAAACAGCTTCTTGGGGGCACCCGGGTGGCTCAGTCGGTCAGGTGTCTGACTTTGGCTCAGGTCACGATCTTGCCGTTCATGGGTTCGAGCCCCATGTCGGGATGTGTGCGGACGGCTCAGAGCCTGGAGCCTGCTTCACGTTCTGTGTCTCCCTCTCTCTCTGCCCCTCCCCTGCTCATGCTCTGTCTCTGTCTCTCAAAAATAAGTAAACATTGAAAAGAAATTTTTTTAAGAAGCAGCTTCTTGATCTCTCATATGATAATCCGGTTAAGTACTGGATCTGGGGCTGGTTCGGTGGCTCTTATGTCAGGGAGCCAGGCTCCTTCTGTTTTCCTGCTCTACCACCCTGGGGTGTAGCCCTCATCCAGACGAGGCCTTTGTACCGTTGAAATCTTCATTTCCTCCACAGTGTGGCACCAGACCGCTCTCTGCCGCTGCCCTGGAAACACACGCAGCCTAAGCACCATTCCTGCCTCTGCTCTGGGCCTCGGGACTTTTCTTCTTCTTGAATGAGTGTGCTCCCGCCCCCCAGCTGGTGCTCCACGCCATCCCCCAGGTCTCAACAACATACCCCCACCAGGACCACAGGAGCCAGAGCTGGTCGTGCCTGGTGGTCCTCAGGACTGAGAGGCCCTGACCTCCGTGGGGGCAGGAGCCGGCCAGCATGACCAGTCGGGACTCCCAGGTTAAGAATCCAGTTGAGCCTCCTGGTCATCCTCAATCTGCTCTGCCCTTCGTCTCCCACCCCCAAATCCCTGCCGACCTCCAGCCCTGAAGAAGCCGGAGAACCTCTGCTTCCCCCACCTCCCCGTCCGCCTTGTCCTACTTCAGTCGTTTGGTGAGCATAAAAAGGCCTGTCAAAGTGGTCCCTCTGTTTGGGGGATGGGCTCAGGAGGGGTGGGCATGTGGGTTCGGAGGGTGACAGATTCTTTCTCCAAATGCTCGCCAGGCTCCTCCGAGCCCTCTTCTTGATTCGACCTTGCTTGGCCTGTGAAGGCGAACAAACACGGACGTGGTTGCTGGCAGCTCGTGGCCGCATCCCTAGTAGGACCCTAGCCTCCCTTAAAGTGCCTGCCTGCAAAACTCCCGGCTGTCTAAAGGATTGGCTGCTGAGTCCAGCCAACGCCTGAAGATCGGGCCCCTGTCTCCCAGCTTCTGTGAGAGGGCAGGAGCTTAACTTTGAGAAGTGTCAGCAAAGCCAGATGGGTCTCATATGGGCCAGCGTCCCTTCCTGCTTTTTGTCATCTTTCACTTCTGATTATAGAGCCCCCCACTCATTCCCTTCCCTAGTCCCTCATTCTCCCTGTGAAATACCCCATCACCTCTGTAATAATCCCAGTCGGGTGCCTGCTCACGATGAACCCTTTCCCCTACGGCACTGCAATACTATGTTACTGACTGAAATCTGTCTGGATTACTTTAAGTAGTGTCTGCTTTTGTTTGTTTTCATCAGGGGAGGTGTGCAGGATCAGCCTTTTAATTTTTTTATTTTTAATATTTATTTTTGAGAGAGAGGCAGGGTGCAAGCAGGGGGGTGGGGGAGGGGCAGAGAGCGAGTTAGACACAGACTCCAAAGCGGGCTCCAGGCTCCGCGCTGTCAGCACAGAGCCCGACGTGGGGCTCAAACCCAAGAACCGTGAGATCATGACCTGAGCCGAAGTCGGTCGCTCAACTGACTGAACCACCCAGGTGCCCCAACAGCCTTTGAAATTAAATTATTTTCAGGATCAGCTTTTTAAGTAAGCATCCCAGGGATGTTTGCGTATAGAGGTCCAAAGGCTGTATTTTGAGAAAACATGTTTCCCTGTGGAGATCTTTTCTCTGGCAGCCCTTTTGAATGGGGGCTATGTTTTCTCAGATACTGCATTGCCAATAGTCCATCCAGCTTTAATTCCAGTGAGAACGTTCCAGAGATGAAACTAAGAATCAACTCCAGGCGCTTCTCCAGTCACCTCTGGGGATGAGTGTATGTCGTCAGCATCCAGCGCCTCACCTGCTGCCCAGCTAGAATGACACCTTTCAGGGTTTCCGACTTAGAAACACGACCACCAGGTTACTCCACGTGGACACCACCCCCCTTTTACAAAGCCTTTGAACACCCCCCCATCAGGAGGGGTTTGCTGGATGATGTTGGTTGGCTCTTGACACCCATTTCTAGCCCCTTCTTTGCAGGTCCTGGAAACCCACGAACCATCGTTGACAGATTCCCTCGACAGCAGAATTGTGCCAATAAAGCGTACCTGTGTGAAATTTGGAAGGCGGAGGTGGAAGGAGGTGGAAGCCATGCTTTTCTCCTCTGTAGCAGCAGACATGCGGGCCGAATGTTGGAGTCCATACTCCCCACCAGTCAGGCTTGGGGCCATGGGGCTGTAGTGACCCCGGCAGTGGCTTCCCGAAGTTTCCTGACCGAGTGGCAGCAGCAGCTTTGAATCTATGGAGAGCAACTGTGGTAAAGTAACCTGAGAGCTAGTGGTGCGATTCCCCCCTGGCCCTGACCTTCACCACCGCGAGCCCCACCAGTGGTGAGCACCAATTGCTTGTATGACCTTTGTGTGTGTGTGTGTGTTTGCAATATCTAGAATGGTTTGTTTTCCTGGCTATGGTAGTTTTAAAATATGTTCACAAAACTGACGGTTGATGGGGGGTGGGAGGGAGGGGAGGGTTGGGGATGGGTATTGCGCCTGGGTGGCTCAGTTGGTTGAGCGTCTGACTTTGGCTCAGGTCATGGTCTCACCATTCATGGCTTCGGGCCCCGCATTGGGCTCTGTGCTGACAGCTCAGAGCCTGGAGCCTGCTTCAGATTCTGTGTCTCCCTCTCTCTCTTGTTCTCTCTTCAAAATAAACATTAAAAAAGATGTTTTTTGAGGAATAAATGTTTATTGTTGTTTTTAAAAAATTTTTTTAAATGTTTATTTTGGAGAGAGAAAGAGACAGAGACATAGAGTGCGAGTGGAGGGGTGGCAGAGAGGGTCATAATCTCGTGGTTGGTTCATGGGTTCGAGACCCGCATCGGGCTCTGTGCTGACAGCTCAGAGCCTGGAGCCTGCTTCATATTCTGTGTCTCCCTCTCTCTCTGCCCGCATGCTCTGTCTCTCTCTCTCCCTCTCTCTCAAAAATAAACGTTAAAAAAATTAAAAGAAATACGGCAAGGTAGCATTTGAGACTGATAAGTATTGTGCAAATTTGAGGTCGTGTTATAGAAACAACATTTTCTAAGCTTCACTTTATGAACCACATTTGAGCTAATGGAAATATTCCAAAATAGGAGAATGGAGTTGCCTGGAATCCCGGCCCACACTTCGGGAAGCCCAACTATGCACAGATGGGTCTTCTTGGTTTCTCGTCAGCTCTGTCTCTGTGTCCACCTCTCTTCTTCAAAAAGTCACCACCGGCCCCCGCTCCACCCAGCTCATGAAGGAGTTTGAGCTGGCATGAGGAGTTTCTGCCCTTGTGACCTAAGAGTGACTAAAGGGCCTAGTACTGCGCCTGGCTCAAAGCAGGTGCTCAACAAACAGTAGCGGCCACCATCCTCATCGTTATAATTATTGATTCTTTGATGGTAACCATGGCTTAGACGTCTCTGTACCCCTGCACCCTGCAGCAGGGCAGTATAACCGTCAGCAGGCTTTGGAGTTAACAGGCCTGGATTAAACCCCTACCTGGCAGTTTTGGATTTGCGGCCTTGGGCACCTGAACAGGGTACCTACATCCTTTAAGCCCTGTCCCCTTATCTGCCAGATGGGGATAATAAAGTATGTTTTCACGGACTGTTGGGCTAAATTAAGACTGCAAAACACCCAACCCAGGCCTTGACACCAAGTAAGCAAATAGTAAACTAGGTGCTGCTGCCGCTTCCGATTACTGTTACTCTCTAGTCTTGTGCTTTCAACACAGTTATTTGTTGGCTGACGTCACCACACAGAGACAGACACTTGGTGGCCGTTCTCACTAAAACGCTGGGGGAACGGGAGCAGGCACCAGGAGAACAGGTGTCCTTGCCCAGCAGCAGCAAACTAATAAAGCCGAAGAGGCACTGATGGGCCAATCACCCCGCTTGGAACCATTCCTACCAACCCTGCCAAACCTGCTGGGCTGTGCCCCAGTCCTACTGTCCCCTCGGGGGACTCTGTTGGTGGCCAGCGGTTGGTGCCATATTCCATCACCTATCGCTAAGCCACCAGCATTTATTTGGGGGCATTTAAAGAGATTGTCAGGGGCGCCTGGGCGGCTCAGTCGGTTAAGCATCCGACTCTTGACTTCAGCTCAGGCTGTGATCTCACGGTCGTAAGATCGAGTCCCTCGCATCGGGTTCCACACTGAGCACACAGCCCGCTTGGGACTCTTTCTCTCCCTCTCTCTCTGCCCCTCCCCCCTTGCTCTCTTTCAAAATAAACAGACATTAAGAAAAGAGATTATCAAACCTTGTTAATTCAGGATTTCTTTTATTCACTACTGTATTTTGACTCTGACGTCCTTTTTCTAAAACCTGTCATTCATGTACTCAGAAAGCATAGATGACTTCATTATTTTTAATGTTTATCTATTTTTGAGAGACAGTGTGTGAGCTGGGGGGAGGGACAGAGAGAAAGGGAGACAGAGGATCTGAAGTGGGCTCTGTGCTGACAGCAGAGAGCCCAATGCAGGGCTCAAACTCCCACACCATGAGGTCATGACCTGAGCCAAAGTCGGATGCTCACTGGACTGAGCCACCCAGGCACCCCGACTCCTCCCAACATCCTAAATGTGACTGGTTAACGCCCTCCTCTGCAGAAGTGGAGGGATGTTTGCGTCTTCTGCACGTTGTGCTGCATTATCTCTTGGAATCGTGCAGCCCTGATCTGAGCTGGGTAGGAAAGCAGTGGTAGGTGTGGTGCTGGGCTGAACTGGAGAGAGCCCAGCCGCACGCATCCGACCCTCAGTGGGGTCAGCAGAGGCTAGTGGGGTACAGGTGAACAGTAAGTGCCCCCACCAATAAGTGTTCTGAAATAAAGGCCTGAGCAGGGCAGTCCTGGGTAATTACTGCTCTCACACATTCTTTACTCTAACCCTCCAGCATCTCCCTGCTAGCTCTCTGAGGGTGGGGACTTTTTTTTTTTTTTTTTTTAAAGAAAACAAACAAAAAAACCCAATGGGAATTATCTACTAGCTTGTAAGGTTGAGGAACACCCTACTTCCAACTACACATTTTGTGTCTGAGTTTGAGCTCTTGGGAAGAAAGACAGGCCTCAGCCCTACAGTGGAGGTCGGCTCAGCGATCCAAATATTCTGGCAACCCCAAAGACCTCACAGAGGGGCCAGAGAGAGATGATCCTCTATGGGCAGGGGGTCAAGCGCGTTGTGAATAACTGGTATTTGGTGAGCCAGGGGAGAGAGCACCAGAATAGGCTGTTAATTAACTTAATAGTCTAAGCCCCTTGAAGATACGTTTTCCAGTTTCCAGAGACTGACCGTATCAGGGAAATGACGGAAAGACGCCCCGTTCACCCTACTTTGCCCATACTGTGTCTTGTGGAAATACTGGCTACCACGAGGGACTCTGGCTTCAGTCCTGCTTCTCTCGCCTGTGGCCCCTGTTGTCTGTAGATAAATATTTAACCGTTTACGTTTTAATTCCTTACCACGTGGCTAGAATTGGTTATGGATTTATACATTTTAATATGAGAAAAACAAGTATTTTACAAGCAATGCTGAGAAGCCAGTATCGGAAAGTAAACTTTGTAGGTGGCCTGAGGCAGGACGGCGTTCACTCTGTGACAATCTCACATGCTGTCTCACTCTCGTCACCCAGCTCTTCAGTAGTGGAATCTGTGGTCCGAGTCTTCTCTGCTGTGGCTTTGCCAGCCTCCCTGGGAAAAGGAGAAGAATGCCAAGGCTTTGACTCTCGAAAGGAACAATTCAACTCTTCATAATTTCCTCGTTTTAGAGAAAATCTTCCCCAATCACGTACCCTAGTTCCATGTTGAAAATCTCATCTTCATCAGAAGAATCCTTGTCGTGTAGCTTCTGTGCCATGTTTTTCTTGCGTGTGGCATTGAGGGGTCTGTACATGTCCCTAAGCCAAAGTGGCCGCCTTCTCCAGAAAAAGCCCTCCTAGAAAACAGAAAGGACAACGTTAGGTCTGTTTCCCCTGCCTTCTCCAGCCACGGTACTTTATCCTCCTCAGATTTACCTGATTGTCACTTTCCTCTGAGCATCTCTTACGCAGCAGAGATCCAAAGAAGCCCCTTGAAGGAAACACACACACACAGACAATTAGTGATTCGTACCATTTTCCATGCCTCTCACAATGTATTTCTCCAGTCTTATTAGCAAGCAAAATCAACACAGACCTGGGATCTCAGAAATAATTCCATACATGCTGGGCTTTCAGAATTTTCCTGTGTCTGTCCATAATGGCCCCACAGTGTCCCTGGGAGACCTTTGTATGTAACTTGACATGAAGTATAGGCAGGATTTTCACCCTGCTCACCTTCTGGCCCTTGGCCAAGTGCCCTTGTACAGTCAACAAACTGGGTGACCACACGGCAGAAGCACCAACTCTCTCCAGAAGCATTTTACATCAGTCCCCGCCAGGCTTAGCCTCACAGGCATCATTTGCTGGCGGGTGGGGAGGTGTTTCTATTTTCCTAGCTGCTTTACCTTACAAGATGAATCACACCGAGTGAATGCCTGAGTCCAACCAGCAGTTATCTAGCTCACTGACTTTCACACTGCAGGCAGATGAGTGAGTGAGTCGTGAAATCACCTGAAAACACACGGCTAGCGCTAAAACACAAAATACTCTTTTTGAATACAAATGGAATAGGGGGTACCTGGGTGGCTCAGTCAGGTGAGCAGCCCAAGTCTCGATTTTGCCTCAAGTGATGATCTCACAGATTGTGACATCGAGCCCTGTGTCTGGCTCTGTGCTGATAGTGTAGAACCTGCTTGGGATTCTCTCTCTCTCTCTCTCTCTCTCTCTGCTCCACCCTCCCCCCCAAATAAATAATAAACTTAAAAAAAAACAGAACAGAAAGAATCAGAGTGTATGGTAAGTTTGTTTTAGAAGGTACTTATGTCTATACGGTATGTGTGCACTGCGTGTGACATAAAATGCAGTTCACAGCCCAAGCACAGTGTAGTCAGAGACGTGCCCAACTGGAAAGGAACCATCTTCTTTCTGGTTCTAGTGGTACTAGTGATACAACCGTCCGGCAAGATATCTTCCTTTTCTCCTTCTCCATCTCATTATTATAAAAGGAAGAGATAAATGATTATCTAAGGTCTCTCCCAGTTCAAATTCTATTGGGTCTGGATAAAGGGAATGGAGAGCGGGGCCTCGAAAACCAGAAGGAGGAAGAAGGAAGTTTTCCCCCTACTTTACGGGAAGGACTCATGTATTCTACCTTCCATCATGCTTGAAGACTAGCCCCTTTACCCCACGACTTTTGGCCCTCCCTATCCCTTCTCCAGAGCCTCTGAGAAGGTCTGTGGCCAGGCCTGATGCCCACCGCCAGCGGGAACGGGTCTGAACATTTCTACCCCCGTCCCCCCACGATCTTTCTTTAAAGGTCTAGTGAGCAGGTGCTCTGTGCCAGTCCCATTCTAACTCGGGTTTGGCTGGGCAGCTAACTTTGCTGGATCCAGGCAAAGCATTAGGCCAAATATGTATTCTTTCTGCCTTTGGTGATTTCCTGGCTGTAAAACAAGGGGATTGAAATAGATGAGTTTGAAAATCTAGTTCTAAAATTCTACTTTAACGATTGCCAGACTAATATTTACCTTGAGCTTCCTTCTTTACCTTCCTTGGCTGCTGTTCTATGAGAATAAATCTGTTTTGGAAGAAAACATGATCACAGTTACCCATCACAATAACCACTCCCTCCACATCTTTATTCATTCCTTTGCGTTTTAGGTCTTATCTACCCAGTGAGATGATAACTTTTCCTAGGACAGGAATTTGTTGAATAGTCCTTTGACTCTTCAATAACACCTAACTCGCGTGCAGCTGGTAATACATTTTACTGACTGCCTCAGATAACATTCAACAGGTAATTCCTAATAAAAATTCTTGGGAGGAGGAAAAGAAAAGTGTCTACCAGAAACCTAAACAGCAGCACTGTTTTAAAATCAAGGACAAGAGTAGGATGTCTGTTATCACTGCTGCTATTCATTGGTGTTGAGGAGGTCCTAACTGATGCACTGGGAAAAAATGGAGTCGTGGAAAGGAAGAACTAAGACGTATTTGCATATGAAATTACAGACAAACTAAAAGGCCCAAGAGAATCAACTAAAATTTTGTTGGAAGAAACATGAGAATTCAGCAAGATGGCTAGATATATATAAAATCAAGAGATCAACATGTAAACCTCAATGACTTTCCTATGTTCCATAAATAATTAATCAAAAGATGGAAGAATTATCCCATTTACAATTATCAATAAAAAGGCATAAAGTACCTAGGAATAAACTTAGCAAAGAATGGGTAAGACCTATGAGATGAAAACACTAAAGCTCTTCTGAAGGACATTAAGAAGAAACGAATACGTGATGTGAGACACTATTTTCCGAGAATAGTGTAAAGATGTCAGTTCCCTTCAAATTAACCTACAAATTCGGGGCAATCCCATTCAAATCCCAAGACAGTTTTTCAAACAAAAACTGGCCAGCTGACATTTGGTAGAGAAAATGTGCAAGCATAGCTACAAAATGGATGAAGAAGAAGATCACAGAGCAGACGTTAAAATACGTTCTTACAGAGCAACTGCAGTTAAGTATGTAGCGTGATACTGATACAGGAAAAGAAAACCAGGTTGATAGAATAGAGTCCAGATAACACTAGTATTTTGGATCCATGAAGAAAGAATGAACCATTCAATAAAAGATTTTAAAGTAACTGGATCTTTATGCAAGGGAAAAAAGTTAGATCCCCTACCTCGACCGTACCAAAACACCAGACAGATTCCATACAGATTAAAAATAAATAAATCACAACAAATATTATAAGAGTACAGAAGAAAATATCAGAGACTATTTTTATACCATGAGGCGAAAAGGCCTTGTTAACGAGGCCCATGTCCCATAAGCCATGAGGCAGATATGGTGACGGACTGTCCACACCCCCTGTTCATCGTAGTCCTTGCCCCCTTGATCCCCTGGATTGTTTGTCCTCTTCCTGTTGATTTATAAAACTCTCTTCATATGAAATATATTAATCCTTTCAAAGGCTTTCACTGAATTTCAATGTTTCAAATATTTGTCAGTGTTTTTATCGTGAAGGAGACGGAACAGTGGGATAGGAGCACAGGCTGACTGCAGGCACAGCTGGGTTCTGCTTTGGGTTTTGCCACAGGGGCCTTAAGCTGATCCCCTTCTATGTAGGAAAGAAGGATGGTGATATCATCCTCACAGGACTGTGGGGATTAAATCAGATGTCTGGTTTATTCCAAGCAGAAATCAGACAAGACGATCAAATCTATCAAATGTTTCTGCATGTGGTATCAGGTCACAAAGCTTTTTCTCACCACAAGATTATAAAAGTATTGATTCTGTTTTCTTCTAGCACTTTGATGGGTTCCTGTTTCTCTTTTGTTACATGTACTGAAATATGTTTTTTTAAGGTGAGAAATAGGGATCTGTTGTTATTTTCCTCCCAAATAATTAAGCAGTTGTTCTATTACCATTTATTTATTTTCTTCCACTGATTTGAATACTAAAAGGTAACATTTCAATGTTTATTTATTTATTTTTGAGAGCGACAGAGAGAGAGAGTAAGAGTGAGAGAGGGGCAAAGAGAGAGAGACACACACACAGAATCCAGAGCAGGCTCCAGGTTCTGAGCTGTCAGCACAGAGCCCAACACAGGGCTCGAACTCCTGAACCATGAAATTATGACCTGAGCCAAAGTAGGACGCTTAACCAACTGAGCCACCCAGGCGCCTCTAAAAGGTAACATTTTAAAAGTCCTCGTCACCCACGGATCTGTCTATTGCTGGACTCTGTAGGCTACTTCACATAAATATTACGTTGCATTATTCCTCATTGTGAAATTGACACAATGCCTCATCTCTTCCTTTGAACATCATTATTGTCCACTACAGGAAAAAAACTGCATGGTCTCTGACCTCAAAAAGTGTATCATCTAAGTAGGGAGAGGAAATAATGAAACCACATAAAAAAATATAAACACAAGGTTAAACCACATAGGAATTTAAAACAGCAATAGGAGTTTATAGAACTTCCCAAAAGCAAAAGGCTGCAGGCCACCTCAAGATGCAGAGTACTGACTGGACAATGGCCAATGATTTCTCTTCCCAGAGGTCATGGTAAGTTGACCCCACGCTAGTTCCTAGGCTCTTAGGCTGAGAAATCAGACTCTGATCTCATCAAGAGAGAACGCACTTCTTTCTGCATGGAGGCAATATCACCTTACCAATGTCACAGGATTGATCAAAATCAGAATGTCAGGTCATGACTTGACAATAAGGAAAACATCCATTCCACAGATAGGGCATCTGTGTCCACATGATTGGGCATCACCTCCTGTGGAGACAGGCCTCTGTGGCACACTGAAGTATAATCAGAAGGCTATTTGGTGAGAAGAGAAGTGGAAGAAAAGTAATTAGCTGAATCCAGTGTTTCATGGAAAGGACGGAGGTAGCTAGATCCATCCATCTGCCCCGCGGGCACAGCCCGGCTGGTGGGCCTGACTCTCATCTGCTGCCTGAGGTGCCATCTCTACTCTTAGGCAAGGCTAGGTGGGCACTGCCCATGTTGGTCTCTTCCTCACCATTTCTATGCTTTTACTACTGACCAACCCTCCAGAAGACAGACATGTTTCTCCTTAGCAGTTAATACATCCAGTCAGGTTTTACTCAAATCTGATAGACCAGGAAGCCTTACATATCTCTGCTCTGATCCATGACCTTGATATTTCTCTCTTGAGGAGCTGCCTTTTAACAAACTGTTTAGCATATTTTTGTTATCAGGGGAGGGGAATGCGTCACTGTAGACCCTAAGAAATGGTGACAATCTCACAGAAGGACTAGGTCCAGGAGTATTACAGTATTCGGGGAAGGCTTTGTGAAGAAAGATGAACTCGAGTTGGCTTTTGAAGGCTCACGGGACTTCCACCAGCAGAGTGAAATAAAGGAATTTCAAGTGGGCAAAGTCACCAACAAAAGTAGGAATGGGCATGGTCTGACTAGGGGATGGTGAGGGGCTGTTTTGGCTGAAATGGAGGGTTGCCATGACAGATGGCAATATATATATATCTATATATATATAGATAGATAGATAGATAGATAGATATAGATATAGATATATAATAAGCATATGTATATTTGAATAAATATATTGAATATATATTCAATTCATACATAATTGAATAAAAGGTAAACAGGCAAGCTCCAGGAATAGGCAACTGTAATTATGACACGCTCTGAGTAGCCTGATGCAGGATTTTAGCTGCAGGGTTTTAACTGAACCTGTTTACACAATGCCTTGCGAAGTGGGGGAGAGAGCTGTAGGCACATCTAATTAATCAACAAGATGACACTTTTATCTCTAAGCCATGCCCTTTCTTCCAAGATGACTGATAGCTCCATGAAGGTGAAGACTATTTCTCTCTCATCATTTTAGCCAACGAGGAAAGAAATCAGTGGTAGTAGGAGGATGACTGGTGAGTGCATCGAATCGACATCATTTTTTTGAGTTGAAGAAATTTTACTATCATGTCAACTGTGGCCTTCTTAGACCTAATGTCTCAGAACAAGCTAATGGCTTGTTATCTTGGTTACAATCCACAGATGTCTCCCGGCAGTGGGGTTCCTTTTAAAATCCCTGGAATATACTTTGCAATAAAAGGACAAAGCATATCTCAGTCCTCCAGACTGAAGAGGGATATCAAGTCGTGATAGGTGGGAAAGTGGCTTTGATTTTCAGTTTGTGGGTTCTGAATCTATTATAAAGAAGGAATATAGTCTGGGAATCTGAACTAATTGTTGTCCTTACCTCAATGAGACAGAACACTATGATCAAAATCATCACTACTACAGTCACAGATATTGCCAAGATGAGTTTGTTGTTATAGCCATAGCCTGGAACTTCTTTTGTGAGCTAAAAAAAAGGGAAAGAACAATTTTTTTAGAAAACAGAGATAGGATGAAAGTTAACTATTCTTTAACGACTCTAAAACCCCATTCTTTCCGATGAATCGCTTATAGGTTCTTAAGGAATATACCAAATCTAATGTGATATGTAATCTTAATCATTAGCATTTTCTTCAAGACTTGATGTATCTTGTATGTTAGGTCCTCTTTTTGTCTCCTCTGGGAACAGCGGCACTGTTTCCTAAATGAGCAAAGTGGCAGATCACTGCCTTAGCCAAAATTATGTGGCCAAGACAAGACCCGGACTAGGAGCCCCTGGTCCTTGTGCTTGGGTCCATGTCCTAAACCACCTAAATGTCGAGACCCCACATTTGGGGATTTATCCTCACCTCCCTTGACTCCTGCCCTCTCTGTTCACTCTGGACTTCTGTGCTCTCATTGATATAATTCTCATTTTTCCATTGGTCCGTATCCCACTCTGCCTTGGACACCTTTACTTCTTGCTGCTCGCTGAGAAGCTTCATCAGGAGGCCTGTTCTGGAGATGAGCTTGGCACAGGCCAGCTGCACCTGGGTCTCAGAGCAGTCCATTTTCAAAGTCCGGATAACATGAGAAATGAGCCTTCTCACGTCATTGCTGGGGATGAGGGACTGTAGCTGCTGGTTTAACTGAATTTCAAACAGATCACCTGGGGACGAGAGCTTTGACACAGTGAAGCCTGTGGCTTTTGGGGGCAAGCCAGTGCCCGCATTGTGGTATTCCCGTTGTGTATCATTGGTTTGTTTAATGGTCGGCATAGAGTTGTCTGCAGTAACAGTAGAATTAGCAGTGGAAAGATTCTTACGGTCTGTGAATTCAGGGAGGGTTTGTTCTGGCACAGTAGTGTTTCCTGTAGAAATATTTTCTTCAGAAACATTTTGGGCAGTAGTGTTCTCTACAGTAGTGTTTTCTCTGTAAGTTCCTGAAGGAGCAAATAATTCTGGAAAAGGATTTTTCTGAGGACTCAGTTCTCCCGGAGATGAAAAATCCTCTCGTGAAGGGGAATTTATGAGGCTCCTGACTGCAGAGGATGGAGGCCTCTTTGCAAGCAGCTGTCTATTACTGAGTGAACTTTCCTTTCTGGACTTTCGATTCAGTTTGGCCTTGGGTGTTCTGTGGACCACACGGGAGCGACTTTTATGAAAGCGGTGTGTCTTTCTGGGGAGTGAGGCTGGTCTGAAAGCCTTCATATTTCTAACTCTAGCATTTGCATCTTCTAAAACAAAAATGGTGTACGTTAAGTCTTTTGATTCTTTTTTCACGTCAGGTGGGGATTTTGGAGCGGGGGTGGCAGAAGGCCTGCCCAAAGAGTATTGCTTCAGGAAAGAAGAGACCGCTGCCTTGTGCTCATCTACGAACGAAGGCTCTGTATTGAAGGAGCTTCCCACTAATTTGCTGGGCCTGTGCGCCACGGGAAGCTCCCCTGGGGATGGTCTCCTGAGCCTTCTTTCCTTGGGAGCGGGGGTGGCAGAAGGCCTGTCCAAAAAGTATTGCTTCATGAGAGAAGAGACCGCTGCCTTGTGCTCATCTATGAACGAAGGCTCTGTATTGAAGGAGCTTCCCACTGATTTGCTGGGCCTGTGCGCCACGGGAAGCTCCCCCGGGGATGGTGTCCTGAGCCTTCTTTCCTTGGCCATGTTCTCCACAGATGGCTGGGCGCTCTGTTTCCTCTGGATGTTCTGACGTCTCAGTTCTTTTAAGTGCCTTTTCCGTATGCCCTTTGGGCCCTTGATGACCTTGTTCACTCTCAGGAACTTTTTCCCCACACTCTCAACCTCGTCTAGGCTCTTCTCCTGCGGTTGGGCAGTTTCCAATTTCTTTGGAAAGATTTGACGTTTAAACTTGGGACCTAAAAGGCTGGAATGTATAAGCATGGCCATTTTTTCTTTCTTTTTCACGTCATCAATTTTTTCCTGAATTTCTGCATCTACCAAATTTTCCAGAAAGTAGAGTTTTCTCAGTTTATTCTTGTAAGTTGAATTGTTGGATCCAGGTTTAAGAGAAGGGTCCCCTGTGTCGTTCATCGAGTGACCCACGGGCTTGTCTCCCTCTTGCACATTTGAAAACAGAAGTTTAATGAACGGTAACAGCGTCGATTCTACGTCTTCTAGATTGCCCTCCGAGAAATAAGGCAATATGTAATTCAGTGCACTAATGACATCACTTTCGTCATTGAAGTCTAGCTGCTCGTTCATAAAGGCTGACAAACTGACACGATCTATGTCTGAGGACGCCTTCTCTGGCTCAATAGTCAGCTCCGTGCTGGCGCTCTTCTTTCGAGCTGTCAATACCTTCATGAATGATCCCTCTGCCTTCCTTAGGTATACTTCCTGATCTGTCGAAGAAGAAGAAGAGATGAGTTCTGATAATGGAAGACTGACAGCACAGCTCTTTGTCAATGCACAGTCATACGTCCCAGTCAAGCAAATTAAGAATCAGCAAATACTCGAGCGCCATTTAGAGAGGAGACGAACTCAAACTTGGACCCACGATTGGCAACAACAAAAGGACAAAAAGATGTGTTTTGAAAAAGTAGCTATTTCCTCAGAACATTCCACAGTGTGAATAAGTATATTTAGAGTTATTCCATTGGTCCCTAAGGGCCGATTGCCCAGGCCTCAAGAAAAGCCAAGGCCGGAAGATACTCGGCTAAACTGTGTGCAGCTCTAGTGCGACTCCTGGCATTCACATACCCCACCCTGTCCTGCTTCGGGGGCAGAGGGAGCGCGAGTCTTCCTCCTTCTACGTCTTCAGTGGGCTTGAGTTCTTGCTACCATCACATATGCACGGGACAACACCCGTCACCAGCAGGCCCTCATCTGGACACGCCCTCTCCGCCCACCCACCAATTCCTTCGCTTGGTCCCTGCTCCCATATATCGCACCTCCCGTAACATAAGCTCTAGACAGAAAAAACTAAACACAAGACCCGCTAAGTCCACCCTGGTTCTTTGCTTAAATTTGGGCAGAGATGTGGGGTATAGGTTAAGAGATTTTCCAGCTATGAGAGAGATGCCACTGTGGGGCATTCAAAAAAATCAACGGAATGATACTTGAGGTTTTAAAATGCAGAAGGGATAAAGAAACTTTGGTCAAATGCCTACTTTGCTTTCATTTCCTTTCATTTCCAGATTTCTAGCTTTACTGAGGGAACCATCCAGAGCTTCCAACTACATGAAGGTCAAGCGTACAGCTTGTGTACACTGAACAGCACTGTGCAGCTGGGTTTTTCCAGAAGAATTAAAAGTATTTTTAGTGGTGCTGGTGAGAATCGGAGGAGGAGGTGATAAAGGTCACGAGAGAGGAGGAGCAGCGGGCTGGCGGAGCGCCCAAAACGGGAGAGGAGACTCGAGTGCTAGGCTAAGGCACCTCTGATCTCATTTTTCCTCGCCTGTCAAAGGAGATAAAAAAAAAAAATGCCTATTCTGCCCACCTCTAAGGGAGAAGGGAGTAAGATAATTGGTAAAACATTGTTTTGGAAAACAAGCAACACCACTTATAGAAGTAGCAAAGTGTAATTTATGCTGTGCCCTAGACCATTGACAGGGACCCATATTCAAGCTATCCAGGTGCAAAAGCACATTTTGGAAGTCACCAAGTTAGTGCCAATAAAACCTAAGAACAGAAAAATACCTAAAAGCACCTGTGTTTTGGATAGAAAAGCTTAAGATTCAGAACAAGAGTTGGACAGCCCAAGAATAGAAGAGCCCTCTCATCTGTTAGAACGGTTGGGTAGCAGCTTCTGGTTAGGGCACAGAAACACAGAGGCTCCAAATAAAACTTTTTCAGAAATCAGCATCACTTGTACTCTTACACACTTATAAAAACAACAAAATAAACAAAAAGGTATCTCCACCTGTCCTATAAGACAAAGGGCACCTGAGACCTAACGCACGTAAAATCAGCTTATAAGCTGTGATGCACTATGTGAACAGGTTTTCATTTGGGGGTGGGTAGTTGACTTAATAATGTAACTGAGAATCTGACTTTTCACAAAGGAATAGTTCTTAGAAATTTAGGGATCTGAACTCTGAATGAGTAAAAATAATGCAATGACATCATTAGTTTAAAAATTTACCATTGTTAGGGTGCCTGGGTGGCCCAGTCAGTTAAGCATCCGACTTTGGCTCAGGTCATGATATCACAGTTCAGCCCCGCATGGGGCTTGCTGCTGTCAGTGTAGAGCCTGCTTCGGATTCTCTGTCCCCCTCACTCACTCTCTGCCCCCTCCCAGCTCACGCACGTGCATGCTCTCTCTCTCAAAAATGAATAAACATTAAAAAAAATTATCATTGTTGATTAAAAATAAAAGTTAAACCACAAATAAAATAAAAATTTACAAATTTATCATCAGGCAATTAGGACTTACCACAACGTGTGCCATTTGTCAGACATGCACTGTCACAATGTAGCTTGACTGTCTTACAGACAACCTCAATAGTATTTTTAAATTGGCAGAGACAGCAGGCCATACGGCTAGGTAAAATCCTATAAATGGAAACACAGACAATTAAATTAGTGGTAAAGGAGTTACTCGAGCAGGTAGAAGAGGCGGGCCAAAGTCATCACAGGGCTGTGCAAAAAGGAATTCTTGAGGCACATGGCCTGGATGGTTGGGTAGGGACCAGTTGGCCAACTGCTGCTCTTGAATATTATAAATACACAGATAGAAGGACAGAGGTGCCCAACGGAAAGGTAAGGATGACATGGGGTATGGTACCCTTAGAATGAGATAGAGATTAGAACTGGGTGACACTGATCAGTAGTTTAATACACAGGTAACTCCTTCCAAGCCAAAAGTCTCACTTCGGGTTGAGAGCACACAGAAAGAGGGTAGACTTCTAAGAGTTTGAATAAATCTGAAATATGGCCCATACTGAGGATAAAAAGCAATCAACTTTGGCTCAGGTCATAATCTCGTGGTTCATGGGTTTGAGCCCCACATCAGGCTCTGTGCTGAGAGCTCGGAGTCTGGAACCTGCTTCAGATTTAACTTCCTCTCTCTCTACCCCTTCCCTGATCACTCTCTGTGTCTTAAAAATAAACAAATGTTAAATTTTTTTTTTAAAAAAGCAATCAATCAAAAACTAATCCATAATCTACACAAATGCTACAATTAGCAGACAAGGGCATTTAAAAAAGTTATTATAACAGTATTTCATATATGGAAAAAACCCCATGCCTCTCCTTAACTCAATGAATTGTGCAACAACTTCAAGTGGCCTAATATATGTATACTTAGAGTCCACGAAGGAGAGGAGATATAAAAAAAATTTGAAAAACTAATAGCCCCCACATTTCCAAATAAGTAAACCCTATAAACTCACAAATCCAGCAAGGTCAATGAAATCTGAGCACAACATGGATTAAACTACATGTTTAGTTTAATCCATTAAACACGGATAAAACTACACCACGGCACATGATAATCAAACTGGTCAAAGCCAGCGATAAAGAGCAAATCTTAAAAGCAGCCAAAGGAACAAAACCACACATGACACACAGAGCAACAAAGATATAACAATGACAACATATTTCTTGTTGGAAATAATGTAAGCCAGAACTCGGTGGGGCAACATCTTTCAAGCAGTGAAAAGGAGAGGGGGACCAAATAGCTATCAAGCTAGAATTCTATACCCAAATCTTTCAAAAATAAAAGCAAGACAGACTATCTGAGACATACAAGAGCTGGAAGAATTCATCATTAGCAGGCTTACACTGTAGAAATGCCAAAGGAAGTATTTTTTTAAATGTTTATTTGAGAGACAGAGAGAGAGGGCACGTGCAGTATGCGTGTGCAAGGGGGAAAGAGCACTGAGGAGACAGAGAATCCCAAGCAAAGCCCAACGCGGGACTTGAGCTCACAAACTGTGAGATTATGACCTGAGCCAAAATCAAGAGTTGGATGCTTAACTGACTGAGCCACCCAGGTGCCCCTAAAGAAAGTATTTTTAAGCAGAAGGAAAAGGATAGCAGACGGAAATGTGGATCCACACAAAGGAATGAAGAACATTAGAACTGGTAACTATATAGGTTATGATTTCACTTCACTATATGTATGTATATCATTTCACTATATGATTTCACTTATATGTAGAATCTCAGAAAAAAACAAACAAACAAGGGGTGCCTGGATGGGCTAAGTCGATGAAGCATCCTACTCTTGATTTCGGCTCAGGATCTCAGGGTCGTGAGATCGAGCCCTGTGTCAGGCTCCACACTCAGCATGGATTAGATTAAGATTCTCTTAAGATTCTCTCTCTCTCTCTCTCTCTCTCTCTCTCTCTCTCTCCTCTGCCCCTCTCCCCAACTTGTACACTCTGACTCTAAAATTAAAAAAAAAATACACCAAAAACCATAAGATACCTAGGAATAAACCTAATCAAAGAGGTAAAAGATCTGTATGCTGAAAACAATAGAACGCTTATGAAAATAAATTGAAGAAGACAGAAAGAAATGGAAAAACATCCCATGCTCAAGGATTGGAAGAACAAATATTGTTAAAATGTCTATACTACTCAAAGCAAACTACACATTCAATTCAATCCCTATCAAACACCAGTATTTTTCACAGAGCGAGAACAAACAATTCTAAAAGTTGTATGGAACAAGAAAAGACCCCGAATTATAATGTTGGGAAAAAACAAACAAACAAAGCTGGAGGCATCATGATTCTGGACTTCAAACTGTATTACAAAGCTGGAATCATCAAGACAGTGTGGTACTGCACAAAAACAGACACATAGATCAATAGAATAGAATAGAGAACCGAGAAATGGAGCCACAAATATATGGTCAACTAATCTTCGATAAAGCAGAATATCCAGTGGAAAAAAGATAGTCTTCGCAATAAATGGTGTTGGGAAAACTGGACCGTAACGTGCAGAAGAATGAAACTAAACCACTTTTTTACACCATACACAAAAATAAATTCAAAATGGATGAAAGACCTAAATGTGAGACGGGAAACCATCAAAATCCTAGAGGAGAACACAGGCAGAAACCTCTTTGATCTCAGCTAAAGCAACTTCTTACTAGAGACATGTCTCCAGAGGCAAGGGAAACAAAAGTACAAATGAACTACTGAGGAGTGCCTGGGTGGCTTAGCGGGTTGAATGCCTGACTCTTGGTGTTGGCTCAGGTCGTGATCTCAGGGTCGTGGATTGAATCCCGCATCAGGATTCTCTCTCCACTTGAGATTCTCTCTCTCCCTCTCTCTCTGCTCCCCCCCATGCATACATGTATGTGTGTGTCCATGTTCTTAATTAATTAATTAATTAATAGGGGCACCTGGGTGGCTCAGTTGGTTAAGTATCTCACTTGGCTCAGATCATGATCTTACAGTTCGTGAGTCTGAGCCCCGTGTCAGGCTCTGTGCTGACAGCTTGGAGCCTGGAGCCTGCTTCAGATTCTGTGTCTCCCTCTCTCTCTCTGCCCCTCCCCTGCTTGCACTCTGTCTCTCTCTCTCAAAAATAAACATAAACAAACAAACAAACAACATTTTTTTTAATGAATTATTGGGACCTCATCAAGATAAAAACCTTCTGGGGCACCTGGGTGTCTCAGTCGGTTAAGCTTCTGACTTCAGCTCAGGTCATAATCTCACGGTTTGTGAGCTCGAGTTCCGCATCGACTCTCTGTTGACAGTGCGGAGCCTGCTCAGATCCTCTGTCTCCCTCACTCTCTGCCCCTACCCCACTCTTGTGCTCTCTCTCTCAAAAATAAACATCCATGAAAAAAAGATAAAAAGCTGTACAGCAAAGGAAACAATCAACAAAATTAAAAGGCAACTGATGAAATGGGAGAACATATTTGCAAATGACATAATCTGATAAAGGGCTAGTATCCAAAATATATAAAGGACTCAACACCCAAAAAATCAAATACATAATCCAGTTAAGAAAAGGGCAGAAGACATGAATAGACAGTTTTTCAAAGAAGACATCCGGAAGGCTAACAGACACATGAAAAGATGCTCAATATCACTCATCATCAAGGAAATACAAATCAAAATCACAATGAGATACCACCTCACATGTGTCAGAATGGCTAAAATTAATAACTCAGGAAACAACAGATGTGGAGAAAGGGGAACCCTTCTGCGCTGCTGGTGGGAATGCAAACTGCTGTAGCCACTCTGGAAAACAGTATGGAGGTTTTTAAAAAGTTAAAAATAGAACTACCCTACAACCCAGCAATTGTACTACTAGGCATTTAACCAAAGGATACAAAAATGCTGATTTGAAGGGGCATGTGCACCCAATGTTTATAGCAGCACTATCAACAATAGCCAAAGTATGGAAAGAGCCCAAATGTCCATTGATGGATGAATGGATGAAAGATGTGGTATATATATACAATGGAGTATTACTTGGCAATCAAAAAGAATGAAATCTTGCCGTTTGCAACTACATGGATGGAACTGGAGGGTATTACGCTAAGTGAAATTAGTCAGTGAAAGACAAAAATCCTATCACTTCACTCATATGATGACTTTAAGAGACAAAACAGATGAACATAGGGAAGGGAAACAAAAATAATGTAAGAACAGGGAGGGGGACAAAACAGAAGAGCCTCATAAATATGGAAAACAAACTGAGGGTTACTGGAGGGGTTGTGGGAGGGGGGATGGGCTAAATGGGTAAGGGGCACTAAGGACTCTACTCCTGAAATCATTGTTGCACTATATGCTAACTAATTTGGATGCAAATTTTAAAAAATAAAAAATAAAACAAGGTAAAAAATAAACAAAAAATAAACAAAAAACCAAATGAATGAATAAACAACAACAACAAAGAGAAAACACTTGTAAATACGGAGAACAAACTGGGGATATGGACAAAATGAGTGAAAAGGGTTAAGAGGTACCAACTTGCAGTTATAAAATAAATAAGTCACCAGATGAAAAGTACAGCATAGGGAATATAGTCAATAATACTGTAATATACTTATTGTGGTGAGCATTTCATAATGTATATAATTGATCACTGTGTTGTGAGCATTTCATAATGTATATAAAAGATCACTGTGTTGTACACCTGAAACTAATTTAATATTACATGATCTATATATACTTCAATAAAAGAGATAATTGAGGGGCACCCAGGTGGCTCAGTCAGTTAAGCATCTGACTTCAGCTCAGGTCATGATCTCATAGTCTGTGATTTCAGGCCCCACATCAGGCTCTGTGTCTACAGCTCAGAGCCTGGAGCCTGCTTCAGATTCTGTGTCTCCCTCTCTCTCTGCCCCTCCCCCACTTGCACTCTGTCTCTCTCAAAAATACAAAAATAAAAAAAGATAACTGACTATTTAAACAAAAAAAATAATATGGTGTGCTAAAAGTAAAATGTATGAAAACAATAGCACAAAGGTCAGGAGGGGAACAATGGAAGTACACTATTTATTGTAAGGTTCTTATACTATTCATGAAATCATATAATATCATTTGAAGATAGACTGTGATAAGTTAAACATGAACACTACAAACCATTAAACAGCTACTAAAATAACAAAACCTGAGTTGTAACTATTTATCCCCCCACCAAAAAATAATAAAACGTACTAAATCAACCCAAGAGCAGGAAGAAGAAGAAAAAGAAAAAGAAAAGAAACAAAGAACAGATGGGATACATAGAAAAGAGTAGACAGTAGCTTTAAATGTAAGCATATAAATAATTACATTAAATATAAATGGTATAATCACCTAATTAAAAGATAGAGTTGTCATACTGGATAAAAAAGCAAAAGCCAACTATATGCTGTCTATAAGATTCATCTTCAATACAAAGATATAAGTAGGTTAAAAATATGGAAGAAATTATGCTTTGCTAACACTAATCAAACGAAACCTTGAGTGGCTATATTTACTATAGGACAAAGTCAATTTCAAAGCAAAGATATTACCAGGGATAAATGAGGTTATTCCATTGTGATAGAAATGTCAACTATTAGAAAAGACATAACTTAAGAATTTATGTGTCTGATAATAGAACTTCCAAATATATTAAGGAGAATAGGAAAGAGAGACACATAAGCACTCAATTATAGTTGGAGATTTCAATATCCCTCTCTCAATAATTGACAGAAAAAATATATAGAAAATGAGTAATGATACATCAGACTTGAAAAATACTACCAACCTACTTGACCTAGTTGACATTTATAGAATACTCCACACCAAATCAGCAGACTACATATTTTCTTTCAAGTGGACACATAATATTTATCAAAATAGGCCATATTCTCATCTATTACCAGAATTCATTGGCTATAAAACAAGCCTCAATAAATTTAAAAGGATTTCAGTCATCCAACATATTGTTCTGTGACCACAATGGAATTAAATAACAAATTAACAGATCTGTAAAATCTCCAAATATTTAGAAACTAACCAACACACTCCTAAGTAACCCTATTGGTCAAATAAGTCAAAATGGATATTAGAAACTATTTTGTACCAACTGAAACTGAAAACACAACATGTCAACATGTGGGATGTTGCTCATATAGTATTCATCTTCCCCAGTGTCCACTTTTAAGAAACTAGAAAAAGAAAAGGAAATTCATCACTGAGTAAGGAGAGAAAATGGAATGATAAAGATCAAAGCAGAAATTTTTGAAAAGGAAAACAAAAATAGAGAAGTCACTGTAATGAAAAGGCACTTTTTAGAGAAGATAAGTAAAACTGATAAACTTCTGGCCAGATTTATCAAGAAAAGACAAGAGAAGACACAAATTATCAATATCAAAAATGAGAGGAATGACATCACTACAATTCTACAGATACTAAAAGGATAATAAGGGATTATTATAAAATACTTTATGTCAATAACTTCAAGATGAAATAGATTCCCTGAAAGACATGAACTACTCAAAAAAATAAAGTATGTAATTTAAGTAGCACTATTACAAAAATAAAATCTGTAGTTTAACACTTTCTCACAAAGAAAGCTTCAAGCCCACATGGCTTCACTGGTGAATTCTAGCAAACATTTAAGGAAAAAATAATGCCAATTCTGCACAAACTGTACTAGAGAATTGAAGAGAGGGGAATACTTCCCAACTCAATTTTAAGGCCAACATTCACCTTATGAAAAATAGATAAAGACATTAGAAGAAAGGATAGATAGAAGATCTCATATACTGCTGGCTGGAATGCAAAATGGTACATCCACTTTAGAAAACAGGTAAGCAGTTTCTTAAAAAGTTAAATATACACTCAGCATATGATGTAGCAATCCTGCCATTAGGTATTTTACCACCTGCCCCCCTCCCCCAATGAAAACATATGCTCACACGAAGACCTGCATGTAAGTGTTTTAAGCAACTTTATTCATAAAGGCCAAAAAGCTAGAAACAACTCAAATGCCCATTAACTGATGAATGCATAAACAAACTGGTATATCCTCACAACTGCAATACTACTCGGCAATAAAAAGGAAATGAACTACTGACATGTGCAAAAACATGGATGAGTCTCTGGGGTGCCTGGGTGGCTCAGTCAGATAAGTGACCGACTTTGGCTCAGGCCATGATCTCATGTTCCGCAGGTTCATGCCCTGTATTGGGCTCTGTGCTGACAGAGCCTGGAGCCTGCTTCGGGTTCTGTGTCTCTCTCTCTCTCTCTGCCCCTCTCCTGCTTATGCTCTCTGTTTCTCAAAAATAAATAAACGTTAAAAAAGTTAAAAAAAAAACAAACATGGATGAATCTCAAAAGGATTATGCTGAAAGGAACCAATCACAGAAGACTGCATACTGTATGATTTCATTTATTTATTTTTTTTAATGTTCATTTATTTTTGAGAGAGAGAGAGAGATGGAGTGCAAATGGGGAAGGGGTAGAGAGACAGGGAGACACAGAATCTGAAGCAGGCTCCAGGCTCTGAGCTGTCAGGACAGAGTCCGATGCAGGGCTTGAACTCACAGACCGCGAGATCATGACCTGAGCTGAAGTCGGACGCTTAACTGCCTGAGCCACCCAGGTGCCCCTTGTATGATTTCATTTATAAGACACTGTAGAAAAGGCAAAACTATAGGGACAAAAATTAGGTTGGTGGTTGCCAGGGCTGGTGGTGAGAAAAGGGGATTGGCTGCAAAGGCACATAGGGGCCTTTTGGGGTGACAGAAATGTTCTACGTCTCAAATGTGGTGGTGGTTACATAACTACACGTTTGTCAAAACTCATCAAACTGTATGCTTAAAAAGAGTAAATTTTATACCTCAATAAATCTGACTTAAGAAAACAATAAAACAAATCTAAGTAAACAACTAAGTGAAAATACACATAAGAAAAATCAACTTACAGTGTTTCCAATTCAACGGTCATCATGAGGATGCTCTCAACTGTTGTAAGTGACACCTGTGTTGATCCCATGTCTCTGAAGGAGAAAGCCCAAACATGCGTGATTTGAACCCAAGGATAAAAATTCTGTACCTAAAAAGATACTTAGCAACATGTGATTACTTCAATTCTGGCTTCTTTGTCAAGTCAGCTCAAGAGTTTTCTTGCTATGGACAATAATTTCAGAAAGCTCCCAATGAAGACATTTTATGTGCATCATCAAATTAATCACCTTGGTGCTCAACAGTACAATCCTTTTTACTCTTATCCTCATTTTCATTCTCAATTGCATCCACCTCTCTTGATTAGTCTTTTTTTCTTTTAATATACACCTTACTCCACTTTCCACTTTGAGATAAATGGTATTTCTACCTACATCTACAAGTCCCATGTCTGTTATGTGTTCTTCAATACTACTCCTTCCTCTGCAGGCTATCTTGCCCATATACGTTTTTTCTTTGCTAATAATGCTTATTTCAATAACCCAGTTAAAATTTAAATTACGACTTTTTAACCAAAACGCAAAATACTTAATCTTTTGATGACAACAAAAAAGATCAGAAATCATCTCATGAGCCATGAGATTGTTGCAATACTTACAAATATTTTAATGCTGGCAACTTAAAAAGATAGGAATCTTCAACAGTTGACAGAGGGTTACGACTGATAATTCTGAAAAATGCAATGGAATTAAAATTATCTGCATTTCCAGTAATGACTACCATGAAAGTTTATGTTCATTTTGGGGGTATGGAACTGGAAGGTGAAAACTAATCATTTTCTGCCTTTGCCTATAAATCACCCTTAGATTCTGTAAAGCACTCTTCCTTTGGGAACTACCCAGCTCTCTGGACGATAAAGTGGAGAACAGAAAGAGGAAAAAAAAAAATTTTTTTTTTACGTGGACAGCAAAGCAAAGATATGCCAAAGAACTTTTTGGGCTGAAAATCCTAGAAGTGACTATGCTGGTAGGAAGCCCAGGCTCTGTAGGAAATACTGTTTCTAGTGTCCTCTGTAATTCTAGGTGCTTTTCCTTTATCTCTAGAAATGTAAAAAATTCCACAGTTTAAAACACCCGGTTAAAGACAAAAATAGGACCAATTCCTCAGTTTGGGGGCCAAAGACAAAGGGATTAATCTAAGAGGAAATGGTGAAAGCTATACCCCCACCATGTGTATTCTCCTATGACAGCCTTTGTTAGGTGGCATATGATCCCGTTTCCTTATCCATCTCCTGGACTGCCAGCTCCTTGAGGGCAGGGACCATACTCTATTGTCATTTTTGTCCCTGTGCCTGACAGAGTGCTTGTTATTTACTAGTTACTTAGTGAAGGCTTGTTGAATAAATAACTTTTTGTCACTGCTTGACACAAGTTTTTATTCCAAAATGCCAAGTAGATTTTCTTCTCAGTTCTTTACAGCAAAAATAAAGTGAAGGAAACAGGAAGAAAGAAAAGAAAATCTGCCTTTAGGTTGACTCTGCTCAAGAATCATCACTGTACTTTTGCAAAATTATAAGGATAATCATCACAACCAATACTATTGAGCCATAGGGCATCTGTGATCAGCATTTCACATTTAAACCTCACAATAACCTTATGTGATAGATACATCATTACCCCATTTTACAAGTGAGGAAACTGAAGTACAGAGAGGTTGTATAATTTGTCCCAGTTTGTCAAGCCAGTCAAGAAGCAGAGCTGGAATCTGAACTCAGTTCTGACTCCAAAGCCTGTATTTAACTTGTATGAAAAAAAAAGGGGGTTTAAAATAGCCGTTACCTTAAACTTAACTTTGAGAGCATTAAATATAGAAACACTTTGCTGAACTTCATCTCTCCATCTGGGAGAGCTTCTCTAAGAATTACATTTTCTATTTTTATTCCTTTCCTCTAATCATCTCCCATGATTAAGTATTTAATTAGCCTGTGATCATTGAGACTTTAGAGATTTCATTTTTTATTTTTGTATTCTATTTTTTGAGAGAGAGAGTACAAGAGTATGAGTGAAGGAGAGGCAGAGGAAGAGAGAGAGAGAGAATCCCAAGCAGGCTCCATGCCCAGTGCAGAGCCTGACATGGGGCTTGATCCCATGACCGCAAGATCATGACCTGAGCCGAAATCAAGAGTCAGGCAGTTAACTGAGCCACCCAGGTGCCCTGAGACTTTAGACATTTTAAAGCCCTGTTACAGGTGAATCAGTGAAAATGAGAAAGGAAGGACGTCTGAAAATTCATCCTTCCGTAAAAGCAACAACAACAACAAAAAACTAGCAAAAATGGTCAAAATCAACTTTCTCAGAACTTTGGAAATTTTAACCAATGGGCTTGCAGCAACCCGGAGAGCATTTATTAAAGAAAAAATTACTAATTTCTATGAGAACAGTGAGCTCTGTTGTTTTAACTTGTCCTCAACCTCTGCTCTCCATCGTGATGGTAGCCTTAAAAATTGCCCACATCCCAGGGGAACAGAATGGAGCTCAAGTTCCTTAAAGCCTCATTCCCAAGGAACAAACTGTCATTGTTTTACCTGTCTAGTGGGGTCCCTAAAAAACTTCACTTGAAAGCCTTGCCCTTGACCTCACTGAGAACTGCACAGTGCTAAAATAGCCTCTTCCCAAGGGGCATTTTTTGAAAACAATTATAGATAAATGTTTTAATCTGGCAGCTATGTGAGGCAATTGATAACAAGACAAAAAATAGCCTAAACAAAAAGCCTAAAAGGAAAAAGCTGAGAAATGAGATGTCCATAGGGACTTTGAAATGCTCCAACATCTTCCTGGGTAACTAGAAGACCACAAGACATATTCCTGGGAATGTAGAAAAAAAACCTTAGCACTAATAAATGAGTTCAGCAAGGTTACAGGACACAAGATCAATATGTAAAAATTAGCTTTATTTCTATACATCAGCAATGACTATTCCAAAAATAAAATTAGAAAAACAATTCCATGTATAACAGTACTCAAAAGAACAAAATACTTAGGAAAACATTTAACCAAAGAAGTGCAAGAATCACACTAAAAACCACAAAACGTTGTTGAAAGAAATTAAAGAAGATTGAAATAAGTGTAAAGATATGCCATGTTCACGGATCAGAAGAAAATATTGTTAAAATGGCACTATACCCCAAATTGAACTGTGGTTTCAGTATAATCCCTATCCAAACCCCAACTGACTTCTTTCCAAAAATTGGCAAGCTAATTCTAAAATCTGTATGTCAATTCAAGGGACCGAGAATAGCCAAAATGATCTTTTTAAAAAAAAAAAAAAAGTTTATCTATTCATTTTGAGAGACAGCGAGCATACACACCCGTGCAGAAGAGCAAACATGAGCGAGTGTGAGTGGGGAAAAGTGTGAGCAGGGGAGGGGCAGAGGGAGAAGGAGAGGGAGCATCCCAAGCAGGCTCCATGCTGTCAGTGCAGATTGCAACACGGGGTTCCATCTCACAAACCATGAGGTCATGACCTGAGCTGAAATCAAGAGCCGGCCACTTAACCAACTGAGCTACCCGGGTGCTCCAAAACGATTTTGACACAGAACAACAAAATGGGAAGACTCACACGCCCTGGTTTCAAAACCTACTTCAAAACTACAGTAATCACGGTGTGGTACTGGCAAAAGAACAGACATGTAAGTTGATGGAACAGAACTGACAGTCCAGGAACAAATCCTCACATTTATGGCCCACTGATTTTCAACAAGGGTGCCAACACCATTCAACGTGGGAAGACTAGTCTTTTCAAATGATGCTGGGACAACCGTATATCCCCATACAAAATAATGTAGTTGGATTCCTACACTTCACACCATATATAAATATTAACTCAAAATGAGTCAAAGACCTAGAAGGAAGAGCTCAAGCTATAAAACTCTCAGGAGAGAAATCTTTATGACCTTGGATTTAGGCGACGGTTTCTTAGACATGACACAAAAAGCACAACAAACCAAAGGAAAAATAGATAAACTGGACTTTATTTAAAAATAAAAAAACAACCCAAAACTATCATATGTCTGATACAAGTCTAGTATCCAGAACATCCAGAATATATAAAGAACTCTTAAAACTCAGTGAAAAGACAAATAATCAAATGTTTAAATGGGTAAAGGATTTGAAGAGACATTTCGCCAAAGAAAATACATGAATGGCCAATAAGCACATGAAAAGATGCTCAATGTCTTAGGTCATTAGGGAAATATAAATCAAAGCTACAATGAGATACTACTCTACACTCACTAAGATGGCTATGATCGAACAGAGAGACAATGATAAGTGGTAGCAAGATTTGGGGAAACCAGAATCTTCATACATTGGTGGGAATGTAAAATGGTGTAGTCACTGTGGAAAACAGTTCGGCAGTTCCTCAAAAGGGTTAAATATAGAGTTACTACATGACCCAGCAATTCCACTCTTAGGTATGTACCCAAGAGAATTAAAAACATATGACCACACAAAAACTTGTACATGAATACTCATAGCAGCATTATTCACAATAGCCAAAAAGTCAAAATAATCCAAATGTCCAATAACTCACGAATGGATGAACAAAATGTGACTGGAGCACCTGGGTGGCTCAGTCGGTTAAGCATCTGACTTTGGCTCCGGTCGTCATCTCACAGTTCATGAGTTCGAGCTCTACATCAGGCTCTGTGGTTTTGGATCCTCTGTCCCCCTCTCTCTCTGCCGCTTCCCCGCTTGTGTGTGCGCTCTCTTTCAAAAATAAATAAACATTAAAAAAAGGAATGAAGTACTGAAACATGCTACAACCGGATAAATCTTGAAGCCAACAAGCCATGTGAAAGAAACTAGACACACATTTCTATGAAATGTCCAGAATAGGCAAATCCATAGGGGCAGAAGGTAAATTAGTTGTTGCCAGGGGCCTGGGAGGAGGGGGGAATGGGGAGTAAAGGCTGATGGGTATGGTATTTCTTTCGAGGGGGGCAATGACAATGTTCTGGAATTAGCAGTGATTATTGTCTATCAAAGTATACCATTGGACTATATACTTTATAATGTTGCATATTCTATTATGCGGACTATATCTCAATTTGAAGAAAAAAAAAAAGAACCATGTTGTGATAAATAGAGAACCAGTTGCCAGAAGATCAAACATGTTAGTAGGTGGAGAAAAGGGGAGCGAAGATTCAAACTCTTCCACAACGGAGGTCAGAGGGAGTTAGCGGTGCGGCTGGGAGCCATGCATTTTTGTTCTTGCCTTGGAAACTCCCCTATTCTTCCTATTCCAGCCCCTTCTTCTACGTTTTTTCAGGCCCATTAACATGTCGGGTTTGTGTAACACTAGTTAATATCCAGTCAGACGATGTTATGAAGAGAAAGAACGTGAGTGTCACATGTCTGGTTAAACACAGTTCCTCAACCTTGAGGCTCCGAATGTCCTTTGGCTTTGAAAAAATAAAAATGGCATTAATACCTACAAGCTTACTGGCGGGCTCTGTGCAAGTAACCTCTTCCACGTGTGTGTCTTCCCCTGCCCACTTCTCCCCCCCCCGCCCCGCCCCCCTGGCTCCCTATTAAGAAAGACTATGAAGAATTATGCAGCCAAAACAATTTAGTAGTTTGTTATCCTTCCCCCAACTATCTCAGTGCTCTACCCCCACTGTCCCCCCCTCTTTCCTGGTAGCTCACCCATGGCCTTATACCCATCGGCTCGGTGCTTCCTCTTACCCAGGCAGCCCTCCTGCTGAGATGAATGCCCTGTGTTTATCTGTAGTGAAAACAAAATACAGGCCACTCCAAGTTATCCTATCTCCTCCTGTCTTTAGTGCCGCCTTCTCTTCATGGAGCTATTGTGCCTGAGCCAAGGGGAGAATGAGAACTGACCCGACAGGTTACATCTGCTGGACCGACAGCAATTGTCTTTCCACAGACTGCGATACGCACGAACGGTGGACGCTGCACTAGACATCATCTCCATTTCCGTTCAATTCCCTCATTTTACAGATAAAACGTGTGCTGACTCAGTCTATTGGCTTTTGGATATTCGTGGGCTTATCTTTATGGGAGTAAAACATAACAACAGTTATCCTCAAAGACTGTCTCATAATCAAAGTTGAAGAAATACTGTTCTAGATATTTTTTTGTTTTTTAAAAAACTCTATCTTATTTGAAGAGGAAAACTCAAGTATTTTTGCAAAAGCTTTCCGTTGCAGAGCAACGGGACAGACTAAAGGTAGCTCACAAAATAAGGGAACATTTCTTACGTGTTATTTTTTTTTTCTCCAAATTCTTCTACAGAGGTCCAGACAGATGGGCTACGTTTCCTTTCTATTAACTGAGGAGACAGAGAAGACTTGAGGACTGAAGCTTGTCACCACTGTCCTGAATGTCCTGAAATCCTAACAGCTTTGGCTGAAAAAATGTCCAAAGCAGGCAGTGAAAATACATTTCAAATAGGACAGACTCCAAACTCTCTATGCTGGAATCCCAAGGCATGGAGGGAAAACTGGCTCCTTGGAGGAAAGCAGTTGAAGAAATAAGTAGAGTGATCTAGACCCTATTCCAGTATGTTTGAAGTACTTGGGGATAGAATAACCCCTTTCCTTTATTCATCTACATAGGTCCATGAGCCATGAGAACATGACTCCCCATGCGAAGCTCCTCAATACAAGACATCTAACGGCATCACGTAGATCCTCTCTCAGGGGTTGGGCGGGGGGAGGGGCGAAGCCTAAAGAATCTGAAATGGTGAGCCCATGTTTTAATTCAAGTTCTGAGAACAGCCTTGAAGAGGAGTTTCTGGCAGTGAGGAACAGCCCAAGAAGCAAGGGCCCCGGAATCAGGCAGACCTAGGTCTGAATTCTGGCTGTCACTTCCTGGTGAAGGGACTTAAGTAACGAACGTCTCCGAGTCTTTTTAGCAGCATTTACCTCATAAGGCAATTTGAGGATTAAAGGAAAGAGCATGTGCAAAGCACCTAGCATAAGGCTGGGCACAGAGTGGGTGCCTAGCAGTGACGATGTGATATTTGCACCAGGCGGTGAGCAGGAAGCCTGGGGATGCCCATAGGTGGCATGGCCAGGAGCTCCCGAAGCATAGGGAAAAGGAGCTCCCTGCTCGAAAGGTCCTATTCCAGTGAGAAGCTGACTCCAAGGGACGACGCCCAAAAGGCCGGTTGTCATTCAGGTCCTACCTAGTGCCAGGGAATGCGGAATTGTATTACTCGCGAAGCTTCTTAAGTGGTTCTGTCACTTATTGACAGTGTGAACCTAGGCAAGTCACCCGATGTCTCTGAGTTTCAACTTCCTCATCCCCGAAATGAGGATGATACTACCTGTATCACAAGAGTTGCTGGAAAAACGAAAATGAAGTGCCGTGTGAGGGGCCACGTCCGGAGCATTTCCCACGTGCCAGGCTCTATTCTAAGAGTTTAAGACACACTGTCTTACTTGCAGCACAAGCGAAAGGTCTCAGCGTAGTGCCGGGGCGCAGTAAATACCTAACAGAGGTAGGTATTAAAGAAATGATATGGGGCAGAGGAGCAACTACCATGCTTCCCAGAGAAAGAAGATGCCTTGGCATATACGTGGGAAGAATCAGAGGCAGCTGGGAGAAGAAAAGTAACAGTTGGGTATGACTATCGCAAAGCTTCTGAACTACCACACACGGAAAATAATAAAAGTTACCCTAAATCACCCCAAAAGGACAGCCCTGAGTTGTCATCTTCATCCTTAACGTTGATGCCTTTCTGAATCTGAGAAGAAGCTGCCAGGATTTCCAGTACATACCAAAAAGCGATGACAATATCCTGAAGTGTGTCAACTTGTGTGGGCACGCAGCCGTCTAAAAGGAAGCAGATGGTGGTTGACTGGGGGAGCGTTAGGGCGTCTCTGTGACTGCGGCTCGACTTTGCCTTCAGAGGGTGGCCACACCTACCTCAACGATATTCTCAACAATAATTCAAAAGGGGTAAGGCTTAGATTTTCCTTATTCTCCCTTAGAGCTTATGTTCTTGGCACAATACTGATGCGCCACAGACGAGCCAGCATGTGAATGTGCTCTATCCCGATAAGGTACAGCCTTTCTACATCGTAGAGTCCTTCGGCTTCTAAACTCATGGAGCTCGTACTGTTAGAAGCAATGAAGTGAATTTTTTAAAATAAGCCATCGGTCTGCACCTGTGTAGGTGAATGAAGGAGAAGCACTTTAAAGTCAGGAAAAAAAAAGTATACTTAACATTTAGGATTATCAACCACTGTTGGTTTTCCATAATATATTTCATTCCTGATTTCATCTGAAAGAAATAGGATTATTACTACCATTCAAAAAGTGGTACCTTATTAATAAACTCTTGGCATGGCTTTGAGGTGGATTTCAGATTCAAAATAGACTTTACCACACCGCTAACGTGTTCACTCAGTGTTTATCAATAACTTAAGAGGCTTCATTCAAAAAACTTACTGAGATAGAATTACCTGAAACCCAGGGGTGAATCGAGGCCTTGTAGGGTCTGGACCTCATCTACTTTGGGAAATCCTGCCTCATCAAAACATGCAAAATTATGCGTACAGGAACTGCGAGGGTCCCTCCCAAGACTTCGGAAGGGGCCTATGTAAGTGAGAAGACCTGAAGTTTAAGCTTCAGTCAGTTCAAGATAAATCCACCTCAGCTGGGGCCCAAAAGGCTTACAAACTTATTTAATGCTGGAGAAAATATTGTTT
This sequence comes from Panthera onca, assembly GCF_046562875.1. Classification (NCBI taxonomy): domain Eukaryota; kingdom Metazoa; phylum Chordata; class Mammalia; order Carnivora; family Felidae; genus Panthera; species Panthera onca. The sequence continues at coordinate 487,803 of NW_027675820.1, forward strand.
CAACTTATAAACACCCCAGTAATTAAGTCACATAGGTAATAACGTGACTGAATTCACGGGATGGCATCTCCCTTGCGCATGCTCTCTTTCTCTCAGAATAAATAAACGTTAAAAAGAAAAAAGAAAAGAAAAGTTTGGCCCCAAACAAGGAGCCCAGCCTCCAATACACACTTACTGTACTGTGATAATTTTTTGGAAGTTAACTGTGAATTCGTTTTAGTAGTACAGCTCTATTCAAACCACATTGAAAGGGCGGGCCTACGCCGGCTGACTCCATCTTGTTCTGTGTCCTTCACCTTGACCACACCTCCTCCCCTTGAGTAACCCCCCCCCCCAACTGCCTAACAGCACTCTTCCCCAGGACCCTTCCCCAGCCAATCAGCTGAGGCCACAGCCATTACCTCACCAACTGCCCCTAGGCCCCCATAAAACCTTTGTCCTTTTGAAACTGGCTCTCTCTCCCCGGTATCTCACCTCTGCATCAGTGCAGGTAGGGGATTGAGCTCGAGCTAGCTCGAATAAAGGCTCTTTTGCTTTTACATCGGACTCGGCTCCCTGGCGGTATTTGGGGATCACGAATTCTGGGCATAACACACATGACATGAGTATTAATTTATTCTCAATACCAGCTAGCTCTGGTTCTTTAATTACCTTTTTCTGTCATGTAAGATCGATGAGGGAGCATGAGGCAAGTTGAGGGCAAAATACAAGTTAGCACATGCCCCCGCCCCAGGTGGGATATGTGTGATTCTGGCTGCTCGAGGACAAAGGAAAGGAAAGAAAACAAATGGTTAACTGATAAGAGATCTCAGTCGGGCAAGATAGGAGTTTCCATCAGTTTACAAATATCTTAGTAAATTACAAGAAAAAGGCAATCTTATCAATAGCCTAATCGCCAGAAACCTACAGAATCAGCGTCCTGGAGCCCCAACATCACCCCTCCATAGTGATATGGGGAACAAAGGCAAGAAGGAAATCTCAGGTAAAATTAAATTTCCTTATAACCTGCAGCCTATTGACAGATACTTGAGGCAGGCAAATAAAATATTTCTCCAGGAACTCCCTACTGTCTTATTGCTTTGCTAGACGGAAAAACAACCTTAGCTTGACAATAGCAAGGCCTCTGGTATCTTAGGAGTCCTCTTTCACATATCACAGTCCCTCTGGAGACTTCCCTTTTGACTTGACCTCCCAATTCCATAGCATATAACCTGTCACTCTTCACAACCCCAGTGCAGTTCTTTCTGCCCACGGTCCTGTCCCTGTGCTTTCATAAAATCGCCTTTTTGCACCAAAGACATGTTCAAGAATTCTTTCTTGGCCGTCGGCTCCCGACTCCCCACCATCTCCCCAAAACTTCATCAAGATGAACGTGAAAACTCAACACAAGCAAGTTGTTGCCTTGTCCACGACAAATCTGTTCTATTTCACAACCATCCCCTACTTTGTCACCCCCTAGCTCGTTACCCTGCTGCACTGATGCCAGCATGGCTCACATACGTTTTCCCATCAACGGCCATCTTTTTCTCCTTCCAGTATGAAAGATTCTTGGGGACAGTCCCTGTGTATTCTTTGTACCCCCAGTACTTAGTACACTGTCGACACAGAGTGCGCGTGGCACTGAGTGTTTTTCAATGAATTCATTCATTGTTATCAACGGATTCCACCCTATTTTGTCCTGTATTGCCTACATAACTATGAAATTCAGATTCTTAGAAGAGACTCTCGGTGTTATAAGATGCTTAGTAGAGGTGGTGAGTTTTAAGACATTATATTGACACCACTAAAACCTCTTGGTGGAGAAACTCAATGAGCCCGTTCTCTGGCATGCCGGCAAAACAAAAAACTGACCCTCAGTATTCTTTCCCCAAGTTAGGCATCAGCAAATTAATGAGAGGAGAGAGGAGGCCCCTGCTCTTGGGCACCCGCAGGAACTTAACTCCAGCTCCGGACACACCGTAAACACTTTCATCTAATGGAAGATAAGTTGTGAAATCGGATTTCTGAACCACAAGACAGTAAGACAGTCTTTTCCAGCGTCTGCTTTAGAGGAGGGTCTTCAACCTTGAGTCTAAAAATCCCCCTCAGGCCACTGAACATGTCCAGTATGATTTGCTTTTTTACAGAGAAATCACAGAATTTTCCGGCTGAAAGGGAATAACACACTTCTTAATTGAAGAGTGGTCAGGAAAGAAAACACATGGAGAGCAGTGCCCTGTGGCAGGCATTCAGGAGTTCTTTCTGCTTTCCTGATGGCTCAAGAAGCACCCACACCTTTTGCTGCCTGGAGAACTCTGTGCTAAACTTAGTTCTTTGAAGTTCTCTTTTGCATAGGAAACTTGCACATGAGCAGGAATCAAAGTTAAATTCAAAAGTGGATTTCAAGGACCATGCACACCTTGGGGAAGCATCACTGTCACGAATTCCCATGATAATACTGACTTGGGTGTTACTTGCTTGGGGCTTTCATTGCCCACGAAAGCTGGTTACGAGGGAGGGCAGAGAGTGCCATTTAGGAGTTAAGACAAGTCTCTTGGCCTCTTTGTACCTTAGTTTCCTCATTTGAAAAAAAAAATGGATTTTAAGACCTACTTTCCAGAATTCATACTGGGTTTATTAACACACACCTAACCAATCACTGTATGATATTTTTACATGTAGTTTTTTTTTTTTTTTTTTTTTTACATGTATTCATTTTCTATTTCACTTACAGCTTGTGTAAAAACGGCATTCCATGCCAGGCCTGAAATGTTCCAAAGCTCAGTTCGGTGAGTAAATTGCAACGAAGATTTCTACACACACACACACACACACACACAAAAAACAAGACACAAACAAAGAGAAAAAAAAGATATTCTTTCAGAATATTTATCCTTTGGCAGTGATTCTAATTTATAGATAATGAAACATAACCACAATACTCTCTCCATACACTAAAGAAATCTCACTATGAAAGATACTTGCCTTTTTAAAAAAATATTTGCATGAAAGATTTATACTTTCATGTTTATACATGTGGTGCATTAGATACAAATCAGTAAATGCTCAATAAATACTTGTGTTAAGTAAGTATTTTTTTCTAGAGAAGTAAGTTTATTTCTCTAGAAAAACGTTTCACAACTTTAGCACTGTTGAGATTTATGGTTGGATAATCTTTGTTATGGGGGGGGGGGTGCTGCCCTGTGAACTGTAGGGTGTGACAGCAGCCCTGGCCTCCACCCACTAGATGCCAGGAGCACATCTACAGTCTGACAATCAAAAATGTCTCCAGACACTACCAAGTGTCACCTGGATGCAAAATCACCCTGGCAGAGAACTGCTGCTCTAGAACGATTCACTCTGATCTCTATAATAACTCTCACACCAAACTTTGCCACAGACAAAAAAGATTTGCTACATAATTTTAGTAGCTTTCGACTAATAAAGTTTCATTCATTCCAAATGAATAACAAAGAGGTTTACAATTAAGTTTAATACAAATTCCAAATATAATGAATTTATATTTGTAACTTACATAAACTTCAAAAAAGGTAGTGATTCAAATGTACGTCTTTCAATAGATTGTATTTTATTGCAGGATAAATCTCTAGGAAAAGGAAAAGGAAAATATTGCCTCAATTAGCTATAAGATATCTAATTAGTAGGATGGTAGTATTGAATAAGTAGCTTTTGGCTAAACTCTGAGTATTAGGAATTGTTATTTGAACCTTCCAGAGCCCCTAACCCTGTCCTCACCTTTCTTAAGAGTCTCACCTTTGTGATCTTCATACATAAAATATGCAACTATAGATCTTGATAGATCTTGGAAGTAATCTTTCCTGAGAGCAGAAGAATTGATTAAATGACTGTTTGTGGCCTCATCAATTTCTAAATTATGAGCTCAAAGTTGTGATCGCCACATATAATTTCTAATATTAAAAGGGATATTCTCACATTAGCACACCTTCCTGGTTTAGTTCTATTTCTTGACACCAAGTCAATACCAGAAGAGGTAAAAGATACCTTTTCATTTAACTTGAAAAGAAGTTACTCCTCTAATCAATACCTAACTTTGAACGAACTCAGAATTATATTATCATATTAATAGAAATTTATTTTTGGTTGTACGTTGCCTAAACGGTCTATGAATTTATCAATTGCTTCAGCTGCAAGTGGGGCCAACAAAAAAACAACACGGTCCTGGATTTTTATTTGGAAACACCCATTCTTGATTATGGTTGACCCTCTTATTTCCATGGATTTCAGCCGAGTCCCTCACTTTCCACCTACATGGGTACCACCATCTTCTGACTGGCATTTTCATCTCTGGTCTCTCCCATTCTAATCTATACTGCACACAGTCACCAGATTAATTCTCCAGGAGTGGTTCTCAAATATCAGAGTCACTTGGGAACTTACTCAAGATGCAAATTCTCAGCTCTACTCTGGACTGAGTGAATCAGGAACTGTGGAGGTGGAACCTGTGTTCTGACAAGGCCTCCCGGTGACCCTGGTGCAGTCTAAAGTTTGTCCTAGAGCACTGCTGTGATAACACGGTAGCGTGGCATATCATCCAAGGCCTTCAAAATCCTAAATCCGGCTCTAGTTTCCTACTCTACAGATACCAAAGAAATTTCTCCTGCATTTTGCCTTTCACTCACTCTATCTTGCAAGCATATTCTTCCCAAGATGTCTATCTGATGATACGTCATAGCCATTCAAGGTTCTGTTCAAACAGTATTTCTCTAGTAACTTCCCTGATCCAACTTGAAGTCTTCCCCCCCTCTTCTGTGTTCCAAAAACAACTTATACTTCTCATTGCCCAAATCCATTTCTTCCCCTCCCCCTCTCCTCCTCCTCCTTCTTCTCCTTCTTTTAATTTTTTAAAGTAGACTCCACGCCCAACCTGGGGCTTGAACTCACGACCCTGAGATCAAGAGTCGCATGCTCTACTGACTCAGCCGGTCAGGTGCCCCAATTTCTTCTTAATATAGTTATTCTGGCATTCCATTTCCTCTGGGCATAAACTCCATGAAAGTATGGACTAGTCTTGCTCATCTGCGTTGTCTACTGTGTTTAAAACTGATGCATGGACAAAGAACAAACTCAAATATTTATAAAATAAATTAACAGCTGGGTAGTGAGTAGAAGGAGCAAAACGACTGAAAAGAAATGTGGTTTTACGACTTTGTGGCTCCCTCTTCTGCACTTTGTCAGTGCTTCATCATCCATTTAGTGCTTAGGCATTATGGTTTAAGCTTCTGTTTATTTTCCCTGTGAAATCATGAGTTCCTACAAGGGTGGGAAGCCTGTCTTAACCATCTGCGTGCCTATGGTACTGGGCATAGGGCCTGTCACATTCTTTTTTAGGTTTTGATTCACATTTTTTTTGAATGAATGAATGAGAACACTTCACCTGACATGAAATAATTGGCTTACAAAGTACCTCATAGTAGAAATAATGAAAGGCCCTATCCATTGCGCAGTTTGTCTCTTTTGGTTTTCTCCAAACTGTGTTTGTAACGTTTGGAGCCCAGATGGCAGAGGTAGCCAAGAAGACCAATACAAAGTGGTTGTCCCCTAAGACTTGGAAGGTTTGATAATTTGAAGGGCTATTTTTAGTGTCATATGAGATTCTTTTTACTCACTACCCTTAAGCCTTCCACATTTGCAAGAAGAATCTATTTTCTAAAGCACATCATTAATAAGGATTAATGAGGGGTGCCTGGATGGCTTAGTCGATTGAGCATCTGACTTCGTTCGGTTCAGGTCATGATCTCACTGCTCATGAATTCGAGCCCCGCATCAGGCTCTGGGCCAACAGCTCAGAGACTGAAGCCCGCTTCGGATTCTGTGTCTCCCTCTCTCTCTGTGCCTACCCTGCTCATACTCTGTCTCTCTCTCTCTCTCTCTCAAAAATAAATAAACATTAAAAAATTTTTTTAAAAAGGATTAATGAAATACACAGCTTTGCATGGCATGGACAAAGAATAAACACTGAACCTCCATAGCAAAGAACATTAGTATCTCTGTATGTCTAATGTACAGAGATATATGCAAACATTTCTTCCTTGACAATGAGGCTGGAGAGATGTTTATTCTGTAATTAGCGAAGTTAGAGGCATTTCTGATGTTTGTTTAGTGTAAACATTTCTAACTATACCACTTAACCATCATTATATTTTTAAAGATTTCATTTTTTTTAAGTAATCTCTATACCTAACATGGGGCTCTAACCTACAACCTCGAGATCAAGAGTTGCAGACTCTAATGACTGAGACAGCCACGTGCCCCTTAGCCATCATTTTTTTAATGTTTATTTATTTTTGAGAGAGACAGAGCATGAGTGGGGGAGGGGCAGAGAGAGAGGGAGACAGAATCTGAAACAGGCTCCGGGCTCTGAGCTGTCAGCACAGAGCCCGACACGGGGCTCGAACCCACAAACTGTGAGATCACGACCTGAGTCAAAGTCGGACGCCCAACCAACTGAGCCACCCAGGAGCCCCAACCCCTTAACCATCATTTTAAACATCTATTTTTATGGTGGCATAAGAATTTCCACACTGATCACAGGAATCTACTCCTGAAGCCAAGTGCACATTGTATGTTAGCTAACTTAACAATAAATGACATAAAAAATAATAATAAAAAAATAAACTAATAAAATTTCCCACACTGAAATCCTTAATCTCTTAATAATTTAATATGTACTTGGTAATACTGCTTACATAATTCACCTGCTTAGTTAAATATTTAATATTTAAATATTTAATTTAGATTAAATTATTTAAAAATTCTGGGTTAATGGCATTCAAATTAATGTAAGTGTTCTATATTTTCTTGTCTTGTAGGTGACAATTTGAGGTTAACTTCAATTCCTCTCATTTTACTAAGCCAACTTTTTCAAACCTTTTCTGTAAAGGCCAGACAGTAAATATTTTAGGCTTTGCAGGCCATATACGGTCTCTGTCACATATTCTCTGTTTCTTTCTCTTCTTTTCTCTTTTACAGCCCTTTAAGAACATGAAAATCATTCTGAACTCATAGGTTGTATCAAGACAGACCATACACAGGATTTGATCCATGGGCCACAAATAATAAATATAAATAAAAGCAGATGGTATATGAACACTTACATAACAAGGTTCATATGGGTGTCCATAATTGCTCAGACTTCATTACCCCTTTTCCTCTACAACTGAAGGGCTTTTTCCTATATCTTGTCTATAAAATTAAAAAGTTGAAAATGCATAGGAGGTATTTAATGCTAGAGATGGGCTGGGTCCCCACAGACTTACAGAGTTATAGAATTTAATAGAGAGAATTATAGAATTCCACTATAGAGAATTATAGAATTCTACTGTTAGAAGAAATTGTTGCAATTATCCAATTTGAACCCTGTATTTTTTAATAAATAATATAACTAAAAACTCATAATAAATGATGAACTGATTAACTTACAAATACTGGAGGGATAGCAGGTCTTCAAATGTGTCTTTATGTAATTCGGTCAGATAATTGTCCCTGAGAATTCTGCAAAATGAAAAGGTCATTTCTGGGTCAAAATGCAAAAATAACTACAACTATTTGCTACACAGGACCGCTAGATGTGAGAGAAACCTGGGTAATGGTGCCACCAAATACACTAATTCTTATTTAATGTAGGGATGGTGATCTCTGCTGTTTGATTCAAATCTTTTCTTCTCACATACTCCTTTGTCTCTCCCTCTCTCTCTCTCTCTCTCTCTCTCTCTCTCTCACACACACACACACACACACACACACACACACACACACACCCCTATCCACTCTTCACACCAAAATGTACATTTAATGCCTACTCTCTGGATCATAAAATCTCTGTTAGAACCCAGCCCTGAGTGGCAAAAACATGGACAGAACTGCCACTTCCTCCTCTCTTTTCCCAAATTTTATTGTGGAAGCCCTATTTATAACCATATCAGTGCTACAAGTAAAGCCATCTAATTTTTTCCCCATCTAAAAAATATCTGTGAGAACTAAAAATGTGCATAAAATGCACATAACATAAATGCTCAGTTTAATAAGTATAGAGTAAATACCCGTGTAACACTATTTGTTCATTCTACTGTTGGTGGATACTAGATTTTTCTAATTTTTAGTTATTATAAACAGTGCTGCTTTGGACATTTTTCTGTTTATATCCTAGTACACATTTGCCTAAGTTTCTCCAGGATTTAACAGGGGTACAAAATTGTCTTCCTAAGAGGTTGTGCTATTTCAAGCTGGCAGATTGAAACATGCCAAGTCTCTACCAAACTCCAAACTCCACCAAAGTCCCTAAGGATGATTAGAAAAGATACAATTAGAAAATCCACAACCTTAGCTCAAAGCCAAGGGAGTAGCTCTACAAACACTCCCCACCAGAAATGCCTTGGAGCCACCTACAGGGTGATTAGCTGGGATACTGCAGTAGGACCAAGGACAGCACATCAACCCCACATCCTTCCTCCTTGGATCTGGCAGCAAAGGGTGTTTTCTTCCAGGCAGGAGCCATTGGTGTTAGAAGGGGGCAGGGTCCCAGAACCCTGGAGGAAGGGTATACACTCTGACTAGCCATTAGAAGTCACCTCCCACCTCTTCTTTAACTCTCAGGGGGACCTGTCACCAATAACAAGCCCCGTGGTTCATTTCACCTCTTCCTTAGGACCAGAAAACAGAAGCAAGTCAAATCTCAACTACAAAGATAAATTGCACTCAGGAATGACCAAATGGAGTGAGAAAGCCAATTCTATTCAGGACAGAAAATAAAAAACAAATATAACAGCTTATAGTCAATGACACAGTTAACAGAGAAAACACAAAAGGATTTGAGAATACCAACATTAATGGGGCACCTGCGTGGCTCAGTCGGTTAAGCATCCGACTTTGGCTCAGGTTGCAGTCCATGGGTTCAAGCCCTGCACTGGGCTCTGTGCTGAAGCTCAGAGCCTGGAGCCTGCTTCCGATTCTGTGTCTCCCTCTCTCTCTGCCCCTCCCCAACTTGCACTCTGTCTCTCACTCTCTCTCTCTCTCAAAACTAAACAGTATACAAAATTTAGAATGGCATCATTAATATATCCTCAGACAGAGGTAAACAGTACATCTAATAAAAAGAACCAACTCAAGATTATATGAATGAAAAGTATTATCATTAGTAAAAAACTCAGTCTATGAGCAGCAGAAACGGTCGTTGAATAAATTAGAAAACTTGAGAGATCTGGCCACTGATTTCTTACCAATACTTGAAATTCTATGTATTTATTATATTTACATATTTGTTTTTATATTATATATTTGTAAACCCCTTGACAAGTGGGATATTTGGTCAGTTTTGTTCTTGGGCTTATATCCCTGGCATGTAAAACAGTTCCTGGGACATAGGAGATGCTCCATAAATATTTGTTGAATGAATTCAGAAAGTGACAGGTATCAATTTGCAAATATACTACTTTTAATTAAAACAAATCATTCATTTATCATCATTTATGAGAATAAGTACAACTTCACAGGAAAACAAATGTCTTTCTCCACCTCCGCCCCAATTTGTGACTCAATCTTTTGAGACAAGAACCTTTTGAGAATTTCATAAAAGCTATGGAATGGACCCTTTCCCTAGAAAACTGCACTTTCTTGAATACGTGCAAAGGTGTGCATGCGATTTCAATTTGCAGACCATCCCTTTAGGGCTCAGGTCCGTGAATAGAATGGACTGAATTTGTGGGTGCCAAACTTGGATGGGAAATAGAATCACATCTCTATTTTCACAAACCTCTAACTAGAATTAGCATTTCCTTCCATTATGAATGTAGGCAACAAACCACAGATTAGTGTAGTTAATTTGGTCCCCAGCAGAAATCAGATATTTTCATATCACATATTTGGCATGGATATCTCAAAATATCATTTATTCTCATCAGTACCTTGAAGTTATAATAGTTAGTAGGCGTACCATTATATTTTGTTATTTAATATTCTAACAGAAGCAGATTTATTGCTATATCACTAATCTTTTTAAAAATTTTTTGAAAACTCTATTTCCACATAATTTCCTTTTCCTATATATTTTAACTTATTATACATTTGAAAACATCATCCCAAGAACATAAGCTTCTGCAGATCATCAATACATATATAGAAGGGTGCCTGGGTGGCTCAGTCTGTTAAGTGTCCAACTTCAGCTCAGGTCATGATCTCACGGTTCGTGGGTTCGAGCCCCACATTGGGCTCTCTGCTGACAGATCAGAGCCTGGAGCCTGCTTCCAATTCTGTGTCTCCCTCTCTTTCTGCCCCTCCCCTGTTCATGCTCTGTCTCTCAGCAATAAATAAATGTTGAAAAAAATTTTTTTAAAAATTTGATATATAGAAAAAAAGGTTAAAAATCCTGCCCCAGGGGACTATTGACCCATAGTTAAAAACTTCTGTCTTACAAGGCATAACCCTCAAGCTGAATTAGAAATCATCAAATCTTGGGGCACCTGGGTGGCTCAGTTGCTTAAGTGTCTGACTTCGGCTCAAGTCATCATTTCACAGTTTGTGGGGTCGAGCCCCACATCAGGCTCTGTGCTGACAGCTCGGAGCCTAGAGCCTGCTTAGGACTCTGTGTCTCCCTCTCTCTCTGCCCCTTCCCTGCTCACTCTCTCTCTCTCTCTCTCTCTCTCTCTCTCTCAAAAATAAATAAACATTTAAAAATTTTTTAAGAATCATCAAATCTTACCAGATTCATCTTCTAGTATATAAACTACCAAATACACGCTTTTCAAAAAATATTTTTTTAACTTCAGTTTATTTTTTTTAATAGGTAATATATATTTGCATGGCTCAGAATTCCAAAGGTATATAATACACAATTCAAAGTTTTTCTCCTACCCCTGTCCCTCAGCCTACCCACTCTCTCCACTCTCTCTTGTTCCTTGTGCCAAATTACTTTCATTTTTCTTACAAGTTTGGGAAATAAGATCTCCAAGTTAGATACTATCATGAGAAAATATAAACTATATATAGTATTTAAGAAATTCATAAAATTCATAAGAAAACAACTACCTTGTTCTACCATTTGTCCCTTACCAGTAAGGTTATCAGACTAAGGGGCAGGGGGGAATCTACTTTAGGGGGATCATAATCCCTACATTTAGATTACTATGACTGTTATGTCTTTTATTATTAATTCAGAAGTCATTTATGACTTATCTACCCAAGTTGAACTAATGATATGACACACAATCTGTCATGAAAAATGCCAGTCAGTTACTTTGAGTATAATATTGTTTCCAAAATTACTTGTGTCTACACTGACTTTTTCTACAAATCAATTTAAAAAAAAGATAACAAAAAAATTGGCAAAGGACAGAAAATTCAGACAAGAAACACAAATGCCCAGGAAACATACAGAGATATTTAAATGTATACGTAATCAGAAAAATTCAAATTCAGAAGGGACCCATTTTATTCACCCACCAGATCAGCCAAGAAATGGAGAATATCCAAGAGTGGGAGGGTAGGAGGAAATGAATGCTGTCATGGTGTATGGATTGGTGTGTAAATTGGCACACCTTTTTTGAGGGCAATTAAAATTGTATATATCGACATCGTCTTCATCCCAACAGTTCCATTTCCAGGGATCTATTCTACAGAAATACCCACCCACGTACACAAAGATGCATGTATGAGGTGGTCCATGCAGCAATGCATGTAATAAGAAAACTGGACACAGCCTAAACATCCATCAGGAGGGGAATTACTAAATCATAATACACTCATACTATGGAATATTATGCAGCAGCTTGCATGGATGGGGTAACCCTCTATGTACTGGAAGAAAAAAAGTCTAAGACATACCACGAAGCAAAAGAATCGAGTTGTAGGATGTTACAATTTATGTAAAAAAAAGATAAGAAAATCACACAACAAACCTATTTTGCTGTAAATATGTATGTAGGCAAATGCATGGAAAAAGGTCTGGAAGGATATATACTAAATCCAGAGTAGTGGCTATCCCAGCAGTGGGGGGATTAGAACATAAGGCAGGTGTTCACTAGATCTGTTATTTCATCAAAAAAATTTTTTTTAATGTTTATTTATTTTTGAGACAGAGAGAGAGAGGGAATGAATGAGCAGGAGAGGGGCAGAGAGAGAGGGAGACAGAATCTGAAGCAGGCTCCAGGCTCTGAGCTGTCAACACAGAGCCCAACGTGGGGCTTGAACCCACGAACCGTTGAGATTATGACCTGAGCCGAAGTTGGACACTTAACCGAATAAGCCCCCCAGGCCCCCCTGTTATTTCATTTTTATATATTGAGACTATAATCACGTATTCCTTGTATAATGGAAAATAAGTTGAAATTGATTCTAATTTTAAAGGGAACCTGCCAAATTTAATTTTTAAAATAAACACAGATGGGGCGCCTGGGTGGCTCAGTCGGTTAAGCGGCTGACTTCAGCTCAGGTCATGATCTCGCGGTCCGTGAGTTCGAGCCCTGCGTCGGGCTCTGTGCTGACAGCTCAGAGCCTGGAGCCTGTTTCAGATTCTCTGTCTCCCTCTCTCTGACCCTCCCCCGTTCATGCTCTGTCTCTCTCTGTTTCAAAAATAAATAAACGTTAAAAAAAAAAATTAACACAGAATTGCAATCGGTAGAGGTCGAGTTGGGATATGGAAGGGGAAACACCTTTCCTCAGAGCTACTGACTTCAAAGTTCTGGACCAAGAAGGACCTTAGAATGCAGTTAGTTTTTTTTTTTTTTTTTTTTTTTTTTTTTTTTTGTATTCGTATTTGGAGAGAATATACTCACAGTTTCTCAGCCCAACGGTATCCCTTCCATACATTTTCATCAATGTGAGAAATAGAGTTTCCTTGGAAATTTCTGTGAAGAAACACAGTTCAGATCCTTGAATAGGTAGGAAAGGAATGAACAGAATAAATAAAAGAATCACTGGCAACCTTGTGGGGAATATTCCAATGCAGTAAATGCCAACTTTCTAATTTCCGCGGCTATCAGCATCCCAGGTGGTGCAATTAATAAAGAGATAGCGTGGGGCCACTGGCACAAACAAGCCAGCTCCTTAGAACCTGAACTTCCTATTTGTTCCATTCCTTGGGTAGATAACGCCTGTTAATTACTCTGGAGATAAGTATTTTTTTCCCCCAAATCACTTATGTGTCTAAAATGGTTCCTTCCACAAATCAATGAGAAAATAATAATTCAACGAAAAAAATGGTAAAAAATTTACCATTATCAGCAAACAAATGTAAAGAAGCCCTCTACTGAAACCTCTCTAGGTGTTAGAAGGATAAGGGAAGTTAGAAATTAGAATAACTAACATGGAAAGATTTCTTAGACATATTGTATAGGGAAAAGCAACAAATCACTGGGCAAGGAATTAAAAAGTATCCCCTCATTAGGAAATTAGGAAAAAATGCAAAGGAAAGAGATGGGAAGGAAGGACACACACCAAAAAGGTGACAGGAGTTATCTTATGAGTGGTAGGGAGGGTGGGGTGGGATTTTCACGTTTTATCCTCTATACCTGTGACATTAAAAACAAAAAAAAGTATCCATGATAATTCATGTATCCATGAATTACACATGTTTAAGAGAAGCTATTAAATGCCTGAGGTTCAGTTTCAACCGCTAACTCTGCGTATGACTTTGAATCTTTACCTTTAGTTTTGTCCTCTTCCCTCAGCAACAGCTTACCTGGTCAGTTTATATACACATTTTTTTCAGGGGAGTCAGGAATAAATTCAAAACAGATACCCATCTGCCCATGTGCCTGGTGGACATTTCCAGTCAACCTGAAGCCTTCTGGTTGCTCTGTGTTCCCTGGTAAAAGATGCCTCAACTTCCATCATTCTTATCTGGGACAGAAGTTTCAGAGTAATATCTGAGTTTTCTCTTTCCCGTGCACACCCCACCCGCGACTGTCATCAGTTAGTCTATCTTGTCACTTCCTCCTTTGCAGTGCTCTCAAGGCTTTTCTTTCTACTCTTTTCAGCCACTCTGAGTCGGCCCCTTGTTACTTTATTCCCAGGTTTTGTTAGAACATTCTATCTGGTCTCGCTGGATCAAGCTCTCCTCTCCAGATCGGCCTATATGGGGAACTGAAAATAATCCTGTTTCAGCGGTCTGTATATCTCATGCTTGAAAACTTTCAATGGCTCTCTATAACTCAGAATCTAACGTTCAAACCTCTCTAGCTGATAGTCAAGGTTTCTCGTAATTGGATCTTTAACTGCTTAACCTAATTCTTAATTCCTGATCATTCCTGCAGCCGTGCCTTTGCCTAGACTTATACCCATTTTTTCTCTATTTAACACATCAGAGCCACTCTTTAAGTCTCAGCTAAAGTGTTAGCTTATCCATGCAGCTCTCCCTGACCTCCATACTCCGCTGATTACAGAGTCTGCTGAATTCCAACACCCATGGTACCTCTTTTAGTACTTAATTACATGCCACCTCCCTTTTTATGACCATTTCCTTTCTTCCCACCTGTCATTTCATGTTCTGAAGACGATTTCATCCTAGTGTGGCGCCCATAGTACTTACTCTTGGGTTGGGCCCAAACTGAGTACTGTATGTGGAAGGCCGGGCGTCAAAGATGAGGTCTGGGGAATCAAAATAATAACAGCTAACACTCATATTTCGCCAGGCACTGATCCAAGTGCTTCATATGTATTACCTCATCTAGATCTCACCATAATCCCATGAGATGGTAACTATCATAATTTCCATTTCACAGAAAAGGAAACTGAGTCACAAAGCTAATAGATGACAGACCTCGGCCCAAACGCAGGCAATCTAGTTCCAGAATCTCTACTCTTCACTACTCTGTTGTATCCTATTATAGAGGATGGAGCAAAAATGGGAGAGTAGAGGTTAAGGAATGAAATAATGGGGCTAAAAATTGGATAAGGAAAAAGAATAAGGACAATTACAAGTAAAAGATTGCAGAAGGGCGAACAGTAGTAAAAAGGAAAATGAAGATAAGGGATAGTTGACAAAGAAAAGGTAAAAACAGAAAGTCAGTCAACGTGGTTGGGGAGATGAGGAAGGCCCAGGGCGACATTGAGGAAGAGACTGCCATGTCAAGCAGGAGGCAGAGAACAAACAAGTAAAGGCGATTCTTACAAGATGGTGAAGGTGCCGTTGTAGGTGTCGGGCTCCAGCACGGGCACTCTGCGGAGCCTCTGCTGTGGGCTGAGACCAACACACGACAGTGTCTCCTCTTTGCAGGTACAGCGCTCACATATTTTGAGGTCTGTGGTGGCATTCTGTTCTGGTTGCCAAGTTAAAGTTGTGTATGCCTTTTCTGAGGTATACTTTACAAAATGCACCACAGGATGTTCAGTTGTTGGAGGAAAACCTGTCTCAAATGACTCTGGTTGCTGACTTACAGGAATTTCTAGGTCCATAGGTGGAACCGTGACTTCAGTCAGGTTTCGATGTTGACTCTGAACCTGTTTTGGATGTGCAAGTGTCACCTCAAGGTCCTTTGGGGGAGGAGTTGTAGTCTTCTTCAGGGTTGTCGAATGTTCAGCCTCTGTAATAGGTTCTGGAGTTATAGTAAGCTCCACATGACGAAATGGGATGATGGGTGATGCTGGATGCTGACCTTGATCCTTACTTGGAGTTGGAACTGTCACTTCCTGCTGGAATGGATATTGAACTACAACCTCCTTAGGTGGCTCTGGAGGCTGAGTTGGGGTGTCTCGCATGGTTGGAGAAGGTTCAGTCTCCACACTGGATCCTGCAGTTACAGTAAGTTCCAGGTCCATAGGTGGAACTGTGACTTCAGTCAGGTTTGGATGCTGACTCTGAACCTGCTCTGGATGTGCAAGTGTCACCTCAAGGTCCTTTGGAGGAGGAGCTGTAGTCTCCTTCACGGGTGTAGAATGTTCAGCCTCTGTAGTAGGTTCTGGAGTTATGGTAAGCCCCAAGTCCACACGATGAGCTGTGACACTGGGCAATGTTGGTTGCTGACCTTGATCCTTACTTGGAGTAGGAACTGTCACTTCCTGTTGGGACGGATACTGAACAACCTCCTTAGGTGGCTCTGGAGGCTGGGTTGGGGTCTCTTGCATGGTTAGAGAAGGTTCAGTCTCTGTAGTGGATTCTGGAGTTACGGTAAGCCCTGGGTCCAAAGGTTTAACTGTGACTTTAGTTAAGGTTGGATGCTGAATGTGCTCTGAATGTGGAAATGTCACCTCAAGGTCCTTTGGAGGAGCGGTAGTCTGCTGCAGGGCTGAGGAATGTTTAACATCCGTAGTGGGTTCTGTAGTTACAGTAAGCACCAAGTCCAAAGGCTGAACTGTTACATTCGGCAACCACAGACGCTGAGCTTGATCCTGATCTGGGGTTGGAACTGCTGCCTCTTGATATACTGGAGGTTGAGCTACAAGTTCCTTAGGCGGCTCTGGAGGCTGATCTGGGGTCTCTTGCATGGCTGGAGAAGGTTCAACCTCTGTAGTGGATTCTGGAGTTATGGTAAGCTCCAAGTCCAAAGGCTGAACTGTGACCTCAGTCAACGTCGGATGGTGAGACTCAACCTGCTCTAGATGTGGAAATGTCACCTCAAGGTCCTTCGGAGGAGCTGTAGTTTTCTTCAGGACTGTAGAAGTTTTAACCTCCACAGTGGGCTCTGGAGTTATGGTAAGCTCCAGGTCCAAAGGTCGAACTGTTATATTGGGGAGTGATGAATGCTGAGCTTGATTCTGACCTGGTGTCAGAACAGTCTGCTCCTGATATACTGGAGGTTGAGCTCCAATAACCTCCTCAGGTGGCTTTGGAGGCTGAATTGGAGTCTCCTGCATAGGTAGAGGAAGTTCAATCTCCTTATTGAATTCTGGAGTTATAGTAAGCCCCAGGTCCAAATGTTGAGTTGTGGCCTTATTCAAGGTTGAATGCTGAACCTGAACCTGCTCTAGATGTGCAAATGTTACCTCAAGGTCCTTTGGAGGAGCTGTAGTTTTCTTCAGGGCTGTAGAAGCTTTAACCTCCATAGGGGGTTCTGGAGTTATGGTAAGCTCTAGGTCCAAAGGCTGAACTGTTACATTAGGTGACGATGGATGACGAGCTTGATCCAGACCTGGAGTTGGAACTGTCACCTCCTGAAACAGTGGAGGCTGAACTACAACCTCCTTAGGTGGCTCTGAAGGGTGACCTGGGATCTCTTGCGTGGTTGAAGTTTCAACCTCTGTAGTGGGTTCTGGAGTTATGGTCAGTTCCAGGTCTAAAGGCTGAACTCTGACTTCAGTCAAATTTGGATGCTGAGCCTGGACCTGCTCTGGATGTGGAGGTGTCGCCTCAGTGTCCTCTGGAGGAGCTAGAGTCTGCTGCATGATTGTAGACTGCTCAGCCTCCACAGTAGGTTCTGGAGTTACAGTAAGCTCCAGGTCAGCAGGCTGAACAGTAACATTGGGCAAGTTTGGATGCTGAGCTTGCTCTTGTCCTAGAGGTGGAACTGTCACCTCATTATGGACTGGAGGTTGTGCTACAACCTCCTCAGGTGGCTCTGGAGGCTGAACTGGGGCCTCCTGCTGGGCTGGAGGAGTTTCTGCCTCCTTAGAGGGCTCCGGAGGTTGAGTTGGAGACTGCTGCAGAATTGGAGATGGTTCTACCTTCTCAGGGGCCTCTGAAGGCTGAGCTTGTACCTCCTGTTGTGTTAGAGAAGGTTCTATCTCCTTAAGTGGCTCGAGAGGTAGAGATAGGGTTTCCTGCTGGACTGGAGATGGTTCCACCTTCTCAGGAGGGTCTGAAGGCTGAGGTGGGGCCTCCTGCTGTGTGGAAGGTTCTACCTCCTTAGGGGGCTCAGGGGATACAACTGGGGCTCCCTGCTGAGTTGGAAAAGATTCTGCCTCATTACCGGGCTCTGAAGGCTGAGCTGGGGGCTCCTGAGGTGTGGGAGAAGGTTCCACCTCCTTAGGGGGCTCAGGGGATATAGCTGGGGACTCCTGGAGGACTGGAAACTGAGCTGGGGCCACCTGCTGGGTTGAAGATTCAACCTCCTCAGGGGTCTGTGGATGCTGAGCTGGGGACTCCTCCTGGGTTGTAGGTGGTTCACTCCCCTCGGAGGCCTGTGGGTGCTGACCCTGGCCCTCCTCCTGGAGAGGGGAAGGTTCACCCTCTTCCTGGGCCTCTGGAAGCTGAGTCGGGGCCTCCTCCTGGGTTGAGGATGATTCACCCTCCTCAGGGGCCTGTGATTGCTGAGCTAGGGCCTCCTGCTGGGTTGTAGAAGGTTCAACTTCTCCAGGATATTCTGGATACTGAACTGGGGTCTCCTGCTGTGTTGGAAGTTTCTCCTGTGTGGTAGATTCTGGAGATTGCGTTGGAGTCTCCTGTTGGACTGGCAAAGATTCAACCTCAGGGGACTGTGGAGGCAGAGTTGGGGCTTCATGCTGGGTTTCAAAAGGTTCCACATTAAGAGGCACTGAGGGCTGAGCTATAGTCTCGTGCCGAACTGCAGAAGGTCCCACCTCTGTAGTGGGTTCTGCAGTCATGGTAAGCTGCACATCTGGAGGTTTCACACTGACATTGGGCAGGTTTAAATGTTGATCATGGTAGTGACCTGGAGGTGAAACTGTCATCTTATGATGCCATAGAGGTTGAGCTGGGTGCTCCTGCTGGGTTGGAGAAGGTTCCACCTCCCTGGAAGGCAGCTCTGGAGGCTGAGCTGGTTGCTCTTGCAGGGTTGCAGAAGATTCTATCTCCCCTGGAGACTGAGCTGGAGTCTCCTGCTGGGTTGAAGATTCTGCCTCATTAAGGAGCTCTGCAAGCTGAGCTAAGGCCTCCTCCTGGGTTGGAGAAAGTTCAGCTTCTCCAAAACGGTCTGGAAGCTGAGCTGGGGGTTCCTGTTTGCTTAGAGAAGGCTTACCTTCCTCAGGAGGCACTGAAGGCTGAGCTGGGGTCTCCTGCTGCCTTAGAGAAGGATCAATCACCCCAGGAGGCTCGGAAGGCTGACCTGGGGTCTCCTGCTCACTTGAAGGCTCAACCTCCTCTGGAGGCTTACCCGAGGTCTCTTGCTGGGTTAGAGAAAGTTCTGCTTCCTCAGTATGTTCAAGAGGCTGAGGTGGGGCCTCTTGCTGGGCTATAGAAGATTCAACACCTTTATCAGGCCCTGGAGTTGTGGTAAATTCCACATCTAAAGGCTTACCTATAACCCTGGGAAACATTAAATAATCTGGATACTGACCTAGAGGTAGAGATGTCACCTCATCACTTACTGCAAGTTGAGTTAAATACTCGATAGGGAACTCTGGAACTAGAGTTGGGGCCTCCTGCTGGACTGGGGTAGGTTCAACCTCCTCGAGGCGCTCTGCAGGCTGAGGAGGGGCCTCCTGCTGGACTGGGGTAGGTTCAACCTCCTCGAGGCGCTCTGCACGCTGAGCAGGGGCCTCCTGCTGGACTGGGGTAGGTCCAGCCTCCTCAGGGTGCTCCGCAGGCTGAGTTAGAGTTATGGTAAGATCCAGAGGTTTAACAGTGACATTGGGGAAGCTTGGCTTCTGAGCTTCACTCTGACTTGGAGATAGCACATTTACTTCATGATGTGCTAACAGTTGAGATATGATGTCCTTAGATGGCTCTGGAGGCTGAGCAGGGGCCTCCTGGGGGGTTGGAGAAGGTTCCACTTCCTCGGGGGCCTCTGTAGGGTGAGCTGAGGCTTCCTGCTGGACTGAAGAAGGTTCGACCTCTTCAGGGGTACTTGAAGGCTCAGCTGGGGCTTCTTGTGGGTTTGCTGAATTTCCATCCTTAAGGGACTCTGGACGCTGAGATGGAGCCTCCTGCTCAAGTAGAGATGGTTCTGTCTCTTCAGAGGGCTCTGGATGCTGAGCCTGAGCCTCCCCTTGGGGCAAAAAAGATTCAGCTTCCTCAGGGGACTCTAGATGATGTGGGGTCTTCTGCAAGGGTGGAGGAATTTCAGCCTCCTCAGAGAAGTTTGGAAGTTGATCTGGTCCCCCTGGGAAACCCATAGGTAGGTTCTCCTCAGGATACAGGAGACCCATATTGGAATCAAATGACTGGTGATCTTCGGCCTGATCTAAACCTACAGTTTTAGTCTTACTTTTGAGATGAGGAGGCGGAGCTATGGTCTGATTCTGATCCCAACCTGGCACTGGAACCACCTCTGGGAGCCTTTGATGCTGGGTTAGCTGGTGATTCAGATCCTCATCTGGCCCTGGGGGTAGTTCTCCAAACGAATCCGTGTCCAGCAATGGAACCAAAGTCTCGGTCAACTCCTTAGGCGGGGCCAACATCTGGGCTGGAGCAGAGGACCCCAGGTAATTAAAGCCCCCCGGCTCAGCTGGGGGTGTAAGTGCCTGGGGCGATTCGGGCGGGGGATCAGAGGAGTGAGAAGACCAGGGCTCAGCCGCCTCCAGGGGGTCGGAAGTCAGCTGGGCAGGGTCCAGGGCCCACTCCGGAGGCTGAGCTGCCTGGACCAGCAGCCACAATGGTTGCCACATAAAGAGAAGCAGTGGGGCCAACAGGCGCAGCCGGGACATGACACGCGGAGGCTCCGGGGTGCAGCGACCCAGGCGAGTGGGGTACTGGCGCTGGGCCCTGAGCGGGAGCCAAACCATTATGGCAGCCCCATGATGCGCACGCGCAGTTAGCAACTGTGCGCCCTCCCCGCCCACGTCCCACCCTTTATTTATGATGTCTTTATTTACGCCACCTTTATTAGCTCCCTGGAGATGGGCTCCGCACCAGCAGAGCGGGCCCTTTTCCCAGAATCACTTGGGGCCCAGGCCTCCCTCCACCCTGCAAAGGCCACCACTCCCCCCCACTCCCCCCCTCCCCCCTCCCCCCCCCTCCCCGGCCCGGGGCTGCTCACAGCAAGGTAGTACTTGGACTCAGATCTGGGTGGCCCCGCACTCCCGCAGCTCTGAGGGGTGGAAGGGTGGGGGAGTGGAGCAGAGCTTCCAAGGAAGCCACAGGACCTGGCATCCTGGGAAATTAAAAAATGCTAGTCCAGCTCTAGCAATTTGAACTCTTGCTCTTCAAAGCTTAAATCCGAGAGACGTTCTTCCTCCCCCTGGCCATACTGCTTCCAAGAAAAGTAGCTGACCTGCAAAATAAGCACCAGTTAGGGCGATGGGGAGGAGAACACACTTCACAGTCAGATATTCTAAAATGTTGCCATTTCCTCTAAATTCTCAGTACCCATGGCTGATTATTAATTCACCACTCTGTTAGATGGGGGCCTACCACTGAATCTGCGATGGCCCCTAAATGTCTGTAGGAGGAGTTTGGGGGGAGTGCTAAGCAATTCATTCTGGGAAAGAGGGCCGGAAACCAATTCTAGCCCTTTATTTACACTGGGTGGGAAAACTTCCCCCATCTCATCTTGACTGGACATAGCCATTGATCTAGAAAAAGTAACAAGGCCACTTTTCAGAGGTCCACTCTGTGCGCCCACATGGAGAAGGCACTTAGGATGTTATAGTCAGCGTGTTAAACAATTTTCTTGAAATACTGCAACTAGCACTCAGTTTACTTCCTTCACAGCCCCTTTTCTAATGTATTTTTAGTCCTTGCTTATGGTCTGGCACAACCTCTAGCATGTAAAATGCAAGAGAGAGGGGATTTTTATCTTAATCCCAATGTCTAGCACACAGGAATAGTTTTTATATGGAACTGATTCCAAGACTGGCCTCATGCAGGAATGGATCTGTTGCTATAATCAGGTTTCTGAAATCTTTAGCATCAATGCTGAATCTTTTTCTCATCTTTTCACCTTTTTCAGGAAGCTAGACTTTTTTTTTTTAATTTTTTTTTTCCTGAGAGAGAGAAAGCGTGAGCGGAGGAGAGGGACAGAGGGAGAGACAGAGAGAATCCCAAGTAGGCTCCACGCTCAGCACAGAGCCCGACGTGGGGCTGACCCCACAAACTCTGGGATCGTGACCTGAGCCAAAATCAAGAGTCGGATGCTCAACCTATGGAGCCACCCAGGCACCCCAGGAAGCGAGACTTCTCAAAGCCTAAACTTGGAAACGTCTGAAGTTTCCTCGACTGGTTTGATTTAGATTCAATTAACATTATTATTTTGCACGAAAAATCTTCCAGTGCTTTTTCAGAAAGTAACCATCTTCTCTTTCTCCACTCTCTTCCCTTCAAAACAAACTTTGCAACTGTGGGGTGAGTGAAATATTCAGAAATCGAGGGGCGGCTGGGTGGCTCAGCTGGCTGAGTGCCTGATTTCGGCTCAGGTCATGATCTCGCAGTCTGTGAGTTCGAGCCCCGCGCCGGGCTCTGTGCTGACAGCTCCGAGCCTGGAGCCTGCTTCAGATTCTGCGTCTCCCTCTCTCTCTGCCCCTCCCCAGCTCACGCTCTTTCTCACTCTCAAAAATAAATAAACATTAAAAAAAAAAATCTAAAAAAAAAATTCACAAATCTAGCCCCAAATTAAGCTCTCAATGAGCTGAAACACATTTTTGCTTTTTTTTTTTTTTTTTTTAACATTCTGTATGTGGCACATTACTATTTTCTTTTAGAAATTATTTTGGCGGGGCGCCTGGGTGGCTCAGTCGGTTGGGCGGCTGACTCCGGCTCAGGTCATGATCTCGTGGTCCGTGAGTTCGAGCCCCGCGTCGGGCTCTGTGCTGACAGCTCAGAGCCTGGAGCCTGTTTCAGATTCTGTGTCTCCCTCTCTCTCTGACCCTCCCCCGTTCATGCTCTGTCTCTCTCTGTCTCAAAAATAAATAAATGTAAAAAAAAAATTTTTTTTAGAAATTATTTCGGCAACTTCATCCCTAATTCAGGACATCCATGTGAGTGATTTACAGAAAAGTTCTTCAGCAAGATATTCACGCAAGATATATATGAGATGCCGACATCTGGGTGATACATCCTATTTGAATGGCATAATGGTTTCAAACGCTGTAGTATAATCACATTTAAGGCCATAGTTACTCTGTTCCCAAATCCTTGAGATTCTGTTTGAGGGGAGCTCTAAAAGGCTTGTGTCCTCTCCTATGTCCACAACTGTGGCAGTGCTCTGATGAAATTTGCTCTCCAAATTTCAAATAAGGGGTCAGAGCCAAGGGTCAGGACTTCAGGAAAAGCCCCAGAAATCCCCTGCAGTCAAAAGCAGTTTTTGAGTTTCACATTTCCCAAAGGATGATAGAGCTAATGCCAAAGTCTTCCAAATTCTGCTGGTTGCTTTACATTATGGCTACAGTGGCTATGTCACCCTTGAACTTTAATCTCCACATACTTGAATTAAATCCTGCAGCTCGTCTTCAGTACTGGCATCTGTGATCTCTTCACAGGGTCTGTATTCCACAGCTATTTTACCACTTTCTGAAATAAAGTGAATAAGGATTGGAAAAAAAAAAAAAAAAAAAAAAGAGGGCGCCTGGATGGCTCAGTCAGTTAAGCGTCTGACTTCAGCTTAGGTCATGATCTCATGGTTCATGAGTTCAAGCCCCATACTGGGGTCTCTGCTGTAAGCACTAGAGCCCACTTCAGATCCTCTGTCCCCCTCTCTCCGCCTCTCCCCTGCTTACTCTCTCAAAAATCAACATTTAAAAAATAAAGTTAACAAGATCAATTCAGAATTTTCCTTGTTCTAAAACTAGCTGTATACAATGATAGCACCCAATAACTAGACATTCTTTTTATTTATAAAAGCAGAAAATAAAAGCATTTCCCTAGAAGTTTTCTCATCTCACACTTCAGTTTTTAATCATAACTATGTGTGAAAAAATACACATGAAGTTAACAACTGTGTAGTTCAAAAACGCTATCATCTTAAGAGATAGGAACTAAGGAATAATGACACAGGAAGTTAAAACTATGGAAACAACAATGTTCAAAATCAGATGACTAGACAGTAAGGCATTAGGTAGAGGTCAGTGTGAGTTCTGGAATACAGACCATGGACTATAGCTGATACTTCATGTTAGAAACAAGGCAAGTGTCTACTCCCCGGAAACAAAATCCCACCAGATACGATGAACAATGCTTTGGAGGGAGAGGGAGGGGGAGGGGGAGGGGGAGGGGGAGGGGGAGGGAGAGAATGCGCTTGGACAGTTTATTGGCAGAAATGGCCCATGTCCCTTATAGACAATACAATTCCCCTTAAGGCAAAGTACAGCTACAACATTTTGATCGTGTACAAGGGATACCATAGCATGTTAGGGAGAGGTCAGCAACCCAAAGGTTTAGTTTGGTTCTTAAAGGTTGTTACTCAGAATTGACAGCTAATGGAGATTCTACCTGATGACCAGGGAAGTCAACTTTCACTGCAAGAGCTGTCCAGGCTGGAAGCCTGAGACCAATCCAGGGTCAACTCTTATGGGCAAATAAGGCCTCTGAAACTTAGCTAGGATTTCTCAGTCTCTAAGCCTGCAAGACTGTGAAGCGGCGAGGGCGGGGTGGGGGCGGCAATTGTTTGGGGACTCGTTACTAATTATAAAATTCCCTTGGAGCACAGCCTGTAACATTCACACCATCGTAGAACTCAATAGAGAACACAATCGATGCTATTCAATAGCCTGACCACTTTCAAGGTTCACAAAAATATAGCTGACCCTAATATAAGAATCATATTCATGGCACAAAAACAGACACATAGACCAATGGAATAGAATAGAAACCCCAGAACTAGACCCACAAACGTATGGCCAACTCATCTTTGACAAAGCAGGAAAGAACATCCAATGGAAAAAAGACAGTCTCTTTAACAAATGGTGCTGGGAGAACTGGACAGCAACATGCAGAAGGTTGAAACTAGACCACTTTCTCACACCATTCACAAAAATAAACTCAAAATGGATAAAGGACCTGAATGTGAGACAGGAAACCACCAAAACCCTAGAGGAGAAAGCAGGAAAAGACCTCTCTGACCTCAGCCGTAGCAATCTCTTACTCGACACATCCCCAAAGGCAAGGGAATTAAAAGCAAAAGCGAACTACTGGGGCCTTATGAAGATAAAAAGCTTCTGCACAGCAAAGGAAACAACCAACAAAACTAAAAGGCAACCAACGGAATGGGAAAAGATATGTGCAAATGACATATCGGACAAAGGGCTAGTATCCAAAATCTATAAAGAGCTCACCAAACTCCACACCCGAAAAACAAGTAACCCAGTGAAGAAATGGGCAGAAAACATGAATAGACACTTCTCTAAAGAAGACATCCGGATGGCCAACAGGCACATGAAAAGATGTTCAACGTCGCTCCTTATCAGGGAAATACAAATCAAAACCACACTCGGATATCACCTCATGCCAGTCAGAGTGGCCAAAATGAACAAATCAGGAGACTATAGATGCTGGAGAGGATGTGGAGAAACGGGAACCCTCTTGCACTGTTGGTGGGAATGCAAATTGGTGCAGCCGCTCTGGAAAGCAGTGTGGAGGTTCCTCAGAAAATTAAAAATAGACCTACCCTATGACCCAGCACTAGCACTGCTAGGAATTTACCCAAGGGATACAGGAGTACTGATGCATAGGGGCACTTGTACCCCAATGTTGATAGCAGCACTCTCAACAATAGCCAAATTATGGAAAGAGCCTAAATGTCCATCAACTGATGAATGGAGAAAGAAATTGTGGTTTATATACACAATGGAATACTACGTGGCAATGAGAAAGAATGAAATATGGCCCTTTGTAGCAACGTGGATGGAACTGGAGAGTGTGATGCTAAGTGAAATAAGCCATACAGAGAAAGACAGATACCATATGGTTTCACTCTTATGTGGATCCTGAGAGACTTAACAGAAACCCATCGGGGAGGGGAAGGAAAAAAAAAAAAAAAGAGGTTAGAGTGGGAGAGAGCCAAAGCATAAGAGACTGTTAAAAACTGAGAACAAACTGAGGGTTGATGGGGGGTGGGAGGGAGGGTAGGGTGGGTGATGGGTATTGAGGAGGGCACCTTTTGGGATGAGCACTGGGTGTTGTATGGAAACCAATTTGACAATAAATTTCATATTAATTTTTTTTTTAATTTTTAAAGTTGTATTTATTTATTTTTAAGATTTTAAGTTGATTTATTTATTTTGAGAGAGAGAGAGAATGAATGGAGGAAGGGCAGAGAGAGAGGGGGACAGAGGATCCAAAGTGGGCTCTGTGCTGACAGCAGAGAGTCTGATGTGGGGCTCGAACTCACAAACTGTGAGATCATGACCTTAGTTGAAGTCAGATGCCGTATGAACTGAGCCATCCAGGTGCCCCTTAATTTTTAAAAAAACTTTATTTAAATCCAAGTTAGTTAACATATAATGTAATAATGGTTTCAGGAGTGGAATTTAGTGATTCATCACTTACATATTACTCTCAGTGCTCATCCCAACAAGTGCCCTCCTTAATGCCCATCACCCATTTAGCCCATCCCTGCCCACCTCCCTCCATCAACCCTCATTTTGTTTTCTGCCATTAAGAGTCTTTTATGCTTTGCTTCCCGCTCTCTTAAGAATCTTTTATGGGGGCACCTGGGTGGTGGTTAAGTGTCTGACTTCAGCTCAGGTCATGATCTCAAGGTCCATGGGTTCACCCATGTCCGGCTCTGTGCTGACAGCTCAGAGCCTGGAGTCTGCTTCAGATTCTGTGTCTCCCTCTCTTTCTGCCCCTCCCCTGCTCACATTCTGTCTTTCTCTCTCTCAAAAATAAATAAACAATAAAAACTTTTTTTTAAAAGAATCTTTTTATGATTTGCCTCCCTCTCTGTTTCTATCTTATTTTTTCCTTCCCTTCCCCTATGTTCACATGCTTTGTGTCTTAGATTCCACATATGAGTGAAATCCTATGATATTTATCTTTCTCTGACTTATTTTCCTTAGTATAATACACTGTATCTCCATCCACGTTGTTGCAAGTGGCAGAATATCATTCTTTTTGATTGCTGAATAGTATTCCATTGCATATATATTTTGCATTTTCTTTATCTATTCATCAGTCGCTGGACCTTTGGGCTCTTTCCATAATTTGGCTATTGTTGACAGTACTGCTAAAAACATTGGGGTGCACGTGCCCCTTTGAATCAGCATTTTTGTATCCTTTTGGTAAATACCTAGTAGTGCAGTTGTATCATAGGGTAGTTCTATTTTTAATTTTTTGAGCAAACTCTACACTGTTTTCCAAAGTGGCTGCACAAGTTTGCATTCCCACCGACAGCACAAAAGTGTTCCCCTTTCTCTGCAATGTCACTAACATCTGTTGTTTCCTGAATTGTTAATGTTAGCCATTCTGACAGGCGTGAGGTGGTATCTCAGTGTGATTTTGATTTGTATTTCTGTGATGATAAGTGATGTTGAGCATCTTTTCATGTGTCTGTTAGCCATCTTCATTGGAAGCCATGTCTTCATTGGGTAAGTATCTGTTCATGTCTTTTGCCCATTTCTTCACTGAGTTGATAAGTTGAGTTTGATAAGTTCTTTATAGATTTTTAGGAGCTGGTTCTTTTAAAAGATCAGCAAAATTGATAAACTAGCCAGACTCATCATCAAAAGAGAGAGAGAGAGAGAGAGAGAGAGAGAGAGAGAGAGAAAGGACTCAAACAAACAAAATCACCAGTGAAAGAAGAGAAATAACAAACACCACCACATAAATACAATTATAAGAGAATATTAGAAAAAACTATACACCGACAAATTAGACAACTGAAAAGAAATGGATAAATTCCTAGAAATATATAACCTACCAAAATGGAAGCAGGAGGAAATAGAAAATTTGAAGTGAATGATTACCAGCAAGGAGATTAAATCAGTAACTAAAAAACTCTCAACAAACAAGAGACCAGGATCAGATGGCTTCACAGGTGAATCTTATCAAACATTTAAAGAATAGTTAATGCCTATTCTACTCCAACTATTCCAAAAATAGAAGAAGGAAAAATTCCAAATTCATTTTATTAGGTGAGTATCACCTTGATACTAAAACCGGATAAAGACACCACTGCCAATATTTCTGATAAACATAGATGCAAAAATCTTGAACAAAATACTAGCAAACAGAACCCAACAATACTTTTAAAAAATCATTCACCATGATCAAGTGGGATTTATTCCTAGGATGTAAGGGTGGTTCAGTATTCGCAAATCAATCAACGTCATACATCACATCAACAAACGAAAGGATAAAAACCATATGATCATCTCACTAGATGCAGAAAAAGAATTTGATAAAGTACAACATCCATTCATGACACAAGCCCTCAACAAAGTAGTTTTAGAGGGAACACACCTCAACATAATAAAGGTCACATATGAAAAATCCATGGCTAACAAAGACAAGGATGTCCATTCTCACCACTTTTATTCAACATAGTACTGGAAGTCATAGCCACAGCAATTAGACAACATAAAGAAATAAAAGGCATCCAAATTGGTAAGGAAGAAGTAAAACTCACTATTTGCAAATGACATGATACTCTATATAGAAAACCCCGGAGCCTTGTAGTTTTTCATTGCTGAGGAGACCCCAGGAAAGACAGTGTGCAAGCTAATTTTGAGCTGCCTCTTTTTGTAGTCTTAAGAGAGCAGAGCACCTGTTGTCTGACTATTAGCCTCTATGTTTCTGTAGACAAGTCTTATCTATACTCCTCACCATGGCTCAGCTCCAGACACGCTTCTTCATGCTTGTCTGGATTTGTTCAAAATCTCCAGACACTCTTTTGAACAACTTTTTTTTTTTTTTTTTTTTTTTGGATGGGGGTGGCCAGGGTCTGCAGTCTTTCCATTACTAGCAGATATTGTTCTTGATTCAGAGATATCCACATAGCATTTGCCACAGGTGCTTATCTTTACTTCATCTGTTGATGTACAGAGATTCTTTTTTTTTTAAAGTTATTTATTTTGAGAGAGAGAAAGAGCAAGTGGGAAATGGGCAGAGAGAGAGGGAGAGAGAATCCCAGGCAGGCTCTGCACCATCAGCACGGAGCCTGAGATGGGGCTTGAACTCCTGAATCCTGAGATCATGACCTGAGCCAAAATCAAGGGTCAGACGCTTAGCCCGCTGAGCCAGCCAGGTGCCCAAGAGACTATGATACATAGTTACTTCTAAATTACAAGATTGTCATATAGTCTTCTTGTTGAAAAAGTCTTTGAACTAGAATAGGAATTATTCTTGTAATAAGAGCTTTGCAATACCAGTATATGGATGTTTGTTGTTACCCAAACAGTTGTATATTTTTCTAAATTTGTAGACTGAACATTGATTTCTTTTTGTATAAATCTAATAATTAAGTCATTGTTCTTAAGTTGAAGATGTAAGTGATTCAGATTTCAGATTTTTAAAAAGTAAAAATCCAAATAACTAGTGAGAGAATTCTTTCAGAAGTATTTTAGTTAATAAATGCAGGAAGAATGAAGAATTTTTACCATTTTGCAACTCCAAGTGAAATAATGGGTTTAAGTAGTGATTATCAATAGCTGCTAAAAACTATTAATTAGGTAAAAGGCTGACAGAGAATATTATGATGGATGGGATCAGAATGACATCATCAGAGTCCAGATGTAGATTTTCACATCATATAGAAAGAGATACAAAAAAAAAAAAAAAAAAAAAAACAAAAAAACAAACAAAAACAAAAAACAAAAAAAAAAGAAAGAGATATAAGCTAATGCACTTCCTCATGTGATGCAATATGAAGCACATGATACTAGGTGTAAATATTCTTTCTGGGGAAAAAAAGCAAACCTGAAATCTAATCAAGTGTTTAGGTCTGCCTAGTGTACAGAATGTGTAGGTGGTAGAGGAACATTTAAAGAACTCCCTGGAGGGCTGCCTGTGTGGCTCAGTTGATTGAGTGTCTGACTTTGGATCAGGTCATGATCTCACAGTTCATGGGTTCAAGCCCCACATCAGGCTCTGTGCTCACAGCTTGGAGCCTGGAGCCTGGAGCCTGCTTCGGAGCCTGTGTCTCCCACTCTCTCTGCTCCTGCCCCACTTGTGCTGTCTCTCTCTCTCTCTCTCTCTCTCTCTCTCAACAATAAATAAAACACTTAAAAAAATTTGAGGAACACCCTGGAGATATAATCAATGAAATCTAGAATGTAAGAAATATTAGAACAGATGACCCAGTTTCTTTAATAAATGAATGGCAAGAAAAAAGGGAGGGGGAACTGTTAAAGTTTAAATAAAACATACTAATAAAAAAGAAAACCCTAAAGACTTCACCAAAAACTACTACAACTGATAAATGAATTCAGTAAAGTCACAGGATACAAATCAATATTCAGAAATCTGTTGTATTTCTATACACTAATGATTAAGTAGTAGAAAGAAAAATGAAGAAAACAATCCCATTTACAACTACACCAAAAATAACAAAATACCTAGGAATAAACCTAATCAAAGAGGTGAAAGACCTCTACTCTGAAAACTGTAAAACACTGATGAAAGAAATTGAAGAAAACACAAATGAATGAAAAGACATTCCATGCTCATGGATTGAGAGAACAAATATTCTTAAAATGTTTATACTACCCAAAGCAACCTGTACATTATTGTAATCCTTATCAAAATACCAACGCATTTTTTAACTAGAAAAAAACCCTAAAATTTATATGGAACCACAAGAGACCCCAAATAGCCAAAGCAATTTTGAAAAAGAAAAGCAAAGCTGGAGGTATCACAATTCTGGACTTCAGGTTATATTACAAAGCCGTAGTAATCAAAACAGTATGGTACTGGCACAAAAAGACACATAGATCAATGTAACAGAATAGAAAACCCAGAAATAGAAGGTTCCGGAAGATGGCGGCGTAGGAGGATGCTGGGCTCACCGCGCGTCCTGCTGATCACTTAGATTCCACCTACACCTGCCTAAAGAATCCAGAAAACCGCCAGAGGATTAGCAGAACGGAGTCTCCGGAGCCAAGCGCAGACGAGAGGCCCACGGAAGAGGGTAGGAAGGGCGGCAAGGCGGGGCGCGCTCCACGGACTGGCGGGAGGGAGCTGGGGTGGAGGGGCGGCTCGCCAGCCAAGCAGAGCCCCCGAGTCTGGCTGGCAAAAGCGGAGGGGCCGGACGGACTGTGTTCCGACAGCAAGCGCGACTTAGCGTCTGGGAGGTCAGAAGTTAACAGCTCTGCTCAGAAAGCGGGAAGGCTGGAGGACAAAGGGAGGGAGAGCTGCTGAGCCCCCGGACGGCAGAGCTCAGCTTGGCGGGGAACAAAGGCGCTCGCCAGCGCCATCTCCCCCGCCCATCCCCCAGCCAAAATCCCAAAGGGAACCAGTTCCTGCCAGGGAACTTGCTCGCGCAGCGCAAACACCCAACTCTGTGCTTCTGCGGAGCCAAACCTCCGGCAGCGGATCTGACTCCCTTCCGCTGCCACAGGGCCCCTCCTGAAGTGGATCACCTAAGGAGAAGCGAGCTAAGCCTGCCCCTCCAGCCCCCGTGCACCTTGCCTACCCACCCCAGCTAATATGCCAGATCCCCAGCAACACAAGCCTGGCAGTGTGCAAGTAGCCCAGATGGGCCACGCCACCCCACAGTGAATCACGCCCCTAGGAGAGGGGAAGAGAAGGCACACACCAGTCTGACTGTGGCCCCAGCGGTGGGCTGGGGGCAGACATCAGGGTGGACTGTGGCCCCGCCCACCAACTCCAGTTATACACCACAGCACAGGGGAAGTGCCCTGCAGGTCCTCACCACGCCAGGGACTCTCCAAAATGACCAAACGGAAGAATTCCCCTCAGAAGAATCTCCAGAAATAACAACAGCTAATGAACTGATCAAAAAGGATTTAAATAATATAACAGAAAGTGAATTTAGAATAACAGTCATAAAATTAATCGCTGGGCTTGAAAACAGTATACAGGACAGCAGAGAATCTCTTGCCACAGAGATCAAGGGACTAAGGAACAGTCACGAGGAGCTGAAAAACGCTTTAAACGAAATGC
Organism: Panthera onca; assembly: GCF_046562875.1. Taxonomy (NCBI): domain Eukaryota; kingdom Metazoa; phylum Chordata; class Mammalia; order Carnivora; family Felidae; genus Panthera; species Panthera onca. The sequence goes on from NW_027675820.1 coordinate 519,640, forward strand.
AAAACAAAATGGAAACCACGACGGCTCGGCTTGAAGAGGCAGAGGAGAGAATAGGTGAACTAGAAGATAAAGTTATGGAGAAAGAGGAAGCTGAAAGAAAGAGAGATAAAAAAATCCAGGAGTATGAGGGGAAAATTAGAGAACTAAGTGATACACTAAAAAGAAATAATATACGCATAATTGGTATCCCAGAGGAAGAAGAGAGAGGGAAAGGTGCTGAAGGGGTACTTGAACAAATTATAGCTGAGAACTTCCCTGAACTGGGGAAGGAAAAAGGCATTGAAATCCAAGAGGCACAGAGAACTCCCTTCAGACGTAACTTGAATCGATCTTCTGCACGACATATCATAGTGAAACTGGCAAAATACAAGGATAAAGAGAAAATTCTGAAAGCAGCAAGGGATAAACGTGCCCTCACATATAAAGGGAGACCTATAAGACTTGTGACTGATCTCTCCTTTGAAACTTGGCAGGCCAGAAAGGCTTGGCATGATATCTACAGTGTGCTAAACAGAAAAAATATGCAGCCGAGAATCCTTTATCCAGCAAGTCTGTCATTTAGAATAGAAGGAGAGATAAAGGTCTCCCAAACAAACAAAAACTGAAGGAATTTGTCACCACGAAACCAGCCCTACAAGAGATCCTAAGGGGGATCCTGTGAGACAAAGTACCAGAGACATCGCTACAAGCATAAAACATACAGACATCACAATGACTCTAAACCCGTATCTTTCTATAATAACACTGAATGTAAATGGATTAAATGCGCCAACTAAAAGACATAGGGTATCAGAATGGATAAAAAAACAAGACCCATCTATTTGCTGTCTACAAGAGACTCATTTTAGATCTGAGGACACCTTTAGATTGAGAGTGAGGGGATGGAGAACTATTTATCATGCTACTGGAAGCCAAAAGAAAGCTGGAGTAGCCATACTTATATCAGAAAAACTAGACTTTAAATTAAAGGCTGTAACAAGAGATGAAGAAGGGCATTATATAATAATCACAGGGTCTATCCATCAGGAAGAGCTAACTATTATAAATGTCTATGCGCCAAATACCGGAGCCCCCAGATATATAAAACAATGACTCATAAACATAAGCAACCTTATTGATAAGAATGTGGTCATTGCAGGGGACTTTAACACCCCACTTACAGAAATGGATAGATCATCTAGACACACGGTCAATAAAGAAACAAGGGCCCTGAATGATACATTGGATCCGATGGACTTGACAGATCTATTTAGAACTCTGCATCCCAAAGCAACAGAATATACTTTCTTCTCGAGTGCACATGGAACATTCTCCAAGATAGATCACACACTGAGTCACAAAACAGCCCTTCATAAGTATACAAGAATTGAAATCATACCATGCATACTTTCAGACCACAATGCTATGAAGCTTGAAATCAACCACAGGAAAAAGTCTGGAAAACCTCCAAAAGCATGGAGGTTAAAGAACACCCTACTAACGAATGAGTGGGTCAACCAGGCAATTAGAGAAGAAATTAAAAAATATATGGAAACAAACAAAAATGAAAATACAACAATCCAAACGCTTTGGGACGCAGCGAAGGCAGTCCTGAGAGGAAAATACATTGCAATCCAGACCTATCTCAAGAAACAAGAAAAATCCCAAATACAAAATCTAACAGCACACCTAAAGGAAATAGAAGCAGAACAGCAAAGGCAGCCTAAACCCAGCAGAAGAAGAGAAATCATAAAGATCAGAGCAGAAATAAACAATATAGAATCTAAAAAAACTGTAGAGCAGATCAACGAAACCAAGAGTTGGTTTTTTGAAAAAATAAACAAAATTGATAAACCTCTAGCCAGGCTTCTCAAAAAGAAAAGGGAGGTGACCCAAATAGATAAAATCATGAATGAAAATGGAATGATTACAACCAATCCCTCAGAGATACAAACAATTATCAGGGAATACTATGAAAAATTATATGCCAGCAAATTGGACAACCTGGAAGAAATGGACAAATTTCTAAACACCCACACTCTTCCAAAACTCAATCAGGAGGAAATAGAAAGCTTGAACAGACCCATAACCAGCGAAGAAATTGAATCGGTTATCAAAAATCTCCCAACAAATAAGAGTCCAGGACCAGATGGCTTCCCAGGGGAGTTCTACCAGACGTTTAAAGCAGAGATAATACCTATCCTTCTCAAGCTATTCCAAGAAATAGAAAGGGAAGGAAAACTTCCAGACTCATTCTATGAAGCCAGTATTACTTTGATTCCTAAACCAGACAGAGACCCAGTAAAAAAAGAGAACTACAGGCCAATATCCCTGATGAATATGGATGCAAAAATTCTTAATAAGATACTAGCAAATCGAATTCAACAGCATATAAAAAGAATTATTCACCATGATCAAGTGGGATTCATTCCTGGGATGCAGGGCTGGTTCAACATTCGCAAATCGATCAACGTGATACATCACATTAACAAAAAAAAGAGAAGAACCATATGATCCTGTCAATCGATGCAGAAAAGGCCTTTGACAAAATCCAGCACCCTTTCTTAATAAAAACCCTTGAGAAAATCGGGATAGAAGGAACATACTTAAAGATCATAAAGGCCATTTATGAAAAGCCCACAGCTAACATCATCCTCAACGGGGAAAAACTGAGAGCTTTTTCCCTGAGATCAGGAACACGACAGGGATGCCCACTGTCACCGCTCTTGTTTAACATAGTGCTGGAAGTTCTAGCATCAGCAATCAGACAACAAAAGGAAATCAAAGGCATCAAAATTGGCAAAGATGAAGTCAAGCTTTCGCTTTTTGCAGATGACATGATATTATACATGGAAAATCCGACAGACTCCACCAAAAGTCTGCTAGAACTGATACATGAATTCAGCAAAGTTGCAGGATACAAAATCAATGTGCAGAAATCAGTTGCATTCTTATACACTAACAATGAAGCAACAGAAAGACAAATGAAGAAACTGATCCCATTCACAATTGCACCAAGAAGCATAAAATACCTAGGAATAAATCTAACCAAAGATGTAAAAGATCTGTATGCTGAAAACTATAGAAAGCTTATGCAGGTAATTGAAGAAGATATAAAGAAATGGAAAGACATTCCCTGCTCATGGATTGGAAGAATAAATATTGTCAAAATGTCAATACTACCCAAAGCTATCTACACATTCAATGCAATCCCAATCAAAATTGCACCAGCATTCTTCTGGAAACTAGAACAAGCAATCCTAACATTCATATGGAACCACAAAAGGCCCCGAATAGCCAAAGTAATTTTGAAGAAGAAGACCAAAGCAGGAGGCATCACAATCCCAGACTTTAGCCTCTACTACAAAGCTGTCATCATCAAGTCAGCATGGTATTGGCATAAAAACAGACACATAGACCAATGGAATAGAATAGAAACCCCAGAACTAGACCCACAAACGTATGGCCAACTCATCTTTGACAAAGCAGGAAAGAACATCCAATGGAAAAAAGACAGTCTCTTTAACAAATGGTGCTGGGAGAACTGGACAGCAACATGCAGAAGGTTGAAACTAGACCACTTTCTCACACCATTCACAAAAATAAACTCAAAATGGATAAAGGACCTGAATGTGAGACAGGAAACCATCAAAACCTTAGAGGAGAAAGCAGGAAAAGACCTCTCTGACCTCAGCCGTAGCAATCTCTTACTCGGCACATCCCCAAAGGCAAGGGAATTAAAAGCAAAAGTGAATTACTGGGACCTTATGAAGATAAAAAGCTTCTGCACAGCAAAGGAAACAACCAACAAAACTAAAAGGCAACCAACGGAATGGGAAAAGATATTTGCAAATGACACATCGGACAAAGGGCTAGTATCCAAAATCTATAAAGAGCTCATCAAACTCCACACCCGAAAAACAAATAACCCAGTGAAGAAATGGGCAGAAAACATGAATAGACACTTCTCTAAAGAAGACATCCGGATGGCCAACAGGCACATGAAAAGATGTTCAACGTCGCTCCTTATCAGGGAAATACAAATCAAAACCACACTCAGATATCACCTCACGCCAGTCAGAGTGGCCAAAATGAAGAAATCAGGAGACTATAGATGCTGGAGAGGATGTGGAGAAACAGGAACCCTCTTGCACTGTTGGTGGGAATGCAAATTGGTGCAGCCGCTCTGGAAAGCAGTGTGGAGGTTCCTCAGAAAATTAAAAATAGACCTACCCTATGACCCAGCAATAGCACTGCTAGGCATTTATCCAAGGGATACAGGAGTACTGATGCATAGGGGCACCTGTACCCCAATGTTTATAGCGGCACTCTCAACAATAGCCAAATTATGGAAAGAGCCTAAATGTCCATCAACTGATGAATGGAGAAAGAAATTGTGGTTTATATACACAATGGAATACTACGTGGCAATGAGAAAAAATGAAATATGGCCTTTTGTAGCAACATGGATGGAACTGGAGAGTGTGATGCTAAGTGAAATAAGCCATACAGAGAAAGACAGATACCATATGGTTTCACTCTTCTGTGGATCCTGAGAAAGGTAACAGAAACCCATGGGGGAGGGGAAGGAAAAAAAAAAAAAAAAAAGAGGTTAGAGTGGGAGAGAGCCAAAGCATAAGAGACTGTTAAAAACTGAGAACAAACTGAGGGTTGATGGGGGGTGGGAGGGAGGGCAGGGTGGGTGATGGGTATTGAGGAGGGCACCTTTTGGGATGAGCACTGGGTGTTGTATGGAAACCAATTTGACTGTAAATTTCATATATTAAAAAAAAAAAAAAAAAAAAAAAAAAAACAAAAAACTATATGCACCCCTATGTTTACTGCAGCATTATCTACAATAGCCGAATTTTGGAAGCAGCTCAAGTGTTAGCAGCCCATCTATCCATTGATAGATGAATGGATAAAGAGGTGGTATACATATACACACACACACAAGCACACACACTGGAATATTACTCAGCCATAAAAAAGAATGAATAATCTTGCCATTTGCAACAGCACGGATGGAGCTAGACAGTATAATGCTAAGTGAAATGTGTCAGAAAAGACAAATACCACAAGATTTCACTCATATGTTATGAAACAAAGGGAAAAAAAGGGACAAACCAAGAAACACTCTTAACTATAGAAAATAAACTAATGGTTACAAGAGGGGAGGTGGGTGGAGAATGGGTCAAATAGCTGAAGGGATTAAGAGTACACTTATGATGAGCACTAAGTAATGTATACAATTGCTGAATATTGTACACCTAAAACTAACACTTTATGTTAACTATATTGAAATTTAAATAAACAAACTTTAAAAGCCGTAAATGAAGTCGGGGAGGAGTGCTTATTGTTACATGAAATCATAGAATCCACAACAGAGCTAGGATGATTTCAGAAATCTTTCTGGTCAGGGGTGCCTGAGTGGCTCAGTGGGTTAAGCTTCTGACTTCAGCTCAGCTCATGATCTTACGGGGCGGGGGGTTTCGAGCCCCACATCGGGCTCTGTGCTGACAATTCAGAGTCTGGGGGCTGCTGCAGATTCTGTGTCTTCCTCTCTCTCTGCCCCTGCCGCACTTGTACTCTCTCTCTCAAAAATAAACATTTAAAAAAAAAGAAATCTTTCTGGTCCAATACCTTAGTTATATATAAGGAAGCTGATACACAGAAAGATTGTGATTTGCTCACACAACGTACACAAAATAGTAGCAAAATTCAGGTCCCTGACTCCCAAATCCAGGGATACTTTCACTAAATTTACACTGCTGCTTAGTAAACCCAGAGGCACAGCTAGGCAGAAATATGGAGAATCTAACTTTATTTTGTTTTTAGCGCTCTGATGTTTGCACTGCGCTTTCACAACTGCACTTTCTCACTTGCTGAGTTACCACCACCTCCACATCTGCTTCCCTCCCATCACCCACCACTTCTGCAAAGTACTTTCTACTCTTTCCATTTGGGTTCCCTTCCAAACCGCCCCTCACTTCCTCCCTCACTTCCCTTGCAGCGATGACCGCAAACGTCCATTAACAGCAACTGCAGACACCTCTTCACCGCACCTGTTGCCCTTAACGTTCACACATGACCGGCACCACCCCCAACTACCACCTTTAACAATACTGACTGAACTTCCACTTCATGGAAGAACCTGTGCTGTGGAACATTCCAACAGGCCCTGCTCGTTTAGCCTTCTGGCGAAGAAAGTGAGTAGACCTGTGAACACGTTAAACCACTCACCAGATGAAAACAAGTGCTCTACTAGAGGTCTGAGGGTTTGCTCAAGAAGCAGGGAAGCGTCCCAGCCACCATGACCTCCACCCTTCTAGAACCACCACCATTTCCGAGGCACCACGGGATCCAGCCGCGTCTGCCCCTTTAGTGCCCGGCCCGCCCAGTCACATCGCTGCCCCTTCTGGAACCTTCGTCCATCTCCGTAATTGTTCTACTTTGTCCCTCGCACCGGGTGGCACGCTCCTCGGCAAGTCTTGCCTCTCCACCTGTGTCCCCCCGGGGGGGGGGGGGGGGGGGGGTGTCCCACCGTGAACCCCCTCGGGCTCCCAAGGGTGTCCCCGTCCTCCCGCCTCACGGGCCGAGGCCCTAGCCCAACGGGATCCGAAGGTCCTAGCTGCAGGCCGCTCAGCCCCCCCGCGTGGCCCGGCGCTCTCGCTGCGCCGCCTTCCCGGGCTCCCACGCGACGAAGCCCCGCCCCCAGGTCACCTGACCGAGGCCGACGCTCCGCCCACTGAGAGGCCCGCGCTGGAAGAGCGCGGGACCCAGGGCACGGCCACCGCCACCGCCTCCGCCACCGCGCAGGGGCTCCGGGGCAGCCGGGAGCGGCTGAGCTCGCCGCCGCCTCCGCGCCGACTGGACGGCGCTGCGGCCCCGCGGCTCCACCCCACCTCACAAGGGCCTGTGACCTCACCCGGCCCCGCTCGGCGGCCCAGACGCGAGCTCCTCCCCGCGCGCTGTCCTCCCGGCACCTGGATTTCGCCGTCCATCCCGCACTCCCTACCCTTCCTGCAGCTGTCTTCGTTCCCTGGTGCAGTGTCCCGCCCCAGTCTGACATCTTTTCAGGATTATCCTGTATCCATCCTTTGAATACTTCCCGCCCTGCCTTCGAAAACATTCCATCCTTCTTGGTTTCTACCGCTCTGTACCGGACAACAGCGCAGAGCTCTTTGTCCCGACACTTTGCTGAAATCTGTTCCAGGCTGCCCTTCAGAGGACTAACGCTCTCTTTGGGAAGAGATGCTTTGTGTTTCTTCGAAGATCAATTTCTTGTGTGTGTGCGTGCTGCAGATGAAATGTTACTGGTAAAAGACAACAAAGCGATTTTTCACGGCTTGCCCCAAATATTATGTCGCTAAAACGTTGTACGAATCCAAGACAGTGAAATTAATCATTTTTAAGGTTTTTGCTACACTAGAGTCGTAATGTTCTGTCAAGCGGAGAGCGTTTTGCAAATATTTTCCCTCTAAAGCTCATGATTTGAGGTGTAAAGGTAAATTTTCAAAAAGGTAAAATTCACATTGATTGAGCCAACCTGAGCTCTCCGTTGTTAACATTGTGGTGAGCAGCGTGGGCTTTAGAGCTGGATCTATGCAAATTCAATTATTGAGTCAATTATCCTAATTATTTACTGTATGCAGTGGGGCAAACTAAGCTCTCTAAGCCTCAGTTTTCTCATTCGTTCAGAATTGTGATAATTCAAAAATGTTTATGCAGTGCTCAAAAAATGTTAAAACATTTAATTACTTCAGAGATACTTGTGCCCATTTATATCTCAAATCCTGTTGTGTAGGCATTCTTTAGTATTCTTTAGTATTTTTAGTATTCTTTAGTATTTTAACATGTATGTGTTTTATCTCCCTAAACAGTCTGTAAGTAATGAGTGCTGAGACCATGTCTTTTATTTTTGTAAACACCCCACCCTCCATTCCCTACTTCCCCACCTACCCACACACACTGTTTACAGTCCACCTCTATTAATGAGCTGAGCCCATTTTCCATCTATTCATAAGACATCAACTTCTAACGTGTAAGGATTATAATGGTTTCAGTCTGTCTGATCACCAGATTGTGGACGCTTCACAATCTTGAGCACTTGTAGTTTGTTAGTACTGAGTCTATTGATGAGTTAGTTACTGTATTAGTCAGTTTCAGAGACGCTCACCAAATAGCACCAAGAGTATAGTAGTTAGGATTAGATTCTTTCACCTAACAGAAAATCCCTAAATAACAGTGGCCTAAGCAAGATAGAATTTTATTTCTCACATTCAAGAGGTTCAGAGATGGTCACTCAAGGGTGAATATTGCTAACCATAGTTGCAAGGACACAGTCTTCTATTTTACTGCTCCGGTGGCATTTTTTCCAGTGGTGGCTTAAGGGAGATATCACAGGCAAAAGACTCTCAAAAGATTTTAAGGTTATGCTTCTTGGATCCTCTCATTCAAATAATATGGCTTCTAAGAAGCTTAAGGCTTTTGTCCTTCTGCAGAAGCCCGAGGTAGCAAAAGATTTAGCTCAAAGATATTTATGGGTAGGGCTTTTATTTTATGGGACTGAAACCCAATTAAGATTTGCAGGAGATTCATAATTTTTTTAAAAGAGTATTGTAATTGTCAGAAACACTGCCAGCTTGGGCTGAAGGAGTCAGAGCATGAAAAGGAAAGAGGTCTTTGGACCCTCAAGCTCTATAAGCAGGAAGCAGGCTGAGAAAACTATTTCCATGTAAATATATGCTACCTTTAATGGAATAAAGATGGCTTAAAGGGTAAAACCAAAAGCCTAGAAGATAGAATGAAAATCCATGGAGAATTATTCCCAGGCCTTTCATATGGAACTGCCAGCCTATACCCAAGTGACTTTCAGAACTGCTATGGACTGGGGGCTTCTGCAAACCTGTTTTCTGCCCCTTGAAACTGGAATGTCTATAACAGTTACCCTATCTGTCCTGCCATTTTAATTGGTTGTTGCAGGAAGAGAGCATTATAGCTTTTTCCTTTAGTTCACAGGACTTCAGATTAAGAGGCACTATACTCAAGTAGCCAAATGTAAGGAACTATATCCAAGAAGACTCCTCTGCCCCAGGACCTATTTAGAGGACAAGACTCTGGACTTTGAGTGAATGCTATAATGAGATAAGACCCGGGGTCCTTGGGAAGGGGGAGCACTTGTTGCAAGTGAGGGAACTAGGAATAAGGAGTGACCAGAGGGTGGACTGTGGCAGTTTTGAACTATGTCCACAAGTTCTTTGGTGTATTAGTTTCTTGTTACTGTAACAACTTACCACAAACTTCAACAACAATGTATTACATTTCTGGAGGTCAGAAGTCCAAAATTGGCCTTACAAAGGCTGCATTTCTGGAGGCTCTAAAGGAAAATCTACTCCTTCCCTTTTCCCGCTTCTAGAGGCTTCTGCATCCCTTGACTCGTGGCAACCTCACACTGACCTGTTTCCATCATTACATTTCCTATTCTCACTCTGACCCCCTTATGATTGTATTAAGGCTATCCACATAATCCATGAAATTTCCCTGTTTCTGCCCTTAATTACATCAGCAAAATTCTTCATTCCATGCCAGGTAACATATCCGCTGGTTCTGGGGATTAGAACATGGGTGCCTTTGGGAGAGGGGGATGGGCAGGGGCAACAATTTTATCTACCAGGGCGCTCATACCTTCAAGAAGTGGCATCTAGGTTCATGAGTTCTAGCCCCGCGTCAGGCTCTGTGCGGACAGCTCAGAGCCTGGAGCCTGCTTCAGATTCTGTGTCTCCCTCTCTCTCTTTCTGCCCCTTCCCCACTCATACTCTGTCTCTGTCTCTCTCTCTCTCAAAGCGTAAACATTTAAAACAATTAAAAAAAAAAAAGTGGCATCTGGTCCACGCTTCTTGCATGTGGACTAGTTGTAGCGGGCTGCTTAACAACGAATAGAGTATGGTGGAAATGCTGACGTGACACGTACAAAACTACGTCACAAGAGATATTGCAGCTTCCTCCTGGCTCTCTCTTGGCTTCCGCACTTTGGGAGAAGCCAGCTAACATGCCGCAAAAACTGCAAGATCGCGTTTGTGGTTTTAAGCTGCTAAATCGTGGGGTAATTTATTATGCAGCAATAGATAACTACCACAATCCCTCAGGTCCCATCCTGTTCCGTGAGGTCTGCTTAAGTTCTAGCTATTGTCTCTACAGTCGGCCTACCTGAAGAAGGAAGGGGAGAGGGGAGGCATGCTCCCTTCTTAAATGGCACGCGATGGAAGTGGTATGAACCTCTTCCATTCACATCTGTCTACAAGATGGACAGGGCAGCCTAGGAGAAGCTTGGAGACATAGTATCTATTCCAGGCAGCCATGTGTCCAACGGGAAATTAGGAGTTCTGACTATGTGAGAAGAGGAAAACACATATGGGGGCACAATTAGCAACCTCTGTCACAATGGGGGATTATAAGGGTCAGGAGAAGCAAAGTTGAGCATAGATCCATTAACATTTTTCCTAACCAATCTCTTCATTGGCCACCGAATGATATTTACACACCCAGCACTGTGATCTCTCCAAAGAAATCATGCCAATTGTATGAGTCACAGGAAAACCCAACTAATAGAAAAAAAAAAAAAAACCCACAATGAATTGCGAAATTTTTTTTTTCTTACAAAGCTCTTTTCAGGGACACTGATAAAGAATTTACTGTGGAGATTTTGCCTGAAGGCTGTTAAATCTCCTAAATGTTGCTTTCTAAATGCTTCTATTCTGTGAGCATTCTCCCGTGTATTGTCAGAAAATACACAGCTGATGGAAAATGTCTTCTCTGTGCAAAAGTTTAGAGAGACAGCACTATGGCAGCAATCGCAAGGAACACAATCATGTTAACTGACCTATAATTTTCTTTTCACATGCTAACTATTCTTGGATAGTCTCATTAAGTGGATTTTTAAAAAAATTTTTTAAGTTTATTTTTGTGAAAGAGACAGAGCAAGTGGGGGAGGGGCAGAGAGAGGGAGAGAGAGAGAATCCCAAGCAGGCTCTGCACCATCAGCACAGAGCCCAATGTGGGGCTCAAACTCACAAACTGTGAGATCATGACCTAAGCCAAAACCGAGTCGGACACTTAACCGACTGGGCCATCCAGGCGCCCCTTAAAATTTAACAATATAGATAACCCCAATCACAAGCATTTAAAACTGCCTGTGTGCTTTAGTCAAACTACAAACTATCAGAAATAGATATTTCAAGAAATATGTTACAAAACCAAATAGAAATTATTTTTCAACAAGCATTAAATGGTTTTCTTGCACAGCATATGTTACTGTTTCCTTACATCAGTGTGAAAAATGAAAATTATAGTTGCACTATAATTCCAAGGCAACTTGCTTGTAATTGATCCCGGTGGTCATTACATGGCTGTCACTATAGAGTTCAGACTACACAGGCCAAGAGTTAGGGGATTACAAATATGATTTGATATATAGCTTTTCATTTCATTTTCACATAAAGTCCTCCATTTTACCCAGATATGTAGTCATCAGTTACCATGAAGTAAATAAAACACAGTGTACCTACAAAATTTCACCATAAAAGGTCTCAGTGTGTGTTCACATAATCCTTTTATGACGTCATGCACCGTCATGTTTTTTAAAAATGCACGTTATTTAAGGAATGGAAGACCCAAAGGCAAAGATGATGAGTGTGCCATAAAGTACTTCAACCCCACACTGTCAATGCTCAATACATTTTAAATAGCAAAAAGTGAAGTTGCAAATTCTAGAGTCTTACCCTATAAAGTGATAATGCTAATAATTTCGATATTCATCCCATCTCCTGTGAATTAAAGGTTTTCTTAGATGCCTGCCAAGTATCCTGTTAGTTGGGTTTCTTTCCCTGTGATTTTGATCTAGTACTTCTTTTAGTTTTTCATGGGAATTTGTGGCTGTGAGGGAACCAGAAGCCTCTGATCACTTAATTTGGAAAATGGATCAAAAGTGCATTTTCATTTTGTGTGGGTAGATATTTGGTTCTCTTAATATACCCGCCAAGCTGTATTCATAATCTTTTAGTAACTGAGATGATTTAACTGCAAACTTAGTAAGCCAGAAGGACAGGTAAGTGACTTCTTAAGTCAGTGGTTCTCAAACTTGAGTAAGCAGCAGAATCACAGGGAGGGCTTTGCTGAAACAGAACACCGGGCCCGGCCCCATCTCAGATTTTCTGAGTTAGTAGCCCTGGGGCGTGGCCTGTGCATTTTTATTCCTAACAACTTCCCAGGTGATATGGAGGCTGCTGGTCCTCAAACCACATTTTGAGACCCAATTCCTTAAATAAAAGTTGGGCATTTTTCCCCCTAAAGCTGGGCATTTAAATGATCCTGTCAATAATCTGCCATCAAGCCTTTATTGTACTGATTTATGCCTCCTGCAAACAAAACCTAGGCCAAACTGACAGTCTGTTCTATTGAGATTGCACAAGTTCCTAAAAAATCCCCAATTAAAAGACAAAAAACTCCAACTCTTAGAACAGCAATAACCTACTCAGTTTGAAAACATTATGAAAGTCTAAAGAAACGCTCTGGGTTCTGGAGTAAACTTCAGTCCCCGTGGTGGTCATCATTTGGTTACATTTGGAAACAGGCTTGTTCTAAAATAATCATTTTTGAGGCGATGACATTTACTCTTTTCACCCAAAGAAAACAGAAATAACAACACAGGAAGAACTGGGCAGCCTTAGGTCAATTCTTTTTGGAAAGCACATTTAATTTACTGTTGCACAATTCAAACAGAGGGGGTGGTTAGGAAGTCAGGAAGGCACTTAAGTCATTTCAACCAGGAATACCTAACAAAGAGAGGGATCTTGAAATCATGGATGGTCTAGGAATATCTGAGAGAGAAAGAAGGGATTCGTTATGTGACAACTTGTCAGGAGCATCCCAAGCTTCCCATTACTATCCACACACCCTGAGACTGAACATACATTCTCTCCAGATGAGCTGAGCACAAATAAATAACTTCTTTGGGCTGTGCTGATACCAAAATACTATTTAGATGTTCACCCTACGTGATGCCCAAACTGACTGCCATTTGCTGTCTTGCGAACGCAGCTACAGGTTCTCCCCGCATACAAAGAGTATTGGTCTTTTTTTTTTTTTAATCTTTATTTATTTTTGAGAGAGCGTGAACAGAGAAGGAACAGAGAGAGAGGGAGACACAGAATCCGAAGCAGGCTCCAGGCTCTGAGCTGTCAGCACAGAGACTGATGTGGGGCTGGAACTCACGAAATGTGAGTTCATGACCTCAGCCAAAGTCAAACACCTAACTGAACCACCCGGCGCCTTTTTAAAGCCTAGGAGTCTCTTTCCAGAAGCTCAAAGAGTCCTACTGATTTTTTCATCCTTTAAATATATGTTCTTCCTCCTTTGATATAGTGTCTTCATATAAACCATCTTATCTAAAGAAAAGGTCCAACTACTGCTTTAATGGACTCTTGTCTCAGTAGCCAAAGGGTATAGTTAGGTTCTAAACTTCTGGGATTCATTATCGACCCTCCCCTCCCCCATTTACCCCTCTACTGTACTACCATCCCTTTCAGTAAAGAGTAATCCATGGGTGAGACAAGGCTCAGTCATTTGCCCTACTCCTAATTCCAAGGCTTATTCTCAGTGTTAACACACGAATACAGAATACACATTTCAGCTACTTCTTAATGGATTCCTCTCCCTTATATGTGGATGCAAACGTGTGCAAAGTGAGCTAAGGAATAATAAACTAAGTGGAGCTTAAGTGCTACATTAGGAAATGTGACTGCTAACAAACATTGGAGAAGGGGCTCTAAGAGAGGACAGAATGAGGCTTTTTCATTGAGAAAGGTGATGTGGAATGACATCTGCTCTTGCAAAAGCTGGTCTCTCAGATCTCCCAACTTAACAAAAAAAGTAGTATCAACATCTCATGGAATCTTGACTGTATGTCTGATGCCACAGTAAATCCCAGCATCTCAGATTATCAATATTGAAAGACACCTTCCAGACTGGCTGGTCCAAACTATCATTTTTCAAACTAGAAAACTGAGCCCCGAAGGGAAGGAAGAGAGGCTTGCCTTAATTAAGGGTAAAACTTCCTCAGCTGCAACAATGAGGCCAGGACTTACATTTTCTGATCGTCAGACCACTGTCTATAGCTCTTTCCTTTTTCTTGATGAATGGGGGGTGAGGGTGGTTGTTAATGTTTAGACCAATGTGAACACCAAGGAAGCAACTGCTAGGAGAAAAGAACCACTTGTACCCCTCCTGCTCAGAATGGCCCAGCATGCCCGTGGGGCCATCCCCACAGGCTCCCAGGATGAGAGAGCCCCTACAGATCCAGCAAATGGGCAGCAACTCCCTATGAATGATGCCAAGTGGGAGGGTCTGTATCCATCCCAAGTCTATGTGGGGTTGTTTGTTTGTTTTTAAATATGCTCCTTCCTCCTCAAATAAAACTACAAAATATAATGCAAATGTGTTTCTGTACATGTTCCTTTAGATTAAGCAAGCCTCATCATGGTTTCAGGTGACCCAATGAGAAAAATAAAATAAAATTGCACTTGTGGCCTCTCAGATTAAAGACTGAGTTAAAATGAGGTTGCCCAGCCCGTAGGAGAATAGGCCACACACGCTGATACAACTGGCCCATCATTCTAAATGTGGCACATATGCCCAGCAGACTCAGAGACCCATGGGAATGATTCCTTCACAAGACAGCCAAGAGGTAGATAAGTGCAATCAGCCCCATGGATGGATGTAGCACACAGAAGCACCAGATTGGGTGTAGGGGCGGGGGGGTGCCTTGGACAAGGGGCAGAGGGCCTGAAGGGTGGGGCCAGATCTCTGGCTCTCATCACAGCACTCTCCCTGGGAGGAAAAGCGTCCGGTCATGAAAGAAATTCCCAGTATGTAGCAAATGTCTACAGCAGTGAGAGTGTAGACGTAGCAGGTAAAGAGGTGATGCTGGTCTAAGGGTAACACGCGTCCTCCAATCGAACTTCTAGGGTGGGGTGCCAAGGAGACAAATGTGAAGGGTGATGATTATGAACTGGGGGACTCTGGCACATTCATCCAGGCCATGCATGACCCCTGAGTGGCCTTCCCATCCTCACTCCCAACAGAATTGCTGGCAAGGGCTCCCCTTGTGAGAGAACCATACTGGATTGAGGGGACAGCAAAAGACATAGGCAACTCCGATGGCTGCTCTTGCTTCTGATTTCTCCGTCAGCCTGAGGGAAGGCAAAGGAGATCAAAGTCCAGATGACACGACAAGGCTGCGGAGCCCAGCATTTGCTATCAGAGCTGCTGAGCGTCGGACCCAAGAACCGTCAACTCAAGGCAGAGTCAAGGCCCCTTCCTCTGGAACGAGAGGCTCAGCCCTGCCCTTCTCTTCGGGAGAAATGGCCGGAAAAGGAAAGCTGGCTTCTCAGTGAGGTAATGAACAGTACCTGCTCAGCTACGTGGGTCACCCTAAGGTTAAGCAGGAAGGATCCCTGAAGGAGGCATTCTGCGGACAAAGGCTGAGGAGCTCCACGTGTCTGGACACACCTCAAGTTTTAAATTACACACTCCCCCACATGCAGCACACTCACGCGCACACACGCACAGAGACCCACACCTCCACATACTGACATTCTTGTAACCCACCCCACTCCCAGCCCCCGATCCTGCCCCACGGATTTCGTTCCCTGTAAACATGACAGCAGATGTGTCCACAATTCTGGGACAGCCTGACAGTGAACTGAGGATGACTGCTTGTCATTAAGTGCCCCGGTAGGTGATGTTGGTGAAGGTGGATGTGGCCTCTTTATACAGTGGGTTGTTGGCCTGCGGAGAGAACAGAAATGTGTCTTACAGTGAATTCCTCAATTCTTCCCTGCCCTCAATGATTACATTTCGCCTGAAGAGTTTACCCAAGACACCTTTCTCCGGGCTACACCATCCATGAATCGCTTAGTGCTCATTGTAACCCCATATTCGCTCCTGAGATGGGAGTGGGTAGGAAATAAGAGGAGAGAGAAAGTGGAATGCCATTGTGCTGCTGTTTCGAAGGGGTTGAATTCAACCCATTACTTTTTGGTGATCCCCAAACACCTCAGTACCACTTGTAGCCAGTATCTATTTCCTGCTTCTCTCCTGAACTCTCTCTTTTGCCCTTCTCCAATTTTTTTTTTCTTTTGTTGTGACTATGCTGGCGGATGCGGGCAGAGACGAGAAATGTAGCAGGTGGTAGCTGAAACAGAGAGGATAGCTTTCACTCAAAATAATTTTAATTTGTTCTCATCTCATCCTTCCAAGCGCTACCCACTGTCATGTTAGCAGGAAAAAATAAGACCCTCACTGGGTTGCCCAAATTATTTTCTAACAAAAAGTGATAAATCCCATAAGATCTGGCCGTCTTTAGGAGTCCCATTTCAAGAAATACAACACATTCTCATGTGCCGCTGAGATTCCAGATTTCTACACTGTACGAACAGAAACATCTCAAGTTTCTTGGGACCCTTGAGTACCAAGGCCTGAGGTGACCATCAAATGAGAACAAACTTTCAGCCTCCCGCTAGACATTCATGGACTCAAACAGCCATTTTGGAAGGTCCAGAAAAAAAAGTCAGAATGTGGAAGATGAGCCAAAGGAGAACAGAGCAAAATTAAGTATATAGAAAGTTCTCAATAGATGCTTGATTGAATGCAATCAGAATAAATTGCAGAGAGGATATGTTTTAAGAGGCTGGCCCAAAGAGTCATTTCTATCATAACTTGATTCTCTCCCACAATTGGGCAAGCTGTTGAACGTCTCTGTGCTCAGTTTTCTTATCTACAAACTGGCAATAATAACGTTCCCCACCCCCCATCATTTGTCCTGTCTTCCTCAATTAGAGAATATGTTTCCTTTTGATTATGTCAGTGTCCAGAGCAGAGCTGGGCCCTACCTGTACTCAGTCAGTTCTCACCTATGGGACCTATGGTCACTGTGTGGCAGTGAGAGACTCAGGTGGTTTTCAGGAATAATAAAGACAACAGGACCATCTCCCAATTTCCACAACAGAGACTAACTGGGAAATTATGGTGCTGGCTGAACCTGGCTCCCCTAAGTACCTACTATTTCCAGTTGAGGCTCTCAAACCAATGACTTAAGAAAATGCCCAGCCCCGACTCTTACTGTGTCCCATTTTGCTCTGGCTCGCTCTTCCTCAAATTTAGCAAACTCCTTCCGGTCATGGATGGTGATGAGGAGCTTCCAGATGAGCAGAGTAGCAAGGCCGATGAGCAAAATGGCCCCCATCACTGAGAGTAGGACCACCAGGATGTCAGGACCCTTGGGACACTCTGTCAGGAGAGAGCACAGAGCAGGGACGTTGTAAAGGCAACCTGACCAAGTAAGAAATTACTAGAAATCTCTCTGAGGGAAACAGGGCTTACAAAATAAATCAAAATTTTTAAAGGGGGGGGGGAGCACCAATATTTAAGACAGCAATAATCTGTCCTGAGTAGTTTAAATTAGAGGTCATAAGCAGGTCACCCCCGGTAGAATCTAACCTACTCAAGTGTTTATTAAAAAGTTGATTTTATGTTAACTCTACTGGATTTAAAACAAAAGCTTGATTAAATTTTTATTTTGTTGGCAGCATGGAATAAGCAGGAGATTATCCCCCTAAAACTTCAGATTCTTCTTCTTCCCTTTAAAAACATGAATAAATAGAGGCGCCTGGGTGGCTCAGTCGGTTGAGCGTCTGACTTCGGCTCAGGTCATGATCTCACACTTTGTGGGTTCGAGCCCCGCATCAGGCTCTGTGCTGACTGCTTGCTCAGAGCCTGGAGCCTGCTTCAGATTCTGTGTCTCCTTCTCTCTCTGCCCCTCCCCTGCTCACGCTTTGTCTCACTCTGTTTCTCAAAAATAAATAAAAGTAAAAAAAAATTTTTTAAACATAAATAAAAAGGTCTGGAAACACTGCACCCACAGGGCAGCTCTGGTTAGATGTGAGTAGCTGCTGTCCCCTTTAGATGGGACACATTTTCTAGTTTGCCAGACTTGTCACCACCCTCTTTTCTCCACTAAACAGAGGCAACATGTTAACTTGTCATGGAGGCTGTGCTACTGTGGGTTCTGGAGCTAGACCGCCAGGGTTCGAATCCTGGCTGACAACTTACTTTGCTATGTGACCTTTGATAAACTATTTAACCTTTCTGGGTGTCTGTTTCCTATCTCTCCATGTTTAAAATGCAGAAAGTAATAGCACTGAATTCCAAAACTTATGAAGCATAGTTAAGTTAAATATATACTTTTAAAAATTGTTTTTAACGTTTATTTATTTTTGAGAGAGACAGAGCATGTATGGGGGAGGGGCAGAGAGACAGGGAGACACAGAATCCGAAGCAGGCTCCGGACTCCGAGCTGCCAGCACAGAGCCCAACGCGGGGCTCGATCTCACGAACTGTGAGATCATGACCTGAGCTGAAGTCGAACACCCACTGCGCCACCCAGGCACCCCAACTTATTTATTTTTTTAAGGATTATTTCTTTTTTAGAGAGAGAGAGAGAGAGAGTGCGCATGAGTGGGGGAGGAGCAGAGAGAGAGGGAGACACAGAATTTGAAGCAGGATCCAGGCTCTGAGCTGTCAGCACAGAGCCCAATAGGGGCTTGAACCCACGAACTGCAAGGTCGTGAGCTGAGCTGAAGTAGGACGCCTAACCAACTGAGCCACCCAGGCATCGGGCTCCATGCTGATCATGAAGCCTGCTTGGGACTCTCTCTCCCTCTCTCTCTGCCCCTCTCCCCAACTCGTGCATGCTCTCTCTCTCTCTCTCTCTCTCTCTCTCTCTCCCTCCCACAAAATAAATATTTAAAAAAAAAGAAACCTGTAAAAATAAACAAATAAGTTAAATATATTTAAAGAACTCAGAACACTGCCTAGCACAGACTCAGTGCTCAATAACTATCAGCTACCATTATTACTCGTGTTCTTGTTACACCTGTTTTCACTAATTTATTTACCTAGCTCCTTAGGCATTTGTATTTGTTTCTCTGGTTTGGATATGTACATCTCTGAGGGCTGGGAACCTAATGTCCTTGTTAGCACAGAGACCAGGAAGCCTGCCAACCCAGACAATATTTTGGGTTCCTTCCCAAAATATTTCGTCATCTTTAATCCTAACCCTATTGAAAGCCGACTTCCTGTTCAACCCTAGTCAACAACCAACACAGACAGAGGTGCATCACCCCTCTGAAGACCAAGCTGACTGTGCTCTGCAGAGCTCTGCTTCCCATAAACCACAGGTGTCTGATGGGTGACCTCACTCCAGTAACTTCTCAGGTGTTATGTAATTAGGTGTTTGAATATACGGGTATTGATGGGTCTGGAGAGGTGGTCATGCCTACTTTCCACACTGTCTCCCACCTTCTTCTCTAAACATACACCCTATGCTCACCACACATGACCCAAAAACAACCACCGATGCAGACCCAAGCTGGCTATTTCCCAAGCTACCAAATTATAACCTGTCTATAATTAAAGGAGCATCTGGAGAGAGGCTGTGAGGTTCCAGTGTCTGAGTTCCCAGGAGTGAAGGGCACCAGCTCTTCCGGGAACAACAATTATGAATTCTTGGGAAGAGAGGGCTGACCCTCAAACCTCAGAGTGAAATCTCTTCAATTCTGCATGTCAGTATGGGCAGGACAAGTAGAATGTCAAGAGGTCTTCAGGCAAAAACATCTATTAAGCATTTGTCCTGAAAGGAGTAGATGGCAGGATTCCCGGAAGAAGATGATGAGATCAGCTAGTCTCTAGAGAGCTCTCTCAGCCACGGTGATGAGGACCCATCGTGGAGACCCAAGGTCAGGAAAGACTGGGCAGGGCTGGCAGGTTTGACAAAAGCACAGGAAATCCAGTTAAACTTGAATTTCAGATAAACAATAATTTTTCAGCCTAAGTAGGTACTAAATGTTGAATGGGACATATTGTATTCGACGAGGCAACTCTATCTGGGAGTGATAAGGACCCAGCTCAGCGGAGCCCACTCCACATAGTAGGCTGAACACCACCCAGTCAAGGCCAAGCCCTTTGGCAGTGCTGTCTCTACTGCCTTGCAGTGGCCCAGCCCTTCAGGGAGACCATCCGCAAAGGCATGAGTTGGGGAAGAGAATGAGAATAATCCCCTCCTATGCTCTGGGACCTCAGATGACACATTCTGCACAAAGCCAGAACCCCTGAAAATAGTTGGGGGCGGTAGGTGAGAAGAGAGGTCAAATTCAGAATTCCAGGGCAACAAGATAGGGAATATGGGTCTGGGGTCCCATCTCCTCATGTGGAGGATGGAATCTACATCAGAAAAGCTACTCCACCCCCCACCCTGGGGGGTTATTTGTACCAGCTCAGGTTATCACCATCTTTCTGCCCCATAATTCCAAGTAGTGGATTCCATCTAAGAATATCAAGCCAAAAGATTTTGGTGTTACAGCAGAAGCACCTGCAAGGATTGTTATAGCAGAGATGAAGTAACGTTAAACCCCAAAGCAAGAACGTACTGCCCTTCAAAAATGAGAAAGCACAAAGGTGCAAATAGGGCGGGTGTGGAAAAATCCATGAAACGTGTTAACACAGGTGGGCGGGAAAGTGTGAGGGGTCATGGCCAAATAATCCACATGTGCTCCCCCACAGATACATACCCAGACTCTGCCCTCTCCCCTTCCCATGTCAGCTTTCCCTTGAGTCGCTAAATAAAATTAAGGTCATACCCTTTCCTTTACCTTCCTTCTCCCTTCTGAAGGGTGAGAGCCCTGGGAAAGGCAGGTGAACAATATCACGGTAGGGGGCGCCATGCTCTCCGGTACCCATGCAGCCAGCAACACCCTGGCTGACCCGGATGTAGTAGAGCTTCTTTCCACTGTCACCCGCTTCCTTCTCCAAGCAGCCAAAGTTCTCCGAGCAGGTTATCAACATGTATGCAAGCCTGCCTGTCAACTCGAATAATCAGTCCTAGTAACTCATTCAAAACCCGTTTACTAAGTATCTTCTCTGTAGATGACTGAGCCAAGTATGGAGATATAACGATAGATAAGACAGATGGTTCGTGTGTTCGTGGGGCACGTGATCTACTGAGGGAGATGGGTGATTAAAGAAGCAAGTTAATGGTGGAATGAAGGCCCATCTAAGGGAAACACAGCTGCTCTGGGACTCAAACAGGAGCACCCAACCGAATCAGAAGAAAGGATGATGGAGGAGGTCTGAGAAGGCTCACTAGGGGAAGTGATGTGTCCAAAGCAGAGGCACTCAAATATTGGGGGTCTCACAACTGCCAGGAGCACTATTCAAGAACACAGAGGCTGGGGACACCTGGGTGGCTCAGTCGGTTAAGTGTCTGACTTTGGCTCAGGTCATGATCTCACAGTTCATGGGTTCGAGCCCTGCGTTGGGCTCAGAGCCTGGAGCCTGCTTCGGATTCTGTGTCTCCCTCTCCCTCTGCCCCTCCCATCTTTCTCTCGACTCGTGCTCCATCTTTCTCTCAAAAAATGAATGAACATTTAAAAATGTAATAAAAAATCAAATAAAAAGAACATAGAGGCTCATGGAAGCAGCATGGGGCTCAGGACTCTCGATTTTTTAGCAAGGGGAACATAGAAAAGTTGGAGACCCACTTTCCTAAAGCAGGGGCCAGCAAGCTATTGTCTGGGAGCCAAATGTGGCTTGCCACCTGTCTTTCTAAATATACTTAGGCTTGTGCATTAAATATAGACTATGGCTGCCTTCCTGTTACAATGGCAGAGTAGTCATGGCAGAGACCACAAGGCCCACAAAGCCTAAAATATTTATTTTGAGACAGAGAAAGCACGAGTGGGTGAGGGGCAGAGAGAGAGAGAGAGAGAGAGAGAGAGAGAGAGAGAGAGAATCCCAAGCAGGCTCCACACTGTCAGTGCGGAGCACAATGTGGGGCTCAAACCGATGAACCATGAGATCATGACCTGAGCTGAAATCAGGAGTCACACACCTAACCAACTGAGCCGCCCAGGTGCCGCCAAAGCCTAAAATATTTAACCCCTGGCCCTGAACAGAAAGTGTTTGCTGGACCCTGGTCTGAAGGAGGATTTGAAGAAATTTCTACAGCTGTAGGAATCAACTGACGAGCAACCAACTGACTTAGTCTCTGCCTTCAGACATTGTTCCTTCACTCATAGAAGCTCCTGTCTACCCCCCGCCTTGGCACAGCCCTTGTCCCTCAGCAGTATCACTATCAATTTACATGTCCCTCTCCCCCTGGCCTGTGAGTGCCACATCTGCTTGATTTATTGTTATATTCCCAGCACCTAGTCTACTGGCTGATATACAATAAGTACTCGAAAATATTTTCTAGTGATTCATCGCTTCGTCTGTTGTGTAAGAGAAAGGAAGGAGACGGGGGTGGTAAGGGGAAGAGAGCTAATCTACTACACTGGATGGCGACAAACCTGTGGTTGGTCTGTGTATGACGGATGAGCTCCTCCTGCTTCCAGAAGGCTGTGAGAGCAAGCACTATCTTTTCAGTGCTCAGAACACCTTGGCTTGGTGCCTCAAAGCCAGTACTGTGTCTCATGGTGACCCTGGTAAGGTCAACACCTCAAAGCATCAGGCCTTCCTCTGAAGCAGCGAACAGGTTGCCCTTGGCAACCACCTGACCTTAAGTGGAGCGGATGCTGAAGAGTCCCAGACTTTAAATTCCTCACTTCTTAATACTGTCACCTCAAAAAAATGCCAGGATGTATTTTGTCCCTTCGTGGGATCCATATCTACCTTCTTCCTTTCCTTACTCACCTTCTTTTTCTGCCTCCTCAATTAGCAAGTCACTTTCTCACAAAGATTGGTATTTAAATATCTCCCACCCCCAGATGACAGGCCCTAACTTACCACTTGTAAGGTAGTCTTAACTTGGCTGTTCTGTGTAAGAGGCGTAATGGGTGGAAATTGCTGCCTAACGTGGCTCTCCCTCTCCCTATAGGTGCAGTGTCAGGGGCCCTGGCGGTTCACGTACCTGGCTCCTCTACCACATAGAGAATGGACTTTCCACTGGAGTCTTCATAGTACTGGAATCTGACAACACAGTCATCTTCATTCTTGTACGTGCAGTTCACTGCATCCTTGCCAGTATCCTCTGAGGAAGGGGAAAATATGGGAGAGTGAAAAACAAGGCAATTCCTGGAAGACGGGGCCATCCCCAAACCCCAGTCATGGGACTTCTGAGAAAGTATGCAACAGGAAACCCTATGCCTGACATTAGGCAAGATGCCTAGACTTGAGATGGCTGTTGTGCCTGGCAATTGCCTCTAGATGACCCTCGCTGCTGAATTTTGTCCCTCCCAGACCCTTTTTGGTTCGTATTCCTTCCCTTGGAAGGGACATGACAGAACACATGACACAGTGTGATTCAAAGCCTGGCTCTACCACCTGTCAGCTGCGTAATATTGGGGAAGTTACTTGACCTCATTGGCTCTTTCTTCATCTATGAAAGGAAAAGGATAACCCACCTCACAACACTGGTAGAGAACTAAATGATGTCAAGTGAACAGTACCTAATAGAGAAGGGTGTTCCCTTCCCTCTCTTTCCTTTCCCTCCTGGCTCAACTATTCTCAATAGTTTGTTGGCAAAGCCCTTACATTTCTTCCGTTTCTGCGTCTGATCCAGTGTTCCTCTCCAGAGCCAGCCTCTCTTCTCTGACTCCCATCACTTTTTTGTAGGCTTCACCCCTTCTAATTCTGAAGCCTCTTATTCTGACAGGGAAACTATAGGTGCCCCTCTATCATTTGCACCACGTCCTATAGTGATGCAACCAGACAGGTAAAACTGACACACGATGATGTTAAGCAAATGCACCAAGATCACAACACAAGTACGTGATGGAACAGAACTAAAACAGGAGTCTCAGAGCACACCAGACTTGAACTCAATGATTGTTTCTCGGCCTTTTGGCTAAGATCAAGTGTAGTATCAGACTTGAACTCAATGAGCCGCCCGAAAACTAGTGGTATAAGAGTACAGTGGAAAGAGTAAGGATTTCCAGATTCATTCTAAGCTTAACTTGTTCGGGCAAGTTATGTAGCTTTCCTGAGATTCAGTTTCCTCATCTGCAAAATGAAGATAACAACAGTACCACAGTTCTACTCTACTAGGTGGCTGAGAAAAAGACAAGATCATGTGTATGAAAAGATACTTGCCTAACTTTTATAAGTTACACAATTCCATACAAACAAGCATTTATCTTTATGATTATCATGGCACGGGGGTGGGGGTAAGAGAAATACTTTCAACTAACCTGAGATTCCCCTCTGGTCTAGGTAATAAAAACATCTCACATCTCTCTCAGCAGTCTTGCCCGCCTGAGCTAATCACAGCATACCGATTCTCCTCAGGAGGAAAAGCCGTCTCTTCAAACTCAATCCCCAAATCATGCCCCTCACCCCCCCCCCCCCACCAGCCCCACTTCTGATATTAGCCAAAGGATCCAGAGAGCTGACCCTTTTCTGTAACACCCCAAGCCAGAAGCCGACTGACTGGCTGTGTCTCACTGTGGCTCTCACTGAAAACATGTTTCCTGCCTTCGTGAGAGACAGCTATCTCAGGAGAGATTGCCATCTCCCTAGACCAACCAATGCCTAGCTGACCCAGATAACATCAGATGTGCTGACAGCAACAAAGATTATCCCCTTTTTGGTCAAGGTGAAATTCAAACTACAGGGGCGCCTGGGTGGCGCAGTCGGTTAAGCGTCCGACTTCAGCCAGGTCACGATCTCACGGTCCGTGAGTTCGAGCCCTGCGTCAGGCTCTGGGCTGATGGCTCAGAGCCTGGAGCCTGTTTCCGATTCTGTGTCTCCCTCTCTCTCTGTCCCTCCCCCGTTCATGCTCTGTCTCTCTCTGTCCCAAAAATAAATAAACGTTGAAAAAAAAAAAAAAATTAAAAAAAAAAAAAAAAAAAAAAAAAGAAATTCAAACTACAATGACTGCAGGCAAGAGTTTTGCTCACCACTGTATTTTTATCTGTCTTATTCTAGGAAGGGCTCCAGAGAGCCAAAAAAGGCTACAGCATTATGATTTTAGCTAAAATCCATAAGGGTGAAGGTTTCCCTCCAAACCAGCAGAGCAGTATGCCTGGGCATTGCTGAACACTCTCAGTTAAGTAAACTCAGTAAATGGTTACTAGCCTCCTAAACTGACATCACCTAGCCTAGGTTTCTTCATCCGTAAAATGGGATGCATTGTCTTCCTCTCCCTGGGGAGGTCAAGTTAGGGTTGATTTCTACATACTTTAAAAGTTATCTGTAGGGTCTTGCTGAGTCTGTGGGTGCCGGGAAGCAGCAGAATGGGGAGGGACTGTGGAACAAATTAGCAGAGGGCACAAGAGGACTCAGGGAAGCTGGCCTTTATTAAGTGCCTAGTGTGCATCAGGTCTGTACAACATGCCTTTGAGGCAGGGATTACTCTTCCATTTTACTGATGAGACATAGACACGTTTTGGGATCAACTGAAAACTTCAGCAGCCGCATATGTGCACAATTCTAAGACATGCTGAGCTTACTGAGCTCCTTCACAGGCTCAATCTCATCACGACAGTAACGGCTGCAGGTATTTTCTTTATGTAGGTCTCCTCGGTCAAATTTCTTACACTCCACACACTTCCTAAAAGAGAGACGACACAGAGATTAAGACAAGGGAGGAGAGGGACGCCTGGGTGGCTCAGTCAGTTAAGCATCCGACTTCGGCTCAGGTCATGATCTCGCCGTCTTCGAGTTCGAGCCCTGTGAGTTTGAGCCCTGCGTCAGGCTCTGCGCTGACAGCTCAGAGTCTGGAGTCTGTTTGAGATTCTATGTGTCCCTCTCTCTGCCCCTCCCCAATTGCACTCTGTCTCTCTCTCTCTCTCTCAAAAATAAAGAAACAAAAAAGACGAGAGAGGAGCAAACCTACGTGTGTGTCAGTCCAGCTCTGACATCCACACACCAGAAAGCTGCCCCACCTTGGAAAACAAACACCGAAACAAAAACCCCTGTAAGACAATTCTGGGGGACCCAGAGGGTCGGGTCTGGAGTTCAGGGGTGGGAGTTCCTCCTCACCCAGAGGCAGAGCCTGGCAGGCAGAAGGCCCCAGTCCCCTCATTAAACTTCTTCATGTCCCATCCGAGAGTGTGACAGGAGGTAAGGCGTGTGCCACTTCGAGGAGCCTTAAAGGCAGAACCGGTCATGTAATCTGGGGACCCAGCACAAAAGAAGATGTCAGGCCCCTTGTTCAAAAATCCCTAAGCATTACAAGACAGTGCCAGCAGAGCGGTAAACCAAGCATGGGGCCCTTCTAAGCACAGGGCTCTGTACAAATGCACAGGTTGCATGCCTATGAGCCCAGCCCTGCTGAAAGTGGCAAGAGAAATGGCAGGAGCTTCCCCTGACCCCAGATGAGTGGAGTTTGTACTAGCGAACATCTCCTGTTTCACAGAATCCTTCATAACTCCAGCCCAACTCTCCCACACGATCGGAACATGAGAACGTTCCCCAGAAGTTCCCTGGTTTAGCCTTCCTCCCAACTCAGGGATTCAGGATGCCATCCCAGGAGAGGGGTTTCTCCAACTGGAGTCCAGCGGGTGCTACTTTGGCCCCTGCATGGTTGGCTCTCCCTCCCTCTTTGCCCAAACTTTTCCGTGGGAAGAGGAAAACTAGCCTCTTAGCTGCAGCGGACGCCTCCTCCTGAAGCTTTGGTGAGTAAGAACCTGGAGGGTTGGGGATTCTAGCCTGGGGGACCCCCTCCCTCCTTCTAGCACCCGACTGGCTCCAACTCACTTCTCTGCCCACTCACTTCTTAAAGGTGCAGGCGTCAGGGCAGGTGGGGCACTTCTCACAGGTGTCCCCGTAGGAGCCGGGCTGGATGCACTTGCAGCTGCCGCACTTACACTCGCCCCGGCCGCTGCACAGCAGCCCGTTGCTGGACATGCAGGTGTCGGTGCGCGTGGTACAGTTGCAGTAGAAGCCGGTCCAGTCGGAGTCACACAGACAGTCCCCACAGCTGCACTGGCCGTGACCTGAAAGCACACAGCCCGAGGGGGCGGGCAGCAGGTGAGGGGCCCCAACCCGTGGCTCAGCCTGCTCTCCAGCTTTACCCTCATCCACCCTCCTCCCACGGCCACTCATTAACACCCCACGGAAGCGTCACCACCTTCTATCCTTCTAGCCTCATGCTGCTAGCTCTGCCTTGACGCCCTTTCGTCCTGTGATCGCTACCAAACTCCCACTTACCTTTCGAAGCTCAACTCAAAAGTTCCTTCCCCTCCATAACTTTTTCTGACCTCCCCGGAGCAAATTGTCTACTACGTGTTCTCCCAGCACTTACATATGCCTCTATTTTAACCCTCATGACCAGCCCATTTGCTTGCCTATCTGTTTCTCTTTCTAGATTTTGAGCTCCACAGTGAGAGAGGACATATCAATTTGTCCGTCGGCAGGGATTAGCGTAACGTCTGAAATACAGTAGGCATGCAATTAATGTTTCTTTATCCATTTATGCAACAAATATTTATTGAGCTCACACTGGGCACTGGAGATTCGGCAGTAAATGAGACAGGAAAGGTCCCTATTACCGTGGAGCTTGTGTCCTAGTTAAGTTCCTGGGTAGGGTGCCTGGTGGCTCAGTTGGTTAAGCATCTGACTCTTGATTTCAGCTCAGGTCATGATCTCACGGTTTCTGCATCAGGCTCTGGGCTGACAGCCTGGAGCCTGCTTGGGATTCTCTCTCTCCCTCTCTCTCTCTCTCACACACAAAATAAGTAAATAAACATTAAAAAAGAAAAAAAAATCCTGGGAACCACACACACATTCACCAGCATGTGCCCTGTGTTGTATCATCACAGTACTGCAGAGAGCCATCAGCCCTAGTAGGAAAGACCTACTCACTTTACTGCATGAATGTAGGAATGGGAAAGAGAGATTGGGGTAGGGGGTAGATTGGTTAAATGCAGGTGTTAACTCTCAGTGCTACATCCCCCTAATCACTTAACAAGGCTTGAAAACTTGGCTCTCCCAAACTCAGAAGAAAGGGTGACTCATTCTCAAGGATTCCGAATCAGGAAGAAGTGGATGAATAATAAAAATCTGACTGTTAATCAGAGGAAAGGCAGGGAGCCAAGGGGAAGTAACCTCAACGGGTCTCAAAATCATGTCACTGTGTGAGCGGATGGGCCCCAAGATGGTGGAGGAGAGCGAGGTGCATAGGCTCAAACAGACACTAGCTGGCATCTTCTGCTCCCCAGGGACCCCAGTGGGTCTGACTAGAGGCCCTTGGTCAATGAGTCTCTCTGCCAGTGATCCTAGCACCATCCTCTATTCAAGACTCAGACACACCTTTGCTGCCTTGGAAAGAGATGTCTGCTTCTTTCTGGATGGCAAACATAAGGTCAGCTGCCCCAGCTCCAAATATCTGGAGAGTAGAGCCCGCTCCACCCGGAGGCAAAGGGAATGGTCTTGTGTAACCTTTGTCCACCAGTCATTGGCCCAGGTCTGAGGGCAAGACAGCTCCTGTCAGCTGAAGATAATTCCAAGGAAGGGGCAGCTGTGAGCCATTATCAGCAGCCCTAACAGCAGCTGGAGGGGCCCCACAGTGTCTACTACAAGCAGCTTTCAGTGATGGCTCCCGAACAGGGAAAGGCAGACGCCACAGAGGTCTGGCAGCACCCGGAGGCCTCCGCCTCCTCAGAAACCCTTGTCCCATAGTGTTTCCTTTGTGAGGCCAAACAAAGTAACCTTTGAGAAGATGGTCTGCCAGGCCAGCCACGGAGCGAGGCTGGAAGTAGAGTGGCGGGCCGGAGCCGGCAGGCCGAGCCCGAGCCCTGGCAGGGTCAGCCCTCAGAAGGAAGCTACAGTGCGGTAATGTCACAGGACTGGCATCCCTCCAGCAAAAGGGTGGCTGAGCCTGGGTTCACAGCAAAGTCAGAGGAGGAGGGTGAGAAATGAAGAGAGAGTGTAAGAAAGAGGAGGGAAATAGAAAAGAAGGCAGCAGGGGAGGGGTGGAGATGAGGGAGGGGGAGGGGTAAGGGAGGAGCAAGTATTTTAGGTCAGAGGGAATGACCTCTCCCTATAGAGCGTGACTCCCAGGCCGATGTCAGCCCCACTCCTCCCTGCCTTATGAGCCGACCCTTTGTCTGACATCCTACTTCCTCCATGAAGCCACCCAGGCCTCCTCTGTTCACACTGGGTCTCTCTCCAGGAGACTCCTATAACATTCCCCAGGGACAACTCACTTCTTTTCTTTAATTTTTTAAAAATGTTTTATTTATTTTTGAGAGACAGAGTGAGAGTGGGTGGAGGGGCAGAGAGAGGGGAAGACACAGAATCGGAAGCAGGCTCCAGGCTCTGAGCTGTCAACACAGAGCCCAACGCGGGGCTCAAACTCACAAACCACGAGATCATGACCTGAGCCGAAGTTGGACGCTTAACCAACTGAGCCACCGAGGCGCCCCAAGGACGCCTCACTTCTAAGATCTGGCACGTTCTGCCTCATGTTGTGAATTATCCTCAGGTAAGTTAATTAAGGGCAAAACTGTCTTATTCATGCCTCCCTATCCCACAACACTACAGCACAGAACCTGGCTCAGGGGTGTCTGATCAATCTATGCTCATGGATGTCCCTCGGGGAGAAGGATGAGTCCCTCGGGGAGTCCCTCGGGGAGAAGGATGCACTCCCTGATGTTTCCGAAGGAAGTGCTGATAACAGATGACCACAAAAGACCATGCCTCCAGCGGGGAGGGGGAAGGCCAGAGGCTGGGGAAATGGCTAAGTCATAGCATGCCCCCCTCGTGAGCCACTGCTTGCAGCAAAGAACAGACCAGGCCAGCAGCCCAGGGAAGAGACAATGGTGAACTGGTCTACAAACTGAGTGGTCAGGAATCACGCATGCCCCCTGTTCACCCGTGTGGACTGAGCGCCTGGCACAGAACAGGTGCTCAATAAGTGTGTGTCCCTGAGCATCCGTCACTGGGGAGTGTGACGGCAGCACCACAGGATCCAGACCTGCAGCCAGTAGGCACACAACACCCGGGCTGGCAGTGGGGGAGGGAGGCCTCTGAGCTGCTGCCTGGGGTTCCCTCCTGAATTGGGTGGAGCGCATTGCTGACGAGCTGTGCTTGCACCAGTGAGAGGCAGGAAGCAGGCTGCTGAACCCGATGGCTTTGTTTCGCAGCATCGGTGGGGCCAGCAGCTGAAGGAAACACACTCTGCCCGCGGTCCCTCCCACCCTGCCTCATACCAGACCAGGAACCAGGAGGCTTGGAGGACAAGTGGCCCTCCCTCTGTCCCTGGTGCCCCCAAGGGGCTATCTGTAGGCCTCACGTAGGACAACCCTCTTCCCCTCAGCCCCACCCTACTCCCCGTGGTCTCCCACATCAAACTTACCATTCCTTTTGGTACTCTGAATATGATGTAAGTACTATTCACTAGTAAAATGAGCTGAAATGCCTCCCTCGCCCTCTAATTCAAACTGCTGTTGGGGGGTCCGTGCCTGATCTCTTTCTCCCCTAATCTCCCTGCTACCATTTTTTTCCAATCTCTGTCAAATTTTGCTGACATGAATAAAGGAAACAATGTTGTAGATAATAAAAAGAAGTCTTTTTTATGTGACTTGGGCATGTTTTAGAATGACATAGATTTATGGGGCACCTGGGTGGCTCAGTCAGTTAAGCCTCCGACTTCAGCTCAGGTCATGATCTTAAGGTTTGTGAGTTCGAGCCCCATGTCGGGCTCTGTGCTGACAGCTTAGAACCTGGAGCCCACTTCGGATTCTGTGTCTCCCTCTCTCTCTCTCTCTCTGCCCCTCCCTCACTCATGCTCTGTCTCTGTCTCTCTCTCTCTCTCTCTCTCTCTCTCTCAAGAATAAATAAACATTAAAAAAAATTTTTTAAGTTTTTTTAGAATCAAATTGTTTTTTTAACATTTCTTATTGAGAGACAGAGACAGAGCATGGGCACAGGAGGAGCAAAGAGAGAGGGAGACACAGAATCTGAAGCAGGCTCCAGGCTCTGAGCAGTCAGCACAGAGCCTGACGCAGGGCTGAAACTCACAAACTGCAAGATCATGACCCGAGCTGAAGTAGGATGCTTAACCAACTGAGCCACCAGGTGCCCCCTTTTTAATTTTTTTTTAAAAGAATGACATAGATTTACCTTTCTAATCAAGTTTTCATATACATATATATACATATATATATATATATATATATAAATTTTAAAGTTTATTTATTTGAGAGAGAGAGCGAGCTCAAGCAGGAGAGGGGCAGAGAGAAAGGGAGAGAGAATCCTAAGCAAGCTCCACAGTGTCAGGGAGGAGCCCATCGTGGGGCTTAAACTCACAAACCCTGAGATTGTGACCTGAGCCGAAATCAAGAGTCAGTTAACCATCTGAACCACACTGGCAGCCCTTTCTAATCAAGCTTTCTTAAAGGCAGATGTTAAAGTGAACATCTGGTTGGATTAGTTCGGCTCCTTTAAGCCCCATTGCAAAGGAAGCCAATCTCCGCCATAGATTTGATCACCAAAGAAGCCAATTATAATCTGTGTTAATTAACCACACAATACACCCATAAACCAATCCTAAACAACTTGCAAATGTCTTTGATCTCTCTGTCACAAGAGGAGACATGTGCTCAGAGACCATAATCCAGCGAAAACCTATCCCCAGTGCCCCAGGAACTACTCAGGCTGCCTAGTTGCCTCTGCAAGTATTGTCAGCACATACAGACGACATTCACATTAGTTCCACTTGGTCTAGCTGGGGAAGTAGCCTAGGAGCAGTCTTTAGGGCAAGGAAAGACCAGGTTGAGATTTTCCGTGGGCCTCAAGACTTTACTGAATTTTGTAATGAGAAGGACAAAAAGTATCCTGCAGGTAGAAGGAGCCAAAATCGTAACCCCCAGTTTGCAGGCTGGGCCTCTCAATGGCAATCCTTTCCCATGTCTGTGCTGTCCAGCATGCCACGAGCCACGTGGAGCTCCTGAGCAACAGAGGAAATGAATTTTTCATTTTTCATTTATTTTTTAAATTTTTTTAAGTTCATTTGAGAGAGAGGAAAAAAAAAAAAAACCTCCAATGGGGGAGGGGCAGAGAGAGAGAGAGAATCCCAAGCGGGCTCTATGCAGTCAACACCCTGGCAGTGCAGTCAGAGCTTTAACCTACTGAGCCACCCAAGCGCCCCTCATTTTTCATTTAACTTAAATTTATTTAAATTTTATTTAAGTTATAATTCAATGTGACTAATTTACAAATAAATAGCCACACGGGGCTACTATATCTGACAGCACAGATCTAGAATCCAAAACGTTATAGTGCCAATAGCGATAACAAAATAGTGCCAGCATGTAAAAAGAGCTTATGATTTTCCACTCATTGTTCCGAGTGTATTGGCTGTTAAACGTGCTCCATTGCCTTGCTTTTTTACTATTTTCCAAGTCTTGTCATGAAAAGACAAATTCATGTAAAATAATTACTACCAACTTTACTACGCATTCTGATACCATGCAGTTTCCGAATCTGTAACTACTAAAAATCTAATTACCAGCAGCCAGAGATTTTTTTTTTTAACCTAAAAAGGGAGTTGTTCCGCATCCTTGAAATGATCAAGAGCCAGTGATTTAAAGTATTAGCAGGATGGCAGGTGGAAGAAAAGAAAATAACGGTCTTCACCTTCAGGCTCCCCCACTCGTTCCCATGCTCCAGGAGAGCAGAGGCTCCCTTCCGCTGTGTACCCCAGGAGCAAGGACGCGGGGAGCAGAGCGGAATTACAGAGAACCTCCTTCCTGTCTTCTGCCGTTGGAGTGGAAGGACCATCCACTCGGCTCTGCCTGCTGGGCCTTCCTGTGCCCACCTAAGCCCTGGCCTAAGTTTCCAGAGGCTGTGGATGTGCGAGCGAGCGTGCGCGGGTACAGGGGCGGGAGGGTGTGCAGTTTCACTCACCTGAGCACATCTCCCCCTTATAGCGGACGCAGGAGAAGTCATCACACTCGCAGTACTTGCCCGTGATCTTGCCAAAGTCACTGCTGTGGCAGACGCACTGGCCACACAGGCACTCGCCCCGCTGGCTGCAGGCGGGCTGGCCCTCCCGGGGGCTGCACTCTTCCTGCTGCGAGGGGCGGTAGTCCTCTTCGGAGCACTCGCACTGGGACCCCAGCCACCCGGGCCCGCAGCGGCACACCCCACACTCAAAGGTCCCGTTGCCATTGTTGCAGCGGCGGCTGTAAGGCTCAGCATGGGCCTGGCACGCACAGTCACAGTCGAAGGTGACCTGAACGGTGAGGCTGTCTTTGAAGCCTACAGGCTTGATGGTGAAGGACTTCTCCCTCTCCTGCGGGCAGCCTCGCACCTTGGCCTCAATGCTGAAGCTCACCTGGGTGGAAAGGAAGACCGCATTCAAACACAGGCGCACCCTGTTATCACTCCAGCCCTGGAGGGAAAGAAGCCCCGCCCTGCCCCGCCCTGCCCCGCCCTGCCCTGCCCGGGAATATCCAAACTGGGTGTCTCATCCCCCAGCAACCTGGAGTTCCTCAGCCTCCAAATGACCAAGGTCTGCAAAGCAAAAAGAAAAGCCTGGGGACAGTTGTCCAGTTGTATCTGGTTGGGTGCACAGACATAATTTACAGTCAGGAGAGAGGTTGGTTTTGGTTTTTTTTATATATATATCTATTTTTTGGGAGACTGCAAGTGGGGGAAGGGCAGAGAGAAGGACAGAGGATCTGAAGCAGGCTCTGCGCTGACAGACTGACAGCAGTGAGCCTGAGGTGGGGCTCGAACTCACGAACTACAAGATTATGACCTGAGCTGAAGTTGGATGCTCAACCAACTGAGCCACCCAGGTGCCCCTGGATATGTGTGTGTGTGTGTGTGTGTGTGTGTGTGTGTGTGTGTGTGTGTGTGTGTTTTAATTCCACCTGTGAAATAAGCCAGCTCAAGCAGAACAGAACCTGTGATCTTATAAAAATTCTTCTCTGGCCAATGAAGCCAGCTGGACTGATTATACACAAGGTCAGTCAGCCAGACACACAAAGCACTATATGGCACCACACGATGCCACACAGTGACCAAAGGCTCAGGATCTACTGTTTAATTTCCATATAGTACATCATCACTTGTGCAGTCAAACACCTTTCCGGCCAATATTTCTTAGACAGGATATGTGCACATGTTCTAGAATATAGATAGGTGTACGGACAGATGGATGGACCTAGATACAGAAATGATAGAGATACAGGTGATACCGGTGATAGAGATATAGCTATCCCCCTTTCTGCTTCCCTCCCTCTTCACCAACCCCTCCCCCCATCGGCAGAAGCAGAAGAGAACCAGTAAGGAAAGAAAGCCATAGAGGCCACAGAGGGACCTGAGAGGCAAAATGAACATTTGCGTTCTGGAAGTCTATGACAGTGGGTATTTGGTATTTTTGCCTGTTCCATTTGCTGTTGAATCTCCAGCAGCGAATGATGCCTGGCACAAAGTTGGCGCTCAGCAACTATCGGTAGATGTGACTGCCATTTCACATTGTAGAGGAAAGACAGGTATTACCTTAGGGGAGGCTGGAGACTGGGCCAAAGGTAAGAAATATTTTCATTTGCAATCAGCTGTGCATAAACAAACAGAGGTAAGCTAAACGCAAGTTTTTTAAAGATCTCCACGTAGCGGAGAAGTTTAGACAACAGGAGTCAGAGGAAAAGGTTGGCAGCTCCGTTATATCCAACTTGTAATGACCTTCGGGAAGAAGGTGCAGGGGAGGAATGGAAGGGTGCCCACAGACGCTCAGGGGCAAAGGCCAGGGCCAGAGCTGAAGCTTCAGCCCCTGCCCAGCCCAGCCCACCTCACCGTGTCTCCAATCTTGAGTCCGACACAAGACTTGAGCCCAGGGATGACCTCGTTGTTGAGACAGGTGGCGTTGAAGGATAGAGACAGCTCCTCGGGGAGGTCCCGCACTTCCAGCTCTACTTTAGAGCGGATTTTCTGAGCAGAAAGGGGGCAAAAGAAGGTTAAGGAGATGAGCCGAGAGGAAGTAGACAGGAACCAATTCCACCCCAAGTAAAATACCAGGTGGCCATGGACTCACCGCGGCAGTGCTGGGTGCTGGGGTTTGCTTAGAAGCTGCCAGAGGAGAGCATCCTTAGGAGCCTATTTCTTACAATATTTCCTGCCCAAGGTCTGCTCCTCTCTCTCTCTCTGTGCCCCCTGGTGTCTAGTTGAATCTGGGTAAAATCTAAACCAGCCACACCCTCCTGCAAGCCTCAGAGACATGCAAAAAGGGAGGGCTAGCACTGGTCACCTTGGATAGTAGCTTTTTTTACCTAATTTTTAACCAACCTCATCTTCCCCTTGGCTCAGCTCCCTCTTCTCTCTATTGTTGGAGCCCTAGCCCTCACCCTGTCCTTCCTCATCACCACCCCCAACCTCTCTTTCCTTTCCACCTTCTCTAAGCTCTTCCACCCACTGCTCCTGACACTCCCTGGCAATTCTTTCTGAGCCATTTCCCTCTCAGAAGGCTGCATTCCTCCCAGTGCTGGCCATCAGCCAGCCTCTAGAAGAATAAGAGGAAGGCAGTGAA
Source organism: Panthera onca (assembly GCF_046562875.1). Lineage (NCBI taxonomy): Eukaryota > Metazoa > Chordata > Mammalia > Carnivora > Felidae > Panthera > Panthera onca. The sequence goes on from NW_027675820.1 coordinate 555,206, forward strand.
GGCTGCATCGTGGACTCACATCCAGGACTCCAAAATCTGCGTTCCCTCCTGGGGAATGCCGAGTGAGGTGGGTTCTTAGCAGACCCAACCCCAGTGCGAGACACTTACCCCATAAGCATCAACAATGAGCTGAAGGACGTTGCTGGAATTGGCAGACAGAACCCCCACTGTCGTCCCTGGGATGAGCTCGCTATAGTTCTAGAAGGTAAGACAGAGAGATGTGCAAGGCTGACTAAATGAAGAGGGTGATCTCAAAAGCCCTCCCCAAATCAGAATGAGGGTCTTGAAACGAAGATTGAGGGAAGGATGGGATATTTTACTTGTCACTTCCAGGAACAAACCTAGCAGTTTTGCAGCCCTGAGAAAAATTATAAAGAACTTCTCACACCCCTCTCCCCCAATAAATTACTCCCCTCCAGCACCACAAACACCAACACACCCATCCCGTGAGGTTCAAGGTTGGAGGAGAGAGACCATAAAAAGGAGCCATTTGCCCCTGGGAATAGGCTGGAGGAGGGGCTTTCCTGGTTGGGAAGCATGGCCCGTGCTAGTGTGCCTGGGTTCCCAGAGACGGCTCCACCCAATACAGACCCCACTCCCGAAATCCCTGAAGGCACAGTCACCTGGTAGAGACTGACTACATTTTCCGTTACAGCAAAGATCAAATTGATGTTTTTCTGGGATAGCTTCTCGGTCATCAGCCCCAGAGAGGGATACTCCTGTAAAATGGGAGGATGTGGAAGTCAGTTAAGAATTCACCTGAATTCTACACCTTAGAACTTGGCTGATTTGGGCTGTGGCCCAGACGGTGGTGGTGCTGAAACCTTTTCACGCCATGATCAGTGTGAGGCAATGGACTAAGTGGCAACGCAAACCCAGTTGTGAACTCCAGGGACAGATGAAGAGGCAAAGGCTGGTCAAAGCCAAGCATCTCAGGGCACCTGGCTGGCTCAGTTGGTTGAGTGTCTGACTCTTGATTTTGGCTTAGGTCATGATCTCACAGTTCATGAGACTGATCCCCGCATCAGGCTCTGCACTGACAGCGTGGAGCCTACTTGGGATTCTCGCTCCCTCCCTCCCTCTCTGCCCCTCCCTGCACACTGCGTGTGCTCTCTCTTTCTCTCAAAATAAATAAATAAACATTAAAGAGAACCCAGGCAGCTCAGTTGGTTGACGGGGTCATGATCTCACGGTTTGTGAGTTGAAGGCCCTCATCAGGCTTGCTGCTGTCTGCACAGAGCCCACTTCTGATCCTCTGTCTCCGTCTTTCTGCCCCTACCCCACCCATGCATGCGCACGTGCGCGCTCTCTCTCCCTCTCTCTCTCAAAAATAAATAAAACGTTTAAAATAAATAAGCATAGGGGTGCCTGGGTGGCTCAGTCGGTTGAGCATCCGACTTCGGCTCAGGTCATGATCTCACGGTCCGTGAGTTCGAGCCCCGCATCGGGCTCTGTGCTGACGGCTCAGAGCCTGGAGCCTGCTTCCGATTCTGTCTCTCTCTCTCTCTCTGCTCCTCCCCCGCTCACACTGTCTCTCTCTCCTTCAAAAATAAATAAACATTAAAAAAAATTTTTTTTTGGGGCGCCTGGGTGGCGCAGTCGGTTAAGCGTCCGACTTCAGCCAGGTCACGATCTCGCGGTCCGTGAGTTCGAGCCCCGCGTCAGGCTCTGGGCTGATGGCTCGGAGCCTGGAGCCTGTTTCCGATTCTGTGTCTCCCTCTCTCTCTGTCCCTCCCCCGTTCATGCTCTGTCTCTCTCTGTCCCAAAAATAAATAAAAAAAAACGTTGAAAAAAAAAAATTAAAAAAAAGGAATTGAAGATGTAAAGCTGAGGGCTATCACTCTTGCCAGCCTCAATTTTCTTAATGAATTAAAAAAAATCTGGTTGAAAAAAATGATGTTCAATGAATGCTTAGGGAATTCTGGTACTGGAGGCAAACATTATGTAGTTCTAAACAATAGTAGGTTGACTTTTGATGAATGAACTTCCAATTTAGTTTTTTCTATTTATTAAGTTCTCTGAATCACTGCTAATCATTTATATTTTTTCCCATGTAAACATGAAATTTGATATTTCTCTTCCTGAAAATTTCGAATATGACAAGAAAGTGTGGTGCTTTACTTCCAAGATAGAACATCAGATTCAACTGCTAAAATAAAGATTGAGGTCCAAAAAAGCATACATTTGCAATCAGTACATATGACAGATGGCAGCATTCAAATTCATATCTTGGAAACAGTATAAAATGAAGATCTCATATTCATTTGTATTCTTATTATGTTTCTCACTCACCTTTAAGGGACTTCACACCATCTAGCAACCTGTTTTTAAAGACCTTGTTATCATCTATAAAAAAGAACACAATTAAGGTCATAGAGAAATGATGTGGCTATTCACTAAAACTCTAGTAAAACTGAGATTTTCATGATTTGCCCTAGAAACTTCCCTCATTAAAATAAAGTTTGAGAGAAAATTAGGGAAAGTTTATAATATGGTAAGTCTATCTAAAATTTAGCATACAAGGCACTCTATAACATGCACAGCTTTTTTGGAAAATATCACCTCTGACCTTTTATCCCCTTCCGGTCTAACACCACTTCTTTCCCTTGGTTGCTTCCCACAACTGCCTATAGGTATCTAAAAAGGTAAGGGTAGCCTCAGAAATGTAGTCCCCTTGATGGCATGAGTCAGCATCATGGGGATGATTATTCCAAAACAGAGAGTTAAACTGCATAGATGGAAATTTCCCTCTACAATAAGTGAACATTTAAATTATTTTGTTTGGCATTTGCTTGTTTATTTACTGTTGCATCTTAGCAAATGGGGATAGTTTGAGTTTCTAAAAAAAAAAAAAAAAAGCTTAAGAGGGGACAAAACAAACACGGGGTAAAAAAGAAAGGCAAACCAAGAAACAGACTCCTAACTATAGGGAACAAACTGATGGTCACCAGAGGGGAAGATGGTGAGGGAAGGGTGACACGGGTGATGGGGATGAAGGAGGGCACTTGAGATGAGCACAGGGTGATGTGTGGATGTGTTGAATCACCAAATTGTACACCTGAAACTAGTATTACACTGTATGTTAACTAACTGGAATTTAAATTAAAAAATCTTTAAAAGCTTCAAAGAACACTTTAAGGTCACATCAGTATATAAATGCCTACCATTGAAAGGCAGATTTTTCAGCAGCTTCAAACGTTCCTTATCTGTGAACTCTATTCCCATGTTTTTCAGAATAGCTTTCACATCTTTGACATCAACCTCCCCTCCTTAAAAAAATAGACATCATTACATATACGAATTTAAAGGATCATCTAATGACTCCAAACAGGGAAAATTAATCTATGGCTATATAGATTGAATCGGTACAGAATAAAGAGCATAGGCCAATGAGACCTCTCCAAATATACTGACGATGACTTTCACAGAAAAAGAATTTGATCTCTAAGTGCTAATAAAAGAAGTCACAGTCACAATGACAATGGCAAGGCAACTCTGAACCCTGTGAGATTTACATTATGTATCTGCTATTCAATTGGAATATTATAAATTACTTATTCAAATAAATGTATAAAATAAGGTAAGATCTGTTAGTCTCATTTTTTGTCAGTTATCTGTAGTCTTTATCAAAATTTTACTTCATATATTATTTCACTAGTACAGAGTTTGGCCATTCTAAAAAAGAGAAGAACAAAATATACAAATAAAAAATATACCAGAAAACAAATGAGTTGCTAGTAATTTAATGAACCAAGAAATAAATGCCATAACTAATATGGCAATTGAGGAATAATGATGAAATGTAATTATTATAAATACTAAATGTTTTAGATTCATAATTTCTCTCTTACCTGTAGTAGCTTTTACTCCATCCATCACCTCTTTCAGACCAACCATTCCATTAGCTACAAGAAAAGGCACAATGAAAATAATGTCAGAAGCCCAGAAGACAAATTTAAGACATATATTTTAAGGAAACAATTCCATTAAAAATTCCTTACATCTTCATTTTACCTGAGACCATTTAGAAAATGCCTGGATCTCAGGGAGTTAAGATGATCTCCATCAATACAAAGGTCTCTTGTATACTAGAAACTGGGTCAGGAAAAGTGTGCTCTTCCTAGTATTTTGGATGCCATTATAAGCCATAGCTGAAGATACTATTGGAGTTGGCCAGGTATTCTGGTAACTTTACTTCATGTACCCACAAACAGCTGAGGAAGGGACCACTAATCCAGCTTGGTATGTTCTAAGATTGCTTCCTGCAGGAGATGTGTGTGAACTACATTAATGTATCAGAGCAGTTGATACGAAATATGGAAGGATGGAAGAGCCTTCACATGGAGGAGAAGTTGAGAAAAATGTCCAGGGACATCATGCTATGTGGGTAAAACTACAAGCAGCTCAACATGGCTGGAACAGTAGAAAAATGAGAGAAGATATGTCCACACAGGCAGATGGAGCTTGAAGGTCTCATGCACTATGATAAAAATCTTTGAACACGTTTTCGAATGAAGATTTCATTAGACAGGAGGATAGATAGAAGAATGGCTTGTTGACTTCTCTATAAATAGATTTTCAGATCCCTATTATTTTGCTTTCTTATTGTTTAGACTATTAGAGTCCTGACAGCACCCTCTGCAGTTTTTGGTATATTTACGGAGAGGTGATGCTGTTTTAGGTTAATTGTAATGAAGATCCAAGATTTATTCTGACTTTAAAATTGGGCTCTCCTCCAAGTGTCCATCAATAGATGAATGGATAAAGACGTAGAACATGTGTGTGTGTGTGTGTGTGTGTGTGTGTGTGTATGATGGAGTATTATTCAGCCTTAAAAAAGAATGGAATCTTGCCATTTGCAACAACATGGATGGAGCTAAAGAGTATAATGCTAAGAGAAATGTTAAAGACAAATACTATATGATTTCACTCATATGTGAAATTTAAGAAACAAAATGAGTAAACAAAGAAAAAAAAAAGAAGAGAGAGACAAACCAAGAAGTAGACTCTTAACTATAGAGAACAAACTGGTAGTTACCAGAGGGGAGGTGGGTGCGGGAATGGGTGAAACAGGTGATGGGGACTAAAGAGTATACTTATCACATATATATAGAATTGTTAATATATTATATACCTGAAATAATATAATTTTCTATGTTAACTATATTGGAATTAAAATTAAAGACTTCAGTAAAAAAAATAAAATTGGGCTCTCCTCCAAGCTTTCTAACATGTATCTGTCAATTAAATCTATTTTCAAACATATCAGATATAAAGGAAAAATTAAAAAACGGCCTGAGGTCATCTGTAGTGTTCACCATCAACTTGTAGATTTTTTGACAGCTTTGCAAGTTCCTCTTCCGTGAGCTCAAGTCCCAATTTTTTAAGGGTGTTGTCCAGGTTATTTACATGAACCTTTCCCCCTTAGGAAAGATAGAAGGTAGGAACATGAAAAAAAGGTGTATTATGCCAAAATTCTGCATGCATATCAACTTTCTATTTATTTATTTATTATGTTTGTTTGTTTAAGGTGAAGTGATTTTTTCGTGCATAGAGAAGGGGTGTACAGAGTTGAAAAAAAATGCAAGTTCCATATGGAACTTCCTACAAGATAAAATATACGCTGTTATCAGTTAAAATGTGGGTAGACTGCAAGAATCATAAATAAGGAATGATACCAAAGTGAGGAGCCAGGATTCATAATTGGAATAAAATTGTCAAGTTGGGGAATGTCAGACAGTATGACTTTTAATTAGGTCTTACGCACCATTGAGAGATTTCACACCCTTTAGCAACCTGTTGTGATATACCTTTCCAGCAGCTGTAAGAAAAGCCATAATTCATGCAATGGGGAAATTAACATGAAATCGCAAAAATGGTGTGAAATAAATAATAATTTAAATAAACAATTTCAAAAATAACATTTTAAGAAGAGTTGTCTCTAATTTTTAGTTTATTTCATCTAATATAATGAAGTTTGGAAACAGAAACCTCTCTCCTTGTGACAAACCTCTTTATTCCAGTACCTGAGGAAGTCTCCTTGCTCAAACATGAGTATAGCTTCCCTTTGCTTTTAAATTTCTGCTTCCCATCTTTATTTTTTTTTCATGGATCTCCAATCTTTCTTTTTTTTTCTCTTCTCATGATATGAACAAATTAGTAGCTTGATAGGTAACAATATGTTTATCTGTTAATGTCAACTCTTGTCTAAAGGGTTATTTAACTTCCAGTATAAATTCTAAGCGACAGTGACAGGTTGCTATATACTTATAACTCAATTTAATATTTTTTCTTTTATACTTTTGGGGAAAAATAAATAGAAACAAAGTTGAAAATATTTGCACAGACCTAAAGACCAACAAAAGACCTCCATGACACCTCTATCAATCTCACCATCAATTGGCAGTGTTTTCAGTAGCTTCTCTTTTTCCTGATCTGTGAGCTCAATCCCCAGGCTTCCCAGGAAAATTTTCAGGTTATTAGAATCAACCTTCTCATCTTTTAAGAGAGGGAACAATAGACATATAAGCTTTCGGAACTCTGGTATTATATCAAGTTGTAAAATATGTACTATGAAGTTTAATGATATCCTAATTTCAAGATGAGGTGTTAGGCGAAGATATTCTCAATTGCAGAACCCTTGAGCATATCTTATGGTAATAAAGCATATCTTTATGAGCGTATCTTATGGTATCTTATGGTAATAAAATACCACATTTATTATAAATTGAAGACCATTTTTCCTAAAGCTGGAAAAAAACAACTTTCAGAATAAAATCTGATGAGTGAATTAAGATAACGCAGATTCTTATATAAATTATTCTTCAAAAACATTTGCTTTGGTAAGAATTATTGATGATATCAGGAATACATTATCTTGATCATTTCTAAGCTTCACCATGCCATTTTCTATACATTTCTAGATATTTTTCATTTAAACATTTGTGACCCGAAGCATATTACTTGCACAAGTAACAGAAAACTTAGGATTTAAAATTGACATATAGTCTTGTATCCTAGTGTAGAAACTTTCCTAATGTCAATCCATGATTCATATATTTAAAAATAAAACATCAGAATTTATAAGATACCAGAAATACCACTGAAAAAAACTATTATAAAGGACTGAAACCCTAGATTTACATCAACTTCTCATTTACCTGTAAAAGTTTGCAGTTCCTTCATCGGTGTTTTAGGAGAAGTCCTCCTATCAACTGTAGAAGAAAATTAAAGTCATAATGAGATATAAAAGACTCATGAAATATTGTGAAAGACAATGTCGGAGTAAATATAATAAATCCTAACTTACTATGTGCCAGGCATTATCTTAAGTACTTTATATATGCTTACTTAAGAACTATTTACTGAAGAATATCTTTCTAGGCTATTAATTTATTCAGTTTTCATTGGCTTCATTAATACTAGAAAGAAAAGCCTAAACATAACAACATGCCATTTCAAAAATATTAATTTTACTTATAGTTCTATACTATTTCAAAGCTATATGCATTAGTAATGGGAAGAAATTCAGAAGTACTGTCATCTAAGTGGCCTGCATTTTTCTTTTTAAAATGTGGAAGACTGTCTTCTAGTGACCATAATATGGGTAAAGAACATAAAAGACATTCATACAAAGGGCAATGTTTTCACGGTGACTTGGTAGCTGGCTGCTTATATGCTCTTTACATGCTTTGCCCATATTTATAGCTTCTTACTATCAGTGTAGATTACCATTCCTAAGGGCCCTTTCCCCGCAACCTATATTGTCCAAGCTCTCCCAACATGGAACTATGGTATCTGGAAACTTGCTCACCATCACCAGGGAGATTTTGAGTCAGAGCCTCAAGTTCCTTATCTGAGAGCTTGATTCCCATATTATCCAGTATTGCGTTCAAGTCGTTGACATTGACTTTCCCATCTAAGGAAAGAGAGTCCATGAAGAAAATTATGTAACTTCAAAAAAGAGGTTCATAAACCTTTTAGAGACACATGCCCTGTTGTGAATTTCATGAGCTATATGCTAGTGTTCACAAAGATTACATATCATTTCAGGGGGGGTCATATATTCTCTAAAGCCTATTCACAGACCCCCCTTAGTAGTAAGGTTAATAATCCTTGTTCTAAAATGTGGAGAAAAAAAAACCACAGCAATTTTAGAACAAGAGACTAAGGACCTTATTATGCCTATAGAGAAAGTCAACTATGACATTAGAACGAAGGTCACTTCTCGTGAGATTTGTCTTGGGGATCAGACTACAAAATACAAAGTTTTAAATATCATTGAATAAATGCTAAGTGAATTCTAGTTCTGGAGGCAAACATTTTTTACTTCTAAACAATAGGTTTTGATGACTGAATTCCCAGTTTAGTATTTATCTGCAGCTGATTAAATTCCCTGAATCAGTACTAATTCTTGTCTGTCACATTTTGCTATGCAAACTTGAAATCTGGTATTTTTTCTCTTGAAAAGTTTGGAAGAATCTTGAGAAAGTAGAAGGCTTTCTTCCTAGATATAAAGTAAAAGATCAGCAGCTACCGTGAAGCTTGATCTTCAGTGGGAGCATAAATTTGCAATCAGTATATACGATCAGTATAGCAGCAACCACTAATACCTTGGAAACAGTATAAAAGCAAGGATCCCATATTGGTCTACACTCTCATTATGCCGCTCACGTACCTTTTAGAGACATCACAACTTCTAGCAACCTGTTTTGAAAGATCTTGTCATCATCTGTAAGAAAAGGCAGAATTTAAGTCACAGAGAAATGTGGAAAATCACAGAGAAATTAGGAAAAATGACTTTTCGAGAGTTTTCTCTTATTTTAATAAAATTTGAGAGAAAATTGGGTGAAATTTAGCACATCATGCACACCTCTGTTCTTCTTCCCAATCCTGCCTTTATTCACTTCCAATTATTAATCCTTTCTTCTTTCACAAATCCCAGTTTAACCTTTGTTTTTTCCTTTTTTGTTTTTCCCTATTGATAAAAAGACTCATCATAATGGAAATGCTGCTTCCTAATCTAAAAGTAAAACCACCTAGGGATTCATTTCAGGTATAAGTGGACTTTCTAAAAAAACATTTTTTTTTTTTTTTGAAATGGATTTTCTATATCCTAGAACTTAGGAAATGGAGGTAATTTTAGAGCTTCTCGCAGACGCAGAAATCTAAAACTTCTTTTTGGGGACAGCTGGGTGGCGCAGTTAATTAAGCATCCAACTCTTGGTTTTGGCTCAGGTCATATCTCACGGGTTGTGAGATCAAGCTCCGAGTCCAGCTCCATGCTGACAGTGCGGAGCCTGCTTGGGATTCTCTCGCTCTCCCTCTCTCTCTGCTCCTCCCCAACTCACACATGCTCTCACCTTCTCAATATGAATAAATAAACTTAAAAAAAACCACTCTTTGAATACATCAATATTTAAAATGCTTACCCTTAAAAGGAAGAGTTTTCACCAGCTCCAAGCATTCTTTACCTTTGAGCTCGATCCCCATGTTTCCCAGAACAGCTTTAACGCTACTGACATCAACATTTTCTCCTTAACAAAAAGATCAAAACAATGACATACATGGAATTTAAGTACAATCAAATTATTGCAAATAATTAAACTAAATTATGATGCTAAAACAATAGGATTATGAGCTGGGGAAAGTAATGATCACTGAGCTCTGCCCAAATACATGGAGATAATGTCATTTATGGAAACATAATTGCCTTTTTTAAAAATAAGTTTATTTATTTTTGAGACAGAGAGAGACAGAGCATAAATGGGGGAGGGGCAGAGAGAGAGGGAGACACAGAATCAGAAGCAGGCTCCAGGCTCTGAGCCATCAGCCCAGAGCCCGACGCAGGGCTCGAACTCACGGACCATGAGATCGTGACCTGAGCTGAAGTCAGACGCTTAACCGATTGAGCCACCCAGGTGCCCCAGCTTTCTAAAGGCTAATAAGAGATGGCACTCTCACTCTTAAATACTGAGAACAATACTGAGGGGTGATCGGGGGTAGGGGAGAGGGGAAAGTGGGTGATGGGCATCAAGGAGGGCACCTGTTGGGATGAGCACTGGGTGTTGTATGGAAACCAATTTGACAATAAATTATACTTAATAAAAAAACAAGAGAGAGAGAGATGGCACTCTCAACGGCGGTCATGAGAATGTATCCACAGGAGTTCCAACTATGGAGAACATAATTAACCAAGGGCCCCACCTTCTGCTTTGAAATTAACCTGTGTTTTTTTGCACTAATGCCATATGTATCATTGGCACTGGCCAATCACAAGTGCAGCCAAGATACTAGGGGAGCCCTGTTCCTGGAAGATACAGAATGGTGATTCTAACCAGAGGATTCTTGAAAGCACTTTTGCCAGGCCCTCCTCAGACTGCATGACAATCTAGGATGCTTCCGCCCAAACATTTCTTCCTCTTTCCTTCACCTGGTGCCAGATTTGCCCTGCAGTCTGACAGCCTCCCAGCCTTTCAGGCATCCTCCTTATTTTCTCTTACGCAGGCATTTCCCCTAATAATGTCCTGGCATGTTTAACCCTGCCCCGGCTTTTGCTTCTTGGGAGGCTTGGACTAACATACTCAAAATGACAATGACACAAAGTGGGTATTATAGATCTCTTTTGCCAATTTTCAAGCTGCAGATGGCTTATCTTCATAATTCTATTGACATGAAGAATGTATCACCTCTCCTTTAAGTAATTACCAGGGTCTTTTCCAAAGATTCATTTCACCCTTTATTGTACGTTTTGGCTGTCTTAAAATAAGGAAAATGAAGCGTATTCGTGAAGAATACATCAGAAAATTCTCCAATTTCTGGGCTACTGGCTATGAAAACCTTAAACAAATAGGAGGTAAAAATGATAGAATTAGCCTAGCAATTAAGGCATGAAGAAAAACAGTACTGTAAAAATTAGGATCCTATGTTTACATTAACTTCTCAATCACCTGTGACAGCTTTCACGCCATCCATCACTTTATTCAGATCAACTTTTCCATTAGCTATGAAGAGAAGGGACAATTGAGACATGTAATCAATGTCATGAGCTCCAAAAAACATATACAAAGGATATATGTTGATGGAAAATTCCACATAAATTCCATTAATATCATAATTTTATACATACTTATATTAAATCTGTGAATTTCAAGGATTTAAGCTGATCTATTTTTCCAGTGTTTCTGGATCATTGGTATTTATCAGCTCTCTGGTAGCACTTCAGGTACTGCTGTGAGCCATGAGTGCCATAGCTCATATAGGAACCACTAATTCAAACTAGACTGTTAAATGTATACATCATAGAGTATGTAGTGCCTGGACAAGTTAAAATATCAGATTTTAACTAAAGGAAAGGGGAATGCATAGAAAGAGTCTTCTACATGGAAGAGGGGCTGAGAAATATAAAGTAAAACCACACCTGGGTACAACATATACAACATATACATATGCAGTGCATGGAGAACTATAGTCGGTTCAGCACTGCAGAAGAATAAAGTATGGATTTGGGAAAGGAAAGTTCATACAAGAGAGGTAGGTTGGACTCAGATTATTAAGGGATTTGTAAGTAATTTTAAGAAGCTTAGCCTTTATCTACTAGGTTATATAGAATCATTGAGTGGTTATAAGTTCAGGAATGATATGGACCAATTTGCATTTTATTTTAATTTTCTTTAACTTTAAATTATAATTAATTTTATTATTACAAAATTACATTTATATTGAAATATATAGAGAGTGATGTCATCAAGACGGTGACATAAGTTTTTCCTGACTTCAGTCCCCCTCACAAAAAGACCATCTTGCAAGTATCCACAGACAAGACACCATTGTGAAAATCCCAGGATATGGTTGTGAGGCTGATGAATCTCCCTGAACCACAGAGACTGAGAAGGACCACATTAGAAGGGTAAGACAATCAGCTATGCTCTGGCTGCACTGCCCCTCTCCCAGGCTAGTATAGTGCTGCACTGAGAGGGCTTCCCAGAGCTATGGTTTCTCTGGTGGGAAAAAGAGAGCCCAAGGTAGACATCCAGCTCCTCCAGAGTTGGGGGTTGCTTCCTGGAAGGCCCACTTGGGTCCTGTCCCATAGGTATTGGGGGGGGAGGTATCCGTGGGTCTTAACCATTTGAGATCAGAATGAGATGGAGAAGGGAAACATTAACCAGCACTTGGATCTTGGCAGATTGTTTCTCCTAGCAGCAGTGCCTGAGTAGATATCTGACACAGTGGTTTTGCCCATCTGCAGAGCCAAGATGGTGGTCCCTCTGGCCAGGGAACCATTCTGCTTGAGTTGGGTCCCCAGCCAATAAGCCTTTCTGGCCTTGGAGCCTCTTCTATCACCCCATCCAGATGAGGAAGCAAATTCATGGCTCCTGCCTATTGCTGAGTATAGATAGTCCTCTGTCCTGCCTGACCAGAAAACCTATTGAGAGCATCCCAGAGACTGTGTAGATTACCCTACAGCCCCTCTTACAGCAGTGCCTGAGTGAAGAGCCCACTCATTGGCTCTGCCTCTCTGCAGAACTGAGCTAGTGGCACTATCTGGCCAGGGATATTGATGGATACTCCTGCCTGACTCAGGTACCCAGCCAATAAGCCTTATCAGCAAAGGAGCCTATGATACAGAGACTGGGCTGGGAAGGAAATTCAAAGCCCTGACCAGGGATGAATATAGCTTCCAGCCTTATCTGACCAAGAAGCCTAACCAGAACACCTGGGAAGTTGCATAGTCCATCCTACAGATCTGGTTATAATGGTGCCTGAGCAGAGACCCCAAAACTGACAACCTAGAAGAAATGGATAAATTATTCCTAGAAACATACAACCTACTGAGATTGAATCATGAAGAAACAGAAAATCTGAAGAGACCAAAAACAAGTAAGGATATTGAGTCAATAATCAAAATCTTCTTCCCCAAAAGTCCAGGACAAATGGTTTTATTGCTGAATTTTTACCATTTAATGAAGAATTAATACCAATCCTTCTCAAATTCTTCCCAAAAAATTTAAGAGAAGGGAACACTGCCAAACTCATTTACAAGGTAGCATTTACCCTGATACCAAAGCCAGACAAAGATACTACAAAAAAATTAAAACTATAGGCCAATGTCCCTGACAAATATAAATGCAAAAATTCTCAACAAAATTCTAGCAAACAAATTCAATAGCACATTAAAAGGATAATATAGCATGATTAAGTGGGATTCATCCCTAGGATGCAAAGGTATTTCAACATGTGCAAATCAATAAATGTGACATACTGCATTAATAGAATGAAAGATAAAAATCACATGATCATCTCAATTGATGCAGAAAAAGCATATGACAAAATTCAACATCCATTCGTGATAAAAGCTGTCACTAATTTAGGTATAGAAGGAAAGAATCTCAACATAATAAAGGCCATGTATGACAATACTCAATACTTAACATCATACTCTAACAGTGAAAGGTTGAAAGCTTTTCCTCTATAATCAGAAATAAGACAAGTGCTCACTCTTACCACTCCTATTCAGTATAGTACTAGAAGTGTTAGCTAGAACAATTAGGCAAGAAAAGAAATAAAAGTCACCAGAATCAGAAAGAAAGAAAGAAAGAAAGAAAGAAAGAAAGAAAGAAAGAAAGAAAGAAGTAAAAGTGTGTCTATTTGCAGATGACATTATTTTAAGTATAGAAAATCCTAAAGACTCAACCAAAAAAAAAAAAAATAACAACTTGTTAAATTTAATGAATGAATTCAGTAAAGATGCAGGATACAAAATCAACATACAAACATCAATGGTGTTTCTATATACTAACAATGAATTATCAGAAAAAGAAATGAAGAAAATAATCTCACTTACAACAGCATCACAAACTATAAAGTACTTAGGAGTAAATTTGGAAGAGACACAAATAGAAAGATATCCTGTGTTCATAGATTAGAAGAATTATTAACATTAAAATGTCCACACTAAGGCAATGCCATCTATAGATTCAATGTAATTCTTAAGATTCCAATGGCATTTTTTACACATACATAAAACATAATCCTAAAATTCATTTGGAACCACAAAAGCTAAACCAATCCTCAAAAGAAGGGTAAAGCTGGAGGATCACAATTTTTTACCTCAAACCATATTATAAAGCTATAGTAATCAAAACAGTATGGCACTGGCATAAAACCACACACTTGGACCAATGAAAGAGAATCAAGGGCTTAGATACAAACTCATACATATATGGCCAACTTCTATTTGACACAGAAGCCAACAATATTCAAGCAAGCCTAGAATACTCAATGGAGAAAAGAGTGTCTTCATTAAATGGTGTTAGGAAAATTGGATATTTATATGACAAAGAGTGAGATTAGACCACTGTCTTAAACTGTTCACAAAAATCAACTCAAAATGAATTAAAGAATTAAATGTAAGGCCTGAAATCATACATAAAATTCCCAAGGGAAACGGAGAAAAAAGCTCTTTGATGTTGCTCTTGGGAATGATTTTTTGGATGTGACTCCTATAAAGCACAAGCAACAACATAAAAAATAAACAAATAAGTAGGGCTACATCAAACTGAAAAGCTTCTCTGCATGGCAAAATAACCATAAGAGACCCTTAAATACAGAGAACAAACTGAGGTTGATGAGGTTTGGAAGGGAGGTAAATGGGTGACAGGCACTGAGGAGGGCACTTTTCAGGATGAGCACTAGGTGTCATATGTAAGAGATGAATCTCTGGGTTCTACTCTTGAAGCTAAGACTACACTGTATGTTAACTAACTTGAGAATAATAATAATAAAAAAAGAATCAACAAAATGAAAAGACAGCCTATGTAATGGAAGAAAATATTTACAAACCATATATCTTATAAGAGGTTCATATCCAAACTATATAAGGAACTCATATACCTCAATAACAAAGAAACCAAATAACACAATTTAAAAATGGGTGAAATATCTGAAAAGACATTTTTCCAAAGAAGATATTCAAATGGCCAACAGGTCCATTAAAAGGTGGCTCATCCTCACTAATCATCAGGGAAATGTAAATCAAAACCACAATGAGGTATCACCCCACACCTGTTAGAATGGCTATCATCAAAAAGACAAGAGATAGAAAGTACTGGTAAGGATGTGGGGGAAAGGGAAGCCTCGTGCACTGCTGGTGAAGGTGTAAATTGGTGCAGCCAACGTGAAGAGTATGAAGGTTCCTCAAAAAATTAAAAATGGAACTACATATGATCCAGAAATTATGACTTGGGTATATATCCAAAGTAAACAAAATCTATGTCTTGAAGAGATAACTGCATCTTCACATCCATTATAGCATAATTTATAATAGCAAAGACATGGAAAAAACCTAAGCATCCATTGATGGAGGAATACATAAAGAAAATGTGGGGTATATATACAATGGGATATGAGGGTATATATGGGGTATGTATACAATGGGAATGAGTTTTGGAAGCGTGTGGGTGTTTAGGAATTTGTCCATTTCTTCCAGGTTGTCCAGTTTGCTGGCATATAATTTTTCATAGTATTCCCTGATAATTGCTTGTATCTCTGAGGGATTGGTTGTAATAATTCCATTTTCATTCATGATTTTATCTATTTGGGTCCTCTCCCTTTTCTTTTTGAGAAGCCTGGCTAGAGGTTTATCAATTTTGTTTATTTTTTCAAAAAACCAACTCTTGGTTTCGTTGATCTGCTCTACAGTTTTTTTAGATTCTATATTGTTTATTTCTGCTCTTTTCTTTTTTTTTTTTAATTTTTTTTAACGTTTATTTATTTTTGAGACAGAGAGAGACAGAGCATGAACGGGGGAGGGGCAGAGAGAGAGGGAGACACAGAATTGGAAACAGGCTCCAGGCTCTGAGCCATCTGCCCAGAGCCTGACGCGGGGCTCGAACTCACGGACCGCAAGATCGTGACCTGAGCCGAAGTCGGACGCTTAACCGACTGTCTGCTCTGATCTTAATTATTTCTCTTCTTCTGCTGGGTTTAGGCTGTCTTTGCTGTTCTGCTTCTATTTCCTTTAGGTGTGCTGTTAGATTTTGTATTTGGGATTTTTCTTGTTTCTTGAGATAGGCCTGGATTGCAATGTATTTTCCTCTCAGGACTGCCTTCGCTGCATCCCAAAGCGTTTGGATTGTTGTATTTTCATTTTCGTTTGTTTCCATATATTTTTTAATTTCTTCTCTAATTGCCTGGTTGACCCATGCAATCTTTAGTAGGGTGTTCTTTAACCTGCATGCTTTTGGAGGTTTTCCAGACTTTTTCCTGTGGCTGATTTCAAGCTTCATAGCATTGTGGTCTGAAAGTATGCATGGTATGATTTCAATTCTTGTATACTTATGAAGGGCTGTTTTGTGACCCAGTATGTGATCTATCTTGGAGAATGTTCCATGTGCACTCGAGAAGAAAGTATATTCTGTTGCTTTGGGATGCAGAGTTCTAAATATATCTGTCAAGTCCATCTGATCCAATGTGTCATTCAGGACCCTTGTTTCTTTATTGACTGTGTGTCTAGAAGATCTATCCATTTCTGTGAGTGGAGTGTTAAAGTCCCCTGCAATGACCACATTCTTATCAATAAGGTTGCTTATGTTTGTGAGTAATTGTTTTATATATTTGGGGGCTCCTGTATGCGGCGCATAGACATTTATAATTGTTAGCTCTTCCTGATGGATAGACCCTGTAATTATTATATCATGCCCTTCTTCATCTCTTGTTACAGCCTTTAATTTACAGTCTAGTTTGTCTGATATAAGTATGGCTACTCCAGCTTTCTTTTGGCTTCCAGTAGCATGATAAATAGTTCTCCATCCCCTCACTCTCAATCTGAAGGTGTCCTCAGGTCTAAAATGAGTCTCTTGTAGACAGCAAATAGATGGGTCTTGTTTTTTTATCCATTCTGATACCCTATGTCTTTTGGTTGGCACATTTAGTCCATTTACATTCGGTGTTATTATAGAAAGATACGGGTTTAGAGTCATTGTGATGTCTGTAGGTTTCATGCTTGTAGCGATGTCTCTGGTACTTTGTCTCACAGGATCCCCCTTAGGATCTCTTGTAGGGCTGGTTTAGTGGTGACAAATTCCTTCAGTTTTTGTTTGTTTGGGAAGACCTTTATCTCTCCTTCTATTCTAAATGACAGACTTGCTGGATAAAGGATTCTCGGCTGCATATTTTTTCCTGTTCATCACATTGAAGATCTCCTGCCATTCCTTTCTGGCCTGCCAAGTTTCAGAAGAGAGATCGATCATGAGTCTTATAGGTCTCCCTCTATATGTTAGAGCATGTTTATCCCTCGCTGCTTTCAGAATTTTCTCTTTATCCTTGTATTTTGCCAGTTTCACTATGATATGTCGTGCAGAAGATCGATTCAAGTTACGTCTGAAGGGAGTTCTCTGTGCCTCTTGGATTTCTATGCCTTTTTCCTTCCCCAGATCAGGGAAGTTCTCAGCTATGATTTCTTCAAGTACACCTTCAGCACCTTTCCCTCTCTCTTCCTCCTCTGGAATACCAATTATGTGTAGATTATTTCTCTTTAGTGCATCACTTAGTTCTCTAATTTTCCCCTCATATTCCTGGATTTTTTTTTATCTTTTTCTCAGTTTCTTCTTTTTCCATAATTTTATCTTCTAGTTCACCTATTCTCTCCTCTGCCTCTTCAGTCTGAAGCGTGGTCATTTCCATTTTATTTTGCAGCTCATTTATCGCATTTTTTAGCTCCTCCTGACTATTCCTTAGTCCCTTGATCTCTGTAGCAATAGATTCTCTGCTGTCCTCTATAGTGTTTTCAAGCCCAGCGATTAATTTTATGACTATTATTGTAAATTCACTTTCTGTTATATTGTTTAAATCCTTTTTGATCAGTTCGTTAGCTGTTGTTATTTCCTGGGGATACTTTTGAGGGGAATTCTTCCATTTGGTCATTTTGGATAGTTCCTAGAGTGGTGCGGAACTGCAGGGCACTTCCCCTGTGCTGTCTTGAATAACTCGCGTTGGCAGGCGGGCCGCAGTCAGACCTGATGTCTGCCCCCAGCCCACCGCTGGGGCCACAGTCAGACTGGTGTGTGCCTTCTCTTTCGCTCTCCTAGGGGCAGGATTCACTGTGGGGTGGCGTGGCCCGTCTGGGCTACTTGCACACTGCCTGGCTTGTGGTGCTGGGGATCTGGCGTATTAGCTGGGGTAGATAGGCAAGGTGCATGGGGGCGGGAGGGGCAGGCTTAGCTCGCTTCTCCTTCTGTGATCCGCTTTGGGAGGGGCCCTGCGGCAGCTGGAGGGAGTCAGGTGCGCCGCCGGAGGTGTGGGTCCGCAGAAGCACAGCGTTGGGTGTTTGCGTGGTGCAAGCAAGTTCCCTGGCAGGAACTGGTTCCCTTTGGGATTTTGGCTGGGGGGTGGGCGAGGGAGATGGCGCTGGCGAGTGCCTTTCTTCCCCGCCAAACTGAGCTCTGTCGTCCTGGGGCTCAGCAACTCTCCCTCCCATTGTCCTCCAGCCCTCCCATTCTCCGAGCAGAGCTGTTAGCTTATAACCTTCCAGATGTCAAGTCCTGCTTGCTGTCGGAACACACTCCGTCCAGCCCTTCCGCTTCTGCCAGCCAGACTCGGGGGGCTCCGCGTGGCCGGCGGGCTGCCCCTCCGCCCCGACTCCCTCCCGCCAGTCCGTAGCACGCACCGCCTCTCCGCCCTTCCTACCCTCTTCTGTGGGCCTCTCGTCTGCGCTTGGCTTCGGAGACTCCGTTCTGCTAGTCTTCTGGCAGTTTTCTGGGTTATTTAGGCAGGTGTAGGTGGAATCTAAGTGATCAGCAGGACGCGGTGAGCCCAGCATCCTCCTACACCGCCATCTTCCCCTCCGTCCTAACTCTATTATTCACTGATTTAATACAGAATATTTTTCCCCAACATAGAAGAGGTGTCATATATTAATGTCAAATTTAAAAAAAAAGAATTTGCTACCAAGACACAGAATTGAAATTATTTATTCTTATTTATTATTTTGAAAGAGAAAGAGAGACAGAGAGAGAGAGAGAGAATGAGTGAGGGAGGGGCAGAGATAAAGAGAGGGACAGAAATCCCAAGCAGGCTCCATGTTTTCAGGGCAGAGCCCCATGTGGTGCTTGATCTCATGAACCTCAGACCATGACCCGAGGCAAAATCAAAAGTCGTCTGCTTAACCAACTGAGCCACCCAGGCACCCCAGAATTTAAATTTTATTACTAACATGCAGAGATTTAAAAGTCTAACTCTAAGAAATTAGATAAAAAACGATCTATTAAATGAAGGATAAAATGGTAGAATAAGCAAAGAAATAAAAGTCTTTGAAATATAATTTTGAGTATATTCTTAGATTTATATTAACTTCTCACCTGTAAGAGTTTTCACTCCATCCATCAATTTATCAAGATCAACCTTCCCATTATCTATAAAAAAAAAGGTAAAGATAAAAATAATAAAATGATGCAGACTCAGAAAAACAGAGTATGAAAACCTTATATTGTGAAAGTCCACTTCTCTTCGTTGTGCTCTATGTCAATCCTCAACTTATAAATCCAGTTCTTCAGAAATCCTGTGATAGAAGACGTGCCCTATTCCCTGTCAGACATGAGCCAACTATCGTCCATTGGCCAAATCCAGCCCACTGCCACGTATCTTTTTATTTTTTCACCACCTATTTTTATATGGCCCATGAGCTAAGAATCATTTTTACATTTTCAAATGATTGTAAAACCCAAAAGGATATTATTTGTGACACATAAAACTTACACAAATTTAAAATTTTAGTGTCCATAAATAAAATTTTATTGGAACACAGCCACACTGATTTGTTTACACATTGTTTACAGCTGCTTTTGTACTACACCAACATAATGGAGAAGTATGACATCATCCACAAAGCCTGAAGTATTTATTATTTGCCCTTTATAGAAACATTGCTGACCCTGCCCTAGAAGATAGAGTCCACTCAGAGGCAATTTATACTCCTGAATTGTTTAGATTCACCCTACTTTATAAACCTGGAAGAAACTATTATTGATGTTGGCCATGTTCTATGACCCTCCTCAATTATGGTATATCCATAAATCCTACCTATCATTGTATAATAAAAGGAAAAATGAAGTAATCTTTCATATATTCCCAATATAATTTTTTAAAAAAGTCTTTTCAATTACTATGATAATCATGGAATGGCTAGTGACATATGACTGGTGTATTTTTGAAGCAATTGTTAAAAAACTTCATTCATCTCATTATAGGCAAATTTCCCTTTTTTTTTTTTTTCTTATTTTCCACTACTTTTATTTACTTAGTCATCATACATTAGTTACTGACAAGTGGTCAAGAAGTTCCTAAGAAGAGGTATGGTATTTAACAGGATCACAAAGATTGCCACTGAAACTGCTAGGTTGGCTCGTCACATTTCCACAGATTTTGATGGTAATGAGACAATGAGCCCAAATGGATTAAGATAGTTTATTACTTATACCCAAGAAGTAAGATCAGCATGGTGTTGGATCTCTGACACTTTAGTCCCAGAGTACAACACGGAACCAGCTGGACAGTGGACTGGTGGGACATACGATGAGTTGTTCTGCTGCTGGGGAGCTCACTCAAATGGTACGCAGCAAGTTTTATAGACTTATACAGAAATCTGCAGCTGTATCCTAAGGGAGAGAGGCGGAAAGTTGTGTTCAACTGAAACTAGGGAGATGAATGAGAAATGACCTGTGACTGTCTCCTGTAGATAGGGAAACAGATGGAGACACTGCTTGGTGGCAGCTCTTCACAAGGCTGTCTACTTCTCCTTATTCCAGGAGGAAGTGTGACGCTTTCAAGAAAGACTTTGGTAAGATTGTGGTCAAGATATATTTATGTGGCCTAGGTGGAGATGTGCAAAGTTGTTAGAGAAGAACCATTTCCCTCAAATTACATATCTAATATTTGAAATATGCTAGGTCTTAAGGGTACAAAGATAATTAAAGTACACTTTCTACTTTCAAGGACTTCAGAGTTTAGAAAAACTGGTATGCTGAGTAAATAAAATTCAGAGATAGTGTACTTTTATGGAAGACTCTGATCAAATTGCCTGAAATTTTCCCATATACACCACATAGTAATTTTCCTTTTCCATAAATAACAAGTTAAATTAGGAGATTATTATCTATTATTGTTGAGTCAAGTATTTTATTTATTTATATATATATTTTAATAGAATTTACTATCAAATTGGCTTACATACAACACTCAATACTCATCCCAACAAGTGCCCTCCTCAATGCCCATCACCCTCTTTCCCCTCTCCCCCACCCTCCATCAACCCTCAGTTTGTTCTCTGTATTTAAGTATCTGTTGTGGTTTGCCTCCCTCCCTCTCTGTTTGTAACTATTTCTTTTTTTTCCCCTTCCCATCTCCCATGGTCTTCTGTTAAGTTTCTCAAGATCCACATGAGTAAAAACATGTATCTGTCTTTCTCTGACTTACTTATTTCACTTAGCATAATACCTTCTGGTTCCATCCACGTTGCTGCAAATGGCATAATTTTATTCTTTCTCATTGCCAAGTAGTATTCCATTGTATATATAAACCATATTTGCTCTATCCATTCATCAGTTGATGGACATTTTGGCTCTTTCCATAATTTGGCTATTGTTGAAAGTGCTGCTATAAATATTGGGGTACATGAGCCCCTATGCATCAGCACTCCTGTATCCCTTGGGTAAATTCCTAGCAGTGCTATTGCTGGGTCAGAGGATAGTTCTATTTTTAGTTTTCTGAGGAACCTCCACACTGTTTTCCAGAGCGGCTCTACCAGTTTGCATTCCCACCAACAGTGCAAGAGGGTTCCCATTTCTTCACATCCTGGCCAGCATCTATAATCACCTGATTTGTTCATTTTAGCCACTCTGACCACTCTGATCACTTGGTGTGACGTGGTATCTCAGCGTGAGTGTGGCTTTGATTTGTATTTCCCTGATGATGAGTGATGTTGAGCATCGTTTCATGTGTCCATTGGCCATCTGGATGTCTTCTTTGGAAAAGTGTCTATTCATGTCTTCTGCCCATTTCTTCACTGGATTATTTGTTTTTCAGGTGTGGAGTTTGCAAGTTCTTTATAGATTTTGGATACTAGCCCTTTATCCGATGTGTCATTTGCAAATATCTTCTCCCGTTCCGTTCCATCGGTTGCCTTTTAGTTTTGTTGATTGTTTCCTTTGTAGTGCAGAAGCTTTTTAACTTGATGAGGTCCCAATAGTTCATTTTTGCTTTTAATTTCCTTGCCTTTGGAGAGGTGTCGAGCAAGAAATTGCTGTGGCTGAGGTCAAAGAGGTTGTTGCCTTTAAGCAAAGTATTTTAAATATACATATGTCCTATTGTAAAAGATAGATTACAAACTGTAAGAAGAATATGAAAATCATCTAGGCCTGGAAATCGGCTAACTTGCTTTTTTTTCCTTATAATTTAGAATATTTATTTTATATCATTGAATGATGTTTAGAGTTAAACCGATTTTTAAAATATCACTCTTATGCAGGGGCGCCTGGGTGGCTCAGTTGGTTGAGCATCCGACTTCGGCTCAGGTCATGATCTCGCAGTCTGTGAGGTCAAGCCCCCCACCTCGGGCTCTATGCTGACAGCTCAGAGCCTGGAGCCTGCTTCAGATTCTGTGTCTCCCTCTCTCTCTGCCCCTTCCCTCCTTGTAGTCTCTCTCTCTCTCTCAAAAATAAATAAGAAACATTAAAAAAAATTAAAAATTAAAAAAAATTAAAATGTCATGCTTATGTAAACATAAAAATATGCGAGATAAACTTGCAATTACTATAATTTCATATTTAGAATCTAATTCTTTTAAATTGCCATTCAGCTCTTCAACTCAGAATCACTGGTGTCTGCTTTTGTCTCCAAAATATTGTCCAGTGTGCTATCAACAGCACTGGTGACACAGCATTTCTTAGATGAGGGCTCCACTAGAGTTTTTTATTTAAAGCTAACAAGAAATTAAAAATGTTTTTTGAGAGTAGTTGACACATAAGGCTACATTGGTTTTAGGTGTACAACGCAGTCATCTGATAGGTTTTTACACGTGATGCCATAGCACCACAGGTCTAGCTACCATCTGTCACCATACAACACTATTACAATACAATTGACTATATTCCTTATACAGTGTCTTTTATTGCATGACTTATTCATTCCATTACTGGAAGCCTGCATCTCCTACTCCTCTGCATCCATTTTGCTAATACTCACATCCCCACCCCTCCGGCAATCAGTTTGTTCTCTGTATTTACAGGTCTGATTGTTTTTTTGTTCGTTTATTGACTTTTTTTTTAGATTCTACGTGTGAGTGAATTGATATATTTGTCTTTCTCTGACTTACTTCACTTAGCATAATACCCTCTAGGTCCATCCGTGTTGTCCCAAATGGCAAGATTTCATCTTTCTTGATGAATATGGCTGAGTAATATTCCAGTGTGTGTGTCTTCTTTGTCCATTCATCTATTGATAGGCACTTAGGATGCTTCCATATTGTGGCTATTATAAATAATGCTGCAATAAACATAGAGTGCATCTATCTTTTTGAATCAGTATTTTTGTTTACTTTGGGTAAATACTCAGTAGTGGAATTATTGGATTATATGGTATTTCTAGTTTTAATTTCTTGAGGAACCTCCATACTGTTTTCCATAGTAGCTGTACCAATTTACATTCCCATCAGTAGTGCACAAGAGTTCTTTTCCTCTACATCCTCACCAACAATTGTTATCCTCACCAACACTTATTATTCTCATTGTTTTGACTTTAGCCAGTCTGACAGGTCTGAGTTGATATCTCATTGTGGTTTTTATTTGCACTTCTCTGATAGTGATACTGAGCATCTTTTCATGTGTCTTTTGGCCATCTGTATGACTTCTTTGGAAAAGTATCTATTCAGATCCTATGCTCATTTTAAAAATCAGATTTTTTTTTTTGGTGTTGAGTTGTATAAGTTCTTCATATATTTTGGATATTAACCCCTTATTGGATATATCATTTGCAAATATTTTCTGCCATTCAGTAGGTTGCCTTTTTGTTTTGTTGATAGTTTCCACCACTGTGCAAAAAAGGCTTTTATTTTGAGGTAGTCCCAATAGTTTACTTTTGCTTTTGTTTCCCTTGTGTTAGAAGACATATCTAGAAAAATGTTGCTACAGCTGATATCAAAGAAATTACTGCTTGTGTTCTCTTCTAGGACTTTTATGGTTTCAGGTCTCACATTTAGGTTTTTAATACATTTTGAATTTATTTTTGTGTGTGGTATTAAAGAGTGGTCCAGTTTCATTATTTTATATGTAGCTGTCTAGTTTTCCGGACAAATGGTCCAACAATACCATTTGTTGAAGAAACTGTCTATTCTCTATTGTATATTCTTGCCTCTTTTGTCATAGATTAATTGACCATGTCATCACGGGTTTATTTCTGGGCTCTCTATTCTGTTCCTTTGATCCATGTGTCTATTTTTATGCCAGCATCATACTGTTTTGATTAGTATGGCTTTGAAGTAGATCTTGAAATATGGAATTGTGATATCTCCAACTTTGTTTTTCTTTCTCAAGATTACTTTGGCTATTTGGGGT
Organism: Panthera onca; assembly: GCF_046562875.1. NCBI lineage: Eukaryota > Metazoa > Chordata > Mammalia > Carnivora > Felidae > Panthera > Panthera onca. Next base: position 579,808 of record NW_027675820.1, read on the forward strand.
CTTTTGCAGTTCCAAACAAATTTTAGGATTATTTTTTCTAGTTTTGTAGAACGCGCTTTTGGTAAATTGCACTGAATTGTAGGTTGCTTTGGATAGTATGGACATTTTAACAATATTTGTTCTTCCAATCCCTAAGCATGGAATATCTTTCTATTTGTTTGTTGTGTCATCTTCAAATTCTTTCACCAATGTGTTATAGTTTTCAGAGCACAGATTTTTTTCCCTCTTTGGTTAAGTTTATTCCCATTTCATTCTTTTTGGTGCAATTAAAGTTAACAAGAAATTTTGACAAGTTGATGTCTGATGTCCATCCTCATTGCTTTGAACTTTATTTTACCTTTGTGAGGGATTTGGCAGTTTCTTTTGCCTTCACTTACACTGTATGGTGTATCATAGGCAATTCTTTTGTGTATGCATCATTAACAACAGGTAGTATAGATTTTCTACTTGTGGGTTTCTTTCTTTCTTAGGTCCAAAAAGCATTTTGTTGTAGCTTTGCAATAAAATTTTGAAAAACAGAATTGTGGTCTTTCCTCCAATGGTGAGATGTTTTCTTCACTAATCATAAATTTATACTTTGCCACTGTTTCCATGCTTTTCCTGTAGACACAACTTTCCCTTCAATTCTTAATGACAGCGCAATTTTTTTGGAGAAGTTTTTAAACAGCAATTAAACTCAACACATGGGGTACCAACAATACACAACTTAAAGTGGTAACGTGCCACAGTGACAGGCTAAAACCAAATTCACAAATGCAGACTCAATGACAAGAATGTAATAACTCTACTATGTGATTGGTAACAATTATAAGATGCATCCTGATTCACATGCTAAAATGTGAAAGTATTATTTACATATATATATTTTTTAATTTTTTTTTAATTTTAAAGAATATATATTTTTTAAATAATGAAATATGAGGCTGATTCTGATTCTGCCATGGCCGTATCAGCTCTCTACAATCTATTTTTCCTGATGATTAGACTAAAAGTCTAAAGAAAACACAAAAAGCAACAACACTAGACTGTAGAAGAGAACCAAAACTTGCAGAAGTGACTGGCAAGGGGAGTGAGCCTTCTGTTTTTGTTTTCTCTTTTCCCTAATGTCTTTGTCCTGAGGGTGGGGCCCCAATCACAGAACTGCGAGGCAGAGCAGGAAGCTAAGATTGATAAAAACTCCATCTCTTTGACCAGGGAAACCTGGAAAAGAGGCCCCTTCAGGTTGGAAAATATGGCGTAATTCCAGAGAGGAGAGAACAATGGAGAAAGGGATCCCCTAATTCTGTGTATGAATCTGTAAAAGTCTTGGGCTCACTTTTGAGTTGTGCATGCATGAGACAGATACAAAGAAAGCATTCTTGCAACGGCTTTGAGAACTGAATTAAGATTTAAACCAGGGCCCAAGTCTCAGACTAACCCAAGTGGCACATGCAGACAGACCCACAGCAGTAAAACAAAGCTTTGTAGAATGAACTGAGACTGGAACCATCCAGAGAAATGGGAGATGGAATTTGTGTTCTGAATCTCAGAGTTGATTACCTGCTAAAACAAAACCCACCAGCATTGTTCAATGAATTTTAAAAGGACCCAGAGTCTACACAACAAAATAGTTGACAAAGTTGAGGATACAATTCAGAATTATTTAACATACAAAAAGTTAGGAAAATGAGATCAATTATCAAGTGAAAAGGCAATCAACACATGCCAATCCTTGGATGACTCAAGTGTTAGAATTATCAAAAAAAAAAAAAAAAAAAAAGGGCTCTAAAACAAATATTTTGGTCACAGAATCCCTTTATGCTGTTAGAAGTTTTTGGAGACTCCAAAGAGCGTCTGATTGTCTTGTATGCTAAATCGTAAAACAAGTGTTAACAAAATTCAAAGGACTGAAATCATGCAAAGTATGCTCGCTGACCACAACAGAGTTAAATTAGAAATGAACAACCAAAGGAAATCCGAGAAATTCAAATATTTTGAAATCAAACAACACATTTCAAAGTAATCCATGAGTCAAAGAAGAAATTACAAGAGAAATTAGAATGTATTTTTATCTGAATAAAAATTAAATACATGAGACACAGTGAAGGTGGCGCTTAAAGTAAAATTTATAGCCTTAAATAACTATGTTAGAGAAGAAGAGAGATCTCAAATCCATAATTAAGTCTTTATCTTCATCTAGGGAAGTAAGAGCAAGCCAAACCAAAGACAAGCAGAAGGAAGAAAATAATGAAGATTAGAGTGGATATGAGAACAATGACAGAGAAACTCAATGCAACCAAACATTTAGTCTTCGAAAACATCATCAAAATTGACTAGCCAAGAAAAAAAGAGAGAGGACACAGATGACTAAAATTAGTAATGAAAGAAAGGATTAACCTATTGAACTTAACAGTAATTTAAAGGCTAAAGAGGGAATACTGTGAACAACTTTATGCCAGAAATTAAACAACTTACATGAAATAGATTCCAAAATGGACACAAGCTGCCAAAATGGAATAAAAAAGAAACAGAAAATCTGAGTAGTGTTGTAACACACAAGAAAATTAAGCATTGGAAATTTTCTCAGAGAGAAGGGACTATGTCCAGATGGCTTCTTTGGTAAATTATTACAAATAATTAAAGAAATAATATCAGTCCTACATAAATTATTTCAGAAAACAGAAGTGGGAAAAAACACCAATTCATTCTATGAGGCTAGTGCTACCTTAATATGAAAGCTAGACAAAGACATCACAAGACAAACTCCAGTGGTGATGCCTTGTAATGATACTGGGAAGGAATGAGTTTTAGTAGAAAAATCAAGAGCTCAGACTAAGACAAGTTAAGTTACAAGTTATTTGAGCTATCCAAGTGGAGATTGCAAATAGGTAGTAAATAAGCCAAATAGAGATCCAAGGAGTGTTTTAGGTTAGGAATATCTATCAGTGATTCATTACCATACAGATAGAATTCAGAGCTCAAAAAGTAGGTAAGATCACTTAGAGAACCCATCAGAGCCTTGAGTTATTTCAACGTTTTGAAAGAAGGTACAGAAAAGTAGAAGAGGGGAAGATAAGATGGGGAGAAAAAAACCCCAACTAGTTTCATAGAAATGGATCATTCTGCCCACTGTGTGTAGAGTGGATTTAAAAGTAACAAAATTATAGGCAGAGAGAGAGAGAGTTATCTAGCAGTCTAAGAAGAGATAAAAAGAAATAGAAATAAGGGTAGTGATACAGGGCTAAAGAGTAGGAATGGATTTTAAAAATATTTAGGAGTTTAAATAGGCAGCAGCAAGTAATTAAGTGGACAGAGATTTCTGGCAGGGTCAGTGAAGGAGAAAAAAGGATGATCAGTTTAAAAAGATATGGAATATATTAGATTACGAATTTTATCCTTGAACAGCTATTTGGGGTGGACTAAATAGAAATGTCTCAGAAGATTTAGAATAAAATAGTTTGAAGACTGGGGAGAAGACTGGAAAGAATATAACTGATGGTTCAAACAGATGGTTAAAAGTAGGGGTTCATAAAATCACTCAGGGAGAACACATAAAGCAAAAAAGCAAATGGTTCAGATCGGAAGAACTAAGAAATGAAGCGTTAGCAAGCGTATGATCACTTAAATTTAATCCGTAGAAGTTTTATTCTACATTCTGACTATTCCTCAGATAAACATTCTGGCTTCTCTGGTTTCTATATGAAAACATGTTGATAACTTTACATTTTAAAAATGAGGCAGGATTTCTTTTTACTTTAGAATGGGTTCTACTCTAAGATACATTTCCTTTCAGCATCAAATAATCCTAATTTCAAAAATTCTCATATGCACATTCACAGGCAAAGCTCTGCAGAAACACAGAGTAATAACCACAGTGCTTACCGTTAACTGGTAGGTTATCTGTTAGACTTTGAAGCTCCTCTCCTGTGAGCACGATTCCCATGTTTTCTAGAACAGTATTGACCTTACTTCTTTCAACCTTCCCTCCTTAGGAAAGAGACACAAAGAATGACAAAAAATATTAAAATATGAAAGAACATTAAATACTAGAAATCTATCAGTGCTCTGTTACTATTATATTGAAAATGTTTTTACTATTAATATGAAAAAACTAGGAATAAGGAAAAATAGAATCCTTTTCAGTACTATTAATATTGCTTTGAAACATGAGTACCAAACTCTATTTTAACATTGTGTTAAAGAGCCTTAAGCTTTACCTTGATGAAACTATGGACAAGAAATAATTTATGAAGGGATTTTGCAACTTAAGCTAAAGACAACTAATTGAATTTGCAGTAGAGAAGGATTTTGAAAAAAAACTCTCAGTTGCCAAAAAACTTGTACTGCTTTCCACTGGAACCTGACAATTACTTTATGCCTGGTTTATCCATACTGTGAAACAGTTTATGAACACCGAGTTTTTGGTGAATATTTTAAGATAGAAAACTATTTGTATTAGTTAAAAAGAATAGATAATTATCTTGTAAACTACCTAGCATGGTAGTTTACAGAGGGCTTTAGTTAAAATGTTAAAAATTTAGTTAAAAATGTTCTGAAGCTGAAGCAGGAGCTGAGGCTCAGAGTGCATGGAAAGGAAAATTTATTATTAAAATTGTAAAACAGGAGGCCTAGAGACTAGAAAAACTAGATAGGTAGGGAAAGAGAACTACAGGGAGGCCGACAAGTATCTGGCTATCATTGTCTCATTGTTAAGGTGACGATTTAGTTGATAAAGACACATAGCAAGATGCTATCAAATGGGCAGCATGGTGGACAACTTCCACATTAAATTAAAAAATAATCCTGCTCCCACTCTTCTGGAGGGCCTAGGAGTGCGAAGAGGCACTCTTCTTTTGACAGGTGACTCCTCTCAATAGGTACCAAGTGGCAGAGCTTTTAAGTCATTTCTTCATTCTCTTTATGTTCTTCTCTTCTTTTGGACTAAGCACTAGGAGGGAAAGCAAAACCAAAACAAATCCTAGGCACAAGTTGGTACCTTTGCCTACATTTTTTTTTTTGTCTTAACTGAATCTCACACTAAAAACACATTCTTTTTAGGGGAATTATAATGAACATTAATTTATGATTTGGATTCTATCAGGAAACAATGTCCAATATTTCTAACAATAGAAACTATTTTTATTTTCTTTGCTTAACTAATTTTCAGACTACCTACCATTCTCTTCATGTTTTGTTTTATCTACCTAGAATTCAATTTACACTTTCAAGATTAAGTTATGAAAAATACAAGAAAATGTGGGACCTACAAAGATTTAAAAAAACTCATCACAAAATACCTCTTTTAAAATAAAGAAACTACATTTAAAAATCAGTTCATAAAAGGATGGCTTGGGTAAAGCTCTAATGATATAAATTAAAATGTTAAATCTCAAACTGCTCATTAACTCACCTTTGAAAGACTTCAGACCATCCAACAATCTATTTTGATAGATCTTCCCAGAAGCTACAATGCAAATCACACTCTATGTCAGACAAAGCATTATATAGATGCTCAGAAACATAATACATATACTTCAGAATTTCAGGGAGGGTTTTCATTTACTGAGTAAATATGTTCTTATTCATCCTCTAATAACAACAAAAAAATGAGACGGGATACAATAGTGACAATTATGCCATTCTAAACCCCTGACAGAACACTTGACAGTCTCCCTATGCTGGTTTCTTTATCCTTTGATTTCTCTTGTCCAATTCTTCTAAAATTCTCTCCCCTAATCACATTCCTTCATTTTTTTTCTTATAGTTTTGTCATTGGCTAGAGGGCATGACATGACAGCATTTATTTTGCCCCTGGTGGCCTGGGTTATATAGAGAGATAGAGATATATAGATTGATAGATATAACTTAAAATCTGCCTTTTCTAATTACTTTAAATATATATATATATATTTTTAAATGCTAAAAGAGAAATAAAAAAAATTAAGTTTATATATTTAGAGAGAGAGAGAGTGAGTGGGAGATGGGCGGAGAGAGCTAGGGAGAAAGAGAGAAAGAATCTCAAGCAGGCTCCATGCTGCCAGCACAGAGCCTGGAGCAGGGCTCAGTCTCACGAACTGTGAGATCATGACCTGAGCCAAAATCGAGAGTTGGACGCTCAACCGACTGAGCCACCCAGGCGCCCCTAAAAGAGAACTTTTAAAACTTCTCCCATGGTATCATAAAGCTAAGTATTCTAGAAAGCTACTAAAGTATCTTTATGGCTCACCATCAACTGGAAGCTTCTTTAGCAGCCTCTTTTGTTCTTTATCTGTTAGCTCAATACCCATGTTCCTCACAAAATCTGATAGATGTTGCACATTAATGTTTTTTCCTTTGAAAATATGAAACGTGATCATTCAAGAATTTTATAGAATTATTTCAAGTAATAATTTAATACTGTTAAGCATGTTTCTTCCTAACTTGAGGAAGTTCAAAGATATAATAAGATATATACATCCATACAGAATTGAGAAGGGTCATATATCAAATTTGCTTAAAAATACTGAAAAGTATGATTTCTTAATCTGACAAGAAGTCAAAGTCGAAGAGAATAGATTTTACCTAAATAACTGTCTGATTAATGAAATATCAACATCAATTCATTTATACATCTTACCAGAGAATACTATATATTTAAATTTTTTTTTCTGAAATATGTTATTTGCTCTTGATACTGACAACAAATAAGCTTTTTTAAATGAATATAATCTATTGTCAAATTGGCTTACATACAACACCCAGTGCTCATCCCAACAAGTGCCCTCCTCAATGCCCATCACCCATTTTCCCCTCTCCCCCACCCCTCCATCCACCCTTAGTTTGCTCTCTGTATTTAAGAGGCTCTTGTGGTTTGCCTCCCTCTCTCTCTGTTTGTAACTATTTTCTTCCCTTCCCTCCCTCCATCATCTTCTGTTCAATTTCTCAAGATCCACATATGAGTGAAAACATATGATATCTGTCCTCCTCTGACTTATTTCACTCAGCATAATTCTTTCCAGTTCCAAGAATGGGAAAAAAAAGCTTTATTTTGCTGTTGCTTGATATACTCTGACTTGGGAATCTATTAATAATGTTGAAGTGAGTATTATTAGTATAAAAACTCCAGAAAGTTCAGAAGTTATTAGTAAATTATAGGCTTTTAATTACTATATATAAAGGTAAACTGGGGGACATTAGGAGCAAATGTTTCATTAGAAAAGGTTGAAAGCTACAATTTACAAACCAGCAATAGAATGGTAAAAAATATGATTTAAAACTATACTACTATATAAAGTCTGCAGATCTTGGTTTTATATAACTTCCCACTGACCTGTAAAAGCGTTTAATCCACTACACAACTTTTTCATTGTAGCTCTCCCATATACTGTAAGAAGAAATGCAAATAATAAGAAGAGACAGTGAAACACACAAGTAATAGGAGAGGAAAATATTCCAGCAACACTTCCGTACTAACAATATTCTCTACTTTTACCCTCTTCTTGAGAATGAGTGTAAAGAAGTTGAATATGAAAAATATAACGTCAACAGTACAACTATGACTTAATCCTTCTATAAAAAATCAAACCTACAATAGTCAAGGGATAAGATTCAAAAGCCATTTGCTGTCCAGGGTCTACTTTTTAGCTCTAAGACTTTGAAGAACTTTCTTATTTCTATCAGGCCATGACAACGGGTTTATGTTTGGTACATGCTATTCAAAAATGTTTAAACTTGGGTTTCAGCAGTGATTTTCTCAGGTAATGTGTTCTCATTCAATATTCCCTGATGTTTTAACAGACCCAGAAAGATTTATTTCCTCCATTTGGATTACAAGATAAATTATTAAGCACTTTGAAGACAAATCCTTTATATTAGCAATTGGGGGGGGGGCAGTTATCACACTGATAGACTAACAGATTTTATTTCCAATTTAATATTTTTTTTGAAAATTTTATTTGGGTAATTGTAGATGCATATGAAGTTAGTAGAAAAAAATAGAGAGAGATGCCTTGTACATTTTTGCCCAGCTTCCCTTAATGATAAGACTTACAAAGCCATAGAATAATACCAAAAACAGAATACTGGCATTGAGACAATCCACCGATGTTATTTAGATTTCGTTAGTGTTACTTGTACTCATGTGTATGTCTCTGTATTATTAAATTCCAGACAATTTTATTACCTGTGTAGGTTCATGTATGCACTGCCACAGTCAAGATACTGAACAGTTCCAGTCCCACAAGGACCCTATTATAACCACATCCACCTCCTTCTGCCTCCACCAATCCCCTATCTCTAAATCCAGGCAAGCTCTAATCTGTCCTCCATTTCTAAAATTTTGTTATTTCAAAAATGATATGTAAAGATCTTACAGTATGTAAGCTCTGAGGTTGGCTTTTTTTAGCTCTGGATAATTATCTGGAAATTTGTCCAAGATGTTGCATGAATCAGATAGTGTACTTTTACTGATGAATAATAGTATTCCATAATATGTATGTACCACAAGTTTGTTTAGTCATTTACCTGTTGAAGGAGACTTGGGCTGATTCCAGTTTTTGGCTCTTACGTTCATGTACAGATTTTGTGCGAACATAAGTTTCAAATGTGTAATTGCTACGGTAGCTCTATGCTTAGTTTTGTAAGAAACTGGTACTTTTTCTATAGTGATTGTATCACTACATCCCCACTACCAAGTATGAGTGGTCCGGTTTCTCTAGCATCCTCATCAACATTTGGTGTTGTCATTATTTTTTATTTTAGCTATTCTGATAGGTATGCAGTGATATCTCACTGCAGTTTCAAATTGCACTTCCTTAATACCTAATGACGTCAAGCATCTCTTCATGTGTTTATCTGATACCTGTATATCCTCTTTGGTGCAATGTATTTTCATTCATATAGTTTCATATATTTTCCCCATCTTCTTATTGGTTTGTCTGTATTTTATATTGCTGAGGTTTTCTCAAATCAAAAAAAAAAAACCCCTTTTAATGTTTATTTATTTTTGAGAGAGAGAGAGAAAGACAGAGCACGAGAGGGGGAGGGGCAGAGAGAGAGGAAGACACAGAATCTGAAGCAGGCTCCGGGCTCTGAGCTGTCAGCATAGAGCCCAAGACGAGGCTCAGCCAAAGTCAGACGCTCAACTGACTGAACCACCAGATGCCCCTATATTGCTGAGTTTTGCCATAGATGCTGCTTCTTTGTCAGATGTATCATTTGCAAATATTTTCTCCCAGACTGTAGGTTGTCTTCCACCATCTCCACACAGCTTTCCAGAGTGAAAGCTTTTAATTTTAATGAAGTACAATTTATCAATTTTTTCCTTTTGTGAATCATGCTTTTCGCATAATATGTTTCTAAATCAATGTATTCTTACTAGGCAGCATAAGCATAAATTACATAACTCAAATGTTACCAATAAGAATACAGTGAAAAATATATCTCCTTTATAAACATCTCCATTGTCAGAATTCTCTTCCTTCTAAGGAACAAACATTGACATTTTTTGTGTATCTTTTTTAGAGATATTCTATGCATATGTTTGTATATAAGAATAGAGCTGACTGGTTCTTTTGATGGCTCCATATATTAAATTGACTAGATGTTCTGTAATTATGGAATCAATTTTAAAATGCATCAAAATGGGTATAAATTGCTTTTCCTTGCATTTTCAGATACCATTGTTTTAAGAGAATATATCTTGTTTGTTCCAATATTCTCTTCCCCTCTGTATCAAGTCTGTCTTATGGGAGGATTATATTTCTGTTCCCAATGATACCATGCAATTTGCTTTGTCAAATGAAATATTTGAGTCTCTTCTGAGTAGAAACTTTAAGAACTATCACATGGCTCCATCATCTCTCTTTTTCCTGTTACAAAAGTGACACTGTCCAGACAGGGACTGTTCTTGCATCCTATGCCCTATAGTAGAGAACAGATGGACAGCCAACCTATGGGCAGTATCTAATATTGAGTGTCATGCAAAAAAACTCTGTTGCCACTGAGATTTGGGGGTTGTTTGTTGCTACTGCGGCATAGCTAGCTGATAATAGGAACTGGAACCACAGGGCGCCTGGGTGGCTCAGTCGGTTGAGCGTCTGACTCTTGGTTTCAGCTCAGGTCATGATCTCACAGTTCATGAGTTCGAGCACAATGTTGGGCTCTGCACTGACACTGAGGAGCCTCCTTGGGTTTCTCTGTCTCTCTCTCTCTCCCTCTTACTCTGCCCCTCCCCTGCTTAGGCCATCTCTGTCTCTCTCAAAATAAAGAAACTTAAAAAAAAGGAACTGGAACCACAAGTGTGTTGCTGTCTTAGCAACAACAAAAGTAGTAGCAAAAACACCAAAACTATGTGGCATTGGCTCTGGTCCTGGAAGTGTTTGGTGAAGAAATTGTTACTGGAGCCTGGAATGAACCCATGCCTTGCAATGGTGTTGGTGAGTTTATCAATTTCAACAACTTAGAAGGCAGATAATGTACTGAATATGCTTGTACTTTAAAAGAAGAAGCTGGGTGGGGCGCCTGAGTAACTCAGTCATGTAAGCCTCCAATTCTTGGTTTTGGCTCAGGTCATGATCGCACAGTTTGTGGGTTCGAGCCCCACATCGGGCTCCATGCTGAAGCCTGCTTGGGATTCTCTCTTTCTCTCCCCCTCTCTGCATCCCTCCTCCACTCCCTCTCTCTCTTTCTCTCAAAAATAAATAAATAAACTTTAAAAAAAAGAAGAAGAAGCTAGGAAATACAGTGTTACTAGAGTATCTGGTTGATATTGGCAGCAACGGACAAGTTACTACAAAAAGAAATGAACCCAGAAAACAACTGGCTGGCTAGCAAGCAAGGATAAAGGAGAACAGAGAGAATCCAGAGAGTCTGGGTGTGACATGGCACAAAAAATGAACTAGTTCTCATCTTCTACAAATCGAAGATAACACCTGGAATTTCTTTTAGTGACCAAGGGCATTCAAAACTAAGGCTTCTGGCAAAGACAATATGAAGAGTGTGATCATCATTCCTTTTGTTGAAACCTCTGATTTGATTAACATGGTGCCTAGTAAATCCTCCAAATTTGAAAAAATAATTCAGGAACAAGCATCTTAGGTTGTGCTTCTCCTCAGGGTAGTCTGATAAAACTCAAGGGGTCTACAATTAAATCTAATGAGAAGCACATCTCAAAAAGAATTGTAGATGTAACTACTGGCACATTAAGCAAGTCGTAATCAATCAGATAAAAAGTCAACCCTATTTTAGTGTAAAACTTAAACTAAAAGGTACTCTGTTCATGACTTAAAGTGGGGTTCCTGCCCTCTACAAATAGGAAGTACACTAAGAAAGTTGCCCCAGCCCCCAAGAAGGGGTTATTCTTCAATGCCTTCTTCAGATGTGAGAAGAAGAATAATGGAAAAGGGTAGAACTTCTTCAATCCCATAACCAAGATCCATAGAGAACAATGAGCTGGGAATCTAATCATCATGGTAAGATTTTTCCCAAAGAACTTAAAAATATTTTCAATGCTCACCATCAGTGGGCAGGTTGCATTTGAGATCCTTAATTTCATCTTCTGTGAGTTTCCATCCCATGGTTTTCAAAACTGAATCAAGTTTATTGGCATTAACAATCCCTCCTTAGAAAAGCAAAATGGTCAAGAAATAGCCAAAGGAAAGAAAAATACAGTTTCTATATTTAAATAACCTATGGGCCCACATGGCTGTAGTGTAGGTGGAAATATAAAGGGTGTCCCCTGTCAGAAATATTTTTCTTTTGCAGGCAAGGGATCTTTTTCTAAAATTTTTGTTTGGGGGATTTTAGTTCTTAGAAATTTCCGTCTGCAGAAAAAAAAAAAAACAAAACTGAAATCTTGAACTAATTGTCCAGAATGCATTTTATTATAGTCAATTAGCATGCTGTATAGTTTTTGGATTTAAATAACTTAAATAGGCTCATATATAGCATGACAGTTGACTTGTTTTAACAAATACATCAAATTGTTGACATATACTAATGTTATTTTCAGCAGGAACATCAAGTGTCTATAGTACAAAGAGGGTCAATAATAGATAATAATAGATAATAGCTCTTTAAAAAGAACCTCTTTCTTTAGTGGGATCATGGGGACAGGTTTACAAAGCATAAGCTTTAAAAGGGCCTGCATTACTATTTAATAATTCATAGTAATGAAAAACATTATTTTATCTTCTCACTAATAAGTGGGCTCATTTTTGTTTATTTTATTGATTGTCTCAACGCCTAACCAAATTCCCCAAATATTTTCCCTTTAATTTTACTGTTCTGACACAGACTTTATTTTCTCTTATGTAAAATATTATTTAAATTTCTATATGGAGATGATTTGCTCACAGGTCTATATCAGAAGCTAGGAATGATATCAGTATTTAAGGAGGTTAGTGAAGTTCACAATTGGATATCTAGGACATAGTATAATGTGTCTCTTAGAATCAACTGGCTTTGTATTATGCTTCTCACTTACCATTAAGAGACTTCAAACCATCCAGTAACCTATTCTTGTAGACTTTTCCTTTAGCTACGTGGAAACATAAATCAGGTCATACACAAGTAAGTGATGTGGAGATTCACCAAGGCAGCAAGTCATTATTTAATGTAAGGAGGATTTGTAATTTTCTCTAGAAAATTTCCAATTTACTTTCAAATTTTTAAAAATGATATAGCCACCAATGTATCCACTCTATTCAATTATTGACACTTAAGCATGTTAATCTTGTAATCTTAGTGCTTTTTTTTAAAATTCCTTTTCAGCTCTCTAATGTCCTTTTCTGTTCTCTCACCTAGTTAGTACCCAGTATAACTTTTACAATTCCCCATCTATAGAACCACAACTACAAAAGGTACTTCTTAGCCCTGATGGCAGGTTGTGAATAAAGCAGCAACTGATTTCCAACTAAAAATTAATGGAATTCCTTCTTAAAAATCTTCTCTTGAAATGTTTTTATTGTAAAGAATTTTAAATATATACAAAAGTAGAATAGAAACAATGAATCCCCACATACACTCAGCTTACAGTTACTGATGTTCTACCATTAGATAGCATCCTTTTAAGGTGAAAACGTACCATTCATTTTTTTAAAAAAATTATTTGCGTACATAAGTGTATAAATTGAACCATATCACAATGGCTGTACTTTTTCGGTCTTTGTTTTTGTTTAAGTGCCTTTTTCTATTTCTTCCTTCGGAGTCTATGGTGCAGCCACAAGTCCCTAGATGATTCATGTTAACAACCTAGAATATACCTACATATTATCTATCAGTATGTGAAGATACATAATTACATGAGTGAAATCATTCATACTAAGTAGTTTTTGAAAGCATTTTTTCTATGCTATCAGAAAGTATATAGAAGTTCCCATAAACAAAATAAGAAATGCGTGCTTCCTTCAAGACCATATTAATATTTTAAATGCTTACCATTAACTGGCAGGTTTTTTACGAGCTCTACACATTCCTTATCTGTGACAGTTACTCCCATGTTTTCCAGAACATCTCCTACATCACTGACATCAACCTCTCCCCCTTCAACATAACAAAATGGTCACAGATTAGTAGAGAGAAGGGCCTAACCACAGCCCCCCCCAAACCTGTTGACCCTTTGCAGCTTCAGCTACAATAGCTGAATGAGCAAACACACACAATATGTTAACTGTTCGCCACTGTCATTAATTGGGGGTAGAAATAGAATTTCTCTCTTACGCTTAGTAAAGTAATAGACATACTGATGCAGTTTATATAATACAAATTAGGACACTGTAGGCATAAGATCCATTTATTTTGTAAGGATATCATCTCTCCCCTAATCTCTTAACGATAACGGAATTTTATCTCTGTGAAAGTTTGCTGTATCATTAGCTATGCTAATTCAAATTTAGGCTTTCAAAATCAAGAATAGTGACTATTCTTGGCAAATATTCCAGAAACTAAGAAATTTGCTACTATAAATTCACACTGAAAAATTAGTGCTAAAATGCAAATGTTCTAATGTGTAATTCTGGGCAACTGTATGCAGATATTCATCAATATAGCAGAAAAATGGGTAGAATAGAATAAAAAAGGGAATGTGAAAATGATGGTTCTATATAAAAATATAAATTAGCTAAAGAATAAAGACATTAGATTTATAGAAACTTCTAATTAACCTGTAATAGTTTCCACTGCTTCCATCAATTTTTTGAGCTCCGTCTTCCCATTAGCTGTAAGAAATATCATAATTTGGCAATATTATAAAAAGATAAAGGAGCTAAATTAAGAAATAGAGATTCTCCCCACAATTTAATCTCACCAGCCAAAAACTTCTATGCAATGGATTGATTGCAAAGAATTCATTCTATGGTAGATAGAGGGTTAACCCAAGAAAGCTTTCTCTGTCTTATGCTTGCAGGAATGTTACAGTAGGCTAAGTATGTTGTTTGGTCTCTGATAGCCCTTCTGATGCAAACGCAAGCTTCTTCCCATGGTTGATGTTGAAAACATTTTTCATGTTCTATCTTTTACTAATACTTTTCTTTAGTTATTTCAACTATTAATTTGGAATGGCTGGTTATGTGTTCTCAATCTTTTGTTACCAGCACATGCATAAAGTTTGGGTAAATGTTTCTACCTTTCTATGTTTGGGAAAAAAGAAATCATTAGCTAAAGCTAGAGAGTTATAGCAATATGGCATTGTTCCAATATCAGGAAGGATTGATCAACCCCCTAAGACCAGCTACTTTATTTACTGGGCCAAGTACAAAATGAAAACGTGGGACCCCTTGTTCAAAAATCAGGAAAAAAAGCTTTGCTTTTTTTTTTTCTTCCACAGTCTTGTTCCCAAACTGTCATGGTGGTGTTTTTGTTTTAGTTTTTGTTTATAAGTCAGCTGGTAAATGTTGCACTGTCACAGGCATGGCATCTTCTAGGGTTGAGTGCAGAACCTCACAGGCACCCTGGGTGGTCCCATTACTCAGCATGCACGAGGCTCACTAGCAGCAGACTTCCTTCCTTCCTCCTGCCGCCAGAACCACACATCTGAAAATTGAGTCACGTGTCTCACTTTCCTATGCACTGGTTGCCTCAACTCACTATGGACAGGCGACTCCCAAGAGTAATGCAGCCTTGACATGGGGACACACTAGATACCTGGAAGGGGATGAGGAACAGGCTTGACCCTGCCAGCCCAGAGTGGGGACTGCTGCTGCCATGTCTTGTCACAAGATGCCTTCAGGTACAGGTTGCCAATGCCAGCCCTCCCTGCAACCATGCCCAGGTCCCTGCTGGGGTCAGGGGATGCAGATGTTGCCAGGCATGGTGGTGAAAGGGAGGTTGGCCATACCAGAGGCTGTGGAGTGGTTGATCCAGAATACATCCTGGGGACTAAATGGCAGGGGCAGTAACATGCCTGAACCAGGGTGCCAAGCCCCAGCCATGCTCTAGTTTCCCATCAGACTTCAATTAGGAAACACAAATTCAAAGATAAAATTGTGAAGACTCTCTTGTGGCACTTGGGCAGCTCAGTCGGTTGGGCGGCCGACTTCGGCTCAGGTCACGATCTCACGACCCGTGGGTTCGAGCCCCGCGTCGGGCTCTGTGCTGACAGCTCGGAGCCTGGAGCCTACTTCAGATTCTGGGTCTCCCTCTCTCTCTGCCCCTCCCCTGCTCACGCTCTCTCTCAGTCTCCAAAATAAATAAACATTAAAAAATTTAAAAGCAAATTATGAAGACTCTCTTGATGGCCAAATCAGAGCACTAAACCCCAAGCATGGCACTCTTGAGATCACGGCTCTGTCCAACTAACCTCACTGGTTGCACACCACCATTCCTCAAAGCAAAATAAAGGAAGGCCTACAATTTCACAAATCTATAAACCAAAAGCCTCAAGAGGATAGCTGACTGCATAAACCATAACCCCTGTTCCTTAGGTCTTTCTAACATTTCTGAGTGATGTTTTAAAGCATAATGAGAAGGTAAGTGATTCGACTTGAAGAACATGAAGCTGGAATGGGCAGGTGACAGAGAAGCCAAGCGTGTGCAAGAGAAGCAAAGAAGCCTAAGACTACACCTTTTTTCTTTTCTTTTTTTTTTTTTTTTTAATTTTTTTTTTCAACGTTTATTTTTTTATTTTTGGGACAGAGAGAGACAGAGCATGAACGGGGGAGGGACAGAGAGAGAGGGAGACACAGAATCGGAAACAGGCTCCAGGCTCCGAGCCATCAGCCCAGAGCCCGACGCGGGGCTCGAACTCACGGACCGTGAGATCGTGACCTGGCTGAAGTCGGACGCTTAACCGACTGCGCCACCCAGGCGCCCCGACTACACCTTTTTTCTATTAATGAGCCAGTTTCCCCATTGCGGAACTTAAGGCTTGTCTAAGTTGTGGTTGGTTACAGGCTCCTTTAGGCATTAACAGTCCTCAGCTGGGGACAAAGCAAAACTATCTGCTGCAATCTGGTGTTGGGCTTGTTACCTGGAAATATATGCTGTTAACCTCAATGAAGATGACTAGGAAACAGTGTTCCTTTATTGATTTATTTTGATTTGATTTAGTTTTATTTTATCTTCTTCAGTTCTAGTCTCACGGAGACTTTTTAGGGAAGGCCTCCTGGGCTTCAAATCACATGGTGCATGTATATTTGAGGCAACTGTCAATGAATACAAAACAAAACACAAAAAGCAGCCAACTACCTACCGATACTCTGATTTCCTCTCAGAGCGTAGAATCATAAATGGAAGTGGATGCCCAGACAGATACTACATCTCTACCGCCCCACCTCCGCCTCACATTTATTTAGGTGCAGCCACGTGACCGGTTCTCCACAAAGGGATGGCTAAGGAAATAACGTGTGCACTCTCTCTCCTTCATGCTCTCCTTTCCATTCCATTATTCGATAGAAACGATGACAAGGCCTTAAAAAGGAATCCAACAGGCAAGGAACCTGGATCCCTGTATCGCTGAATGGAGAAGAGCCACTGTCCGTTACCCAAAGATACTCTCGCCTTGGACTTTCACGGGGGAAAGAATTTAACTTCTGCTGCATTTAACCGGGACATAATTTCAGGTTTGTTTTTAAATAAAAATGTAGTTTACCCTAAATAATACGTGATCTGTTCTTAAATGAAGACTGTTCATCCCTATCTTTGCAAATGCTTCTAATTTCTTTTGGTATACCAAATATCACTAGTTAATATACATTCTCTTACACAAGCCCATAAATGTAAACTCCTAAGGCTCATTATTATCTACAATGCTTACCACTAAGTGGCAGATTTTCTGCCAGAGCTTCACGTTCCTTTTCAGTGAGTTCAATTCCCAGATTTTCCAGAACATTGTCTAGGTTATTGGCTTTAACCATTCCTAAGAAACAAACAGGAAGTAATCATAAAAAAAAATATTACGTGATTTCCAAAGATTATATATAATTTTTTTTCTCACATGCATTTTAGTATGATAAAAAAAACAAAGGAAAAGGTACAATTTATTTGTATTAGTGAACAGGCATATAAGGTTGACTCAGTAAATCACCTAAAATGATGTCAAGAACAACTTAGATAAAATGTTCTGAGGTTGGGGGTGCCTGGCTGGCTTAGTCAGTAGAATGTGTGACTCTTGATCTTGGCGTCGTGAGTTCAGGCCCCACATTGGGCATTTAGCCTACTTAAAAAATATTCTGAGGTTGAAGCATTACTGGGTGACAGGCTGTGATTATGTGTTTAAAGTTACTATTTGTAGTATTAAGTAATACTCATCTGTTAAAAGAGGGGCCAAAAGAATAGCAATGATAGGACTGTCCCCATGGGGAATACAGAGAGAATACTGTGCAGGTCTGTCCCCAAAACAAAGCCAAGGTATCAGCTGAGAGGGATAGTTCAAGATTCAGATCATCAATGTTCTGCTATTGCAATATACAAAAAGTATATTAAAGATGAAAAGACTATAAAAATGGACTCAATGCTCTCAAAGAGAAGTGTCACGAATAACACATTCACCACAAAATTCTCCAAGGAATGTTGCTGACTGGAATTATTCCAAGTATCTGGCATGTCAGGAGGCCAACTGCCACCTGCAAGAGGCTTCTCTCATTAAATAGCAGCAAACCTTCTACCCTTTTCCTCTTTCCCTTCCTACTTCCCCTTCTGGTCTCTTTTTCTAAGGACCTACAGGAAGAGGAAGTAAAAAAGCATTTTGGCCACAATACCATGCTTCTTTTCCACATTTGCTGTTGCTGCTATTGTTGTTAACTGGTCTTTAGGAAAGAATGTTTTATAGAAAATAACTTGAGGGGCGCCTGGGTGGCTCAGTTGGTTGGGCGTCCGACTTCGGCTCAGGTCATGATCTCACAGTTTGTGAGTTCGAGCCCCGCGTCGGGCTCTGTGCTCACAGCTCAGAGCCTGGAGCCTGCTTCCAGTTCTGTGTCTCCCTCTCTCTCTCTGCCCCATCCCCACTCATGCTCTGTCTCTCTTTGCCTTAAAAATAAATAAAATAAAAAAATAAATTAAAAAAATAAAAAATAAAATAACTTGATTTGTGCCATAAAATTATTAAAGATCACTCCAAAATCCTTTGTATTGTTGTTGGGCAAACACTCAGAAAAACTGCCTATGATATTCTGTATATTATGTGTTGTATAAATTAGATTTCAAATGATTCTTTGGGGGTGCTATTTAGAAATATTCTCCAAGAGTGAATGGATCCCTTGCAATACTATACCATGGGTGATTATGCAAAAGTACTTAACATAATGAAATAAAAAAAATCTAAATACAGGAATGTAGACATGACTCAAAACCTGGGGGTAAGATGTTTGTGTTGATATTTGTGTTGACATTTAGCAGACTTTTCTGCTAATCATGGTTCTTAAATACCTTTTACAGACTTCACACCATCCAACAATCTGTTCTTATACACCTTTCCAGTAGCTATTAAAAAAGAAAAACCATAATTTATATCCAAAGGAAAAGAACATGGACACACAGTTTTTGGGCAACTGGGTAATTCTAGGAGCAATCTTTTTTACTCTTTCCCTAGGAAATCTGTTCTATCTCCTCATCAAATAAAAATTATTTTAGGAAAAAAATTGTGACAAAAATGTACCCAGTGTTCAGCAACAAAGAAGACTGCTGGGAAGACTATACTGTGCAGGAAAAAAAAAAAAAATCACTACTTCTTTATGTCCCCTCCCCCTTTTTTTTTTAACCTGTGTCTCACTTCCCTCAGTTTCCTTCCTATCATGCAGGCCTCTCAGGGGCGTGACTGGGTAGTGTTATTACAACCTGCATCAACTCTGATGGCAATATGGTTATGGTTAAAGAGCTGGGTTGACAGGTTGAATCTGTACGTCAGCAAACTTAATTTGTTTTAAAAATTATTTTCAGTACTTTTTAGGAGAAACAAAGAGACAACAATTTAGAACTGCTGACAATGACCCCCAAAACCAATGTCCCCGGAAAGGCTGTTCTGAGACTTATATGGCTCACCGTCGATAGGCACCGTCTGTCTCAGCCTCACTAGTTCCTTTTCAGGGAGCTCGATCCCCAGGGCTCCCAGGACCTTTAGCAGATCGTTGGCATCAATCTTTTTTCCTTTCAAAAGACAGGAACATCAGTGCGTGACAATTTGGAATCTAATGATTCCAGATAATGAAAAAATGATCACCTTCAGCTCGGAAGTAGCGAGCGAGTAAAAGGAAACACATACAACTACACAGAATCACAGGGAGGCCACAAATAGAACACAGGTCCTTAATCTCCTAAAAGGCATACTCTCTTAGTGATGGATCTGTGTGCATCTAATGCAGCAGAGGGTAGATTTGCTTTTAAGATTGGCCAGCAAATTAGAATGATGGAAATCATGGAAATTTATAATTTTGGCAGGGGAACTTAGAATTCTGGGGAGATCCTAAATTATGTGATTTTTCTCTTCATATATGCCTATCAAGGTATGGGATTATTTGAATATTAGTGAGGTAAGTGATATTATTGCTTTATTAAGAACATTTGGGCCAGATTTCTTACCAAGACACAGAATTTTCATTGTATTTTTAAAATTTAAGTTGTACAAATAAATACAGCATAAGATTCTGAAAACAAGTATTCAATGAGACATAATATAAAGACATATAAACAGTTTGGGGAAGTCGAGGAGATATTTTAAAAATAGTACAATTTTATAGTAACTTGCCACTCACCAGAAAACATTTTCAATGCATCCATTAACTTTTTCACTTTAACCTTCCCATT